>NC_133521.1:26948750-27575000 GCF_049354715.1 Callithrix jacchus
CAAAAATAGCCATACCTAAATTTTCCCCTTCTTCAATGCGCGACAGACACTGCATAACCCGCAGCAATCGGGACACTGTATGCTCCTTTCCCAAGGGCCTGACAAGCAAAGCTGGGAAAGAAGACATCGTTGGCTGGGCGATCCCCTGTCCCGACCCCGGTACGCCTGGGCCCCCTTCCCCGGCGCTCCAACCCCATTCCCCCGGCCCGGCCCTCACCCTGCATGATGTCCCGGATCTGTCTGAAGTCCCCGTACCGGCTACCCCGAAAGGCCCGCAGCGCCTCGTGGAAGTAGAACTTGAGCACCCAGCGATTGACTGCCTCCTCCAGCCGTGCCTCCCCCGCGCCGCGCTCCGCCGGGCCCCCCAGCCCCGGCTCGTGGCGCCCCCGCCGGGCCCGCCCGCTACTGCGGGACGCCCGCCGGCCCGCCGGCCGCCCGCTGCCGTCGCTGCTCCCGCCTCCTCCAGCCATCGCGTCCGACCGCCGCGCGCCCTCCCCGCCCTCCCGGCCGGGCCGCTTCCTCGGCTGTGACGCCGCCGGGTCACGCACTACGCCCGGGCCGGAAGCAGGGCCCGCCGTCCCGGCTCCCGCGGCCATGACAGAAGCAGCGTTCAGAGCCGCCCGCGGGCTTCTGGGAGGGAAAGGACCGGAGGGCCCGGCCCCCTTCTCGGACGCCGTAGTTCCCGTTGTGCTGGCCGCAATGCCTCCTGGGGCTTGAAGTCCACGTCGCCCAGACCGGTGAGCCCGGCAGGGTTTGCAGTCAACTTCGTTCTGAATTTACAGAAAACTGATGTTATGCTAGGAACACGGAACTGTGTACTAAAGATTGAAAAACAGGCTAAGCGCGATTGAAAAACACGCCTGTAATCCCAACACTTTGGGAGGCCGAGGCGGATCACCTGAGGTCGGGAGTTCGAGACCAACCAGTCTGACCAATATGGCGAAACCGTCTCTACTAAAAATACAAAATAAGCCGGGCGTGGTGGCGCATACCTGTAATCCTAGCTACTCGGGAGGCTGAGGCAGGAGAATCGCTTGAACCCGAGAGGCGGAGGTTGCGGTGAGCCGAGATGGCGCCATTGCACGGTAGCCTGAGCAACAAGAGGGAGACTCCGTCTCAGAGAAGGAAAGAGAGAGAGAGAGAGAGAGAGAGAGAGAGAGAGAGACACAAATACGTGCACCTTATTAAGCACTTTGACAATTGTGAAAAAGAGCATACACAGAGGCAAGTTTTTAAACAAACTCGCATTTTAACAAATACTGTAATTATAAAGCAAAGACCAGTGCGATACCAAGAAATAAAATACACCTGGCACCCCAGAAACCTCTAGGCATATTCTCTTTGTAATCACAAAAATAACACATTTTGTTGTAGAACAATCAGAAAAATAAGCAAAAGGTTACCCACAGTCCCACAGAGGGTCTAAGTCACTTTCAGGTATCTCTGATGCTCTTGGAATTCACCAACTGGCACTTGACCAAATGGAGAACCTCCAGTTCAGACCTTAGTTTGGGAAGGTAGTTGTGGGTGCCTCCTCATGAGAGCCCTAGTAAATTGGTCTAGCATCAAAGTTTGTCCTATCAGCCTCACTAGACTGGAACCAGCAAAGATCCAGTTTGGGGCCACTCAAAGACAATTCAGAAGGGCAGATGGCAGTGTTCTTGAGGATGTGAATTTCATGCTGGACCTTGGAATTAATTATATCTGGACCTTAATATGTATAGTATCCTGGTTACCCAAAAGTTCCATGTGATACACATTCCAGGATGAGAGAAGAGGCCTCTAGGTCTGACTGATCTTTGGTGATCATGGCTGCTTTTCCATTCCAGCCTGCTTGCCTTAACCAAGAACCAAATCACCTTTATTTTAATTTTTTTGAGACAGTTTCACTCTGTAACGCATGCTGGAGTGCAGTGGCGCAATCACTCTCACTGAAGCCTCAAACTCATGGGCTCAAGTGATCCTCCTGCTTCAACCTCCTGAGTAGCTGATACTATGGGCCTGTGCCACCATGCCTGGGAAATCTGAAAAACATTTTTGTAGAGTTGGGGGTCTTGCTGTTTTCCCCAGGCTGGTCTCGAACTCCTGGCCTCAAGCAGTCCTCCCACCTTGGTCTCCTAAAGTGCTGGGGATTTCAGGAGTGAGCTACTATGCCTGGTGCCAAATCACCTGCCTTTTAATTCTAACTTTTTTTTTTTTCTGAGACAGTCTTGCTGTGTTGTCCAGGCTGGAGTGCAGTGGCGTGATCTTGGCTCACTGCAACCTCCACCTCCTGGCTTCAAGTGATTCTTCTGCCTCAGCCTCCCAAGTAGCTGGGATTACAGGTGTGTGCCGTCACACCTGGCTAATTTTTGTATTTTTAGTAGAGACAGGGTTTTACCATGTTGGCCAGGCTAGTCTTGAACTCCTAGCCTCAAGTGATCCGCCTGCCTCTGCCTCCCAAAGTGCTGGGATTACAGGTGTGAGCCACCATGCCCAGCCTATTCTAAGTCTTCTACATGTTAGCTGTGTAACCTTCAGCAAATCACTTCGTTGTCAATGTGCCTCTGTTAACACATCTATCAAGCACAAATGATGAAGGTACCTCTTGGAAATCATATGACAAGTCAATGAATTGCTATTTATATGCCTTTAGTGAAGGGCTCAGCTTGTGGTAAGGGCTCAGTAAGTGTAAGCTGTTTTTTGTTTCTTTGTTTGTTTTTGTTTTTTTGAGACAGAGTCTCAGTCTGTCCCTGAGGCTGGAGTGCAGTGGCATGATCTCAGCTCACTGCAACCTCTGCCTCCTGAGTTCAAGCGATTCTCCTGTCTCAGCCTCCCAAGTAGCTGGGATTACAGGCATGCGCCACCACGCCTCGCTAATTTTTATATCTTTAGTGGAGACGGGTTTTCACCATATTGGTCAGGCTGGTGTCAAATTCCTGATATGATCCACCCGCCTGGGCTTCCCAAAGTGCTGAGATTACAGGCCTGAGCCACCGCGCCCAGCCTGTGTAAGCTGCTTCACCCAGAACCTGCCTAGAAAGTCTCCTACTCTCCTCTGTCAAAAAAAAAAATCTCACTTTTCTATTTTAAAAACTAAGGTATGACGTACATAAAGTGCACAAATCTTCAGTGTGCTGCTTCATGGATTTTCTCCTCATTTTTCAAAGTCCCATCATCCTCTGGTTATCCCAAAATCATTCTCTTTGTCTACCACAAATACCCAACTGTCTCTTTTTTTTTTTTTTTGAGACGGAGTTTCTCTTGTTACCCAGACTGAAGTGCAACGGCACGATCTCGGCTCACCATAACCTCCGCCTTCTGGGTTCAAGCAATTCTCCTGCTTCAGCCTCCCGAGAAGCTGGGACCACAGGCACGCATCACCATGCCCAGCTAATTTTTGTATTTTTAGTAGAGAGGGGTTTCACCTTGTTGACCAGGATGGTCTCTATCTCTTGACCTCGTGACCCACCGACCTTGGCCTCCCAGAGTGCTGGGATTATAGGCGTGAGCCACCATGCCTGGCCCCACCTGTCTCTTTAAGGCAACTTCTTTGAAAAACTTCAGTGCTTCCTGCTTTCTCGGTGAGTTCCACCAGGAGGCAGTGTGGTATACAGTCAGTGTGCTAAGGGCCGGCCCGACAACTCTATCGGGAGTCTTGTGTTTGTCCATCTGTGAAAGAGGACAGATTACCAAATGGACACTTCATAGGGTTGTATTAAAGATGAAATACGGGCTGGGCACAGTGGCTCACGCCTGTAATCCCAGCATTTTGAGAGGCCGAGGTAGGTGGATCACTTGAGGTCAGGAGTTTGAGACCAGTCTGGCCAACATGGTGAAAGTTCATCTCTACCAAAAATACAAAAAATTAGACCGGCATGGTGGTGGGCGCCTGTAATCCCAGCTACTTGGGAGGCTGAGGCAGAAGAATCGCTTGAACCTGGGAGGTGGAGGTTGCGGTGAGCTGAGATTGTGGCACTGCACTCCAGCCTGGGCGACAGAGCCAAACTCCTCTCAAAAAATAAAGATGAAATAAGGCCTGTAAATAATGCCAGACAGTGCTGGGTGCGGTAGCTCACGACTGTAATCCCAGCACTTTGGGGGGCTGAGACACAAGAATTGCTTGAAACTGGGAGGCAGAGGTTGCAGTGAGCCGAGATGATGCCACAGCACTCCAGCCTGGATAGAGCAAGATTCTGTCTCAAAAACATAAAAATAATAATAATTGACTGGGCAAGGTGGCTCATGCGTATAATCCCAGCACTTTGGGAGGCCAAGGTGGACAGGTCACCTGAGGTCAGAAGTTCGAGACCATCCTGGCCAACATGGTGAAACCTTGTCTCTACTAAAAATACAAAATTAGCTGAGCATGGTGATGGGCACCTGTAATCTAAGCTACTTGGGAGGCTGAGGTAAGAGAATCGCTTGAACCTGGGAAGAGGAGGTTGCAGTGAGCCGAGACCCTGCCATTGCACTCCAGTCTGGGCGAAATGAGCGAAACTTCATCTAGAAAACGAAAAAAACATTAAAAAGAAAAAAATATTGCCTGACACATGCCAATCAAAGGTTTCTTTTCTTTCTTTCTTTTTTTTTTTTGAAGACAGGCTCTTGCTCTGTCACCCAGGCTAGAGTGCAGTGGTGTGATCATGGCTAACTGCAGCCTCAACCTCCCAGGCTCTAGTGATCCCCCTTCCTTAGCCTCCTGAGTAGCTGGGACTACACGTACACGCCACCATGCCCGGCTAATTACTGTATTTTTTTTAAATAGAGACAGGGTTTTGCCTTGTTGGCTGGACTGGTCTCAAACTCCTGGATTCAAGCAATCTTGCCTCCAAGGCTTCCCAAAGTGCTGAGATTCCAGGTCTGAGCCATCCAGCCCGGCCTAGCAAAGTTTCAAAAGTTAGTAATCCCCGTTGTCAGGGAAGGTACTGTGAAGCAGGCCCTTTTAGCCAGTGCTGGTGGGAGTGTTAAATCAGAACAACCCGCTGGACGCGGTGGCTCACACCTGTAATCCAAACACTTTGGGAGGCCAAGATGGGCAGATCATAAGGTCAAGACATCAAAACCATCCTGGCCAACTTAGTAAAACCCTGTCTCTACTAAAAATATGAAAATTAGCTGGGCATGGTGGTGCGCACCTGTAATTCCACCTACTCGTGAGGCTGAGGCAGGAGAATCACTTGAACCCGGGAGGCGGAGGTTGCAGTAAACCAAGATTGTACCACTGTACTCCAGCCTGAGCAACAAAGTGAAACTCAGTCTCAAAAAAAAAAAAAAAAAAATCAGTGCAACCTTTCTAAAGAGCAACCCAGAAAAAAAACCATAAAAATCCCATTGTTAAGAAAGTCAGTGTGCAGGAATAGTCACAAATGAGCAACAAGATGTAAGTGCAAGGATTTTTGTCACATCATCACATCATTACTTGTAAAGTAGAAAAAACTAGAACTAAAAAGATCTGATAATAAAATTATTAAGTAAATCATGGTTTGTTCATTTAAGGAATTTTATTCTGTTGCTAAGATTTTTCTGGCCGGGCACAGTGCTCCCAGCACTTTGGGAGGCCAAGGTGGGTGAATCGCCTGAGGTCAGGAAATCGAGACCAGCCTGGCCAACAGGGCAAAACCCAGCTCTACTAAAAATACAAAAATTAGCTGGGCATGGTGGTGCACACCTGTAATCCCAGCTACTCAGGAGGCATGAGAATCACTTGAACCTGGGAGGTGGAGGCTGCAGTGAGCCAAGATCCTGCCACTGCTTTCCAGCCTGGGCAACAGAATTAGATTCTGTCTCAAAAATGATAATAAAATAAAGATTTTCTCCTCTAAATAAGAATAAATAACTAACTACGTACTCTAAGATTATTTTATTCTTAAGATATAATAAGAGGAGAAAAAGTTCCTTCAGCGCCGCCAGGATATAATGAAAAAAAAAAAAAGAGAGAGAAGGGAAACATAAATGGTGTAACCACACGTTTATGGGAATGACAATTATATAAAATATATTTTTTGCCAGGTGTGGTGGCTCTTGCTTAGAATCCCAGCACTTCGGAAGTCCAAAGCAGGAGGATTCCTTGAGGTCAGGAGTTCAAGACAAGCCTAGGCAACATAGAAAGACCCTGTCTCAAAAAAAAAATTAAAAAATTATCTAGGCATGGTGGTGGCTTGTAGTCCTAGTTGCTTGAGAAGCTGAGGCAGGCAGATTGCTTGAGCCCAGGAATTTGAGGTTACAGTGAGCTATGATTGTGCCGCTGCACTCCAGCCTGGGTAACAGAGCAAAACCCTATCTTACACACACACACACACACACGGAGAAAGAAGGGGGGAGCGAGAGAGAGAGCATTTATTATATACCACTTACTGTGCTAGGGTGCTTTACATCCTTTATTTCATTTAGTCTGCACTGAAATCCTACAAAAGAGGTATTACTGTGCCAGTTTTTGTTTTATTTTGAGGCAGAGTCTCCCTCTGTTGCCCAGGCTAGAGTGCAGTGTCGGGATCTCAATTCACTGCAGCCTTCGCCTCCCAGGTTCAAGTTTGTCTCCTGTCACAGCCCCACCCCACACCCCAGCCCCAGTAATTGGTACCACGGGTGTGTGCCACTGCACCCGGCTAAGTTTTGTATATTTTGTAGAGATGAGGTTTTGCCATGTTAACCAGTCTGGTTTCAAACTCCTGGACTTCAGTGATCCACCTACCTGGACCTCTCAAAGTTTTGGGATTGTAGGCATGAGCCACCACATCCAGCCACTGTGTCAGTTTTAGAGAAGAATAAACTGAGGCTTTAGAGAGAAGTGACTCGCCCAACCTGCCCGAATCGGATTTTAAATCCAGATCTGTTTGATGTTAACCGAGATAGAATGACAGAGATTGGGTTAGTTTTGTCTGTTCTTGAACTTCACGGAAACAGAATCGTACACTAGATACTCTTTGCATCTGACTTCTGCGTAACCGTTTTTGAGATTCATCCATATGTTCCTTTTTATAGTTGAGTATTATTCCATTGTATAAAAATCCACAATTTATTCACCCATTCTCTTGTTGATAGACATGGGTTGTTGCAACCTCAACCTCCTGGGCTCAAGGAGTTCTCCTGCTTCAGCCTCCTGAAGTGCTGGGATTACAGGCGTGAGCCACTGCACCTGGCTGAATCTACCATTTTCTTTCATCATGAGTGCTGTTAGTGGCTTGTTTAATAAATCCTTCCTTATTTAGAAGTCATGAAAATATTATCTTATGTTTTCTTCTAAAATGTTGTAGGTTTTTGCCTTTCACATATTAGTTTTTATCCACCTGAATTTGATGTTTGCAAATGGTATGAAGCAGAGTCCAATTTCATTTTCTTTCTGTATAGGTACCCAGCTATTCTAGCACCATTTATTAAAAATATCTCTTTTCCTTACTCTCTATAGGGCTACCTTTGTAACCATATATGTGTAGACTTGCTTCTAGGGACATACAGTTTTTCAAAATTATTTGATGGAATATGCAAGCAAAAAAATGTGAAGGAACTACTCGACTAAACAAACGGTGTGGCTTTTATCTGGTTATTTAACTTCTCTGGGTTTCCTGCCCTGTTGGTTGGGAGCATCAGATGGGATCGCAGTAAAGCAGCTAGGAGACACTTTACATGGTAAGTCTCTGGGAGCAGATGTAGTGTCTTTTTTCTTTTGTCGTTATATTTCCAGTGCCATGCAGTACATGGAAACAACACCCACTTGTGACAGGAGCTGCCTGGGAAAGAGCTCAGAGGACGTGACATTTGGGTGGGTCATGAATGATGGTGAAATCTGTCATCTCTTTTTATGAGTGTCATCTGTTGGCTGTCCATGGCTCATTTTGCATCCGGGTTTTATCTGCATATTTTAACTGATATAATAGGGCCCAGAGGGAGAGGTCTGCACCCGGTCCCACATACCAGCTTTCAGGGAACCCCTGGTAGAAGTCACCCAAGAAGATCTAGCAAGGGTGCCAGCTTCATTTTTACTAGACATGGATACATGTCACTGAGAGCAGGGCTGGGCCTTTTAAAAATTCTGGGCACTGGAGTGCTGCAGGATTCCCGAGTTTCACCCACACGCTGCTGCTTCCTCCCCAACCCCCAGCCAGGGGCCAGCAGGTACAGCAACAAATGCACATACTCATCCCAACACTGCCACCCTTGGGAGTGAAGAAATCCACACCACACCCCCAGTCCAGTCTTGCCTCTGGGAGAGGGAGTATAGGGTCTTGCACTCAGCAGGCACTCAGTAAGCATGGAGTGAATAACATGTGAGTAACCCTATTATTAGGCTATATGAGCACATTCCCAGCTGCTACTGCATGGCAGGAAATGGATAGATTGTGTTGCCCTTCCCAGTCCTGAGGGAGCACCATTACATAACAGATTCCCCAGTGATGGAAAATCTGTATATTTCCAATTCTTCTCCTAATTGCTGAATTAGGAATTATTCTGACTCTTCCCCTACCTGCTGAATTAGCATAAAGGGGGGTGTGCAGAAAGGAGCTTTTTTTTTCCTCCCTGAGACGGAGTCTCACTCTGTCGCCAGGATGGAGTGCAGTGGTGTGATCTTGGCCCACTGTAACCTCCGCCTCCCAGGTTCAAGTGATTATCCTGCCTCAGCCTCCGAAGTAGCTGGGACTACAGGCATGTGACACCATGCCCAGCTAATTTTTTTGTATTTTTTTAGTAGAGACGGGGTTTCACCATGTTGGCCAGGATGTTCTCAATTTTTTGACTTCGTGATCTGCCCACCTCGACCTCCCAAAGTGTTGGGATTACAGGTGTGAGCCACCGCACCCAGCCAGCTATTTTAAATTAAACTCCCTGTGAGATTCTGGTTTTGATGACCTGTCAGATAGGGAAATGATTGAATTACATCCCTCATCAAAAAAAAGTAACAATTTGGCAGTATCTAGCAAAACTTAAAATTCACATGCATTTTGAACCTACACTTTCTCCTAGCTTCATCCTATGCCAACAGTAGAGGCACAAAGATATTCAAGGCAGCAATTTTTTTTCTTTTGCTTAGATTTGAGATCCCGACAGTGCAGCATTTTTGAAATGGACAAATATTTGAGAGTTGGCAAATGTCTGTTCATTCATTAGACACATTCTGTTGACATATTCCCATTACCAGGGGCAACAAAAACAAAGTATCTATAATAAAGTCCCTATTCTTACAGAGATGTACTTTTTAATCCGTCAAAACAGCATTGAATAAATAATTTATGATACACCCAAGCAATGGAATATTGTGCCTCCATCAAAAGGAATAGTGCTTGTCACTATATACTGCTTTTAAAAGATGTAAAAGACAATTTTTTAAAACTTAGGAATCTTTTGAATGTATTACCTATTCCAAATGAAGAAAAAAGAAAAGCACATTTTGGCTGGGTGCAGTGGCTCACGCCTGGAGGTAGGCAGATCACTTGAGGCCAGGATTTCGAGACCAGCCTGGCTAACATGGTGAAACCCTGTCTCTACTAAAATTACAAAAATGAGCTGGGTGGGGTGGCACACACCTGTAATCCCAGCTACTCAGAAGGCTGAGGCAGGAGAATTGCTTGAACCCAGGAGAAGGTTGCAGTGAGCCAAGACTACACCACTGCGCTCCAGCTTGGGTGACCGAGCAAGACTCTGTCTCAAAAAAAGAGAAAAGATAAGCAAGTTTCAAAATAGGTTGTACAGTATTACCTTACTCATGGATAAAAATTATATACATATGCATATATATACATTCATATAAGCATTGTGAAAAAAATGTTTAAAATTGCTAAAGATAAAACTAGAGAGTGGAACTAGAAAGGCAAGATTTTGCTTTTCTGTTTATACCCTTTCATGCTGGTTCAAAATTTAATTAATTAAATTTTTTTGGAGATGGAGTTTTGCTCTTATTGCCCAGGTGCGATCTTGGCTCACTGCAACCTTTGCCTCCCGTGTTCAAGCGAGTCTCCTGCCTCAGCCTCTGGAGTAGCTGGGATTACAGGCATGTACCATCACACCCGGCTAATTTTTGTACTTTTAGTAGAGACGGGTTTCTCCATGTTGGTCAGGCTGGTCTCGAACTCCCAACCTCAGGTGAACCACCTGCCTCAGCCTCCCAAAGTGCTGGTATTACAGGTGTGAGCCACTGTGCCTGGCCAATTTTATTTTATTTTAATGTATTTTTTGTAGCAGCCGGAAGAGGGGTCTTGCTATGTTGCGCTGGCTGGTCTCAAACTCCTGGTCTCAATTGATCCCCCTGCCTCAGCCTCCCAAAGCGCTGGTATTACAGGTGTGAGCCACCGCGCCTGGCCAATTTTATTTTATTTTAATGTATTTTTTGTAGCGGGGCGGGGGGATCTTGCTATGTTGCCCTGGCTGGTCTCAAGCTCCTGGTCTCAATGGATCCCCCTGCCCCAGCCTCCCAAAGTGTTGGGATTGCAGGCGTGAGCCACTACACCTGGCCTAAAAATTATGACCTAAGGAAAGCTTCTTTTCTAATTTTTTAAACCATTACAAAAATTCCGTATAACCTTTAGAGCCCCTGAGATCTTCAACTTCCAGCAGGGGGCAGCAATGATTCTCAAATATCTCTGACGTCAGTGCAAAGCTGAGGATTAGTGTCCACAGGTTTCCATTTCCAGGCCCAAATACCGTCCTTGCATCACGAGACTGTGAAGAAAACAAAACGCAATAATCACCAAAGGTTTAAAATGCTGCAGGAATTGTTGTGTAACAAAACATTTCTGTATGGCTCTTTGTTAACATATCTGTGAGTTAAACTGCCTTTTCTCTCTCTGGAGTTGAGTTTTCTCATCCATTAATTGAGGGGGTTTGTTGAGATCGTCTTAAAAGTTCTCTTTCCACCTCCATAATGCTAAGATTTTATGACTTAAAAACCCAGCATCAAGAAGGAACAAGCCCCAGTGCCCTCTGAAATTAACTGGCTTATCAAAGAATCTGCTTTAAAACCCTCAGCTGGTCAATGAATTATTGCTGGTTTATCTTTAGTGTAGATCAAAGAATATTTTTTTCAGGGGGGGAGGATGTTGGTATTTACTTAACTCACTGATGGAGAAAAAGAACTCTCCCACTCTATAAATGTTTAGCATGTGTGTAAAGGTCGTGGGTCTGGTGTTCAGAAATTACACACGGGCTTACGAAAGAATCTTCACTGGGTTGGCCAAACTAAACAACAGGCAGTTGTAGGGAAATAAACACAAGTTAACATTTAACCACAACAAGTCTCTGTTCTTGCTGCTCAGTCATTCTCTCTAAGAGGGGCCTTGAGAAGGTCAGAGAGCCAGAGAGCTCTGGCTACTCTAGCGAAAGGGCTCTTCTGAGAATGTACTCATCTATTAGCTTTATTATATATATAATAAAAAAGAATCTATATAAAGAATCTATAGTATTAGAATAAAATAAGTATAGTCCCTGCCTCACTGAATTCTCAATATATGTATACAGGCACAATGGCTCATGCCTGTAATCCCAGCACTTTGGGATTCCTCATCTGTAATATGGGGATACCAAAAACCTCTAAGACTGTGAATTGCTGTGACTGTTCAATGATATAATGTATTATTAAATTGCTTAGCATAGGACCTGGCAACCGGAAAGACTTGTTAAAATATTAGTTAATAGTATTGTTTAATAAAGATTAAGCAAAATAATATTCATGCATACAGCCACATTTCTGGGATATAGACACCCCTTTCTCAAGTTATTCAGAATCTCCCGGCACCAAAAGATTCATTTCCTATATTTTTATAAGAAATGTATTCTCCCCATGACATAGTTATCTTTTTTGAGACAGGAGCTTGCTCTGCTGCCCAGGCTGGTGTGCAGTGGCTCAACCTCCCAGGCTCAAGTGATCCTCCCACCTCAGCCTCCCAAGTAGCTGAGACGACAGACGTGAGCCATCCCACCTGGCCCATAGTTATCATTTGATCCTACTAGAATGTCTTCAGGAAAGAATGATGCAAAGAGGCCCCAGCCCTCAAACCCCAGAAGCCTAGGCAAGGTCCCAGGGAAGTAGAGCTGAGATGGAGACTAGACCTCAGGACAGACAAATCAAGACAGTGAGACAGGTAAATCAGTCACCTGGGGGCATTTGTTAAAAAGTTTCCAGGACCCAGTCTCCAAGATTTCATTCTGTTCCAAACTGGATTTCAATACATAGTTTAATATTTTCATAAAACTATAATCACAGGAAGGGTTTCACATGATCTTATTCTGCCACGCCCCACCCCCCCACCAGTTTATTTATTGTTTTCTCCCAAACACTGACTCACTTCCTTTATCCTCTGTCAAGGGCACTGCTTTGATTTGCTGCAGTGGCTGCCCCTCTCAGCTTCTGAGCCTTGGTATGAGGGGGTGTGAATTCTTCCATCTGAAATCATCTGCTTTCTCACAGCCTAACACTTTGTTTCTCTTCTAAAAGCGACTGACAACTCACCTCCTTCTGGAAGCCTTCCCTGTTGCATTTTTTTCACTTTGGCACTTCTGTGCCACAGATGCAAGTGGGGTTGTGGGAATGCAACCAGGGCCATGTCCTTCTGTCTTTGCTAGGGGTGTGTAAGTGCTGGTTCTTTCCATTGGGGGCAGCATGGTTTTAGGGAGAGAGCAGGCTCTCTGGAATCTGACTGGCATGAACATTCAACAGCACTACTTATGAGCTCTCGGATTCCTCCTGGCTGTCCTTTGTCACCTTGGGATCAATGCTTTCTTCTCATGGGTCATCCCAATTTCTCTAGGCAGCTTTCTCTTCTCCTCTTTATATTACTTCTAGAAGTGGGCAGAAGGCCCTTTAAAAAAAAAAAATAGAGACAGAATCTTGCTATGTTGCCCATCTTTATTTCTTTTTCTTTTTTTCTGTTTTTTCTTTTTTTTTTTTGAGACAGAGTCTCACTCTGTTGCCCAGGCTGGAGTGCAGTGGCATGATCTTGGTTCATTGCAACCTCCACCTCCCTGGTTCAAGCGATTCTCAGCCTCCCAAGTAGCTGGGACTAGAGGCGTGTACCACTGCAACCAGCTAATTTTTGTATTTTTAGTAGAAATGGGGTTTCACTATGTTGGTCAAGATGGTCTCGATCTCTTAACCTTGTGATCTGCCCACATTGGCCTCCCAAAGTCATGGGATTACAGGAGTGAGCCACCGTGCCTGGCCTATTTCTTTTAAAATAAAACAGAGACCGAGTTTTGCTTTGTCGCTGGTCTTGAACTCCTGGCTTCAAGCGATCCTCCTGCCCCAGCTTCCCAAAGTGCTGCGATTGCAGGTGTGAGCCATTGCGCCCAGCCAGTCCTCTTTTAACTCTCCAATGCACAACTAAGGTCATACTGTGCACCCCACCATGACTATTGTGTCTTCATCTGTCAAATGGGGATGATTACAATCCCTGCCTCACTGAATTCTTGTAAGAATGAAATGAGATCAGGCATGTGTCCAAGACCTGGCACCTGGCAAGTTGTGGCAGATGCTTTGGACTCAGTCACTCAACACCCATCCCAACCCTTTTCTAGCTTTGCTTCCTGGACTGCAGAGGATGGAAAGCTAAATATGACATTTCTCAAACATCCTTGCAGCTCTGGTTCTGTTTATGATTTAGATTCCACTGTGTGAGACTTGATAACTATGAGTTATGTGGAGGGAAAGACAGAATGGGAAGCGTCCATTTTGCTGGCACTGGTCAGGGCAGAGGCAGCGTTATTCTGGAGCCAACAGCCGTGGTGGCTGCTTAGCAATTCCTTTTTTTTTTTTTTTTTGAGACAGTGTCTCATTCTGTCACCCAGGCTGGAGTGCAGTGGTGCAATCATAGCTCACTGCGGCCTCAAACTAGTGGCTTCAAACGATCTTCCTGCTTTGGCGTCCCAAAGTGCAAGGCTTACAAGCATGAGCTACTGTGCCCAACCACAGTGTCACTTTGAGAGTCATTGCTGGATATTTATCCTAGAGTCTATTTCTTCAGCTTCCCTAATGATTCCGTGAGCCATCCATACCCCTTAATGAACCCTTTTGTGCTTAAATTAGCAAGAGTGAAATCTGTTTTCTGCAACAAAGAAAAGTAACCAACACATACATTCAATAAAGGTTAGCTGTTACTATTATTTAAAATACTTTATCAAAGGCTTAGTAATAATGGAAGTAATTACATTTCAGAAAAGGAAATTCTAAACTGGCTCCTAGATAAGACCATAGAAGATAACTTCTGGAGTAGTACTGTCCCACAGAACTTTCTTTTTCTTTTTCTTTTTGAGACAAAGTCTTGCTCTATCACCCAAGCTGGAGTGCAGTGGTGCCATCAATTCAGACTTGAACTCCTGGGCTCAAGTGATCTTCCTGCCTCAACCTTCCAAGTGGCCTCCCAAAATGCTGGGATTACAGACATGAACTACTGAGCCTGATGTGGACTTTTTTTTTGAGATGGAGTCTTGCTCTGTCACCCAGGCTGGAGTGAGGTGGCACAATCTCAGCTCACTGCAACCTCCACCTCCCAGGCTCAAGCAATTCTCCAGCCTCAGCCTCCCAAGTAGCTGGGATTACAGGCGCCTGCCACCATGCCTGGCTAATTTTTCTATTTTTAGCAGAGCCAGGGTTTTGCCATGTTGGCCAGGCTGGTCTCAAACTCCTGACCTCAGGTGATCTGCCCGCCTTGGCCTCCCAAAGTGCTGGGATTACAGGCGTGAGCCATTGTGCCTATCCAGAACTTTGTTTAATGATGGAAATGTTCCCTATTTACACTCATTATAGTAGCTGCTGATTATATGTAGCTATTTTTTTTTTTTTTTTTTTTTGAGAAGGAGTTTCACTCTTGTTACCCAGGCTGGAGTGCAATGGCACGATCTTGGCTCACTGCAACTCCTGGGTTCAGGCAATTCTCCTGCCTCAGCCTGCTGAGTAGCTGGGATTACAGGCATGCGCCACCATGCCCAGCTAATTTTTTGTATTTTTAGTAGAGACAGGGTTTCACCATATTGACCAGGATGGCCTCGATCTCTTGACCTCGTGATCCACCCACCTCGGCCTCCCAAATGCTGGGATTACAGGCTTCAGCCATCACGCCCGGCCTATATGTGGCTATTGAGCACTTAAAATGTGGCTTCTATAACTGAGGAACTAAATTTTTTAAATTTGATTTAATTTTAACAAATTAACTTTAAAATGAAATAGCCAAGCCAGGTGCGGTGGCTCACGCCTGTAATCTCAGTACTTTGGGAGACTGAGGCAGGAGGATCACAGGGTCAGGAGATCAAGACTATCCTGGCCAACATGGTGAAACCCTATCTCTACTAAAAAATACAAAAAATTAGCTGCGTGTGGTGGCACATGCCTGTTGTCCCAGCTACTTGGGAAGTTGAGGCAGGGGAATTGCTGGAACTTGGCCAGCAGAAGTTGCAGTGAGCCAAGATTCATGCCGCTGAACTGTGGGTGACAGAGGAAGACTTCATATCAAAATAAACAAATAAATAAAATAAAATAGCCCCATGCAGCTTGTGGCTACTGTGTTAGATAGCAGTTTTGAGTATCTCAGCCCTACCTTCCACAAGGGTCTTTTACAGCTCTCACTCTCTCTCTCTCTCTGGCCAAGGAAACATCTTCATTTGGTTCTTCCACGACCCCCAGTCTCAGGGCCACACCATAATAATCTACAGAGGTGCAAAATGCCCATGGGGCTGACAATTTTTAAACGGTAAATTTAGAGTTTCATTGTCTGTAAACCTCATTCTAAGATTGCATATTGGCTTTTTATTTGTAGGACATAATGTTTATTGACTACAAGGTACTTGTACATGTGTATAATGAGAACTGTACGAGAATGTTTACTGAAGCATTATCTCTAGTAGACAAAGGTTGGAATTAATCTAAATGCCTCCTGGCAACAGAGAAATAGCCAAGCACAACGGAATATTCTATAAAAGTTAAAAAGGGCTGGGCATGGTGGCTCAGACCTATAATCTCACCACTTTGGGAGGCCAAGGCAGGCAGATTGTGTGAGCCCAGCAGTTTGAGACCAGTTTGGGGAACATGACCAAACCCTGTCTCTGCAAAAAATAAAAAAATTAGCAGGGTACAGTGGCATGTGACTGTGGTCCCAGCTACTCGGGAGGCTGAGGCAGGAAGGTCACTTGTGCCCTGGAAGTGGAGGTTGCAGTGAGCCAACATCACACCACTGCACTCCAACCTGGGCGACAGACAAAGCGAGACCCTATCTCAAAAAAAAAAAGTTAAAAAGAGTGACTATCTATAATAATCATATAATGTGTTCAGTATTATATTATTGAGTGAAAAGAATCAAACTGCAGAATAATATATAGAATATGATTTGTTTTCTTAAAATGATGCATGTGAAAATACTACATATTTATTTTCTATGAGTACATTTATATGAATGTAAAAGTATACTGAAAAGTCAGTGAGGATAGCCTCAAAACTCCTAGAAATGATTTTTTTGAGAGGAATGGAGAAAGGAACTGGCATTGTGGGGAGTGATTAAAGAGAACCAAAACCTTGTCTGCAATGCTCTAATTTTTTTCAAAACAGACAAATGTATTCCCGTATATTCACTAGTAATTAAGAGCTAATAAAAATACAAGAAAAATAATGGGAGACTTTTAAAGGGGTAACTTACTGTGACATAAGATGAATCATGATAAACTTGTTATTCAAAGCCAAACTTTTTTTTTTTTTTTTTTTTTTGACTGACTAGTGATCACAAGGAGACAGTAATCATAGAGCCATCACCCAACAACTCTAGGAACCTTCTGGAACACAGACATTCACAAAAAGAGTGTAGATTTCAGTGAAGCTCCTCTTCCACGCGCCACTTTTCCATGTTATATGCGTAAACACATAAAGGAGCATAAAATTTCATAGCCATTCCTTTTCTTTTCTTTTTTTGAGACGGAGTTTCGCTCTTGTTACCCAGGCTGGAGTGCAACGGCGCGATCTCGGCTCACCGCAACCTCCACCTCCTGGGTTCAGGCAATTCTCCTGCCTCAGCCTCCTGAATAGCTGGGATTACTGAGTAGTGCCACCGTGCCCAGCTAATTTTTTGTATTTTTAGTAGAGATGGGGTTTCACCATGTTGACCAGGATGGTCTCGATCTCTTGACCTCGTGACCCACCCGCCTCGGCCTCCCAAAGTGCTGGGATTACAGGCTTGAGCCACCTTGCCTGGCCTCATAGCCATTCCTTTTCACACAACCAAGCAAATACGCAGCTCAAGAGAAACCAGGAAGAGAGACCAGAGGTATCCAAGTTCAGCTTCGGGAGGTCTCTTTTCTACACGCTCCCACACCCCGCTCTTCCTCTCACACAGATGTTCCCTATAAATGAGCTTGGCTCTATGCAGTTCATATCAGAATGGGATTGTCCAAAACAGTTTGAAGAGAGGAACTCACACTTCCTGAAATGATTCTCTCTTGACATAAATTCAAATTTAGGAAGGAACTGTCTAAGCCTTTTATAAATACTCATGATACCCACATGTGACTCAAGAATGATTTTGTTTCCTCCGGTCCTCCTGGTACCTCTTTTATCTTACTAGAGTGATGCTATGGCTTTGGTTCATGACTACAGCGAGTGACAGCTGGGAGCTGGCCCTTTCCTCCTGCCCCAATTTATAAATGGTGGGCGTTTCTCAGATCTTAAGGGCCCAGGTGCTTGGAAATACTGCCAAATATCTCTTTCAACTTAAAAGAAATGTAATTATACTGGATTAGGTAGTGCATTCACATAATTTAATTCAGAGGATACAAAAGTGAAATTTGTTTCCCCATCCATGTTTTCCACTTTCCCAGTTCCCTTTTCCAGTTCTACCAGTTCCTAGTATATCGTTACCTAGATATTTTGTGCATGTTTAAAATAACATGTTTTGTTGGGTTTCTTTTTTTTTTTTTTTTTTTTGAGATGAAGTTTCCCTCTCGTTGCCCAGACTAGAGTGCAATGGCTAGATCTCAGCTCACTGCAAGCTCTGCCTTTTGCGTTCAAGCGATTCTCCTGCCCCAGCCTCCCGAATAGCTGGGATTATAGGTGCCCACCACCATGTCCAGCTAATTTTGTATTTTTAGTAGAGACAAGGTTTTGTCTATGTTGGTCAGGCTGGTGTCGAACTCCTGACCTCAAGTGATCCACCCATCTCAGCCTCCCAGAGTGCTGGGGTTACAGGCGTGAGCCACCATGCCCAGACAAAACAATGTTTTAAATCTTTTTAGGGCCGGGCTCAGTGGCTTACACTTGTGATCCCAGCACTTTGGGAGGCTGAGGCGGGTGGATTGCCTGAGGTCAGTAGTTCTAGACCAGTGTGGCCAAGAGAGTGAAATCCCGTCTCTACTAAAAATACAAAAAATTAGCTGGATGTGGTGGTGGGTGCCTGTAATCCCAGCTACTTGGGAGGCTGAGGCAGGAGAATCGCTTGAACCTGGAAGGCAGAGGTTGCAGTGAGCAGAGATCACACCATTGCACTCCAGCCTGGGCAACAAGAGCAAAACCCTGTCTAAAAAAAGAAAAATATCTTTAGTAGGGACAGGATTTCACCATGTTGGCCAGGCTAGTCTTGAACTCCTGACTTCAAGTGATCCTCCTGCCTCGGCTTCCCAAAGTGCTGGGATTACAGGTGTGAGCCACCAGGCCCAGCTAATAAATACTTCTTGAGTAAGTGAATGAGCACACACACTGCTCTGTGTCTTGATTTCTTCACTTTGTCTCATTTCTGTACATAAGGAACTTCTTCATTTCTTTCATGACTGTATAGTGTTCCACTGTCTGGATTCGTTATTATTTGATTAATCAGACCCTTACAATGAATGTTTGTTAATCCCTGGCTGTGACAATAAAGCTCAAGTTCCAGGGCCTCTCACAGAGTTCCAAGACCTAGGATGTGTGCCATTCACATCCTTGTACAAATGTCATGCCATGCATGTGTGAATACATCTATCTGTAAGATAAACTCCTCAATGCAGAATAGCTGGGTCAAAGGATAAGGTAAGGTGCATTTTGCCAACTTCTTCTTCTTCTTTTTTTTTTTTTTTTTTTGAGATGCAGTTGTGCTCTTGTTGCCCAGGCTGGCATGCAATGGCGTGATCTTGGCTCAATGCAACCTCTGCCTCCTGGATTCCAGCAATTCTCCTGCTTCAGCCTCCCGGGTAGCTGGGACTACAGACACATGTCACCATGCCCAGCTAATTTTGTATTTTGAGTAGAGATGGAGTTTTACCAGGTTGGGCAGGCTGGTCTCAAACCCCTGACCTTAGGTGATCTTCCCTCCTCGGTCTCCCAAAGTGCTAGGATTACAGGTGTGAGCCACCGTGCCTGGCCTTTTTTTTTTTTTTTTAAAAGATGGGGTCTTGCTATGTTGCCCAGGCTGATCTCCAACTCCTGGGCTCAAGCAGTCCTCCTGCTTCAGCCTCCCAAAATGCTGGGATAAAAGATGTGAGGCGCTGTGCCTAGCTGTACCTCAATTTTTAAAACTTGAAAGAACTGGGTTGTGGGGTCACAGCATGTTACTCTCCGTAGGTAGTAGTCACACTGGTCTTTTTTATTTCTCCAAGCACACCAAGCTCTTCCTGCACAGGAGCTTTTGTGAATATGCTGTTCCCACTTCCTGGAACACAACGGCACCCATTCACTCATACACATATGTACATGTACACTATCACCAACTACCTTTTTATAATTCACTGTGTGTGAAAATACATATTATAGAGAAAAGGGGCTCATGCTTGTAATCCTAGTGCTTTGGGAGGCTGAGGTGGGTAGATTGCTTGAGCCTAGGAGTTTGAGATTAGCCTGGGCAACATGGCAAAACCCCATCTGTACAGAGAATACAAAAATTAGCTGCACATGATGGTGTGCACCTGTAGTCCCAGATACTCAGGAGGTTAAGGTGGGAGGATTGCTTGAGCCCAGGAGGTCCAGACTACAGTGAGCCATGATTATGCCACTCCAGCCTGGGTGAGCAAGACCCTATCTTAAAAAAAAAAAAAAGGTGGCTGGAATGATGCACATACTCTTATAATCTGTATGTATGAATTACCCTGCAAAACTCAAGCATAAGAAATTGCCCTTTTCTCAATCTTGCAGGGACTCAGACTTAGATTCAGTTCTCTCTCTACCTCCTTAGTGGTCCTGGGTGATACAATCCCAGTCAATTTTAGTCACCTTGGCCACTAGCCTCCTGAAATCAGAGAAGTGGCCGGGCTTGATAAGCACATTTAAGGCCAGGCCAGGTGGCTCATGCCTATAATCCCAGCACTTTGGGAGGCCGAGGTGGTTGGGTCACCTGATGTCAGGAGTTTGAGACCAGCCTGGCCAACATGGTGAAACCCCGTTTCTACTAAAAATATAAAAATTACTTGGGCATCGTGGCAGGTGCCTGTAATCCCAGCTACTTAGGAGGCTGACACAGGAGAACCGCTTGAACCTGGGAGGCAGAGGTTGCAGTGAGCCGAGATAGCGCCATTGCGCTCCGAGTGGGTGACAAGAGCGAAACTGCGTCTCCAAAAAACAAAACAAACAAAAAAAACATGGGGTTTAGAAAGTTCAGAAAAAAATCTGGAAGTTAGAAAGTTCAGAAAAATTGGAGAAGGGCCTTTGGCCCGTGTGGTGGTTACGGAGATGCTCGTTGTTTCTGTGTAGTTGACTTCAAGATGGAAGGTTCAACCTCAGTATCAAGCTCAACCTCCAGGACCCTCTTGGTAACTTCCAATACCTAGGAAATGTTTAGCATTCAGAGCTTCAGGAGCTGCGGTCCTTCTACTTGCTGGGGTTCTGTGCGGGACTGGGGTGGTCTTTGTTACTCAGGAAACTGCCCTCCCTCCCTCCCAATTATATTTGCACTTTATTACTTTTTTTCTCTAGCTTTTTTTTGAGATGGATTTACACTTAAGAAAACCTGCTCTTGGATAATGGGTGGCAGGGGGATTTGGGAAGACCTGGAAAATTCCCAGGTCTCCACTAAATAAGAAAACTGGGGAGGAAGGGGACTGGAGGGGAACGGAGAAATAAACGTATTTTCTTTTCCTCTTTTAAACAAAACTGTGGCTTACGATATTTTTTTTTTTTTCAAGCTTCTAGGAGAGTTTTGCAAACAATTGGAGTAATTAAAAGTTCTCAGAAGTAGCCGATGGTGCCCTTTTCACCAAGGGAATGTGGGCCAAGCATGATATATTAAAAGAGAGAGAGCTGCTCTATTGAAGTTAAAAATAATCTGTCACATGGCTAATTTGTTGGAATGCAGCAATAAAGGGCTGTGGGCAGAGGGAGAGCTGGAAGCAGCTGGGAAGTTTGCAGGCAGAGTGCATGCCCTGGGGACTGTGTTTGTAGGGAGAGAAAACAGTGTCATAGCTGACTTAGGGCACCTTATCAGAAAACCCACAAAATGGGCAGGAAGAAGGAAAAGTAGGTTTGCGTTCAGAGCATGACCTTTGGGCTTATCAGACAGTGAAGAGATGGGTCAGAACTTGTCACCTGTGCTCACGGGATGCTGATTCACTCAGCAAAGATGAAGGCTTTTCAGTTCCCCCTGCCTTTGAATCCGTTTCAAAGGAATACGTAACCCAAAGGAGCCCTTTGTTCCGAAATTCATGGGAAAACCAATCTATAGGGTTTTGAGCGAAAAAAGTTCAAGCCAGGAATACAAATCCTAGTTTGAGGGGTTGAGGATTGTTTTAATTTTTGAAATGTTAGTGTTAAAAGAGAGAAAAAAAAAATTACTTAGTACAATCCCTGAATTTTCTACATGAGGCAACAGGCTCAAAGAGGACAATGTGCTCAAGATCACTCAATCAGCAAGTGACAGGGCTAGATTCAAATCCAGAGCTAGAAAGGAAGGGCATGGTGGTTAGCAGACACAGGGTTCAGACAGCCTAATGTCAAATTCTGACTCTATGAGCTGCAGGCCCCTTGGGCAAGTTTCTGACTCCTCTGAGTGTTAGTTTCACTGTCTGTAAAGTGGGAATAACAAGAGTACCCCCCGCCGCCCCAGAATTGCTATAATGCATGTGAAGTGCTTGGTACAACATCCAGCCTAGAGGAAAGGCTTAGTCAAACATTAGCTGTTATCATGCCACAGCTTTTTCATCACCTTGCATCAAATTTCTAGAGCTTTCCGCAGGTTAACTTGTCCAAACATCCTCTTTGGTTTGGGTGGGATTCTCTTTCTCTCTTTCCCACCTCCCACTCTCACCCATTTTATATATAAGGAAAAAGAGGATGGCTGAACTTTAAGATAACCTCTCTATCCTCTGGTAGACACTCTCACTAGCATTTCCTATACACCCATGAGACTTGTTTTCTCTTAAGCTACATGCCCTCTGGCCTACATTTTCAGTATGGTTTCCAAGTTGCTGACATGCAGAAACAGTGCCAGCCTGAAGAAACAAGTATTGCTGCCCCAAATGCAGTAGCAAGATGTGTTTGAATCTTTTCGAGTAAGTTGATTATTTTTCAAATTCATAATAGGCACTACTCACAGAGGGGGCTCTTAATATCCAAGGCAGATTTGGGCTCATAGTCAGCACTTTTGGAAAGTGGGAGGCCGAATTCTGTGTGTGCACATCTCAAAGAATAGGAGCCTACCTCCCACAGCTTGGGCAAAAGCAAGGGTGAATTTAGTGGCTCAAGTAACCAGAAGACCAGATTTCATTGATGACTAGATTCAAGTGTTCACTAATGTCCTTAGACACATTTCTGCTTTGTTGGGCTCCATTCTTCAGACTGATTCTGGGCTCACTGCAACCTTCACCTCCCAGGTACAAGCGATTCTCCTGCCTCAGCCTCCCAAGTAGCTGGAGATACCGAGGTGTGCCACCACCCTTGGCTACTTTGTATTTTTAGTAGACATGGGGTTTCAGCATGTTGTACAGGCTGGTCTCGAACTCCTGACCCTGTGATCCACCCTCCTCGGCCTCCTAAAGTGTTGGGTTTGTAGGCATAAGTCAGGACGCCCCACCAGGTTAGTATTCTTAAGCAAATTATGTCACGCCTCCCTTAGTTGGCTGTCCCTGATTGGCTGCTTTAAATCACGTGCCCATTCCTGAACCAATAGGGCCAGGAAAACAGGTTTCCTCTGATTGGACAGATTGGATAATATGCCCATCCCTTGCTGCCACGGGGAGGTGGAGCATACTGATTGGCAGTACCATTACTTCACATAGAATGGAAGAGGAACAGTTGATAAAAGAAAAATTGTAGCTACAGAAACCAGAAGACAGGGAAAGGGAGGTGAATGTAAACCATAAATACCAAGTCCATGCCAAGACCTACGTGCATTTTCCTGGGATGGTGGTTCATAGCTTGCTTCACAACCTCAAAGTTATTCTGTAATCTAAGAAATAGTAAGAATTTTGTGGCCTAGCACGGTTGCTCATGCCTGTAATCCCAGCCCTTTGGGAGGCTGAGGCAGGCGGATCACGAGGTCAGGAGTTCAAGACCAGCCTGACCAACATGGTAAAACTCCGTCTCTACTAAAAATACAAAAAGCCGGGTGTGGTAGCACGTGCCTGTGATCCCAGCTGCCTAGGAGGCTGAGGCAGGAGAATTGTTTGAATCTGGGAGGTTGACGTTGCAGTGAGCTGAGATTGCACCACTGCACTCCAGCCTGGGCAACAGAGCAAGGCTGCTTCTAAAAAATGAAAACTTGTTTGGACAAGAAAACGCTTCCTTCCACTCTAGATATTTCCTTCCATGTGGAGGGCCATCAACTACCATAATGCTCCAGCCTCCTCTTCAGCCCTTACTCATGCACACAGGGAAAGGAGAGCATTAGGAGAAACTGGGCATGAGTTGCCGTTTCTTCCTCTCCCTGGTATCTGAGGATGAAGAAGGGAGCACAAATTCTCTCCCTCCACATGGGAGGGTGCTCGGGTCCACTGCTGCTTGGGATGATGGGATAGTCTGTTTCATTATAATAGAAGGACACACTCAGCCATATTCTCCAGCCTATATAGCCTTTATCAGAAGAGAATCCATCTTCTGACTTTTGTCCCCCCATCACCTGATTTAGAGCCTGAGCAGGGAGGAGGTCTGCAGTTTATTTATTTATCTTATTTTTTTGAGACAGGATCTCATTCTGTCGCCTAGGCTGGAGTGCAGTGGGGCCATCTTGGCTCACTGCAACCTCCACCTCCTGGGTTTGAGTGATCCTCCTGCCTCAGCCTCCCGAGTAGCTGGGCTTACAGGCGTGTGCCACCACACCCACCTAATTTTTGTATTTTTAGTAGAGATGGGGTTTTGACATGTTGGCCAGGCTGTGTCTGCCATTTATTGAATCCCTTCTGAAAAGTTGACAAGAGAAACCAACTTAGAGCATCAGGGACCCATAGATTCATCCTCTCACCTCTCCCCTTTTTTCCTGTATCCCCAGCCCCAGAAGAAGAAGCTGTTCTCCTTGGGACTCCATATAGTGGAGTGCTAGGAGTAGTCTCAGAGGGAAATTACAAGAAAGGCAGATTAGATTTACTTACAACAGCAGGTGAGAGGAACTGGATTATTTCACATGGAGTGATGCAGGAAACAATGGGGCAGTGATTTAATAGTGGACTTCACCAGCACCACGTGCAGGGTGTGGCATCCCTGGTATTTTTCCACAGCCTCACCCTGACTGGGACCACAGTCACATCTGTCCCCTATCTCGCCCAACCCACTTGTATCCTTTTACGCCCACTTCTTGGCAAATAAATGGTTCCACTTCCACAGAGAGGGGCAGGAGTTTGGTGCATACACACCAGCTTAAATAACACGATATTATTAATTCTTAATTACAAAAGTCATATACAATCTTTGAAATAACTAAGGATATAGAGAAGCATAGAAAAGTATAAAGATAAAAGCTAAAGTCAACTCCAAGCCCTCAATTCTGAGATAGCTATTGTTAACCTTTTAGTTTATTACTGTTCAGACTTTTTTCTATACATATATTTTTTTTTAAAGATGGGGTTTCACCATATTGGTCAGGCTGGTCTTGAACTGCTGACCTCAGGTGATCCACCTGCCTTGGCCTCCAAAGTGCTTGGATTACAGGCGTGAGCCACCACGCCTGGCCTATTTTTAAATTTCTTCATATTACTTAAAAAATTTTATAAAAGTAGTTCAAATAATATAGAAGCTCATGATGTAGATGATGAAAATGGTTTATTCTGCAATTTCTTCTAATACTACAATGAACTTGTATTACTACATGGAATTTCTGTTGTTGTCACCATGTCCTTTTCTCTTTTCTGGCCTCAGGATAGTGGCACACATGGCTGGGCGAGACAGCTCAGGCCTGTAATCCCAGAACTTTGGGAGGCCTAGGTGAGAGGGGCTTGAGCTCAGGAGTTCAAGACTAGCCTGAACAGCACAGTGAAACTCCATCTCTACAGAAAATTAGCCAGGCTTGCTGGTGCGTGTCTGCAGTCCCAGCTACTTGGGAGGCTGAGGTAGGAGGATGGCTTGAGCCCGGGAGGTAGAGGTTGCAGTGAGTTGAGATCATGCCACTACACTCCAGCCTGGGAGACAGAGCCAGATCCTTTGTCAAAAAAAAAAAGAGAGAGAGAAGAAAAGAAAGGGCACTGATGTGAGAAGAAGGTACTGGTATTATGACATCCACTGTAGAGTTGAGGAACAGAGGCTCCCAGATTTACCCACAGTCACACCCCACTCTTGGTTGGGTGGCCAGAATCCCTGGGGACAGGAAGAGTTTCCTTACTTAATAGGCAGCTTGGTTAAGAAAAGGTGGTAAGAGAAGTGGCTTCCATAAGCCGGGGCTCTTGGCCTTTCTTCTCTACTAGAAATACCCAGCACATTCACCCTTACTCACACTGGCCTCTCCAGTTCCAAGAATTTGATTCTGGGTCAGGCAAGGTGGCTCACGCTTGTAATCCCAGCACTTTGGGAGGGCAAGACAGGCAGATCACAAGGTCAGGAGCTTGAGACCAGCCTGGCCAACAGAGTGAAACCCTGTCTCTACTAAAAATACAAAAATTGACTGGACGTGGTGGTGGGCACCTGTAATCCCAGTTACTCGGGAGGCTGAGAGAGGAGAAACACTTGAACCCGGGGGGCAAAGATTGCAGTGAGCTGAGATCACACCACTGCACTCGAGCCTAGGTAACAGAACTAGACTCTGTCTCCAAAAAAAAAAAAAAAGAATTTGATTCTGGGAACTTATAGCTGCAAGTGAACAAAGAGTCAAGGGAAAGTTCTTTATCAACAGGAGAATTATTTTATTCAATGTGTTTCCTTACAGAACTTTGGACAATACAGGGAAAGAATTAGAAGAAATAAAAGGCCAGTTACTTAGGCCACTTTTAATGAATCACCCCCCAATGTCATTACCCATCCTTAGTCAGGAAAAGCCTGAGTTTTTCCATGCCAAGAAAAACAGAGGGCAGGAAGAAACAAATTACGACCTTGTTTGTGTTTTGTGTCTTAACTGTTTGATTTATAGGCCTTGATCCAGTGATTATGGATGAAAGAAAATATCCCAGTGTCCCAAACCTAACCTGAACTTAACCGGGGGTGGGTCTCACATCCACTGCTTAAGTTAGCACGAAGTTAAAATGCTTTAAGAAGAAAGCATCAAGGTTTGGAGCTGCCTGTAGGCATTCTCAACCCAGTGGCAAGGCCAAATTCCTTTCCCACACTCCAATTTTAAAAAAACTCTGTTTAGAAACTTTACCTCTTTCTCCTCATCCCAGAAGTCAAGCATTTATCTATTCAGCAGATGGTGATCAAGCACCTACTGTGTGCAATGCATGATGCTGGACAGCAAACACAGTGAGCACACAGATCAGTCAACACACAAATCAGAAAATGTCATGAAGGCCAGGTGCAATGGCTCATGCCTATAATCCCAGCACTTTGGAAGGCCAAGGTGGGAGGATCACTTGAGGTCAGGAGTTTGAGACCAGCCTGGTCAACATGATGAAACCTCATCTCTATAAAAAATACAAAAATTAGCTGGGTGTGGTGGTAGAAGCCTGTAATCCCAGCTGCTTAGGAGGCTGAGGCAGGAGAATCGCTTGAACCCGGGAGACGGAGGTTGCAGTGAACCGAGGTCATGCCGCTACACTCTAGCCTGAGCAACACAGTAAGACTCCATCTCGACAAAAAGAAAAAAAAAAAATGTAATGTAGCCATGAGCAAATGGAGAGAAAAGAAAACAGAATGATATGTCAGAGAGACACTGGGCAACCGCTTAGGAGAAAGTGTTGAGCCTTGATCTTAGGAAGGCAATGACATTTAAACTGACATTGGAGTAAGATCTGTATATGAAGCAGGGATTGGGGAGACCTTTCCAGGCAGAGGGAAAATCCTCCAAGACAGAATTGTGCTTGACGTATAAAAATTAAGCCATCCTGAAGCCAGGTGCAGTGGCTCAAGCCTGTAATCCCAGCACTTTGGGAGGCCAAGGTGGGTGGATCACCTGAGGTCAGGAGTTGGAGACCAGCCTGACCAACGTGAAGAAACCTTGTCTCTACTAAAAGTACAAAATTAGCTGGGTTTGGTGGCACATGCCTGTAATCCCAGCTACTTGGGAGGCTGAGGAAGGAGAATCACTTGAGCCCGGGAGTTGGAGGTTGCAGTGAGGAGAGATTGTGCCACTGTACTCCAGCCTGGGCAACTCCGTCTTCAAAACTCCGTCTCGAAAAAAAAAAAAAAAGAAAAGAAATTAAGCCATCTTGGAGACACATATGCTGGCTGGGTGACAGCTGCCGATCTCAGGCTCAGCCTAAGGAGACAGGTGTCCTCACTTTCTGAAGGAGCTGTGCCCACCTTGGCCAGAGCTGCATGGGGCTCCACTGCACTCAAGGGCATGGAGGGCTGCCCCCGAGGCCCCAGCATGGCCCACCATCCCAGCACCCCTTGATAGCTGCTCAAATATTGCATTTTAAAAAAATTCTCCTGCCTCCGCCTCCAAGGAGCTGGGATCACAAGTGCCCACCACCATGCCCGGTTAATTTTTTTGTTTTTGTTTTTTTGAGATGGAGTCTTGCTCTGTCACCAGGTTGGAGTGCAGTGGCCAGATCTCAGCTCACTGCAACCTCCGCCTCCTGGGTTCAAGTGATTCTTCCGCCTCAGCCTCTCAAGTAGCTGGGACCACAGGCATGTGCCACCACGCCCAGCTAATTTTTTTTTTTTGAATTTTTAGTAGAGACAGGGTTTCACCATGTTGGCCAGATGGTCTCAATCTCTTGACCTTGTGATCCACCCACCTTGGCTTCCCACAGTGCTGGGATTACAGGTGTGAGCCGCCATGCCCGGCCTTGTATTTTTTTTTTTTTTTTGTAGAGACGGGGGTTTCTTTTTTTTCTTTTCTTTTCTTTTTTTCAATCCTCGTATTTATTCTAACGGCAGTGAGATGAAGGTTTCACCATGTTGGCCAGGCTGGTCTTAAACTTCTGACCTCATAATTCGCCCACCTCAGCCTCCCAAAATGCTGGGATTACAGATGTGAGCCACCGAGCCTGGCTGCAAATATTGCATTTTAAGAGAACACCCAGGCCCTGTCTCTTAAGTTGGTGTCATAGAAATTTGAAAGAAATGGAAGAAAAGGAGCGACGTGACCAATTCTGTTTGGACCTCCTACCTCGAGGCCTGGTTGGCATTTTCCTAGAGGAAAATATGGCAAAATTGTATTTTTTTGGAGGAAGGTCGGAGGGGAGAGTAAGACAAAGGAAACAAAGCTTCATGTTTTCTATGACTTTCCAAAACTCTGCACGTTGACAGTGATGGCAAAATAAACTAATCCCAAAGTTGTTTTTCTATTGAGAAGAAAGTGGAGGTGGGTTTCATTCCCTTTTGTTTCCAACCTTTTCTACCACTGACAAAATATAAAACATGGATGCTAGAGAATAAGATGAACCTCAGAAAATACCGCGAAGCTTACTTTCTTCCTCAGGAGGGAAGAGGGGGATGTTTCTAGACCTCCCTGGAACCTAAAATGAAAAACACGAGTTGTGTGCGTTGGAATGGAGACAAGGCCATATCTGAATCATCCCAATTGCAATCATGTGAACGTCATTATGGCAGCACTTCAAACAAAAGGCTATGAAGTGTTTGCGCAGGGCTGCAGGTGCCATTGATTGAGCTCACTAGCGGTATGGGCTCCATGGGTATGGACTTCAGTGGTACAGGAGCACTGAAGATGCCTCTCAAAAGGCTGCACCAGATCTGTGCTCCAGAGGGGGTGGGGCCTACTATAACCTCGACTCCAAACTCAAGATGCCTGGGTGGATTGGAGGCGGGAGTGAGCTCCAGAAGTTAATTTCTTTTGCTTTTCCTTTTTTTTTTGAGACAAGGTCTTGTTCTGTTGCCCAGGCTGGAGTGCAGAGGCATGATCACAGCTCACTGCAGTCTCAACCTCCTGGATTCAAGGGATCTCAAGCAATCCTCCTGCCTCAGCCTCCTGAGTAGCTGGGACCACAGGCAACTGCCACCATGCCTGGCTAATTTTTATTTTTTTTGTAGAGATGGCAAAAAAAATCATCTCATCCTGTTGCCCAGGCTGGTCTTGAACTACCGGCCTCAAGATCCTCTTGCCTCAGCCTCCCAAAGTGCTGGGATTACAGAGTGAGGCACCACATCTGGCAGGAAATTTCTACAATATTATTTGCAAGGAAAGGACTGCGACATTCTGCTGGTGGTTCCAGAAGAGGAGGAGGCTCACCAGAGTTGGGGGACTGATGTGTAACACATTTCTGCCCAACATTCCCCTCGCCTTGGCCCTTTCAGTCCTCTATGATATGCTGGGGCCTCTACAGTGAGTGGTCTGCCCTTGCCACTTTCCCAAACAACTCATCAGAACTCATCAGCTTTTTCCCCTTTGGATCTGACAGTGCAAAAGGTTAGATGTGTAGACTGTTAAAAAACCACTCAGTGTTTCGTTTCTGGGAAAGGAAGGTAGGCGCTCTGCGCACTTAAGGCCAGTGTTCGCAAACCCTTGTTTTTTTTGTGTTGTTGTTTTTTTGTTTTGAGACAAGTTCTCGCTCTGTTGCCCAGGCTGGAATGCATACCATGAACATGGCTCACTGTAGCCTCAACCTCTTAGGCTCAAGCAATCCTCCTGCCACAGCCCCCCAAGTAGCTGGGACCACTGGCGTGTGCCACCACACTCGACAAATTCTTAAAATTTTTGTAGAGATGGATTCTCTCCGTGTTGCCCAGACTGGTCTTGAACTCCTGAACCCAAGCGATCTTGCTTTGGCTTTCCAAAGTGCTGGGATTATAGGCATGAGCCACCATACTCACCTCCTTGTTTTATTTAAAGGGAGAGGAGAAAAAACAAAAGGGGAGGTCCTAGCTTATTTTCCCTTTTCTTTTTTTGAGATAGAGTCTTGCTATGTTGCCCGGGCTGGAGTGCAATGGCACGATCTCAGCTCACTCACTGCAACCTCCGCCTCCCGGGTTTAAGCGATTCTCCTGCTTCAGCCTCCTGAGTAGCTGGAATTACAGGCACCTATCACCGTGCTGGGCTAATTATTTTGTAATTTTTAGTAGAGACAGGGTTCTACCATCTTGGCCAGGCTAGTCTTGAACTCCCGACCTCATGATCCACCTGCCTCAGCCTCCCAGAGTGCTGGGATTACAGGCGTGAGCCATTGCACCCGGCCTTATTTTCCCTTTTCTACGAGTACCTGATGCAGGTTCTGCTTGACATAGTACATACAAAGCCCATGTGACTGGTTTGAAAGATCCATTGCCTTAAGGGACTCTCAGAAAAAACCTCACAGTGGTACAACAGACTGCCTCCAACTTTTTTTGGAGGGGAGATGGGGGGACGGAGTTTTGCTCTTATTGCTCAGGCTGAAGTGAGTGGTGAGATCGCGGCTTATCACAACCTCTTCCTCCCAGATTCAAGTGATTCTCCTGCCGCATCCTCCTGAGTAGCTGGGTTTACAGGCATGCACCACCATGCCTGGCTAATTTTGTATTTTCAGTAGAGGTTGCTTTCTCCATGTTGGTCAGGCTAGTCTCGAACATCTGACCTCAGTTGATCTGCCCACCTCAGCCTCCCAAAGTGCTGGGATTACAGGCATGAGCCACTGCACCTGGCCTGGAGTTTTATAATGAAAATGCTCTCTAATTATTGCAAGCTGTGTAGTTGAATCCACATGACAGATTGGTCCGTAAGAGGATGTGGCTAATGCCAAACTGGAGCAGTCATGGGGCTGCTTGCTTTCTTAATTCCAGTTTTGTCCCTACCATTTCACCTCATCGATTAGGAGGCTCTGGGGCAAAAGACAAGCAGAGGAGCAGTTTTCCCAATTGGCCCACTCTGGCAAAATCAGGCCGGGCACGGTGCCTCAAGCCTGTAATCCCGGCACTTTGGGAGGCCGAGGCAGGTGGATCACGAGGTCAAGAGATCGAGACCATCCTGGTCAACATGGTGAAACCCCGTCTCTACTAAAAATACAAGAAATTAGCTGGGCATGGTGGCGCGTGCCTGTAATCCCAGCTACTCGGGAGGCCGAGGCAGAAGAATTGCCTGAACCCAGGAGGCGGAGGTTGTGGTGAGCCGAGCCATTGCACTCCAGCCTGGATAACAAGAGCAAAACTCCGTCTCAAAAAAAAAAAAAAAAAAATTTGTCTTTGACATCAAATTCCACCCGTTTCGTCTGGGTTCCAGCATTTTGGGAGGCTGAGGTGAAAGGATTGCATGAGCCCTGAGGCTGAGACTATAATGGGCCGTGATTGCGCTACTGCACTCCAGCCTGGGCGACAGAGTGGAGACCTTGTCTCAAAAAAAAAAAAAAAAAAATTCCACTCGTTTGGGACAGAGTTGGGTAAGGAAAGTACTGTGAAGAGAAGCTTCTCAGAAGTTAAGAGCAGCTAGAATCGATAGAAATCCTAGGCAGGGAGGCTGAGTTCCCGTAGTGACAAACAGAGCCCTCGAGTTGGGTGCTATGTGCAGTGATAAAGGACATGGTTTTTCATCTTTACAAATCAACTGAGGATCGACCTGCCCCTCCTTCTTGAAATAGTTGTGGGCCACTTTCCCCTGTAACTTTGGAAAACAAAAAAAGAGAGGAAATAAGTGTCATATGAATGCCATCCACAGGTTGCCAACATGGTTGCGGTTGCCTCAAGGCAGGTGGGCAGGCGGGGATGACCTGCTGGCCCTCGAAGATCAATGGTCTCGGTGGGCCAGACTTCTTTCCAGCAGCAAAGCCACCCCGGAACTTGCATGTGGATTCAGGCTTAATGGGATGAAGCTGAGGCTTCCTCCCCACTGTGAGGGGAGTGCATGCTTACACCAGGACTTTTTCTGCACTTATATCTTCAATCCAGCAAGGCCTTTTTTAAGCAGAGTAATAGCCCATCAAGCAGCTACTGCATTACGCCCCCTCAGCAGCTACCACAATCTTTTCTGCACTATTTTTTCTTTCTTTCTCTTTTTCTTTTTTTTTGAGATGGAGTCTTGCTCCATTGCCCAGGCTGGAGTGCGGTGGCATGATCTCGGTTCATTGCAACCTCTGCCTCACAGTTTCAAGTGATTCTTTTGCCTCAGCCTCCGGAGTAGCTGGGACTATAGGCGCATACCACCATGCCTGGCTAATATCTTGTATTTTTATTAGAGACAGGTTTTCACCATGTTAACCAGGATGGTCTCGATCTCCTGACCTTGTGATCCACCTGCCTCGGCCTCCCAGGGTGTTGGGATTACAGGCGTGAGCCTGGCCGCCTGGCCTTCCATATTGTCTTCTATACCAGACCTGTTTAGCACCACAGAGATCTCTTTGCCCCTGCACAATGACATTCCAACCACCACCAGCTGGAAGACATAGTCAACCTGGCTGATTGCACAGGCAGGACCTTGGGGCCACTGGTACTGTCAGTGGTAGTAAGCCATATACTGGGAAGTGGAAGAAATTCCTCTTCACAAATCTGTAGAGGGGGTGGGTGTGGTGGGTCACACCTATAATCCCAGCACTCTGGGAAGCTGAGGTGGACAGTTCACTTGAAGTCAGGAGTTCAAGACCAGCCTGGCCAACATGGTGAAACCCTGTCTCTACTAAAAATACAAAAATTAGCCAAGTGTGATGGCATGCCCCTGTAACCCCAGCTACTTGGGAGGCCAAGGCAGGAGAATCTCTTGAGCCCAGGAGATGGAGGCTTAGTGAGCTGAGATTGTGCCACTGCACTCCAGTCTGGGTGACAGAGCAAGACTCCATCTAAGAAAACCCCAAAAAACACAAATCTGCTTTTGCCTGTGAAAAGGGCACATCAAAGAATCCCCATACACTTGGAATTGCTGAACCAATGGGTTGTGCAAAGATGAATCTCTGTTCATACCCATTTCTGGTGCTTAGGAACAGGAACCCATGTTGATGCCCAAGGGCAAAAAGCCCTCTTCCTTTAAGGAAGGGAGCAGGCCTGACTCTCATGTCCAAATAAGGGGCACCCCTAGGCTTTTTGTTTCTCTTGCTTTTATTCCCCCCGCTTTTTTTTGTTTGCCTAGTGCTCGGTTTGTTTATAAAAGATGTATTTTGTTTAACCAAATATTAAAAATAGAAAACTCTATTTAAAAAATTAAGCCATTTCAACTCAAAAGAAATTTTTGGCAATTAGGATGAATGTCAAGACTTGATATGGGTAGAAGATTGAAAAATTCCTTTCTGACTCTAAACCATGAAAATAAATGATCAGGCCAAGCATGGTGGCTCACACTTAACAATCCCAGCACTTTGGGAGGCTGAGGTGGGAGGATCAAGAGTTTGAGACCAGCCTAAACAACATAGCAAGATCCCATCTCTACAGAAATTTAAAAAATTAGCCAGGCATGGTGACACAGGACTGTAGTCCCAGCTACTCAGGAAGCCAAGGGAGGAGGATCTCTTGAGCCCAGGTGTTCGAGATTGCAGCAAGCTGTTTGTATCACTGCACTGCAGCCTGGGTGATAGAGCGAGACTTTGTCTCTAACAACGACAAAAAAGAAATCGATGTTTAATGTCAAGCATAAGAAGAGAAATGGAGGCTGGGCGCAGTGACTCACCCCTGTAACCTCAGCACTTTGGGAGGCTGAGGCGGGCAGAACACTTGAGGTCAGGAGTTGCAGACCAGCCTGGGCAACATGGTGAAACCCCATCTCTGCTAAAAATACAAAATTTAGCTGGGCGTGATGGCGGGCGCCTGTAATCGCAGGTACTTGGGAAACTGAGGCAGGAGAATCACTTGAACCTGGGATACAGAGGTTGGAGTGGGTCAAGATCATGCCACTGCACTCCAGCCTGGGTGACAGTGAGGAAAAAAAAAAAAACAACGAGAAGATAAATGGAAATTAAAACTACATTGCAATACAAGCTTTTAAAATGTAAGATTAGAATGACTTGGAAGCTTTGATAACCCACTCTATGTATTGGGCTGGGTAAACTGGCACTTAAACACATTGCCAGTGAGAATATAAACTGGTGCCATTGCTAACACTATCAAAAAAACACCTAGAAGTTGTATTTCTTCTTGTACATGTGACTAATAATGTAAGTTCAAGATTATTAATTACAGTGTTGTTTGTAAATGCAAAAGACTGGAAACAACCTAAATCTCCATCAGTCAGAGTTGAGCTAAATTATGGTACATTCACACCAAATTGTGAATACTAAACTGTGGAAAGCTATGCAATTGCAAAAATGAATGAGGGATTCCTCTTTGTATGGATATCTAAAAATGTCTAAGATATGTCATTAAGTAAAATACAGAGGATATACGACTGTGTGTTGTTTGCTACCTTTTATATTAAAAGGGGATAAAATAAGCACATTTACAGCCTGGTGAGGTGGCTCCCACCTGTAATCCCAACACTTTGGGAGGCCAAGGTGAGTAGATCACCTGAGGTCAGGAGTTCGAGACTAACCTGGACAACATGGCGAAACCCCATCTCTAGTAAACATACAAAAATTAGCTGGGCATGGTGGCATGCTCTCGTAATCCCAGCTACTCAGGAGGCTGAGGCAGGAGAATCGCTTGCACCCAGGGGTCAGAGGTTGCAGTGACCCAAGATTGAGGCATTGCATTCCAGCCTGGGTGACAAGAGCGAAACTCTGTCTCAAAAGTAATTAATAATAATAAGCACATTTACATTTACTTGCATTTGCAGAAAGCAACTCAGAAGAATATAGAAAAAAATAATAGAAGTGATTACCTGGGAGGGATGAGTGAAAGGGGATGGAAACAGGGCAGAAAAGGTGGGTAAGAGACACTTTATAGTATGGCTTTTGATTTTTTTTTGAAGTTTTGTACTATGTGAATGTATTATGTATTCAAAAAATTAAACATTTAAAAACTGTTTCCTCTACCACTCCAATAACTTATTACATAATCCATAGCCACTTTCATTCCTCCAGCAACACCCTTGTGGTTTCTCCTTGCATAAACGTGGATGATGGTTAATAAAAAGTGCAATAGTGCAAAAAAATGATATCTTTTTTTTTTTTTTTGAGACAGAGTTTCACTCTTGTTGCCCAGGCTGGAGTGTAATCTCGGCTCACTGCAATCTTCACCTCCCAGGTTCAAGTGATTCTCCTGGGCCTCAGCCTCCTGAGTAGCTGGGACCACAGGCATGCACCACCATGCCCAGCTAATTTTTTGTATTTATTAGAGATGGGGTTTCACCATGTTGGTCAGGCTGGTCTTGAACCCCGACCTCAGGTGATTCACCTGCCTTACCCTCCCAAAGTGCTGGAATTACAGGCGTGAGGCACTGCAACCAGCCAAAAAATGATATCTTAATAAAGCTGATTAAAAAAATACAGTAAATGACCAGGTGTGGTGGCTCATGCCTGTAATCCCAGCACTCTGGGAGGCTGAGGAGGGTGGACTACCTGGGGTCAGGAGTTCGAGACTAGCCTGGCCAACATGGTGAAACCCCTTCTCTACTAAAAATACAAAAGTTAGTTGGGCATGATGGTGTGTGCCTGTAGTTCCAGCTACTTGGGAGGCTGAGCCAGGAGAAAGAATTGCGTAAGCCTGGGAGGTGGCAGCACTTTGGGAGGTCAAGGCAGGAGGATCACTTGGGCCTAGAAGTTTGAGACCAGCCTAGGCAACATGGGAAGACTCTGTCTCTACTAAAAATAAAATAAATTACCTGGGCATGGTGGCACATGCCTGAGGACCCAGCTACGTGGGAGGCTGAGGCAAGAGAATAGCTTGAACCCAGGAGTTCGAGATTGCAGTGAGCTGTGACCATGCCACTGCACTCCAGGGCAACAGAGTAAGACTGTGTCTCAAAAAAAACAAAAAGAAAAGAAAAGCAAAAAGAAGCTATTATTATAAAGAGCTTGACAATTTTAAAGTCTTTTCACATCCATTTGCTCATTGGCTCTGCACCTGGCAGGGATTGCAGCCTTTTAATATGTTTAAATCACCCTCCCTCCTCCTCTTCATGACTTTTGCATAACACTGAATCCAGACTTCTAATACTACATCTGGGTTGCATTTGTGATTTTAACAGCTTTATTGAGATGTAACTCACATACCATACAATTCACCCATTTAACTTGTAAAATTGAATTATTATTATTATTATTTTGTGATGGAATCTCACTCTGTTGCCCAGGCTGCATGCAGTGACTCAATCTCCACTCATTGCAACCTCTGCCTCCCGGGTTCAAACGATTCTCCTGCCTCGGCCTCCTGAGTAGCCAGGACTACAGGTGCCTGCCACCATGCCTGGCTAATGTTTTGTATTTTTAGTAGAGACAGGGTTTCACCGTGTTAGCCAGGATGGTCTCGATCTCCTGACCTCATAATCTCCTGACCTTGTGATCCACCCGCCTTGGCCTCCCAAAGTGCTGGGATCACAGGCGTAAGCCACCGTGCCCTGCCAAAATTGAATATTTTTTAGTATAGACACAGGGTTGTGCAATCATTATTACAATCTAATTTTATCTTATTTTTTGATACATAATAATTTTAACGAGATTCAATTTAGTTTTAGAACATGTTCACCTTTTCTTACCCATTAGCAGTCACTCCCCATTCCCCCCAACACTCTTGGTCCTAGGCAACCACTACATCTACTACCTTTTTCTAGAGATGTGCCTCTTTTAGAAATGCCCTATAAATAAAATCATACAGAATGTGATCTTTTGTGACTGGCTTCTTTCACTTAGCATGATGTTTTCACCATGTTTTGGCATGTTATTTTTGTTGCTGAATACTATTCCATTTTAAGGATACAACCACATTTTATTTATCCATGCATTAATTGAATATTTAGATTGTTTGTATTTTTTTGGCTATTATTAATAATGATATTATATTTGTGAGCAAGTTTTTTTTTTTTTTTGAGATGGAGTTTGCTTTTGTTGCCCAGGTTGGAATGCAATGGCTCCATCTCAGCTCACCATAACCTCCGCCTCCCAGGTTCAAGTGATTCTCCTGCTTCAGCCTCAGGAGTAGCTGCGATCACAGCATGGGCCACAAGCCCGGCTAATTTTGTATTTTTAGTAGAGACAGGATTTCACCATGTTGCCCAGGCTGGTCTCTAACTCCTGACCTGATCTGCCCGCCTTGGCCTCCCAAAGGGCTGATATTACAGGCCTGAGCCACCTTGCTCGGCCTGTTTTTTCTTTTGTTTGGTTTGGTTTTTTTGAGATGGAGTTTTGCGCTGTCACTCAGGCTGGAGTGCGGTGGGGTGATCTTGGCTCACTGAAATCTCTGCCTCATGGGTTCAAGCGATTCTCCTGCCTCAGCCACCTGAGTAGGTAGGACTACAGGCATGTGCCACAATGCCCAGCTAATTTTTTTTGTATTTTTGGTAGAGATGAAGTTTCACCATGTTGGCTAGGCTGGTCTTGAACTCCTGACCTCAAGCAATCCGCCCACCTCAGTCTATCAAAGTGCTGAGATTACAGGCATGAGCCACCATGCCTGGCTGCAAATTTTTGTGTGAACATGTTTTCAGTTATCTTGAATATACCTAGGAGTGAAATTGCTGGGCTAAAGGTCACTCTATGTTTAACTTTGCAAGGAATGCCCAACTGTTTTCCACAGCAGCTGTTCCATTTTACATTCCCACTAGTAGTGTATAAGTGTACCAATTCTTCTGAATCCTCGTCAACACTTCTTACGGTCTTTTTTGATTGTAGCCATCCTAGTGGGTGTGAAGTGAAATCTTGTTGTGGTTTTGAGTTGCATTTCCTTAATGACTAATGATGTTGAGCATCTTTCACGTGCTTATTGGCCATTTGTATATCTTCTTCGGAAAATGTCCATTTCAATTTATTTGCCCATTTAAAACTAGGTTATTTGTCTTTTTTTTTTTTTTTCAAATAGAGACAGGATCTCCCTATGTTACCCAGTCAAACTCCTGACCTCAAGCAATTTTCCTGCCTTGGCCTCCCAAAGTGCTGGGATTATAGGCAGGAGCCACTCTGTCCAGCCCCTCTTTTCACTTTCATTTTTTTTTTTTTGAGATGGATTTTTGCTCTTGTTGCCTCGGCTGGAGTGCAATGGCAGGATCTCAGCTCACTGCAACCTCCGCCTCCCAGGTTCAAACGATTTTCCTGCCTCAGCCTCCCACATAGCTGGGATTACAGGTGTGTACCACCACATCTGTCTAATTTTTGTATTTTTAGTAGAGACAGGGTTTCACCATATTGTTCAGGCTGGTCTCGAACTGCTGACCTCATGATCCACCCACCTTGGCCTCCCAAAGTGCTGGGATCACAGGCCTGAGCCACTGCACCCTGCCTTATTTTTATTTTATTTTATTATTATTATTATTTTTAGAGATGGGGTTTCACCATATTGGCCAGGATGGTCTCGATCTACTGACCTCGTGATCCTCCTGCCTTGGCCTCCCAAAGTGCTGGGATTACAGGCATGAGCCACCACGCCCAGCCTATTTTTATTTTTTAAGAGGGGGGGTCTTGCTATGTTGCTCAGGTTTGTCTTGAACTGAGCTCAAGCTCAGTACTGTGCTCAAGCAATCCTTCAAGCTAAGTGGTTGCCCAAAGAGTCAGGATTACAGGTGTGAGCCACTCTGCCTGGCATATCTTCTATTCTTGGTTGTGTATTTTAGGGCTTTCTCTTTTGTTTCACTGGTCTATGGATCACACACATTGTTGGTAAGACTTTATGAAAGCAGGGATTCTTACGCATTGTGGGTGGGTGTATAAATTAATACATTCCATAGGAAGGGCAAGTTGAAATATCTGTTACAAGTATAAAAGCACATACTCTTTGATTCAGCTATTCCCACTTATGGTAATATATCCTACAGATAGAATCGCACAGGAGCCAAAGGGCAAGTGTACATAGTTATTCACTGAAGTATTGAAGGTAACGACAAAAGGCTGGAACCAATGCAAATATATGCTAATAGAATACTGATAAAATAAGCTATGGTACAACTCTAAATGGAATACCATGTGGTTGTACAAGAGAATGAGGAACTTCTCTTTATTTTTTTATTTTTATTTTTTTGAGATGGAATTTCACTTTTGTTGCTCAGGCTGGAGTGCAATGGCGCAATTTCGGCTTGCCGCAGTTCAAGCAATTCCACCTCTTGGGTTCAAGCAATTCTCCTGCCTCAGTCTCCTGAGTAGCTGGGATTACAGGCATGTGCCACCATACCTGGCTAATTTTGTATTTTAAGTAGAGACAAGGTTTCTCCATGTTGGTCAGGCTGGTCTCGAACTCCCGACCTCTGGTGATCCACTGGGCTTGGCCTCCCAAAGTGCTAGGATTACAGGTGTGCGCCACCATGCCTGGCCCTGGAACTTCTCTTTAAAATGATATTGAGGCCAGGCATGGTGGCTCACATCTGTAATTTCAGAACTTTGGGAGGCCAAGGGGGGCAGATCAACTGAAGTCAGGAGTTTGAGACCAGCCTGGCCAACATGGTGAAATGCCATCTCTACTAAAAATACAAAAATTAGGTGGACATGGTGGAGTGTGCCTGTAATCCCAGCTACTTGGGAGGCTTAGGCAGGAGAATGGCTTGAACCTGGGAGGCTGAGGTTATAGTGAGCTGAGATTGCGCCATTGCACTCCTGCCTTGGCGACAGAGACTCTGTCTCAAAAATAAAAAAATAATTAAAATAATAAAAGGAAAAAATAATATTAAGTCTGTAATCTCTGCACTTTGGGAGGCCAAGGAAGGCAGATCACTTGAGGCAAGAAGTTCAAGACCAGCCTGGCCACCATGGTGAAACCCTGTCTCTACTAAAATTTTAAAAATTAGCCAGACATGGTGGCATGTGCTTGTAATTCCTGCTACTTAGGAGGCTGAAGCAGGAGAATCACTTGAACCTAGGAGGTAGAGGTTGCAGTGAGCCAAGATTGTGCCACTACACTCCAACCTGGGTGACAGGGTGAAACTCTTGTCTCAATAAATAAATAAATAAACAAACAAAAATGTGGAATGACCTTGAAGAAAAATTGTTAAGCGAATAAAGCAAGAAATAAAGCAAAACAGTTTATCTATAATAAGCTATGCTTTGTATAAAAAGGGAAGAGCGGCTGGGCCCAGTGGCTCACGCCTGTAATCCCAGCACTTTGGGAGGCCGAGGCGGGTGGATCACGAGGTCAAGAGATCCAGACCATCCTGGTCAACATGGTGAAACCCCGTCTCTACTAAAAATACAAAATTTAGCTGGGCATGGTGGCGCGTGCCTGTAATCCCAGCTACTCAGGAGGCTGAGGCAGGAGAATTGCCTGAACCCAGGAGGCGGAGGTTGCGGTGAGCCGAGATCACTCCATTGCACTCCAGCCTGGGTAACAAGAGCGAAACTCCGTCTCAAAAAAAAAAGGGAAGAGCTGTGGAGAGGATAAATAAAAGTGAACTGTATTTATTATCTATTAAAAATAAACTAACAAACACTGAAAGGAGGAACTGTGAGTGTTCTGAAACCTGGGAAACCAACCCAGGGTGGAAAGCATCCTTGCCAATGGCTGTTTGCATCAGCCTGTAGTTTCTTTCACTTGGAGAAGCTGGGCTGGGCTGGTGGGAGTTGGGCCTCACTGGCATAAGACTGACTGAATGGTCTTGGGTGAAACTCCAGAAGAGGCCACTAACAGGCCAGGAAGTTCTGGCTGACCTGGGGGTGGGAATCTACCACAGAAAGCTGACAATCAGACAGCCCCTGAAGCTATTCCCTGGAGAATACAGGTTCCTAACTTTGCACTGACTTTCTGAAGCCTCCCAAACACTAGATGACTCAGGCCTGGCTCTGGGAAGGGAAAGAGAGTGCTGGACTGCGGCGACTTTAGAAGTTTGTCTTCCCTCTGGCAGGGGCAGAGAGTATGTTGCCAAGGAACGTAATATCTTGAGAAGGGCAAGAACGGATTGGAGTGCTACCTCATTGTATTTCATTCTTGGAAGAGGAAAAGGGAACACTCCTCACCGCTGCCCCCTCAAAAGGGTCTGAGAACACAGGGCAAGCCTTATGGCTGCAAAAACTGCGACAGCATCCTTGCTTCTTGCTGTGTTCTCAAGGAGCATGCATAGTGTTTGCCTTGACCATTTCCTGTTTGTACAAAAGCAGTAGAATGAGCTTGAAAGGTAAATAACAACTACCCTGAAGCAGTGTCCGGCCTGCTAAATACTGTTATCTGAGATAAACTATAGAATACACACTGATTATCATCCAGCCTGGGGAAAGGATTTTCTAACTTGTAAAAACAGCAATAGTATAATGTTCATGTTAAAATTGTTTTATATGGTAAGTGCTATCTTCCTCATAATTTTCCTTAAGAACTGGGTTTCGGTTTTCAGCATCTAGAAATAATAACCCCCCAAAAGAGTCAGCATTTATGGGGGGACTCTCTGTGACAGGTAGTGTGCTAAAAAGTTTGTTTCTCACTGCGACACAATGCTTTACTGTAGCTACCCAGTAAATATTTGTCAAAGAGCTTGAAAAAAACTATCAAAGACCTTCAAGAAGAGAAAATCACAGACCAATATTCTTCCTGAATATAAATGCAAAGATCTTTTTAAAATATTAGAAAACTGAATTCAATAAAAAAGATTAACATCATAATCAGGCTCGATTTATCTTAGGAATGCAAAGATGGTTAAGTTTTTGAAAACCATTCGGTGTAATTCACCATGTTAACAGAATAAAGGAGAAAAATAATATGATCATTCCGATAGATGTAGAAAACATATTCAACAGGCCAGGAACAGTGGCTCATGCCTGTAATCCCAGCACTTTGGGAGGCTGAGGTGAGTGGATCACATGAGCTCAGGAGTTTGAGACCAGCCTGAGCAACATGGAAAAACCCTGTCTCTATAAAAAATATAAAATTTAGCTGGCTGTGGTGGTGTGAGCCTGTGGTCTTAGCTACTTGGGAGGCTGAGGTGGAAGGATTGCTTGTGAACCCAGGAGGTCAAGACTGTAATGAACCTTGATGATGCCACTACAATCCAGCCTGGGCCACAAAGCAAAACCCTGTCTCAAAAAAAAAAAAAAAAAAAGAAAGAAGAAAAGAAAATATTCAACAGGATTCAACATCTTTTCTTAATAAAAACAAAATAAAAATAAAACAAACTCAGGAAACTATATCCTTAAGATCCTCAAGGTGATAAAAGGCATCTACTGAAAATTATATTTAATTGTGGAAGACTGAATGCTTTCCTCCTAAGATTAGGAACAAGACAGGGATGCTCACTTCACCATTTCTATTCAACGTTGTACTGAAAGTCCCAGCCAGTGCAATAAGGCAAGGAAAAAAGGCATACAGATTGGAAAGAAAATGGAAACAAAGCCATCTCCATTAGCAGATGACATAATTGTTACATAGATAAATCTAAGAAATCAACAAAATACTTACTAGAACTATAAGTGAATTTGGCAAGATATAAGATACTAAGTCAATGTACAAAATCAATTATGTTTATCTAGACTGGCAGCAAACAATTGGAAAATTCATTTATAGGAGCATTCAAAATTGAAGTATTGGGTTGGTCGCGGTGGCTTACATCTGTAATTCCAGCACTTTGGGAGGCTGAGGCGGTCAGATCACAAGATCAGGAGATCAAGACCATCCTGGGCAACATGGTGAAATCTCTACTAAAAATACAAAAAAATTAGTTGGGTGGGGTGGCGCACGCCTGCAGTCCCAGCTACTCCAGAGGTTGAGGCAGGAGAATTGCTTGAACCCAGGAGGTGGAGATTGCAGTGAGCCAAGATCACGACACTGCACTACAGCCTGGGTTACAGTGCAAGACTCTGTCTCAAAAAAAAAAAAACAACCATAAGAAAATCCCAAACTATTTAGAAATACATTTAACAAAATATACTAAAGATGTCTACATTGAAAACTACAAATTAAAAAAAGACTGAAATAAATGGTTTATGAAAAGTAAGGTTTTTAAGATGTCTGTTCTCTGTAAATTCATTTATAAGCCCTTTTGTAAAAATTAAGAAGCTAATTTTTTTTTTTAGAAACAGGGTCTCACTGTGCCACCTGGGCTGGAGTGCAGTGGCACAATCATAGCTCACTGTAGCCTCCAACTACTATGTTCAAGCAATCCTGCCTCAGCCTCCCAAGGAGCTGGGACTATAGGTGCCCACCACCATGCTCAGCTAATTTTTACATTTTTTTTTAGAGATGAGGTCTTGCTATGTCACCCAGGTTGGTCTTGATCTCCTGAGCTCAAGCAATCCTTCTATCTCAACCTCCAGAGCGCTGAGATTACAGACATGAGCCACTATGCCCAGCAAAAAAAAAACAACCAAAAACCTTTATTTATTATTATTATTATTATTATTTTTTGAGACAGAGTTTCACTCTTGTTACCCAGGCTGGAGTGCAATGGCACAATCTCGGCTCACTGCAACCTCCGCCTCCTGGGTTCAGGCAATTCTCCTGCCTCAGCCTCCTGAGTAGCTGGGATTACAGGCACGCGCCCCCATGCCCAGCTAATTTTTTGTATTTTTAGTAGAGACGGGGTTTCACCATGTTGACGAGGTTGGTCTCGATCGCTCGACCTCGTGATCCACCCGCCTCGGCCTCCAAAGTGGTTGGATTACAGGTGTAAGCCACCACGCCCTGCCCAAAATAACCTTTATTTTATTTTATTTTAGTCATCTATGATATACATGGTAAGATTTCATATCCCTAATAACCTTTATTTTTATAATAATTTTAGACTTACAGAAAAGTTGCAAAAATCATACAGTGAGTTTCTGTATACTCTCTCAATTTCCCATAATGTTAACATTTTATGTTATCATAATACATTCATCAGAAGTAAGAAATCAACACTGGTACCTTACTGTCTTATTTGGATTTCACTAGCTTTTCTCTAGTGCCCTTTTTCTGTTCTAGGATCCAGTCCAAGATACTACACTGTATTGAACTGGCATGTCTTCCTCGTTTACTTGAGTCTATGACAATTTCTCAGTCTTTCCTTTATATATATATATATATATATATTTTTTTTTAATGAGCCTGACAGTTTGGAGGAGTACTGGTCAGGCATTATGTAGAATGTCCCTTAGTTTGGGTTTACCTGATGTTTTTCCCATGCTTGGACTATGATTATGGGTTTTGTGGAAGAATGCCACAGTGACAACAAGCCCTTTTCATCACATCACACCAGGGGGTACATGCTGTCACCATGATTTATTATGGAGATGTTTTAATTTGGTCACTTGGTCAACAAGCTAATTTTAGAATGTATGTGGGGCTGGGCACGGTATCTCACGCCTGTAATCCCAACACTTTTGGAAGCTGAGGTTGGTGGATAACCTGAGGTTAGGAGTTCAAGACCAGCCTGACCAACATGGTGAAACCCCATCTCTACTAAAAATACAAAAATTAGCTGAATGTGGTAGTGGTGGTGGGGCTGTAATCCCAGGTACTGGGAGACAGGAGAATCTCTTGAATCCCAGGTACTCCTGAGACAGGAGAATCTCTTGAATCCGGGAGGCATAGGTTGCAGTGAGCTGAGATTATGCCATTGCACTCCAATCTGGGTGACAAAAGTGGGGAAAAAAAAGTATGTGGAAAATCAAAGGATCTAGAATAGCAAAAATAATTTTCAAAAGTTGATGCCGGCTGGGGTGGCTCACCCCTATAATCACAGCACTTTGGTAGGCCGAGGCAGGCAGATCACAAGGTCAAGAGATCGAGACCATCCTGGCTAACACAGTGAAACCCCGTCTCTACTAAAAATACAAAAAATTAGCCGCGCTTGGTGGTGGGTGCCTATAGTCCCAGCTACTTGGGAGGCTGAGGCAGGAGAATTGCTTGAACCCAGGAGGCAGAGGTTGCAGTGAGCTGAAATGGTGCCATTGTACTCCAGCCTGGGTGACAGAGCAAGACTTCATATATAAAAAAAAAGTTGAGAACAAAGCTATAAGACTTATATTACCTGATTTAATGCCTTACTACAAAAGTTATAATAATTAAGACTATGGAATTGGCATAAGGATAAACAAATAAGTCATTGGAACAGAATAGAAACTTCAGCTGAAAGAGAACTATATTTAATATGATCAATTTTTGACAAAGACAGGAAAACAATTCAAGGGGGAATTATGTTTTTATCAAATGGTGCTGGAACAAGTGGGTGACCCCATGGAAAAAAAGAAGCTGAGAAACCTGCCCAAGGTCACCAAGTTTGCGAGTGGCAGGGACAAATATTTCAAGCCAGACTTTCTGGCTAACATGTGCTATAAATGGTGAATACGAATTTATAACCAAAACATGTAGGCCACAATAATTTTTCAGTATAAAATTCGATTTGAGGCCGGGCACAGTGGCTCGCTCCTGTAATCCCACTTTGGGAGGCCAAGGTGGGTGGATCACCTGAGATCGGGATTTCTAGACCAGACTGACCAGCATGGAGAAACCCCATCTCTACCAAAAATACCAAAAATTAACCAGGTGTGGTGGTGCATGCATGTAATCTCTCTGGGGGCTGAGGCAAGAGAATTGCTTGAATGTAGGAGGCAGAGGTTGTGGTAAGCCTAGATCTTGCCATGGTACTCCAGCCTGGGCTACAGAGCAAAACTCTGTCTCAAAAAAAAATAAAAAAAAATTCAGTTTGAGGCTATACTATTTAAAAATGTCAATGTCATGAAAGAAAAAGCAAGGTTAACAAAATGTTCCAGATTAAAGGAGACTCAAGAGACACAGATAAGTGCAATAAATGATCCTGAATCAGATCCTGGATCGTACAGACACACTAAAATTCTACAAGGAACATGAATGCAATAATGGAAAGTAATATGGAGAGTATATGAGATAATAGTTTTGTGTGAATGTTAAATTCTCTGAATTTGAAAATCATACTGTAGTTATGTAACAGTATATTCTTATTTTTAGAAGATACATGTAGAATTATTTGGCTGTAAAGGGTGGTGATATCTGAACTAGTTCAGCACTATTAACAACAATGATCAAACAAAGATCAAAATATATATGGAAGAAATAAAATATTGAAAAATATTAACAATTGGTAAACCTAAGTTAAAAGTATACAGTCGGCTGGGCACGGTGGCTCAAGCCTGTAATCCCAGCACTTTGGGAGGCCGAGGCGGGTGGATCACGAGGTCAAGAGATCGAGACCATCCTGGTCAACAAGGTGAAACCCCGTCTCTACTAAAAATACAAAAATTAGCTGGGCATGGTGGTGCACGCCTGTAGTCCCAGCTACTTGGGAGGCTGAGGCAGGAGAATTTCTTGAACCCAGAAGGCGAAGGTTGTGGTGAGCCGAGATTGTGCCATTGCACTCCAGTCTGGGTAACAACAGCGAAACTCTGTCTCAAAAAAAAAAAAAGTATACAGTCATCCATTTTATTATTCTTGCAACTTACCTGTTTGAAATTCTAAAAAAAAAAAAAAAAAATTCAAATAAAATGTCACTTAAGTGCTAGAATTTGTAAATTTTTAAATTTTAATTCATTTATTATTATTTTTTGAGACAGGATTTTGCTCTGTTACCCAGGCCGGAGTACAATGGTGTGATCATAGTTTACTGCAGCCTCAACTTCCTAGGCTCAAGGCTCCCTCAGATCTCAGCCTCTCAAATAACCAGGATTATAGGTGTGTGCCACCATGCCCAGCTAATTTTTGTAGAGACAAAGAGTCTCACTATGTTGCCCAGCCTGGTCTTGACTCCTGGATTCAAGTAGTCTGCCCACCTCGGCTTCCCAAAGTGCTATGATTACAGGCTTGAGCCGCTGCGTTCCGCCTGTAAATGTTTTTCTTTCTTTCAGAGATTTTGTTTCTTACGGCCTATCATTAAGACTTGTAACAGTAAACAGTAAATGTCTGGAATAAATGTAAATATTTGAATCTAGAGTTTGTGGAGGATCCTAAGAATCTTGTGAGACAGATTCATAGTGTCTGTCTAACTAGGGAAGCAAAATATGTAAAGTTAATTTTTATTTTTTAAAATAAAGTCTTGCTCTGTTGCCAGGCTGGAGTGCAGGGGTGCAATCTCAGCTCACTGCCACCTCTGTCTTTTAGATTCAAGCGATTCCCCTACCTCAGTCTCCTGAGTAGCTGAGACTACAGGCACACGCCACCACACCCGTCTAATTTTTTTTTTTTTTTTAAATATTTTGGTAGAGATGTGGTTTCACCATGGCCAAGATGGTCTGGATCTCCTGACCTTGTGATCCTCCCATCTTGGCCTCCCAAAGTGCTGGGATTACAGATGTGAGCCACTGTGCCCTGCCTAAAGTTAAAATTTATGGAGGTAGCAGGTTTCCCAAAACAGTAATACACTTCGTTATGTACTACAAAGGGATGGAACCACTGGAGCTCAGAGCCGTAGGAGAAGAGTTTGCGAAAAAGGAAGAAACTGAAGAGGAACTTGAAAGGGCATTGGGCATTGGAAGGAAGAGAATATCCTTAACTTGGTGGACTTGAGATGACCACTGGTGTGGTTTTACACCAGCAGGTTTCGGAGTCGGGGCTGGTGCAACAGGCTTATAAAGGGAATGGTGGAAAATATTATATGTTAGTGAAAGAGGTTGCGAATGGATTGTGGAAAGCCCTGAATGGTAGACTGCGAGAGTGACAGGATGAAAATGACATTATAGGAAGAGCAATCTGTCAGTTACAATGGCAGTTAAAAAGTGGTGCACAACGCATTAATCAAACTTGAAATTCCAAAGTGCCAAGACCTCTAGCGGGGAGCAGTTGAATTCAATTCTATTTTAGATCACGTAGAGACTAAAATAGTGCAGATTGATCCTGATCATCACAGAATTCGTTTGAAAATCGGATTCTGAATGGTGGTAGAAACGTGGGGTACTCCACACTCTACTCTCAATTGCTGTCCCAACACGGGAAAGCAATTGCCTTTCTGATCGGCTACCATATTTAGCGATTACTATGCGCCAAGCGCTTTACGGGCACTCATTTAAATGGGCAAACACGGCCGGGCACGGTGGCTCACGCCTGTAATCCCAGAGCTTTGGGAAGCCGAGGTGGGCGGATCACCTGAGATTAGGAGTTCTAGACCAGTCTGGCCAACAGGGTGAAACCCTATCTCTACTAAAAATACAAAAATTAGCGGGGCGTGGTGGCGGATGTCTGTAATCCCAGCTACTCGGGAGGCTGAGGCAGGAGAATCACTTGAACCTGGGAGGTGGAGGTTGCAGTGAGCCGAGATCACACCGCGGCACTCCAGCCTAAGGGGCAGAGCGAGACCCTGTCTCAGAAAAAAAAAAAGAAAAAAAGGCAAACTCCTTTGTAAGAGAGAGCTTATCAAGTCCATTTTACTGATGGGGAAACTGAGCATTAGAAAGACAGGATTGGTCAGATCACGGACTGGAGGCAGCAAAGATGTAAAATCAGGGTTGGGATACAGACTGCGCCGGTAGTGTGGGGGAAACGAGCTTCCTGAGACTCAGCAGAAAGTTACAGCGAAGGGAGGGGAAGCGGAGCACTGGAGACCCTACAGGCCCGCAGGCTGAGCGAAGGAACCTCTCCTGAGGTGACACCTGTCAGCACTCCTCTTTTCGGCGCCATTCTAAAAATCAAGGCATCTGATTGGTGAGGTTGGAGGTTGAACTATCCTGATTGGTTAGTTGGACCTCGAACCACACTTTCACCTGGAGATGGCGAGGAGTGGGCGGGATTTCGAACTGAGCCCCCTTGTTTTCGGAAGCGTGATTGGCTGTTGCTAGGAACTTTCCCAAGGTCTTATGGGCCCTAGCTACGGAAGCCGAGGAAAGCTGAGCGCGGGCTCTTAAGGAAGGTAGTAGCGGAATCCCAGTTAGCTGTGGAGAGGCGGTATGTCCGGTTCAATGGCGACTGCGGAAGCTAGCGGCAGCGATGGGAAAGAGCAGGAGGTAGACACCTCAGCCACCTATTACCGGTTGGAGGAGGTGGCGAAGCGCAACTCCTTGAAGGAACTGTGGCTTGTAATCCATGGGCGAGTCTACGATGTCACCCGCTTCCTCAATGAGGTGGGGCCCGGGAGGTGGGAGGCTTCTGGAGCTGCCGGGGCGAGGGGTGAAAGGGCTGTGTGGAGGGTATTTGGGAAGGAAGGGAGGCCTGACTAGGGGCGATAAGGCGTAGAAAAGGGACCAGGACTCTCAGAGGGAAACTGGGGTGGGATTGGGGGAGAGGTCTTTAGTCTGCATACATTTCCAGTCAGCTCCGAGTTCTGGTGCCTTACATAAGATCATCTATTATGTGTTGAGCACTTGCTGGGTGCTCGGCTAAACTCTAAGCCACCATTATCTCCATTTTAGAGAAAGGGAAACTGAGGCTCGGGTTGAGAACTCAAGGTCATACACTTAACGGCCTAGGTCCATTGAATCTGGGTCTGAAGTGCACCCACATCTGTGCTTTTTCCAACGTGCCTTCTGAAGTAATACCGCTTTTGGTTTTTGTCGTCCTGACTAGAAGCTGAGATTTCTCTCCGTACCCCTCCCCCAACCTTGATTATGTCTCCATTGTTTTTTTTTTTCCCCCGTAATCTGAGTTGACCTTGAGGCCAGAAGGTCATAAAGTGACCCCCCCTTTTTTGTCATTGACTCATTGTTTTGTCACCCTCTTAACTCTTCAAGCCTGTTTTATTTAATCTTCAAGCCTGTTGTATTAGATCTCATTTTAAAAATTATCTTTCAGATCATGGTGCAACTAATTTTTTTTTTAATTAAGGAAACAGGATAGACTTTTTAAAACATTTTAAACTAAATTTATTGAGGTGTAATGTACACACATAAATTGTACCCATCTAAAATGTACATTTCGATGAGTTTTGAAGTATTCTTCCATGTGAAGACATAGAGCATTTTCATCACTCTAAAAAGCTTCCTTTCCCTTTACAGTCATTCTCTCCCCAACCCCAGGCAGCTAGTGATATGCAGCCACTAAAGATTGGTTTGAAGCTTTGATTTTTTTTTCCTTGTTTTTGTATGTCTGATCAATTTATTTTGAGCAATAGATTAATGATTTTGTAAAAGTTCATTTCTATTTCTCTGAAGCAAATATACTAGTGAAGTATTTTTTCAGTGAATATGAGGCCTAAGTCTGCATCCTGATTTTTAATTCCAAAAACTTTTAAAATTTAAAAGTTTCCTCTAAAGAACATTATTATTATTATTTTGAGACAGAGTCTTGTGTGCCCAGGCGGGAGTGCAGTGGTGCAATCTTGGTTCACTGCAACCTCCGTCTCCTGGGTTCAAGCGATTCTCCTGCCTCACCCTCCTGAGTAGCTGGGATTGCTTACAGTCGCATACTGCCATGCCTGGCTAATTTTTTTTTGTGTTTTTAGTAGCGACAGGGTTTCCCCATGTTGGTCAGGCTGGTTTCAAACTCCTGACCTCGTGATCAGTCCATCTTGGCCTCCCAAAGTGCTGGGATTACAGGCGTGAGCCACCATACCCAGCAAGAACATCATTTTTAATCAGTCTTACTAGTGGACAATAATTTAACAACTCAAAATTTAGTAACTTCTTGCATTTGTATGGTGTATGGCATTTTATGCTTTTAAAAGTGCTTTCCCATTATTTCATCTTCAAAACACTAGTCAAGGGTGACTTTGATAGTAGTGATTTTTAACAGAGGTACAAGTAACAGGTTCGGAGAGATCCTGATCATACAATTGATAGCAGATTTGACAGATCCCTTGATTTCTCTTGTTGGCGTAGCATTACTTCAAAATTCTAGCCTTAGCTATGACTTCTAGTACTTGCTTCGTAATAAGTTTTATGCTAAAGCCTGGTTCATAATGGGTAGAAAGTCATGTTTTTCCAGCTGGGCGCAGTGGTTTATGCCTGTAATCCCAGCATTTTTGGGAGGCAGAGGTGGGTGGATCACCTGAGGTCAGGAGTTCGAGACCAGCCTGGGCAACATGACAAAACCTCATCTCTGCTAAATATATGAAAATTAGCCAGGCATGATGGTTCCTGTAATCCCAGCTGAGGTAGGAGAATAGCTTGAACCTGGCAGGTGGAGGCTGCAGTGAGCTGAGATGGCGCCACTGCACTCCAGCCTGGACAACACAGCAAGACTGCGTCTCAAGAAAAGGAAAATTAAAAAAAAAAGAAAATAATGTTTTTCATTTGTGGTTTATTTTCTCCAAATTTCTTCTTGATTGATTCAGTTTCTTTTTGCATATACAAGCCAAAGTGAATGTAGTTACTTTTTTTTTACACAAAAGGTAGCATACTATGCACACTGATCTGTGTCTTGCTTTTTTCACCTAACTGTATATCTCAGCAATCTTTCCATAGCAATAACTGGCATCCCTCCTCCTCCTTCACCACAGCTGCATAGAATTTATTATATGGATCATAATTTATTTAAGTACTATCCTATTGATAAACATTTGGATTTATCAGTATTTTGCTGTCACATTTTTTTCTCTAAATCAACTTAATCGAAATCAAATGTAGGGACAATAAAATGCACAGATTTTGAATGTAGAGTTTAATGAGTTTTGACAAATAAATATTTCATCTGTATAATCACCATCACAATCAATATACAGTCATGGGTCACTTCACAATGGGGACACATTCTGAGAACTGCATCATTAGGTGATTTTATCCCTTTACGAATATGATAAGAGTGTACTTACACAAACCTAGGTGGTATAGTTTACTACCCACCTAAGCTGTGTGATACAGCCTCTTGTTCCTAGGCTATAAATCTGTATAAACCTGCAGGCAGTTGTGACACAGTAGCAAGTATTTGTGCATCTAAACACAGAAAAGGTACAATAAAAATATGGTATTTATAATCTTATGGGACCACTATCATACATATGGTCCGTTGTTGACCATATGTGGCACATGACTCTATAGAACATTTCTACCAGTGTTGTCCCCATTCACACTGATTTTATTTTTAACACTATAGTGTGTACTCTTCTGTCTAGCTTATTTTGCTCAATAGATCTGTGAGATTCAGCTGTTTTTTTCTGTTATCAGTGATTTGTAACTTCTAATTTCATTGTGTGAATATACCAATATTTGTGTGTCCATTCACCTGTTGATTGACATTTGGGTTGTCTCCAGTTTGGGGCTATTATGAATAAAACTGCTGGGAACTTTCATGAACAAATCTTTATGTGGACCTAGGTATGTATTCCTCCTGGGCAAATACCTAGTAGTAAAGTTGCTAGGAGTGAGATTACTAGGTTTTATGTCTATTTAACTTTTTAAGCTACTGCCAGAGCATTTCCGGAAGTGTTTATATTATTTTATACTCCCACCACAGTGTAGGTTTTCCAGTTTTTCCACATCTTCATTGATACATTGTAATTGTTAGTCTTTTTACTTTTAGCCATTCTAATGGGTGTGTGTTGGCCAGGCGCAGTGGCAGAGGCCTCTAATCCCAGCACTTTGGGAGGCTGAGGTGGGTGGATCAACTGAGGTCAAGAGTTCGAGGCCAGCCTGGCCAACATGGAGAAACCTCGTCTCTTCTAAAAATACAAAAATTAGCTGGGTGTGGTGGCGTGTCTTAGCTACTCGGGAGGCTGAGGCAGGAGAATTGCTTGAACCTGGGAGGTGGAGGTTGCAGTGAGCTGAGATTGTGCTGCTGCATGCCAGCCTGGGTGACAGAGCAAGACTCTGCCTCAAAAAAAAAAAAAAAAAAAAATAGCCATTGTAATGGATGTGGAATGGTATATAATTGTGGTTTTAACTTGCATTTTCCTGATGACTAATGATGTTGTATCTTTCCATGGGCTTATTGGCCCTTTACATATGTCTTTTTGTGAAGTATCTGTTTAGTTTTGCCCTTTTAAAAATTGGGTTGTTATTATTGACTTGAAAGCATTTTTTCTAGTGGCTGGATGTTGGCTTTGAGGTCCGAGTGTCTGGCTGAGGTTTCTACTTTACCACTTAATAGTTGTGGAACCTTGTGGAAGTAAGCTCTGTAAAGGCCCTTTCTCATCACAGGGTAGTGACAAGTAATTTAAATAGTTCATATATAGACTTATTATGTCATATTTCCTGGCCTAAATAACTCAGTAAACGTTAGTGATTATTTTTGTTTTTAAAACAAAATTGCATTGTTTCCTGCAGCATCTTTTGAATGCCAAGTGGCAAGGGCTTTGAAGGATTGAAAGGTAAATTAGATGACTTGGATTTGCAGGGAAGATCTGTGCACAAGTAATTGTTGTGTGAGGTAAAGAGTGGCCTGGCCTTAAGACTGCTGAGAATGCAGGCTCTACTTGATACAATCCTAGGGTATTTCTTGAAAGCTTTGGAGTTTGACTAATAATTCCTACTGGATTTCTCCAAGGCTCGTCAAAAGCAAGTTCAGTTTGATTGTTGCTTGCCCAGTGGAATTAACGTTACAATTAAATTAATTAACTAATTTTTGAGATGGAGCCTCGCTCTCTCCCAGGCTGGAGTGCAGTGGTGCAGTCTCAGCTAATTACAACCTCTGCCTCCCGGGTTCAAGCAATTCTCCTGCCTCAACTTCCCAAGTGGCTGGGATTACGGGCACCCACCACCACGCCCGGCTAGTTTTTTTGTGTTTCTAATAGAGACAGGGTTTTACTATGTTGGTCAGGCTAGTCTCGAACTCCTGATCTCAGGTGATCCTCCAGTCTCAGCCTCCCAAAGTGCTGGGATTACAGGAGTGAGCCACTGCACCTGGCCTAACATTATAATTTTATAGAAATAATGCTCTCTGCCAAGAGTGGTTCCAAGTGGTTAGTTCTAGGGAAGGTGAGAGATAAGATGAGGCAGAATTTAACTTCTAGCACTTTCATTTATTTATTCATTTTGCACAGGGGCATGGTATGCACTCACACTTGTGTTTGCACTTGTGAGCAGTTTGTGTGCTCACTCCCTAGGTCCCGTTATGTTCCAGGCACCATGCTGTGTTCTAAAACAGCCATGAATGGGACAGATGTGGTCTCTATTCCCAATGGAATTTATCTAGTCTGATAGAGAAGAAAGATATTACATAAATAATTACATAAATAATTGCAATTGTAATACATAAATACCATGAAGGTACCTATGGAGTTGTGAGAATCAATGCAGTGGGACCTGATTGGTGGGGATAAGGATGTGAAGTTATGTTTAGATCTACAGACCTGAACTTCAGACACTGCTAAGGGTTATACCATTCTTGGTAGCCTGCTAGTTTGTCTCTCTTAGGCTACAGCCTTTTCTTTTTTTCATTCTTTCTTTTTTTTGAGACAGTCTTGTTCTGTCACCCAGGCTAGAGTGCAGTGGCACAATCTCAGCTCACTGCAACGTCCAGGTTCAAGCGATTCTCCCACCTCAGCCTCCTGAGTAGCTGAGATTACAGGTGCACGCCACCATACCTGGCTAATTTTTTTCGTATTTTTAGTAGAGACAGGGTTTCACCATATTGGCCAGGCTGGTCTTGAACTCCTGACCTTGTGATCCACCTACCTGAGCCTCCTAAAGTGCTAGGATTACAGGCATGAACCACCGAGCCACTGTGCCCAGCCGGCGGGTGACAGCCTTTTCTTATCAGGCTCATTCTAATCCAAATGCAAGTACCTATAGACCTGTACCATTTCCTCCAGTTCACCCCCTAGGTCTGTATCTTTCTCTGCCCTGCAGACTGCTTTTTTTAGGAAGTAGTTTTTGTCTTCTCCGAAATTTTAGCCTCCATGGTTTTTTTTTTTTTTTTTTTTTTTTTTGAGACGGAGTTGCTCTTGTTACCCAGGCTGGAGTGCAATGGCGTGATCTCGGCTCACCGCAACCTCCGCCTCCTGGGTTCAAGCAATTCTCTTGCCTCAGCCTCCTGAGTGGCTGGGACTACAGGCGTGCGCCACCATGCCCAGCTAATTTTTACATTTTTAGTAGAGACGGTGTTTCACCTTGTTGACCAGGATGGTCTCGAACTCTTGACCTTGTGATCCACCTGCCTCGGCCTCCCAAAGTGCTGGGATTACAGGGGTGAGCCACCACTCCCGGCTAAGCCTCCATGTTTTATTTTGATGAGGTAATGTGTTTGGCTAGAGGACCCTCTTTTCATCACCAGGCCTAATTTTGCACTTCCTCAATCTTAATGTTTCTAGATTTCCTTTTCCAAGTCATGCGCTCTCTAGTATATCTCCATTGTTACATTTTTTATTACAGCAGTATGGAATTTCCACCCACAGAAAATTTGTTTAATTTTTTTTTTCCCAATAAGATTTTTATTCTGTAACTGTCATTCTTCATATTCTCCTCTTTTCTGCCCATAAATCCCCTATTTCCATAGAATTAGTAATCTGGAAGCATTACTTTCCATATGGAATTTGTCCTCTTTCTTCTGTTAAAATATAGATCTTCTGTCTGCTCTCCAGTAAACTTACTAAAGTAAACAAAACTAAGGAAAAGTCAGTCGATTTCTCCTGCTCCTATGACATATTCTTTGGACAGTTGAACTGGATAAAATTTTTCACAAGAGGACATTACGAAATTTCCATAGTAGCTGTAACATATTTCAACTTGATTATTATTGCTTGACTTAGATAGAAATGAATAGATGCGAATCATTGTTTCATCTCTTTTGGCAGTTTATAATCTTGGTTGCAGTATAGTTTATTTGAAACATTTCATTTGTAATATTGTGTAACTGCATACATAATATTAAGTAGACACAGAATCCATTAGTATTAAAGTACAAAGGCTATTCAGGTTGGATGAACCTTTTTTTTTTTTTTTTTTCAAATTCATGTGAGATTTAAATACAAAGCAAATCCTAGGAAAAAAATGGGAAATATCTACTGTCTTATTAGGCTTACTTAATAAAAAGTAGGGAGGAATTTTTGAGTGTTTAATTGATTTGAATAGTATAAACAACTAGATTACTGAGCATAATCCCCCGTACGCTTCTGTCTTGTTTTGTTATGACTCAGACAAAAGCACATTTTTAGTTTATATTAATTATAGATATATAAACCTAGTTTTACTCTCTCTCTTTTTTTTTCTTTTTGAGACAGAGTTTCACTCGTTTCCCAGCCTGGAGTGCAATGGCACGCAATCTCAGCTCACTGCAACCTCTGTCTTGCAGGTTCAAGTGATTCTCCTGCTTCAGCCTCCCGAGTAGCTGAGATTATAGGCATGCACCACCATGCCTGGCTAATTTTGTATTTTTGGTAGAGACGGGGTTTCTCCATGTTGATCAGGCTGGTCTCGAACTCTTGACCTCAGGTGATCCTCATGCCTCGGCCCTCCAAATTGCTGGGATTACAGGTGTGAGCTGCCATGCCTGGCAATTTCGTTCATTTTTAAGGCTGAATAATATTTTATGTATATACCACATTTTGCCTATCTATTCATCTGATAATGGGCATGGGTTGTCTACCATTTGGCTATTGTGAACAATGCTGCAGTGTGCATTGGCGTACAAGTCTGTTTGAATCTGTTTTTAATTCATTTGGACATATCTAAGAGTGGAATTGTTGGGTCATTATGCTTGGCTTTTTGAGGAACCTCCAAACTGTTTCCCACAGTATCTACACTATTTTATATTCCCACCAGCAATGTACAAAGATCCCATTTTTTCATATATATTTTTTATTGTAGCCATCCTAGCAGGTGTAAAGTGGTGTCTCGTTATGGTTTGACTGTTACTTGCTTTTTTTGTTGGTGTGGGGTGTCCCTTTCTGACATAATTCATTTCCTTAATGACTACTGATACTGCACACTTTTTCATCTTATTGGTTATTTGTATATATTCTTTGGAGAAATGTCTACTAGAGTTCTTTGCCTTTTTAAAAATTTGAATGTGAGAAGGAGAGAGAGAGAGAGAGAGCTCTTTGCCCACTTTTAAGTTGGATCATCTTTGTTGTTAGATTACAGTTCTTTATATAGTCTAGATATTAATCCTTGATCAGATATATGATTTGCAGATATTTTCTCACATTCTGTAAATTGTGTTTTTACTCTTGATGTCCTGTGATGTTAAAAAGTTTTCATTTTGATGGAGTCCAGTGTATCTTTTTTTGTTGTTGTTGCCTATGCTTTTGTGGTATCATATCTAAGAATCCATTGCCAATCTCAAGGTCATGAACATTTACCCTTATGTTTTCTCTAAGAATTTTATGATTTTAACTTTTATATTTAGGTTGTTGATCCATTTTGAGTTAATTGTTTTTAATATGGTATGGGGTAGGAGTTCAGCTTCTTTCTTTTGCATGTGAAAATCCAGTTTCCCAGCATCATTTCTTGAAAAGACTGTTCTTTCCTCCACTGAATGGACTTGGCATCCTTGTGAAAAATCAACTGGGAACTGGGCGTGATGTTGAGCACCTGTAGTCCCAGCTACTCAGGTGGGTGACGCCAAAGGATTGCTTCAGGCCATCAGTTGGATACTGTAGTGTGCAATAATTATGCCTGTGAATAGCCACTGCACTCCTGCTTGCGCAATGTAGCAAGACCCTATGCCTCCCGGACTCAAGTGATCCATCCACCTTGGCCTCCCAAAGTGCTGAGATTATAGGCATGAGCCACTGTACCCAGGCTCTGAGTTTTTTTTTTTTTTTTTTAATTGTGAAAGGGTGTTGGGGTTTTTTGTTTTGTTTTGAGAGAGGGTCATGCTCTGTCACCCAGACCAGAATGCAGATTACACGGCTCACTGCAGCCTTGACCTGGGCTCAAGCAATCCTTCCACCTTAGCTCTCAAGTAGCTGGGATTATGGTTGTGCACCACCATGCCTGGTTAGGTTTATTTTTTATTTTATTTTTTGTAGAGATGGGGCCTCACTATGTTGCCCAGGCTGTCCTTGAACTCATGGCCTTAAGTGATCCTGCTTTAGCCTCCTAAAGTGTTGGGATTATAGGCATGAGCCACCACACCTGGCCTTAAACTGATTCTTGAAGACTGCTGTCCACTTTTAAGCACATTACTTGATTGTGTGAATTGGACTTCCATCCAAAATATTGCTTGAAGAAGGTATGCTGCAGCTAGAACAATTTGAAAAGTCTGCCTTGTGTCTAATCTTACTGATTACGTTTTCAGGTATCTCTTCTTTACAAATGTTAATTGCATGATTTTTAAGAAATACATTTTTTAAAACTGTAGTAGAAAAATATACCAAGCCTCAAAGCAATTTCAACCAACTTTGACTAAGTCAACACATTTGTGAAACCACCATCCAAGTTGAGAAAGAATAGTGCTAGGACCCTAGAAATGCTCCTTCCCAATCAAGACCCCTCGCTTCCCCAAGGTAACTATCCTGACTTCTAACTCTAAATGCCTGTTTTGCATAATATACTGCGTACGTAATACACTTCTTATATATATATGTATTTATGAATATATTTAGTTAATTATTTTAAATGTAACAAGCACCTGTTAACTCACTATCCAAAATGAAAATTAAGACCTTAACCATAAGGCCTGGCGCGGTGGCTTACACCTGTAATCCCAGCACCTTCAGAGGCCAAGGCAGGTGAATCACTTGAGGTCAGGAGTTTGAGACCAGCTTGGCCAACATGGCGAAACCCTGTCACTACTAATAATACAAAAATTAGCCAGGCATGGTGGTGCGTGCCTGTATTCCCAGCTACTCAGGAGGCTGAGGCATAAAAATCACTTGATCCCGGGAGTTGGAGGTTGCAGAGAGCAGAAATTGTGCCATTGCACTCCAGCCTGGGTGACAGAGTGAAACTGTGTCTCAAGAAAAACAAGACCGTAACCATAACCTGGATCTAATCAAATGGTCTTTTACCTATGATTTTCTCTAGCCTCTTTCCTACTTCCTGCCCCCCAAAATAACCATCACTCTTGATTGATTATTTCCATCCTTTTCCTAGTTTTATAGTATCTAGATATATTCCTAAAAAGTATGTATATATAAATATTATATTTCTATTTTTAATTGTATTTGCTTAAACATTTATATTGTGGTAAAAACATAGCATGAAATCTGTATTTTTATTTTTAGACATTCTCACTCCGTCACCCAGGCTGGAGTGGAGTGGTGTGATCTCTGTTCACTATAATCTCCGCCTCCTGGGTTCAAGTGATTTTCTTGCCCCAGCCTCCTGAGTAGCTGGAATTACAGGTGCATACCACCACACCCAGCTAATTTTTGTATTTTCGGTAGAGATGAGATTTTGCCATGTTGGCCAGGCTGGTCTCTAACTCCTAATCTCAAGTGATCTGCCCGCCTGGGCCTCCCAAAGAGCTGGGATTACAGTTGTGAGCTGAAATCTACCATTTTAAACGCTTTTTTTAAAGACAGGGTCTTGCTCTGTCACTCAGGCTGGAGTGTAGTGGTGGATCGTAGCTCATTGTAGCCTCAAACTCCTGGGCTCAAGCAGTCTTCCTGCCTCAGCCTCCCAAGTAGCTGGGACTACAGGTGTGCACCACCACACCTGGATTTCTTTACTACAGGTTGTAAGGTTTATTGCCGAGTTTAAAATGAGGAAACTGAGGCCAGTATAAGAAAATGAAAATCCAATTTATTCAGCTCCCGGGCGAGGTTCCATGGTCCCAGGGAAAGGGGCCAGGGAAGTGGCGCCAAATTCCTGGGGCGTGGGGTTTTTATGACTAGAAGGAACGAGCAACAGCTGGGTGCTCTGATTAACTCCAGGGAAGTGGGATTAAGATGGGGTAGGCCGCTGGTTAGCGGGTTGTTGGGCGGGTTTTCCGGTGGGAGAGCCAGCCAGGAGCCTTGCATCAGCTGGAGCCTTCCAGGGGAGCCATGCGGCAGAGCTAGGTGCCAAGTGCAGAGCCTGGTGCCGGGGGCAGAGGTGAGTGTGTCCAACCTCCTGGCGAGGCAACCGGCCTTACACAGGTGTGCACCACCACATCTGGATTTCTTTATTTTTAATAGAGGTGGGGGTCTCCCCATGTTGCCCAGGCTGGCCTCCAACTCCTGGCCTCTAGTGATTCTCCTGCCTCAGCCTGCCAAAGTCTGGGGATTATAGGCTCGAGCCACTGCACCTCGTCCATCTTAAACTTTTTTTTTTTGAGACAGAGTTTCGCTCTTGTTGCCCAAGCTGGAGTGCAGTGATGCTATCTTGGCTCACTGCAACCTCTGCCTCCAGGGTTCAAGTGATTCTCCCACCTCAGCCTCCTGAGTAGCTGGGATTACAGGCATGTGACACCACAGTCAGCTAATTTTTTCTATTTTTAGTAGATACCGGGTTTGACCATGTTGGCCAGGCTGGTCTTGAACTCCTGACCTCAGGTGATCCACCCACCTCAGCCTCCCAAAGTGCTGGGATTACAGGCATGAGCCACCATGCACAGCCTGTTTGAACTTTTTAATAAATGGAAATTTCACAGTATATATTCTTTTGTGTCTAGTTTCTTCAACATGTTGCATTCTTCTGTGTTGTGTATGTGGCATTCTTTTTCATTGCAGTTCATTCTCTTTCATTGCAGATAAGGATTTCGTTGTATGATTATATCTCAGTTTATACATACTCTACTGTAGACAATTGAGCTATTTCCAGTTTGGGACTGCAATGAATAATGCTGCTATGGCCGTATGTGTGTAAATACATGTATTTATTACACATTTGAGTATATTTTTAGGAGATCTCATTTGATTTTTTTTTAAAGAGATAGCATCTCACTATGTTGTCCAGGCTGGTCATGAACTCCTGAGCTCAAGCAATCCTTCCACCTCAGCCTCCCAAAGTACTGGGATTACAGGCATAAGCCACTGTGCCTGGCCCTCGTTTGATTTTTTTTTTCCTTATTTGATTTTTTTAGTGGAAATTTTTTATTGAGATACTTGTAGATTCATAAGTAATTGTAAGTAATGATAGAGATCCTCTGTACTCTTCTCCCAGTTGTAACATTTTGCAAGACATTAGTATGATATCATAACCAGGGTATTGACAGTAATACAGTCGACAGATATTATTCTGATTTCTCCAGTTTTACTTCTCTTTGATTTGTTTCTTAAAGAGAAAATAAAATGGTTTAATTTGTAGTTAGAAGTGATTTCTTCTTGATTACAGTGCTCATTATGCAAATTTCGTCTGCCTGTCGATAGAGAAATGGCGCCCTGCCACTTCCCGGGACATTTGCTCCAGACAGAAAAATTCCTGTGCAGCCTTACTTACATGTCTGCCAGAAGTTGCTCTCTCTGCCTTCTTAAAAAGTTATGTAAACTCTTATCCAGGATATCTGGGGGCTTTAGTTCAACTGACTGGACACATACAATATAGAAACTCATTTTCTTCAATGGGTTTGATAATTTTCTCAACTCCATATCAAGAATTTCCCATTACTTAACCTGTCTTTGATGATCCTGAAAGTTCCCTTGATGGAAAATAGATCTAAGCAGTATGTCATGGTCGCTAATTTTCCCTGGATAATATTAAAATATATAGAAGGTTTGCTATGTCTCCTGGCCCTGGATAATAAGTCTGAAACAGTTTGTGTGAATGAAGTTTTCACACATTTGCTCTTTATGTCATTCTGTAGACTCGAAATGAGCAATACAGGGAGATTCATTTTGCTCATCTATCGTTTCTAAATTTTTGGTAATGAAAATTATTACTTTTGTAAAGAAAGTTATAAAAATACTAACAGAATTAAATATAAAAATGCAGGGTACTTGAATCTCAAGAAAATAGGTGCTTACTATGATTAAAAGACTGCACATAATTAGTTATAATTAATAATGCTTTTTCTTTTTTTTTTTGTTTACATGAAATCTTTTAGAAAATAATGCTTTTTCAAAGATTGAATTTTAGGTAAACGTTTATGTTATTGTTTGCTTAAGTTTTCCTTTTTCTCTGCCTCTCATTTCTAGAGTCACCAGAAGGAAAATATAAAACATTTTTTAAAGGGCTCTTTCCCTGTAAATCATCAAGCACATACTCTTCATTTTTTCTAGTTTCAGGCATAAAGGGAAACTCAGCTCAGATAAGAGTGATCCTTGCTGCATGCTCAGTGGCTCATGTATCTTTCTTTTTAAAATTACTATTATTTTTTATTTTTAAATACTTATTTTTAATTTTTTTAGAGTCAGGGTCTTTGTTGCCCAGGCTGCAGTGCAGTGGCGCCACAGCCTTGAATTCCTTGGCTCCTGGTTGGTCCTCCTAATTCAGCTTCTTCAGTAGCCAAGACTATAGGCATGAGCCACCATGTCTGGATAGTTTTTTAATTTTTTTGTGGAGAATGGGGTCTTGCTTGGTTGCCTAGGTTGGTCTTGAATTCCTGGCCTCAAGCAATCTTCCTGCCTTGGCCTCCCAAAGTGTTGGGATTACAGGTGAGCCAGTGTGCCTAGCCATCCTTTTTTTTTTTTTTTTTTTTTTTTAAGTTCTAAGAGGCTCCAGCTCAAACATAAGTTAGCAGGTTAAAGGCCACTCCAAGTTCTGGTAGAGCTAATCTTTATTGCTTGGTCTTCAAAAATAGAAATTTGTAACTTTTTTTTTTTTGAGACAGGGCCTTGCTCTGTCACCCAGGCTGGAATGCAATGGTACAGTCTTGGCTCACTGCAGCCTTTGCCTCCCAGGTTCAAGTGGTTTTTCCCAGTAGCTGGGATTACAGGCGAGTGCCACCATGCCTGGCTAGTTTTTGTACTTGTAGTGGAGACAGGGTTTTACAGTGTTGGCCAGGCTGGTCTCAGACTCCTAGTCTTAAGTGATCCACCCTCTTTGGCTTCCCAAAATGCTGGGATTATAGGCATGAGACACTGTACTTGGCCTTGTAACTCCTGTTTAACATACCTTCAAAGTGAAGGTCTTTGACCATGAGCTTTTCTTTGACATCATCTAGTGTCCGCTGGTGACCCATTAGCTCCAAAACTTTCTACTTTTTCTTGGAAGCTTTGCTGGTGTCTGTTGGAATGGCCATGGCTGCTCTGGTCATCCGTTCAGGCCTCACTGTTTATTGGTTAGTTGCCATTATCTTGACCCAGAATCACAGTAAATTCTCTGAAGCCCAAATACATTGAGGAAATACCAGGATGCAGAGCTCATTCAGGGTGCATCTAATGTGAGAAGTTTGGTAACTTGCTGCAGCATAGGCTTAAAACTAGAGGGTCAGCTGGGTACAGTGGGTCATACTTGTAATCCCAGCACTTTGGAAGGCTGAGCCAGGAGGATCACCTGAGGTCAGGAGTTCGAGACCAGCGTGGCCAACATGGTGAAATCCCATCTCTACTAAAAGCACAAAAATTAGCCAGACACGGTGGCGGGCGCCTGTAATCCCAACCACTTGGGAGCCTGAGGCAGGAGAATCTTTTGAACCCAGGAGATGGAGGTTGCAGTGAGCCGGGATAGCACCATTGCACTCCAGCCTGGGTGACACAGCAAGATTGTCTCATAAACAAACAGAAACAACAAATCAGAGGGTCCCTGGAAATAGGACCTTGGTTGCAACAATGCCTGAGTATGTTATGTTGATCCATCTACCGGTAAGAATCACAGGGATGATATTTGTTATATTTCCTTTCATCATGTCTGAGAGCATAGTGGGAGAAAGTGGTGATATTTTTATCCTCTGGGTTGTTGATGTAATATTTTTATGTCAAGAAAAGACTTTTTGGGAGTGTAATTTCCATTTTCCCTTAAGACTCTGCTTAAAATTAGGACATAACTGTCAGATCCTTGCTCCTGTGAGCTTCTTGTTGCTCTGTAGCAGGATGAACATGTAGTGGCAGATCATGTCTGAGAAGAAGCAGATGATAAATATGGGCAGGACCATCCGGAGGCTGATGAGTTGAACAGTAGCTCCTACCCTCTGGTCAGAGAGCTGGTCTGGCTTCCTCTCCTGGGGTGCTGGGGCTCTTCTTTGGGTTCTCCTCGAGGTCTTCTCATGCCCCTCATCCTGGGCATTATCTTGGCCTAGGACTAGCTAAGACCCTGCTACAGCCTTAGGCTTAGTGGACTGCTTCCAGCTCCTCCAGCTGCACTGTCCGTGGCCCGCTGCAGCCCTGCATCCATTCGACTTTTCACTAATGGTATCTGAAGACTACAGAGTTCTAAACAGAAACTAAGAGCTCCCTGATGTCTTTTTGCTTGTTGTAAGCCATCTCTATTAAGATTACATTTTAGAATGAAAGTTGTTAAATCAAAGGATTTTGTTTGATCACTCTGATGTCCACTTGCTTCAGTGAAAAAAAAGCAGGGTATAATAATACATTAGGTGCATAGGAATTCACTTTGTGAAACACAAAAAGTTTTTATTTGTCACTGCCTACCACACAAAATAGTAAGGATTCAATAAAAAATTATAGACTAATGGCTGAAATGATTGAAAGAATACATAGGAAAAATGAAGTTTTACACACCAAATTGTTAACTGCACTTATTTCTGTTCCAGAGACTCTAGTTGATTATTCTTTTTCGTATTATTCTATTCTATTATTCACCACAGTGAATACATAATTTTTACTTAATGTTTTTTAAAAGTTGTGCTTTCTCTTGTTTATAAGCAGTGAGAGATTGATGAAAGTGAAAGTACTTTGTAGAAAGAACTGTGTAGCAAGTCATAAATTCAGTCATTCCCTGAAATGTCCTAAGCTTCTAAGGAGTTTTGTTGTCCTTTTACTCTGAAGGGCAGCACAGTAGTTGGGATGTGTCAAAAGGAAAAAAAAATCTTCCATAGTTTAGATACATAGAACAAATTGGGCCATAATTCCAGAACTGATGACTTAGTTCCACAACAAAGAACACATCTGAGAGGCTTCAGATATAATAACAAATGAATAGTGGCTGTCTTACTCTTGCTTTAAAATAGCATGCTTAAATACTGGGATGTGAGACCCATTCACTGGGTGGAGACCTTTTGGGAGAGAAAAATAGAAGTTATCCTTATCCTCAAGGAGCTCATAGGCAAATGACTATCACTAGGTAGTAACACTTAAGAGTTTTTATACTTCAGTTGAATTAATATTTATTTAAAATAGGAATGATAATTTATTTCTGCTGAAATTTTTATAAAAAGTAAGTAAAAAGCATTAATATTTCAAAAATACAAATTTAGATAATATAAATATAAATTTGCTAATTGTAAGTAAATGTTTTTTGAGTATTTAAGTCAAAGACTACTAAATATAATTTTACAAAATGATTTATTTTCTGAGTAGGTAATGCTTTACTTGGGCAAAACAATTTCAGAAGAGTATGTGGTAAAGTTCCTTCTACCCTGCCTCCCAGCCACCATTTCCCGAGATATTTTATGCATTTGTAAGCATATATGTATCTTCATTTAAAAATCATAGATGGTATTATATTATGCCTACTTTACCTTGCTTTTCTGGAGTACAAAGTGTTTTATATGCTTATCTCCTTTAACATGTACAATAGTTGTCATGACAGGTACTCTTATTAATATTCCCATTTTACAAGTATGGAAATGAAGACATTTGAATTTCTGAATAACTTGTACAGGGTCACATAGCTGATAGTTATAGAATGTACTTCCTGAGGAACTACTTATTTATTTAGTTCACTTATTTATTCATTTATTTTGAGTCAGAGTCTTGCTCTTTTGCCCAGGCTGGAGTGCAGTGGTGTGATCTTGGCTCACTGCAACCTCCCCTTCCCAGGTTTAAGTGATTCTCCTGCCTCAGCCTCCTGAGTAGCTGGGACTACAGGTGTGCCCCACCACACCCACCACTTTTTGTATTTTTAGTACAGGCAGGGTTTCACCAAGTTGGCCAGGCTGATTTCAAAATCCTGACCTCAAGTGATCTGCCTGCCTCAGCCTCCTGAAGTGCTAGGATTGTAGACATGAGCCACTGTGCCTGGCCTGGTTACCTTTTTAATTTGAAAGAATTTCATACTTACAGAAAAGTTGCAAGAATAGAATAAAGAATTACATATGCCCTTTGCCTGGATTCCTCAGTCAGGTATTGAGATAGCAGAAGCAGCTATCTCAATAATATTGGCAAAGGAACCACCCTAGGATCACACATTGTTCCCAGTTGTCATGTCTCTCTAGCCTCCTTCAATATGAAACAGTTTCTTCACTCTTTATTTGATTTTCATGACCATGGTATCTTTGGAGATCATGGGCCAGAACTGTCCAGAGAGATTTTGTAGAATATTTCTAAATTTGTGGTTGTCCATATTTCCTCACAGTTACCCCCATATTAGGCATTTTTGACCACAGTACCCCAGAAGTTATGCTTTGTTCTTCCCATTGCATCCTATCAGACAGCACCTAATGTTAATTTGTTCCATTATTTCTATTAAAGGAAAAAAGGGGTATGGGAAAGTAACTTGATGGTTTGCTTTTCAGAGAACCCTTGGTTTAGTGAGTATCTTTTCCTTGTAGCACCCTGGAGGAGAAGAGGTTCTGCTGGAACAAGCTGGTGTAGATGCAAGTGAGAGCTTTGAAGATGTAGGACACTCCTCTGATGCCAGAGAAATGCTAAAGCAGTACTATATTGGTGATATCCATCCGGTAAGAACTATCACAGCTAGGAGCCCTTATGCAGAGAAAACTACTGAACAGCTGTGGAACAGGATGAAGAAATGAATTATTGGCAGTGTGTGGTAGCTCACACCTGTAATCCCAGCACTTTGGGAGGCTGAGGCAGGCAGATCACTTGAGGTCAGAAGTTTGAGCCCAGCCTGGCCAACATGGTGAAACCCCACCTCTACTAAAAAATAAAAGAATTAGCTGGATGTGGTAGTACACATTGTAATTCCAGCTATTTGGAGGCTGAGGCACGAGAGTTGCTTGAACCTGGGAGGTGGAGGTTGAGGTGAGCAAAGATCACACCACTGCACTCCAGCTTGGGTGACAGAACAAGACTCCATTTCAAAAAAAAAAAAATGAATTATTGAAATGAAAATTCATTCAACCTAGCCATCAGGGTAAATTTTCTCTAAAATTGTCTAGTCTTAACTTTGCTAGGATATAGCTTCTTTGCCAGGTAGCACATGTAATATCTCTAAAAAGCTAAGGGAACTGATTTTGGATTTTATGCATTGATTCATTTTTGTAATGCAGTTAATAACACCTCTACCTAAAATAGTGGTTTGCTTTTGCAAGCTCCCTGCTAAAGGTAGTAATTATAGACTTTAAAACTATCCATATATGCCTTTCTAACAAGGGACCCTGATATGCTCAGAGTAGGGGTCAGTATCTTTTTATAGATCCTTATGTCTCCCAGGGAAATTCACTATCACCAGAATATAGTCTCATGTTTCAAAGTTAGAAGCAAGCATATAGTAGGAGTTCATTTGGATATATCTTAAAATATTTGTTTTTCTCTTTTTAATAGAATGATCTTAAACCTGAAAATGGTAGCAAGGTAAGAAGTCATTGGTTTGTCTTGTGTTTTTATATTTCTGTTTATTCAAGTAGAACTGCTTTTTGAAACATTTTTCTTAACACGGGTTACGAAAAAGTAAAAGTATTTACTTTTTCCCCAAGCAAAAATCCTATTTTTCAGGAATTTGGACTCAGTATCATTTCAGGAAAAAAAAGAATAGCTGAATCTTGAACAGTAGGAAACATTTTGCTAACACTTCTATATGCTTTTTTTAAAAAATTGAAACTCCAAAACCATGCTCTGTATGATTTTGAAAGAAATTAGTTTATGGGTTCAGTTGTAGCAAAATATCTTACTTTTACATTATATACAACAGGTGATAATAATTGTTTCTGTGTTGGAAAAAAATAATTGCAAAGTTATTTTGTTTCTCATAGGTTATCTTTACCTGTAATACAGAGGTCTTTCTGTCCTTATTTTCCAAATTTAATTCTTTTATCCTATAGGATCAAATAGGCCCATACCCTTCCCAGTTACTTAGTAATACAGTGAAAACAAAAGACTAATTATTTGAGTGTTTGAAAACTTTAATGTGTACTACACTATATATGAGGAAGAAAATATGGAACCATTTTCTGCCTCCCACATGCTAGGTGGTTCATCTCACTTATTCCCTAACAAGTTTCCTTAACTTCTGTCCTTCAGGTAGCTGTTACACAGATAGCTGTTAAACTGTTGTAAAGGGACAACAGTTTAGGTGCTACCTAGAACATATGAAAGTGATGCTGCCTCCCTCCCCTCTTCCTCCTCTTTGCTGCTTGCTTTCATTCCTCGCTGAGCTGGAATTACTGAATAGGTTTGACACAGCGATTAAAGTTGGCCTAGACACAAGAATTCTATCAACTCAAGAGATTGCTTGCTTAACAGTGTCTGCCATCTGTTGCCCTGCAATCCAGAGTGTTTGTGTAAATTAACTCTTCCATCTTGCTAGACTGCTACTCTGAACTATTGAATTCTTTCTGAAAGGGGGAATGAAATGGTTCTTTAAACTTGTGTAAGCTGTTGGTTGTTTGACCTCTTCTCCTAACACATGTACTATCCATTCTTGAATCCTTAAAAAAAAAAAATAGTTTAGAACCATATCTTGTTAAAAAAAAAAAAAATTTCCTCCTATCTGCAGTTCTCAGTCTCTTAGTTCCTCTTCCCTGGAGGTAACCAGCCATCATTTTTTGTTGTTGTTTACTCTTAATAACTTGTGTTATTAAGGTAAAATTTGAACTAAGCATGGCCTTGATTAGTATATTGAACATGTCCAGAAAATACTACACCCAGAGGTCAACATCTGATTCAAGGGATAAGGAGCCATAACTCATTTCTGCACAGCAACTAGGAGAGCATCTTTGATATTAAAACAATAGAAAAAAGATTTTTGTAATTACAGTGTCTAGAACTCTACAAATTGCTTCTTGTTGCTGTTTTTCTTTCCTGGTAGTATAGTTAGGACCATTCTTAGGAATGTAGAACAGTGTTCCCAAAGTTCTGTTCTTGTGTCACCTCAATTGGAATCCCTTGGCATGTACATTAAAATATATATGAAATATTTATTTCTTGGGCTTCAACTCCTGCTGATTTGGAATCTCTGGAGATAGGTTTTCAGAATTTGCAATTTAAGTAATCTAGGTGATAAATAGGTAGCTAAGCACAAACTTTTTGCTGAATGATATGACCATATTTTCATTCAAAAACAGGAAAATTTAATACTCTTCTGTGGTAAGCATTGTCTGCCTTCTATAGGCCAAAGAATTAGAGATTTCTTAGCTGAATTAAAACGATTGAGCCATCCAGGTACAGTGGCTCATGCCTGTTATCCCTATACTTGGGAGGCTGAGGTGGGAGGATCACTTGAGCCCGGCAGTTGGAGACTGCCTGGCCAACATGGGGAGATTCTGTCCCCTGTCTCTATTTTTATACAAATCATAAAATTAGCTGGGCATGGTAGTATGTGCCTGTAGTCCCAACTACTGGGGAGGCTGAGGCTGGAGGATAGCTTGAGCCCAGGAATTTGAGGCTGCAGTGAGCTATGGTCACACCATTGCACTTCTGTCTGGGTAACACAACATGACCCCATCTCAAAAAAAAGAAAAAGAAAAAAAACCCAAAAAAACTATTAAGCCTTAGATTTTTTGTAAGAAATGTAGAATAAGAAAGCACTTAAGCTCACCAAGTTCTGTAATAATTTGGAGGTCTCCAAATGTAGTTTAGTTCCTATCTGGGTTAAAAAGTAACTAAAGGCAGTGTGTTTTCAATCCTGTTTTCCTCATGTTGCTGTTCTCAAGGGATATGTCTTCATTAAGTAGAGAGTTTGGCTATTGTGTTACTAGTCACTGTGCTCTACTTCAGGCAGATCAGGCAAGAAAAGCCTTTTGGAACATTTTCAAGACCACCTACATAGGTTTTTATAGAGCTATATTCCAACCTGACTTCAGTTCCAGGAAGAAATTCTTGCTCTCTCAGATATATTTCTTACAGAGGTTTAAATAGGCACTTGGTGTCTAGGATGTAGGTGTCTCTTTTCTTCATATTTTATCTCTGGTTTAAACATTCATCATTCAGAAATGGAAGTGGAATTCATTTCATTGGTTACCTTCCTTTCTCTTGGCCCAGGGTTTCTGAATCTCTATGAAGAAGTGATTTTTTAAAGTCTAATTAAAAGGTATCTTCAGCCTATGGGAGAGAGTTTTCATTTCCATTTTATAACACAGGTAAATAATTAATGGTCACCATTGTTTTATTGTTAGATGGAGAGTACCCGAGATGAAGGCCCAGCATTATTATACTAAAACTTAAAGGCTTAAAAACTTAAAGATCTAGCAACAGATGTTTTTCTTACCCACTTCAATCAACAATAACTAACTAGAATTAAAAACCATTTGTTTTTGTGAATCTCTTTCTTGCTGGGTTAACTCTCATGCCGAAAGCTGTCAGTCTTCTACTTACATTTGACTTAACATTTTTCTGGTCTGTTTTTGGTTATAGAAATTGACCTTAGAAACAGATTTAGGGCTCTCTGTGCCAGTTTGCCTACTTGCTTGCCTGCTGTTTAGCAAATAACCTGTAAACATTCATGTCCATGAATTCTCTCTTTTGTTGATGTATTTTGGTTTTATCACTTAATCTGCCATAAATTCAAGAGATATAGTACATACAAATCCTAACCTGACTGAAAAAGTGGGCACCATTTCATTCATTTATTCAACAGATATTATGTAGATTATAGTTCAACTGCTTTACTAGTCAAATCTTGTAGTCAAATAGATCCAGTAACTTGACCAGTTCCCCATTAAATTTTTTTTGGTGTAGTATAAAATGTACATGGTAAAAAAAAAATTTAAATAGTTCAAAACAGTATACTATAAAAAAATTCCCTCCTATCTTTAGCTCTCAGATTCTTCCCCTTCCCTGGAAGTAACCAGCCATCATTTTTTTACTGTTTACTCTTCCAAAGATTCCATGCATTCAGATAGATGGATGGATGGATGGATGGATAGAACAACCAACCATCATTTCCTTTAAAAAAGTAGAAAAACTCATATATACTATTCTTCACCTTGCTTCTCTTTACTTAAAAATTTTATTTGTTGACCAGTGGTGTGGCTCGTCCCTGTAGTCCCAGTACTTTGGGAGGCTGAGGCAGACAGATCACATGAGGCCAGGAGTTCGAGACCAGCCTGGCCAACATGACGAAACCCCGTCTCTACTAAAAATACAAAAATTAGCTGGGCATGGTGGTGTCCCAGCTGTTTGGGAGGCTGAGACAGGAAAATGGCTGAGGTTGAACCTGGGAAGCAGAGGTTGTAGTGAGCTAAGATTGTGCCACTGCACTATAGCTTGGGTGACAGAACGAGACCCTGTCTTAAAAAAAATTTATTTTTTTAATTCATTATTTCTTGTCAGTTTATGAGAGGATATGGTGGTTCATGCCTGTAATACCAGCACTTTGGGAGGCCAAGGTAGGTGAATCATGAGGTCAAGAGATTGAGACCATCCTGGCCAACATGGTGAAACCCCGTCTCTACTAAAATTACAAAAATTAATTGGGCATTGTGGCACGTGCCTGTAGTCTCAGCTACTCAGGATGCTGAGGCAGGAGGATTGCTTGAATCCGGGAGGCGGAGGTTGCAGTGAGCTGAGATCGTGCCACTGCACTCCAGCCTGGCAACAGAGTGAGATTCCATCTCAAAAAAAAAAAAGCTCTTTCTCATTCTTTTAAGTAGATATTTAGTATTCCATAGATGAAAGTATTGATGGGATGACATTTGCTTTCAAAGGATTTGATCTGCTTTTTGAAACAAATAAAATTGTCTCCTTAGAGGCTTAACGTGTTTTTTAAACTTCATTTTTAACTTAAGAAGTTTAACTTTTGAAATCTAGTAAATTTTATGTGTTAGAAGCAGTCTATTAATTGCATTTAAAGTTACATTTTTTCTCCCAGATGTTACTAAATTTTATTATACATACAGTTTCCTGTTATATAATATATTATGTAATATACAGTTTATGTCTTTTATGGGAGAGAAACTAAAAATATATTGTTTATAATTATGATATATAGTTAGTTGATTAAAAATTTTACTTTTAGGTCAGACGTGGTGGCTTACACCTGTAATCCCAGCACTTTGGAGGCTGAGTTGGGTGGATCCAAGGTCAGGAGTTTGAGACCAGCCTGATCAACATAGTGAAACCCTGTCTCTACTAAAAATATAAAAAGATGAGCTGGGTGTGGTGGCAGGCGCCCGTAATCCCAGCTATTTGGGAGGCTGAGGCAGGAGGATCGCTTGAACCCAGGAGGTGGAGGTTGCAGTGAGCCACTGCACTCCAGCTAGGGTGACAGTGTGAGACTCTGTCTCACCAAAACAAAAAATGTTTTTACTTTTAAGAATTATTTAATATCCCTACCATACCTACAACCTAACTTCTTAAAGTTTAGAATGGGATGCTGATACCCTTTAGACAAGTGGTGATTGCTGTTTACCAAAGAATTTTGTCTGGTTATTTCCTGATTTCCTGTGGTTTTCTTGTTTGTTTGTTTCTTTTTGGTAGGGGATGGAGAGTTGCTCTGTCACCCAGGTTGGAGTGCAGTGGCATGATATCATGTCTACATCTTCTGCCTCCTGGGTTCAAGAGATTCTCCTGTCTCAGCCTCCTGAGTAGCTGGGATTACAGATGCCCACCACCAACCACACCTGGCTAATTTTTGTATTTTCAGTAGAGACGAGGTTTCACCATGTTGGCCAGGCTGGTCTCAAACTGCTGACCTCAGGTAGTCTGCCTACCTTAGCCTCCCAAGGTGATGAGATTACGTGCCCTGCCTGTTTCCTGTTTTTGTATAACACTTATATTTTGTAACATCATCTTTTGAAAGAAAGCATAGAATGTAATGACAAAATTACTCTTGAAAGACAAAATACCCTTTGCTGAGGGTTCTCAAGGACTAATGTCTTCTATTGATAAAGCTCTCCTTAGAAATGTTGTATAGTTTTGCAAAACAAGGGATCAGAAGGGCAAGGAAATAGTCTTTTCAAATTAGCCCTCCAATGTTATAACAAATTTTTCACTTCTTAGGTCCCGATAGAGATCATCTGTGAGTGTTAATTTTTTTCCTTGAGTGAGGTGTTATATATTTTATCACATTGAGTTCTTAAAAGAGTTGTATAGCAATTTGTTTTAGGGGCTGTTTTTCATCTTTGAATTTTGCCCTATCTACAGGGAAATTTTTTTTTTATATATAACAGTTTGGTTCTAGGGATACATGCTTTGCAAGGCAGTAATTGTTAAACTATACTCACATCCAGAAAGAAATGGTTCTTGTTGACCATTTTAGTACATTGGAGCTTCATGAGAAGGCTGTCCTCAAGATCCATACCACATGACTGTCATAGTTGGGACTGAAAAAATGCTGAAATCATATACCTTCAATACTCAAACATTTTAGGTGGTAAAATGAACCTAATATTAAAATTCATATTTCCGACCAATCCAAGATGGCCGATCGCTAACATCTCGGGACTGCAGCTCTCAGTGAAGGCGCGGAGAACTAGACGACGCCACACTTTCAGACAAATTCTGGTCGCTCACGGAGCAGAAGATCCCCAGTGGAGGAATCACACGGGTCGCCAGCGCGACTTTCGTGGCCGGCGCAGCGGTTCTGCCAGTGCGTTGGTGCAGCAACTCTTGGAGCAGAGTAAACCGGTTCCGAGGACCCACAAGGGCCCCCAACAAATGGATAAAACACCAGAGCCCGGCGCAGCGGCTGTAACGGCACCTCGGCGCGGCAGTGCTCGGCGCAGAGTAAACGGGACTGGCTCCCCTTCTGACTGAGGTTTGGAGCCCCGGGAAGGCAGAGTCACCCACTACGGACACAAGAAGGAAGCCAGACAAGAGAATCCTGGGCAGAAAAGCACCATCAGTTTTAACACCGCTGCTCTGGCCCTGGGAACTAACAACTCAAGAGGCCTAATCTGAAAGTTGGTAAATCCAAAGACCACAGGAGGATAAACTTACAATGACAGGAAGAAACCAGCATAAAAAAACTGAGAATACTCAAAGTCAGAATGCCTCTCCCTCTAAAGATGATCACAGTTCCACATCAACAATGGAACAAGGCTTGATGGAGAACGAGCGCATCCCAGTGACAGAAGTACTCTTCAAGGAATGGATAATAACAAACTTCGGTGAGTTAAAAGCACATGTTGTAGCCCAACATAAAGAAACTAGGAACTTTGAAAAAAAGTTTGATGAAATCCTATTGAGAATAGACAACTTAGAGAGGAGTATGAGTGAAATAATGGAACTGAAGAATACAATACAGGAACTCCGAGAAGTTTGCACAGGTTTAAATGCTAGAATTGTTCAAGCAGAAGAAGGGATATCAGAGGTCAAAGTCCAACTTAATGAAATAAAACGCGAAGAAAAGATTAGAGAAAAAAGGATAAAAAGGAATGAGCAAAGTCTCCAAGAAATGTGGGACTATGTGAAAAGACCAAATCTGCGTTTGATAGGTGTACCTGAATGCAACGGAGAGAATGAGTCCAAGATGGAAAATACCCTTCAGGAAATTATTCAGGAAAATTTTCCTAAACTAGCAAAGCAGGTCAGTATTCAACCCCAGGTAATACAGAGAACACCACAAAGATATTCCTCAAGAAGAGCAACCCCAAGGCACATAATCGTTAGATTCACTAGAGCTGAAACGAAGGAGAAAATACTAAGGGCAGCCAGAGAGAAAGGTCAGGTTACCCACAAAGGCAAGCCAATCAGACTTACAGCAGATCTCTCAGCAGAAACTCTACAAGCCAGAAGAGAGTGGGGGCCAATATTCAACATCCTCAAAGAACAGAACCTTCAGCCCAGAATTTCATATCCAGCCAAACTAAGCTTCACAACTGAAGGAAAAATAAAATCTTTTATGAACAAGCAAGAACTCAGAGATTTTATTACCACCAGGTCTGCTTTACAAGAGCTTCTGAAAGAAGCATTATACACAGAAAGAAACAACCAGTATCAGCCCTTCTAAAAATATACCAAAAAGTAAACAGCACCAACATAAAGAAGAATTTACACCAACGAATGGATCAAACAGCCAGTTAACATCAAATGGCAGTAACCCTAAATTTAAATCGACTAACTCCCCTAATCAAAAGACGCAGCCAAAACCCAATGGCATGTTACATCCAGACCTGTTTCACATGCAAGGATACACAAAGACTCAAAACAAAGGGATGGAGAAAGATTTACCAACCAAATGGAGAGCAAAAATAAATAAATAAATAAAAAGCAGGAGTTGCAATTCTCGTATCAGATAAAATAGATTTTAAAGCAACAGAGATATAGTGGTAAAAGGATCAAGGCAACAACAAGAGCTAACGATTCTAACACCCAGATACATAGAAACTTAGACACAATGAGACAGAAAATTAATAAGGATATCAAGGTCTCGAACTCAGATCCGGAACAAGTAAACTTAATAAATATTTATAGAGCTCTCCACTTCAAATACACAAAATAAACATTCTAGTCAATACCACATCACACGTACTCATAGGTTTAAATGAAACATTGATTGGCCATTATTAATACCCATTTTTTTTAAGAATAAAGCAATATTTCCACTCACTCTCCCTCTTTCTCCCTCTCCTTTACTCATTTTTTTCGTCTTTCCTTCACTCAAAAAAAAAGAGATCAACTTGTAAACCTCTAGATCCAGGTCGGCAATGTCTCTCTCATTGCTTGAATTCCTTCTTTCTCTTCCCTCCCTCCCGCCCTCCCCGCTTCATCCCTGCCTTCATCCCTCCCTTCCTAAAAAAAAAAAAAAAAATCATATTTCCAATTTATTATTTGAAGCCAGAAGTTACCAACTTGTTTTTCATAAGTTACTCGCTGCAGAGATACCAAAATGTTTTAAATTCAAATTCAAAGCTACACAATCTCTGTCATACCGCCTAAATACCTATTAAATTTGCCGAAGGTGTCCTATAGCTTAAAATCTGCTTTTTCCAATTTTAAGGACTTAGAATCCTTATGGAATAGCAATGTAGGAATTAAAACATAAGGTCTTTATATACCTTATATTTGTCCTTTAAGCGGTTCCTTTTTTTTTGGAGATGGAGTTTTGCGCTTGTTGCCCAGGCTGGAGAGCAATGGCACGGTTTCAGCTCACTGCAACCTCCACCTCCCAGGTTCAAGCAATTCTCCTGCCTCAGCCTCCCGAGTAGCTGGGATTACAGGCATGCACCACCATGTCCAGCTAATTTTGTATTTTTAGCAGAGATGGGGTTTCTCTATGTTGGCAGGCTGGTCTCAAACTCCCAACCTCAGGTGATCTGCCCGCCTTAGCCTCCCAAAGTGCTGGGATTACAGACATGAGCCACTGCGCACCCAGCCCTTGGCTTTTGAAAGCCTAAATGTAAGCTATATAGGCGGAAGGTATAATGCCCAGTCTGTCTTAATACATCATAATCACGATGATGGTTCATTCTTTCCTACATTTATGTCCTGAGGACAGAGTACACTCCATTCCTTAAGTATGTGCTCTTTTCTCATGTTTTCTCATAAACAAAGTTCATAATGAAATCCATCCTCATTGACCTCCATATCTTTCTGTGTGGTTGCCTGTTGTGATGTTTCTTTGTCATTCTCTTAATCTTATCAAATTGGGTTAGTGCTTATGGTGCAGTAGTGCCTCTTGGATGAGTATCTGGGAAAACACTCTGGTGGAAGAGAGAAAAATCTACCTGTGGTAGTGCTTCTTCAATCTTCCTAGACATGAAAGAATGGTGTTTTCTCTCTACCCTTTAGAAGGCTGCTCCTTCCTGTAGGTTTCGCCACAATGTCCTTGGCTCAGAACTTGTGTTGAGATAATTGAATATGACATTATAATTCACATTTATCTGATCTGAGCCTTTCATTTTACAAATGAGGAAACTAATTTGTAACATTGGGCTTGAAGGTAAAGGTATTTAGATATGATTTTAGTTATGAGCCGTTTTATAAAAATTAGATTCAGGTTTTATGAAATATTTCCTTTTTCCCTAAAGTCCGCCTCTAGTGTTTATATGTATATAAATATATTGATGTATTTATTTTTGAAACAGGGTCTTGCTCTGTTGCCCAGGCTGGAGTACAGTGGCATAATCATAGCTCACTACAGCCTTGAACCCTGGGCTCGAGCATTCCTCCTGTCCTCCTGCCTAATCCTCCACAAAGTGTTGGGATTACAGGTGTGAACCAAAGCACCCAGCCCCTACTTATTTATTTTAGTGGGGAATTAAAGCCTTTAGTCACCAATTTTATTTAAATAGTTAATTTCCATGAGTTTTGAACTAAAGTCTGAGTAGACTTAACAATTTTTTTTTAGAACCTATAATACCAAAACGTACAGCAATTTTGTTATTTGCCAGTGTAGCCTAAGCTTTTTGAAGAAAAAGAGGGATGTATATTACTTTCTTGGTAGGGGTTATGCTGGAAGAACTTTGGATTTGATCTGCTCTCTTGTAACTAAAATCATAATATTGCAGTTATTACTTTCCATGCCAGAGGTTGAGAGCATTAAAATCTGGGCATGGATATAACCAGCCAGATAATGCCTCAACACCTGAAGGGATAAATTAAAGTCAGCTATAAAATGTAGGAATTTCACTTAAGCATCCATTAGATTTAACCCAGTGCTTAGCTGTGGAAATGAGGATCGGGGAACTGTGCATAGGGGAAGGGAGGTTATGTGTTAATAGAACTTTTTTCATTTCAGTTTAAAAATAACTGATTGGCTTATTTCCACATTTGGCTGAGAGTCTTGGCTGCTAAGAGCTGTGCCTTCAACATCTCTTTGATGATTATGTATTTGATTAAAAGTGGAGTCACTATGGTTTGCCTCTACTTGGCTGTCGGTATCCTAAAGGGATTGTATGCTTCTTTCTCTTCTCTTTCTTTTAGTGGGTTAGACAAGTTAGTCTTTTTTTTGTTGTCCCCAGGGATGGATTGATCTTAAAACAGGTACACTTTGTAATACTTAGTTCTTTAAATTATTTAAGGTTTAGAAATTTTTACATTTCAGCATAGTACAGTTTTGGCTGTCTCTGCTTTCTCTTCTTCAGTTGCTTATTACCTTTTTAAAAGGCTTACCCTACTTAGGAGGCATCAAGGCTTTTGATTGTTATAGGGGCTAAAAGCTTTGATATCTAGACAATCCATTTATATGAAGTATATGACTTTTACTCTATAGATTAAACATCATAATATATATATTATGCTGTGTTGCTCTCATATAAGCCTTTCAAATTATTCCTTTTAAAAATAGTAACTACATTTTTTTGTCTGCAAATTATTGGTATTTATATAACTAAAGCGTAAAAGACCATGAACATTTTCTTGATGGAATTCAATTATTTCTCGGCTATTGTGGTGGAATATTTATTTTAAAAGGCAACATTATAAATTAACTTGATAAATTAACACACTACTATGGCTACCACTGCCACCTTCTGAATCTCTAAGGTATATAGTAACATTTGTTGTATTTTCCAAAGATTGACTTGTAACCCATTTTAATTAATCAGATCCTTACTAGACTAGCTAAAATGTCCCAGATAATGATAATCATTAAAGTCTTCAAGAAGTATGTTATGTATTAATATGGTTTCTTTAAAACCTTTCATTTGACATTTTTCTTGCCTATAGGCTAATTTCTTTCAGGTTTGGGGCATGTATTCATTGCATGACAGTGTTTGGGATATATGAAATTAAAACTCATTTCATGAACTGCTCCAAAGTGTATTGGGGCCAATTGATTGGTTTCTGGAAATTCTTGGAGATTAATTATTGAAAACAGTGGTTAAGCAGAGCTAATATTCCATGTTCATACCCTGATATACTTCTACATTTTGCAAAGATGGTATTTTGGGCAGCAGCAACCTATCCTAAAGGGTTATTGTCCTCTGGCAGTAAGTTAGCCACCCTTTTATACTACACAGCTGGTTAATGGAATCAGTAACTCATTTGATACTTACTTGAATTGAGCACAAAAATTTTAATAACAGCTTTATTGCAATACAATTCACATACCATACAGTTTAGCCAGTTAAATATACAAGTCCGTGCTTTTTGGTGTATTTACAGAGCTGTGCAGTCTGTTCTAGAGCAATTTCCTCACTTCAAGAAGAAACCCCATACCCATTAGCAGTTGTTTTCCATTTCCCGACAACTCTTTCTCCTCAGGACAGCCCTAGGCAACTACTAATCTACTTCTACCTCTATTGATTGTCCTTTTCTGAACATTTTATATAAACAGATTTATATAATATGTAGTCTTTTGTGTCTGCTTTCTTTCATTTAGCATAATGCTTTCAAGGTTGTAGCATATATCAGTACTTCAGTACTTTTTAGTGCCAAGATTTGTTTTTTAAGATTGTTTTGTTGTTTTCTTTCCCTTGACTCCATTTTTTCTCCCTTCACTGTAAAATCAATTCTAAGGTCGCTCGTCATAATTATTGTGATATCAAAGAATTAACCAGTTTAGTTTTGGGATCTACAAAGCTATCATCTGTATGATCTAGAGAATTTCACAGTTGAGCTATATGTTAGAAGGCTTCATGGGCTTTAAAAAATGTTTTTAGAAAGTGTGATGTTAGCTACTGCCAATGGCAAGCCCAGCTGAACAAGGCACATCATTGTGATTGCAAAGTAGTCCATTTCAATATAGTTTGTATCATTAATATTTATTAACATCTAAAAAAGTTCAGGTCATTTCTATGCTTTCATTAGTGATTCTTGACTAGGAAGGAGCCTAGCAAAGTGCCAGTATGTTATCAGAAATAAAATTCCCACTCCATCCATTGCTTATGTATTTATAAACGCCAAAATGCATGAAAGATGAAGTTCTGGTATCAGTTACAGGGCTTATGTAGCTTTTCAAGAAAATTTATATGTGCTATGTTAATCTTCTTTTTTTTTTTTTTTTGAATATGTGTCATTTTCAGGACCCTTCAAAAAATGATACATGCAAAAGGTTAGTATCTCCTTAACAGATTTCCTTCTTTATTTTTTTAAATCCTTTTTTTTTTTACTTCTATACTAACAAGGAACAGATTTCCTTATGTTCAACGTAATGTCTGGCAAGCGACTATTCCATAAGTATGTGTATGAAACATAACTGTGGGTGCAATTTGACAACTCTTTTTTTGGCCCAAATCATTGCAAATTCAGTTGTTCTTTGACATTAGCAAAATTAATTTTTACAGTTTCAGCCATTTTGAATAATCTAAAAGGTTCATGCCTTGAGTAATTTTTTAATCTTATTGTGACATAAATTGGAATCATAGTTAAGAGTCCAGTATGCATGAACAGGTAGCTGCTATTGGGTCAGCCTTCAGTCCCTGCAGTTCAACCCAGCTACATGATTCTACTTAAAACTTAATCTCATTTACTTGTCACAACCATTCTGTAAGGTAGGTGCAATTGTTACATTTAAAGGAGAAAAAAATATTATAGCCATATTTAGGAATTTGGGTTTTCTCAAGTTTCTTACAATATATTTCTTGGCATTAGTATTAGTAATTCATTAGTATTCGCTCTGAAAGTTATAAGCTGCCTTCCCTTAAGAACCTCTATCTAAAATGACTGTGGAATCCTTGGCTTGTATAGTATCTTTGTGGAGATTATATAGAGCTAGCCATTTTATCTTTGGCATCTCAAAGTATTTCAGAGAAAGAGAAAATATGTCTTTTTCTCCCATAAAATATCAGATCTTTTATTTGATGTAATGGATGTAGTATAAAAAAGTACAAACAATTAGTAAATTTAGTTTCCTTAATATTTAGGGCTTAGGGTCAGCTAAATACTGCATAAAAATTTTGAAAATACAAGCCACAGACTTACAGACTTTAAACATAAAACTTATGTTTATGCTATAAAGCTTGGATTTAATGCTAAATATAAAACTGATTAAGAATTATTAGGCAGAATATATAAAGAATTCTTATAAATCAGTTTTTTTAAAACCTCAGTAGAATATGAGAAAAAGATTTAAGTACTTTACAGAAAAGGAAATACAAATGTAAGCATATGGAAATAAGGTTTAATCTCATTCAACATTAGTGATATGTGAATTAAAATCATAGGTATATTTCATACTTAACCAGATTGGTAAAAATTCTGGCCGGGTGCAGTGACTCATGCCTGTAATCCCAGCTTTTTGGGAGGCCGAGGCAGGTGGATCATGAGGTCAGGAGTCTGAGTCCAGCATGACCAATATGGTGAAACCCTATCTCTACTAAAAATACAAAAAAAACTAGCCGGGTATGGTGGCACGTGCCTGTAATCCCAGCTACTCCAGAGGCTGAGGCAGGAGAATCGCCTTTACCTGAGAGGTGGAGGTTGCAGTGAGATGAGGTTGCACCATTGCACTCCAGCCTGGGTGACAGAGTGAGACTCCATCTCAAACAAACAAACAAACAAAAATTTAAAATTGTGCAAATAAGAATTGGTTGGAAAGTTTATCCCCTGACTCTTTAAGCACTCTTAGGGTAATGTAAATGAATATAATCACTTTGGAAAACAAGTTTGGCATTATCTAGTAAATTTGATAGGATGAATTAATTTTTGTGCCAGCAATTCCATTTCTAATGATATACTTGATAGAAATGTGTGCACAGGTACACCCAGAAATATGTACAAGAATGTTCATAGCAGCATTATTTGAGATATTCAAACATTGGAAACAACCCTAATAAATTGTGGTATATTCGTACAATGGAATACTACAAAACAGTAAAAATAAATGAATCACAAATCCGTCGTAGTCTGGATGACTCTCCAAGAAGAAAAATCTGTCTTATGACAGGAAGTTATTGTTGAACCTGAATCTCCTTTGATGCAGTATAAATGTGTTTCCTTTGGTTTTCTCCTCAGTGGCAGTTTAGTATTAGGAAAGATTATGTGAAGATTGGTGGTCAATCATTCTCAATCTTCTGTACTAAAAAAATTCTCTTCTTCAGTGTTTTCTCAAGGATCCTACTTTTGGATTCTTTAGTCTTTTGTGGTTGCCCTTCAAGGAATCTCAGTTCATTATTCTTAACAGGAGATTACTTCAGAGTTCTCATGTGCATATTGCTGTTGTACATGCCATCTTGCTTCGTTTTTTCAACAAAGCTACCTGGCTGACATTCTAAACTAGTCCAGAGTAGCTTTCTGACATATGTAAGCATACAGAGTGCTAGGTGTATTTAGGCAAAGATAATCATTTTTCCTATGAACTTCAGCTTGTTTTATTGACTTCAAAACCTTTTAATACAAAGACTCATCTGTCTTAAGTAGAAGAGCAGCCAGGTCATTTGGATCATGGAAGAATTATACTTTAAAACTAGTGTGCTAATAAGTTCTGTTAAATAATTATTATGTTAAGGAGAATGAGTACTGTTCTGAAGCTCCTAAGGAAAGTCTCTTGCAGTACTTTTTAAGCTGCCACTTGCTTCACCCTAGTAGAACTATATATGCTTTGTGTGTATGTGTATCCTTATTAGTGTCCAAACTTAATTAGAGATTAAGAGGAAGGGTTTGGAATCAGACTGCCTGATTCCCTTACTAGCCTTGTGATTTGGGCTGCAAAGCTTCTGTTTACCCTTGTATGAGATGAGAATACTAACCCTATTTCACAGGCTGTTGTAAGGATTAAATCTTTAAAATACATATGAAGCAGATAGGATATTTCTGGTAGTTATATTAGACATTATTGCTTCCAATTTATATTAGGATGGATATATATTTTTATACATATATGAAATGGCACATAATGGCATTTTTTCGTGTTTAAAAACGTTAATTGTAGAATATGTGTAAAGCAAAAGCACAAAGAAGAATATGTGAGACTATCCACAATCCCTAACCATAATCAGAAATAACCATTATATGACTTTGTAGAAACACATATAAAGGCATATATATATCTTATTTGATAGCATACAGTTGGTTTTGTTTTTAGCCTTTTATAAAATTACTTTTTAAAATTGTCACTCCAATCCAAATATTTTTTCCCCAACTACTTTGCGATAAAAGCAATTAAACTTCCCAAATTAAAACTCCTTGCCCATATTAAAACATGTAAAAGCTGAAAGACAGTGAACATTTGGCTTGAAATATTAACAACTTTATTGCTTTTTCCCCCTACCCCTAGTTGCTGGGCATATTGGATTTTACCCATCGTAGGTGCTGTTCTCTTAGGTTTCCTGTACCGCTACTACACATCGGAAAGCAAATCCTCCTGAGGAGGCCTTGCTGAAGCCTGGAAAGCTCATCCACATTGGAGTGAAAACTAGAGACTTGTTTGGGGGCTGCGGAAGTGCCCTCTTCTTGAATCCTGCCAGTTGCATTCTTCCCCCTTGGAGCCAAGACGGTTGGCCGGACGTCCACTACAGATCTGGGCCCAGTGTCCTCCATTTCTCAGAGCCTTACTCCCAGAGTACCTGCTCACTGTTCTGTGTCAAACATTTGCCAGTCTTTCTTCTCTTCACTGGTTTCCATGAGTGCCCTTATATTTTAGAACTTTCTGTTCATAATTACAGTTCATATGTTACAGTGACATTGCTCTTTGGTAAAAATGCCTGCTTTCCAATACTTTGATCGCACATTAGACTTTCTTAACAGGGCAGCACTCTAGTGTTGAAGTCTTTCTTTTTCCATTTTTCTTTTAAGTAAAATTTTTTTTAAAAAATTCTGATTTAGGGCTAGTTGCGGGCATGCCTGTAATCCTAGCAGTTTGGGAGGCCAAGGTGGGAAGATCGCTTGAGACTAGGAGTTTGAGACCAGCCTAGGCAACATAGTGAGACCTTCATCTGTATTTTTTTTTTAATCTGATTTAATTCTGTTATTTATCATAAGGGGTTTGATTCCTGAAGTAAAGGTATGTACTTTATTAAACTTAAAATTGCCAAATGATTTTTGTTCCTTTTATGTGTGTGATAAAACTACAAAGAATGATATGGTCATCTCCTCCCTTTCAAGCTAGGGCAGCAGGTAGCTCTTCCCACTCCCTGAGCCCAGCCCCTTCCCAAGTGGTGCTGGACAAAAAACTACGTTGCCCTTTTACGTCTTGGGGATGGAAAGGGAGGGATGGATTGGGGTGATAGAACCCTGGTCAATTCAGAGTAATCTTTCTTTAGAAAAATACTGCATATCACCACTTCAGGATAGGCATTGAGAGAAAGCACCAAAGCTTTCACTTTGGTTTGGCACCAGTTTCTAGCCATCTGTTTTTTCTCCCTTAGCTATCTTTTATTGGTAAAACATAAATGTATAATTATGTCTATAGAGCTTTACCAGGGATTTTCCCTGCTTTTTTGGTTTATTGATTAGCAAATTTTTGATTCTCCATTTTCCAAAGTTGAAAGACTCCAAGTTGGCCTTCTGTTTGCCCCTGCAAGTAAAATAACTTCCATATAAAATGGTATTTGAAAGTGAGAGTTCCTGACAAGAGACTGTTATCCATTTCATCTGTATTTTACCTCCATGACTCCAACTTGTGGGTTTGTTCAGTTTTTCCATGAGAATAAAATACTGGCAGTTTTTTTCTCGGATGTGTGTTCATTGAGAAGTAGGTTACTAGAATTATGTTACTGTGTCTTACTGGTTCAGTGATGATTTCTCTGGCATATTAGAGTTTATTTTTCCCCCATGGAAGTACCTGAGGAAATAGTACACTGGCTCTTTTCTGCCGGCGATTGTGGTGATTTTTCTCCCTGTCCTTTGAGAATTGCCAGTCTGCTTCTGAGCCATTGTCATATCCAGCAGGGAGCAGCTTGGTTCAAGAAGGACCATAGAGGCTGCTCAGCATCTCCTCCCTCCCTCCAAGCTTGCCAGGGACTTGAGACAGGAAGCTGCCCAGCAAACCAGTGTCTGCCCATGCAAACTGTTTAAGAAAAAGTTCAACCCAGGTCTTGTATCCTGTGATTTAGCAGTTGAATGAATACAGAATTCATCAAAATATTATTAACCTTGTACTTGCACACTTGGATATATTTTGGAGTAATTTTAGGAGATTTCTGGCTGACTTTTATTATCAGGGATATGGGTTTAGTAAAACTTTTATCTTTAGAAAAATGTTTATATGATAAGATGCTGCTTTTAAAACAATATTAGAAAAAACCTTTGGTTATTATTTAACAAAAGTGGTATGACTTGATACTTCTCTATATAAAGGCAAGGAAGGATTGGTATATGATTATAATAAATAAATTATGTGACTTTTGGAGTACATTGGGTGAAAGTAAAGAACAAAGGAGTATTGAGCTCAAAAGGGAACATTCAAGCTAAAACCAAGCCTGAGGATAACTTGAATCAGTTGTAAAAGTGTGTTGCCGATGTCCAAAAATTGAATTAAAAACATCTGGCTTATAAGAAATGTGAAAGAACTATCATCTTAAGTAAAATTGGTGTTTTTGTTATTTTTAAGGTAAATGCCAATGCAAAAGATATGTTTTTCTACTTACCGTTGATTTTCTTTTCCTGTTTACATCTGGACTTGTTTTTTTACTGAGAGCCAGAGGGAGAAGATAATTAGACTTTTGTCTCTCCCACCCATGAAATCCCTCCAGTACCCAGGGCCTCTCAACTACTGCTGATATGATGTCACATTGTATTAGGAAAACCACTTTTGGGTCCATTTACTATTTTTCAGTTGCCTACAAAACAGCCAGGTGAAAGGTAAATCTTGTGTGAGAGTTTAGAGGTTTTTCTAAACAATGAGGTAGTATAGCACACTAGCCAAATCCATCCAAAAGGGCTTCATTTTAGGAAGTAGATTTGATTTCTTGAAACAGTCTTGGTATGGGTAGGTGGTGAAAAATCCTCTGGAGAGCAAGTGGAGCCAGTCCCCATTGGCTGACGGTGCCACCTGAAGCTGGTCTCTGGGGGTTTGGTTGTTTATTCCTGAGGAAGACTAGCTGCGGCTGCAGCAAACTGTACTGTACACATCATGGCTGCTGGACATGGAGGAGGTGAGGGAAGTGTCATGCCACCAAAATAGAGGGTGTGGCTGGGTGAGGTGGCTCATGCTTGTAATCCCAGCACTTTGGGAGGCCAAGGTGGGCAGATAGCCTGAGATCAGGAGTTCCAGACCAGCCTAGCCAACATGTTAAAGCCCCGTCTCTACTAAAAATACAAAAATTAGTCAGGCACGGTGGCAGGTGCCTGTAATCCCAGTTACTTGGGAGGCTAAGAGAGGGGAATCGCTTGAACCCAGGAGGCGGAGGTTGCAGTGAGTGGAGACTGTGCCACTGTATTCCAGCCTGGGCAACAAGAGCAAAACTCCGAAACTCCGTCTCAAAAATAACCAGGGTGTTGGTACCCGTTCTCCAAAATTCCTTAGCGCCTATTCAGCAATTGGTTTTGGTTTCCAAATGACTTCTGCATTTGTAAAGATAAGAGAGTTGGGGGTGGGGTCAAAGTTTATCTTGCGTTTAGATCTCAAGACTGCTTAAGCAAAAACAAACATCCCTTGGAACCTATCATATGAGCCTGTAAACTTCTTTTAGCAGTTGTCATAAATGCATATGTTGTGAAATCAGAACACTGTCGAGTTTATATTCATTTAGTTGCAATGTGGGGCAATGAAAAATGCTTTGCAGGCCTGAAGTATCATTACTTATGGTATCTCCTGCTTTAAAATCTCAAGCGATACCTATCTGGTTAAATTCCACTTGAGGAGATTGAGATGCAGAACGTTAATGTTCATTACCTCCTCCTACCCCAAGAGAAATGGATTCAGACATGTCTTGTCTCAACAAGAAATTGTTTTTTTTTTTTTCACTATCTCATTCCGTTGCCAGATATCGCAGAAGTAATGAGGAGTTTAGTCACATTTGGCTGTTGTGCTCTGAAAGAGCCAGGTTTGGAATTTGTGGGGGTGATCTAGGAAGAAGTTTCCAAAGAAGCAGGGAGGCATTTGTCAAGTTACCTACCCTATATCCAGCAGCCTACACATGAGCTTCAGTATCTGCTCTTTGCCCACGCTTGGATCCTACATTTGCCATTTGAGCAAACCAAGACTAGTTATTTAACTTTCTTTTTTTTTAACTTCACCTTTGACTATGAATGAGAAACATTAACATTCCTTTTGTATATTCAATAATGGAGTATGTTTACCTATTTTATTTCAGAATATTTTGAACAAAGATCTTTGTCTCTGCTGGAATGCACACACAGTGAATGTTTGTTAGAACTACACACAATAAAGACACTGTTTTCCTTTTCTTGCCCTGACTACAGTTTTTTTTTTTTAATTAAAAAAATGTTTTTTAAGTAGAAGTGCTGGCTTTGTAATCCTCAGGTGTTCTGGAAGAGGAGGATTTGAAAAGCCTAACAGTCTCCTGCATCTGTGCTAATGATGTATTTAGCATAACTGGTCGGGAGTTCCGTGGTTCTCCAGGATTCTTCTCACTGTTGTTTTCGTGAAGTGAATCACTCATTTGATAACCGTGAGATGCAAAAAGCAAGGCTGTGTTTTAATGGATGTGGGAACCGGGAGCCAGATTTGGGGTTCTGTTTTTACTGAAACTACCTGCTGAAAGAGAAGCTAGTACCAGGCAATACTGTTTTGTTATCTGCAGTGCCAGTCTTCAAATGATTGTTTTTCTTGGAAATAGCTAAACTGTTGGGGAAAATTAAACCCTGGGATTGAAGTTTAGTGACTGTGTTAATAAAACAAGGGAAATAAACCATTTTTATAATTACCTTTAAAACATACTGATAGCCTTCTAACATTACTAACATCATTGGATTTCTGTTGTGAGATCGTTCATTATGGCTTGGCTGTTTCATTATCACAGGAACTGAGGATTACTGACAGGAAAGGATACCCCCATTCTTGTTGCCAGCGTTTGAGTTTAATGTTTAATCTTCGATACTAATAAGAATTTATTATCACAGTACTCTCTCTGATGCTGACTGGTTGGTAGGTGCTTGACAAATCCTTGCTGATTCATGAAAGCCTAAGGTAGAAGATTGTGATTCCAATTATGTAAATTTAAGGGAAGAAATACCCACACAATCTGTTAAACTGCTGGTAATTGATAGCATAAATCTAACGCTAATTAGCAAACTAGATTATTTTCAAAGCCCACTCAGCTTAATCACATAAATATCAGCATTTTAAAAACAAAATTATTTGTTGAAGCAGTGAGAGAGACTAGTGTGGCTTTTCAGGTGAAACATGAGGATGCGCTTGTAATGCTTTCGTTTCTGAGATACTTAATATGTGCCATCCAATGTGGTTTACAAACCTTTCTGATGCTTACAGTGTCCTTACAATGTAGACAGTGACTACCTTGTAAGGACATTTTTATGGTGACTCGGTGCTGCCTGACTTGACCACAGAGCTAAGAGGAGAGCCAGGGGTTTTGTTTGTTTTGTTTTGAGACAGAGTCTCACTCTGTCCCCTAGACCTGGAGCACAGTGGTGCATTCTTGGCTTACTGCAACCTCCATCTCGTGGGCTCCAGCAGTCATCTCACTCACCCTCCCAAATAGCTGGAACTACAGGCATGCACCACTACAACCAGTGATTTTTGTATTTTTTGTAGAGAAGGGGTTTCACCAGGTTGGCCAGGCTGGTCTTGAACTGGTCACAAGTGATCCACCCTCCTTGGACTCCCAAAGTGCTGGGATTACAGGTATGAGCCACCGCCCCTGGCCTAAGAGCCAGGTAAAGCTTTAAACCTGCCTCAGTTAAGGACTAGTTTGAAATGACCCTTGAATCCCATGCAAAACAGTTTCTTGAAGCCAGTTAATGAAAGTTTAGATCTGAACTACATTGCTAGAAACAACTTTTCCTAAGAGGCAGCCTATAAAGGATCAAGAATTGAGGACGACTGATGAAATCCTTAAGCAGCATAGATGAGAAGTCTATGCATAATTTCATCAGCCTAGGATCCTGGATAAAATTTAACCTGGAATTATGTATGGAAATAGTTTTTGTTTTTTTTAAAGAGTGTCTTACTCTGTTGCTGGAGAGCAGTGGCGTGATCATAGCTCACTATAGCCTCAAACTCCTCGGCTCAAGTCTCCTCAACCTCCCAAGTAGCTGGGACTACAGGTGTGTGCTACATGTCCTTGTGAGAGTTCCTTTCTGGCCGGGCGTGGTGGCTCATGCCTGTAATCCCAGTACTTTGGGAGGCTGAGGCGGGTGGATCACTTGAAGTCAGGATTTCAAGACCAACCTGGCCAACCTGGTAAAACCCCATCTCTACTAAAAATACAAAAATTAGCTGGGCATAGTGGTGCACACCTGTAGTCCCAGCCACTCAGGAGGCTGAGGCAGGAGAATCTCTTGAACTTGGGAGGTGGAGGTTGCAGTGAGCTGAGATCGTGCCACTGCACTCCAGCCTGGGTGACAGAGCAAGACTCCAACTCAAAAAAAAAAAAAGAAAAAGTTCTTACTTGATGCTAGTCCCTTAGTTTTTGCCTGATGTCTTTTTTCTGTTGCAGGATCTCACCCAGGACTCCACATTACATTTAGCCATCATGTCTCCTTAGGTTCCTCTCTGCTGCTACAGCTTCTCTGACTCTCCTTGTTTTTGATGACCTTACAGTTGTAAGGAGTACTAGTCAGGTACATTGTAGGATGCCCTCTGTTAAAATTTGTCAGATGTTTTTCTCATGATTAGACAGAGGTTATAAATTGCCATTTTCATTACATCATCTCCAGAGGACATACTATCAATGTGATCTGTGATGGCTAATGTTGACTTTGATTACCTGGCTGAGGTAGTGTTTATCAGGTTCCTCCACTGTCTAGTCACCCTTTAGGAGGGACTTTGCATATTGTCCCACACTGTGGAAGGAAGTCACTGCACAGCCCACGCTTAAGGAATGGAGAGTTATGCTCCATCTCCCTGAGAGCGGAGTGTCTACAGAAATTACTTAGACTTTTTCTGGATAGATTTTTTCTATTTATTATTATTATTGAGATAGAGTCCTGCTTTGTTGCCCAGGGTGGAATGCAATGGCATGATCTTGGCTCACTGCAACCACTGCCTCCTGTGTTCAAATGATTCTCCTGCCTCAGCCTCCCAAGCAGCTGAGATTACAGGCATGTGCCACTGTGCCCAGCTAATTTTTGTATTTTTAGTAGAGATGGGGTTTCACCATATTGGTCAGACTGGTCTCGAACTCCTGACCTTGTGATCCACTTGCCTCATCCTCCCAAAGTGCAGGGATTACAGGTGTGAGCCACTGCACCTGGCCTACATATTTGTTTTTAGAGACAGGGTCTCACTAGGTTGCCCAGGCAAGAGTGCAGTGGCTATTCACAGGTACAATCAATCACTGCACACTGCAGCCTCGAACTTCTGACCTTGAAGTGATCCTCCCTCCTCAGCCTCCTGAATAGCTGGGACTATAGGTACATACTACCACACCACAGAACGCTCAAGTTTCACAGAATTTTATAGTGGATTGATACTTTTTTTTTGAGACAGGAGCACTTGAGCCCAGGAGTTTGAAGCTACAGTGAGCTATGAATGCACTATTATACTCTAGCTTGGGTAAGAATGAGATGCTCTTAGTAAATTAAAATTAAAATTTTAAAATCTAATTTTTTTTCTAAAGAATATTATGAATATGAGCATATGTGTGGATATATGTATTAATATTTATGTTCTCACGATAGCTGAGAATGTAACATTTCCATCTCTTTTCTTTCTTTTTTTTCTTTGAGACCAGAGTCTTGCTCTGTTGCCCAGGCTAGAGTGCAGTGGAGTGATTTCAGCTCACTGAATTTCCACCTTCTAGGTTCAAGCAATCCTCCTGCCTCAGCCTCCGGAGTAGCTGGGATCACAGGCGTGCACCATCATGCCCAACTAATTTTTGCATTTTTAGTAGAGACAGGGTTTCATCATGTTGACCAGGTTGGTCTTGAGCTCCTGACCTAGGGTGATCTGCCCACCTTGGCCTCCAAAAGTGTTGAGATTACTGGCGTGAGCCACCGCACCAGGCCTTTTTTTTAATTATTATTCAGAGTTTCACTCTGTCGCCCAAGCTGGAGTGCAGTGGCACGATCTCGGCTCACTGCAACCTCCGCCTCCCACATTCAAGCAATTCTTCTGCCTCGGCCTCCTGAGAAGCTGGGATTACAGGCATGTGCCATCACACCTAGCTAATTTTTGTATTTTTAGTAGAAACGGGTTTCCTCGCGTTGATCAGGCTGGTCTCGAACTCCTAATCTCAATTGATCTGCCCGCCTTGGCCTCCCAAATTTCTGGGATTCCAGGTGTGAGCCACCAAACCTGGCTAATATTTATGCTGTTTTTGATGACTCTAAGAAAACCTGAAAGGGATTTCTGATTGAATACAGCAGTTTGAACAAACTTACTTATCTCTACTCGTTTCCAAAAGCCACAGAATGTGAGAGTCAGAATAAAAAGGTATACATTTACATCGGGTGCAGTGGCTCACGCCTGTAATCCCAGCACTTTGGGAAGTGGAGGCAGGTGGATGATGAGGTCTGGAGTTCAAGACCAGCCTGGCCAAAATGATGAAACTCCATCTCTACTATAAATTACCCTGGTGTGGCGGCGGGCGCCTGTAGTCCCAGCTACTCAGGAGGCTGAAGCAGGAGAGTTGCTTGAACAGGGAAGGTGGAGGTTGCAGTGAGCCAAGATCATGCTACTGCACTCCAGCCTGGATGACAGAGTGATACTCGGTCTCAATTGAAAAAAAAAAAAAAAAAGGAAAGGTATACATTTACAAAGACAAAAATGAGAGTGTGCCCCTCAGTTGACGAACGATCTTAAAGTAGTTTTTTTGGAGGGCAGAAGGCCAATATAACTTAGAAGAGTGTAGAAAACAAATTAAAATGCCGACAGCTGGAAGAGCCAACAAAAATGAAGTCATGTACCAGAGTCTTGAAAATTTCATGAATGGGAAGCACCATTTATTTACTTCTGAGCGTATATGTTCCACACCAGCTTTGAAAACAGTAAGTTAGACTTCTTTTGTCCCACACAACTCACCTTGATTGCTAACGCTTATCCTGCACAAGTGGACAAGTCCCTTCTCCCTCTCTTGACAAAAACTGGAGGTTTAATCCCGGGGGATATTGAACCCAAGAGGACCTTGATGTGAGATTACAGGCAAAGCTGAGGGCAGTAGTGAGTATGGAGTTACAAGTAAGGATCAGGTGGAAATTCATACTAATTACTGAGACCTCCTACCCCTTGGCTCCTAGAAAACCAACAGCCAGGGTTATACTGCCCTAGGCAGGAGATAAGCAGATTCACCTCTAGAGAAACTGACCAGTTCAAGAAAAAAGATCTGCAGATACTGACATTTAGGGGCTTCCCATGGTCATGCTTCAACGAAATCCTTCAATCAACAAGCTCTGCCAATGCAAAGCATCCCAAAAGGTATTTATTTAATTAATTGATTTTTATTTTTTTGAGACAAAGCCTCACTCTGTCATCCAGGCTGGAGTGCAGTGGCACAATCTTGACTCACTGCAACCTCTGCCTCCTGGGTTCAAGTGATCCTCCTGCCTCAGCCTCCCTAGTAGTTGGGATTACAGGCTCCCGCCACCACATGTGGCTGATTTTTTGTATATTTTGAGTAGAAATGGTGTTTCACCATTTTGGTCAAACTGGGCTTGAACTCCTGACCTCAAGTGATCCACCTGCCTCAGGCCTCCCAAAGTCTGGGATTACAGGTGTGAGCCACTGTGCCCGGCCCCCAAATTTTTTGAGTAACTTGCCTAAACATGTATAGCCAAAGGCCATCAATCATTTTTGGAAAGCCTTCCCATGAAAGATAGAGACCAAAATAAAATAGAAAAAAGAAAAAAACAAAATAGAAAAATGAAATGCAGAAAGAAAACTTAAGGGGGGAAAACAAAACAACAAGCTGATAATGTCAAAGAGATGAGAGATGACATTGTCTCCATGCATACAATAGGATGGTATTTTAGAAAAGGAACATTCAGGCCAGGCATGGTGGCTCACACCTGTTATCCCAGCACTTTGGGAGGCCGAGGCAGGCAGATCACCTGAGGTCAGGAGTTTGAGACCAGCCTGGCAAACATGGTGAAACCCCTATCTCTACTGAAAATACAAAAATTAGCCAGGCATGGTGGCGGGTACCTGTAGTCCCAGCTACTTGGGAGGCTGAGGCAGGAGAATCACTTGAATCTGGGAGGTAGAGGTTGCAGTGAGCTGAGATTGCGCCATTGCACTCCAACAGTGTAGTGTGATAGACCAAGACTCCATCTCAAAAAAAAAAAGACAAAGAAAAAGAAAAGGAACATTCAGAGAATAAGACTTCTAGAAATTATAAGCAACATTGTAAAAAAAACCATTGAAAGCCTTTTCTATGCATCTTTCCTTTTTGTTAGGATCAATTTCTTGCTCTGAAGTTATCCAGTCTAAGGATATGTATATTGTTAAGTCTCTGTTCTACTAACTACTTTCTAAGAGTGGCACAATTTACTGTCCCACCAAGCAAGATCTAAGAATGCCTATTTCACTGCAGAACTGGATGTTTTGCATCCCAAATCCAATATTGTGTACCTCTTCTCAGGTATCTGGAAAGTAGAAATCATTTTAGTCACATAATTCTTTACATATTTTATTTTATTTTATTATTATTATTTTTTAGCCAGAGTTTTGCTCTTGTTACCCAGGCTGGAGTGCAATGGCGCGATCTTGGCTTACCGCAACCTCTGCCTCCTGGGTTCAGGCAATTCTCCTGCCTCAGCCTCCTGAGTAGCTGGGATTACAGGCACACGCCACCATGCCCAGCTAATTTTTGTATTTTTAGTAGAGACGGGGTTTCACCATGTTGACCAGGATGGTCTCGATCTCTTGACCTCGTGATCCACCCGCCTCGGCCTCCCAAAGTGCCGATTACAGGCGTGAGCCACTGTGCCTGGCCTACATATTTTAAAATGAATAATGTAATCCCATCACTTAAGAAATAATTTGCTCATAAGAATTACAAATTATCACTCTTAAGTCTGTTCAGAGGTTTGAGTTTTTTCTAATTGAGATTGTTTTTAAAAAGTGGATGCACCCATACTGTTTTCTGTATTTGCTATTCATATTCCTTCCAAGCTTTTCTTTTCTTTTTTTGAGACAGAGTCTTGCTTTATTGCTCAGGCTGGAGTGCAGTGGCACAATCTTGGCTCACTGCAACCTCTGCCTCCTGGTTTCAGGTGATTTTGCTGCCTCAGCCTCCCAAGTAATTGGGACCACGGGCGCCTGCCACCACACTCAGCTAATTTTTTGTATTTTTAGTAGAGACAGGGTTTCACCATGTTGGCCAGGCTGGTCTTGAACCCTGATGTCAGGTAATCCACCCGCCTTGGCCTCCCAAAGTGCTGGGATTACAGGTGTTAGCCACTGTGCCTGGCCTCTAAGCTATTCTCTATTAAACATTCTTTGAGAACTGCCTGTTTTTCAATATCTTCTATGACTTGACCCAATGCTACCTATCAGATTTTATTACCTAGAGAACCTACTTTTGACCGGCTGCATCCATTGTCTTTTCTCCCACCATGTTCTTTCCTACCACGTGTACTTCTGAGCATTGTTTTCCATGAGCCAATATCCAACATCCACTCCCAACCATTTCTATTGTCAAATGAGTTTTGTCTTGAATTCTGGTTGCAGTGGATGGGCCTGAGTTGCCTAGAGCACTGGGTTGGATCTGAGCTTGGCAGAAAGTGGAGCCATGTTGGCATGAAGAGAGTGGCAGTAGACAGGCAGCATATTTACCATGTCCGCCTAACTAAGTCACATCCAGGCTTCAAAGACCAGCCTAAGTCCCACGTTCTCCATGAGACCTCACATCCCTCTCATCTACTCCAACTGAATTCTCCCTTCCCTGAGTCCCTGTCATACATGTGCCATGTCATTCTTTGGCACTGAATAGTTTTTGTGTTAGTCTTCCCAACTAGACTGGGAGTCTCTTGAGGGCAGAGATTGGGCAGTATTCTTACTTTGTGTTCCTTCACTATCCCAGTGTGTATTAGTCCATGTTCACACTGCTGATAAAGACATACACGAGACTAGGCAATTTACAAAAGAAAGAGGTTTAGTTGGACTTACAGTTCCATGCAGCTGGGGAAGCCTCACAATCATAGTGGAAGGCAAGGAGGAGCAAGTTAGGTCTTACATGGATGGCAGAAGGCAAAGAGAGAATGAGGAAGACCCAAAAGTGAAAACCTGGGCTGGGCGCGGTGGCTCAAGCCTGTAATCCCAGCACTTTGGGAGGCCGAGGTGGGTGGATCACGAGGTCAAGAGATCGAGACCATCCTGGTCAACATGGTGAAACCCCGTCTCTACTAAAAATACAAAAAAATTAGCTGGGCATGGTGGCGCGTGCCTGTAATCCCAGCTACTCAGGAGGCTGAGGCAGGAGAATTGCCTGAACTCAGGAGGTGGAGGTGGCGGTGAGCCGAGATCGCGCCATTGCACTCCAGCCTGGGTAATAAGAGTGAAACTCCGTCTCAAAAAAAAAAAAAAAAAGTGAAACCCCTGATAAAACCATCAGATCTCCTGAAATTTATTCACTACCACAACAACAGTATGGGGCGACCACCCCCATGATTCAGTTATCTCCCACTGGGTCCCTCCCTCAATACCTGGGAATTATAGGAGTACAATTCAAGATGGGATTTGGATGGGGATGCAGAGCCAAACCATTTCACAGTGCAATGCCCTACACATAGAAGATACTCAGAATCCATTGGATTGCTTGGCTGGGAGTAGTTTTAGCAAAACAGAAGTGAAAAATGTCCACTCTGCTGGTATGGTAGAAAAGAGCGTCCCTTTTAAAATCTCTACAACCTTCATCTGACCTCCATAGAACAAATTAACAGAGGCTTCTTTGTAACATTAAGGGTCCTTATTAGAGGATGCTTGGCTATATTGGGTCTTGACATCATGAAATATTCAACTTCTTTCAAGAAGGCCTGACCTATACTGAAAAGCAAAGTAAAGTAGTATTGAGTTACAAATAAAAGATACATTTCTGGTTGACATAAGAATGAACAGCAAAATGTATAGGACTCTTATGTTATTCTTGAAAAGGAATTGGAATTCTAAGAAGAATGAAAATTTAAACATCCTGGGAATACTGAATGGCTATTGCATATCATAAGAACAACCAAAATATTTGATAATTGGGCAATATATTATATTTTTACTTTGTAGAAAGGAATACATTTTCTAAAACTTGGGTAGGGGTAGGCCCATCAAAATCAAATATTATTGCTGTACCTTCTCATATTAGAACTTTGCCTATTAGATACAACATTTATAATATTTGTGCTGATACAATGCCTTATAAATATAGTGCAATTAAAATCTTAAAAACAATTGTAAAAAAAAAATCTTCCTCAGGAATGTTAGTTTCACAGTCAATATTTTTCTGAAGGATATGCTGAACTTTTTACCCTTCAATTGGAATTGCCCTGGTATTCATCCTTTCTTGCTGATAGTAAGTATAATATCAGTTTGTGTATTCATCTTCTGTGAATGATTATTTAAAGACCTCTTGGCTGGGCATAGTGGCTCACACCTGTAATCCGAGGACTTTGGAAGCCAACTGGGTCAGATCCCCTGAGGTCAGGAGTTCAAGATCAATCTGGCCAACATGGGGAAACCCCACCTCTACTGAAAATACAAAAATCAGCCGGGTGTGGTGGTGGGCGCCTGTAATCCCAGCTACTCTGTTGGCTGAGGCAGGAGACTTGCTTGAACCCAGGAGGCAGAGGTTGCAGTGAGCCAAAAACGCAGCACTACACTCCAGCCTAGGCAACAGGGTGAGACTCCATCTCAAAAAACAACAACATATCGATATCGATATCGGTATCTATGTATGTACACACACACATATATAGTATGATGCCTTATCTTTGAAACCTAATTGTCCTATCATCTATATATATATACATGTTACCATTTAACACAAAAATATCACTATTGTACCTATCAATGTTTTGATCGCTTTTCACTACTGAGTGTAGCTTACCTATCCAGATCTTCTTCGGTGACAGATTCTTCCAACAGGAATTCATCTAGTGTTCAAATAATATGTGACTAGCACATTGATAAAAGAGATGGGGTCCGGGCATGGTGGCTCACGCCTGTAATCCCAGCATGTGGGGAGGTGGAGGCAGGAGGATCACATGAGGTCAGCCTGGCCAACATGGTGAAATCTCATCTCTACTAAAACTACAAAAATTAGCTAGGCATGGTGGTGTATGCCTGTGATCCCAGCTACTCGGGAGGCTGAGGCAAGAGAATTGCTTAAACTCAGGAGGGCAGAAGTTTCAGTGAACTGAAATCACACCACTGTACTCCAGCCTGAGTAATAGAGCAAGACTCCATCTCAAAAAAAAAAGTGATGGAAGTGTGTTACATTCTCAGCTACCTTGAGAATATAAATAGTAATACATTCATGAATGTTTGACTTATTAAATATTGACATATACTTATGAAATATTGAGGTATTTAATAAGTCAAATATTAATACATGTATTATTAAATTATTAAATATTGACATGATTCATTTGATACATATATGACTCATATTTATAATATTCTTTAGAAAAAATTGATTTTTAAATTTTAATTTATTAAGAGACAGTATCTCACTCTCACCCAAGCTAGAGTACAGTGGCGCATTCATAGCTCACTGCAGCTTCAAACCTTTGGCTCAAGCGCTCCTCCTGACTCAGTCTCGTGAGTAGCTGTGACTATAGATGTGCACCATCATACCTGCTAATTTAAACAAAATTTTTTTGTATAGATGGTGTCTTTCTATGTTTCCCAGGTTGGTCTCGAATTTCTGAGCTCAAGCAATCCTGCCTTGGCCTCCAAAAATGCTGAGGTTATAAGCATGAGCCACCGTGCCTTTTTTTGAGACGGAATTTCACTCTTGTTACCCAGGCTGGAGTGCAATAGCATGATCTCAGCTCACCGCAACCGCCGCCTCCCAGGTTCAAGTGATTCTCCCATCTCAACCTCCCAAGTAGCTGGAACTACAGATGCATGCCATCATGCCCACCAGATTTTTGTATTTTTAGTAGAGGTGGGGTTTTACCGAGTCAGTCAGGCTGTTATCAAACTCCTAACCTCAGGTGATCCACCCACCTCAGTCTTTTAAAGTGCTGGGATTACAGGCATGAGCTACCATGCCCGGCCACCACTGTGCTTTTAATGGTAGCAATTTTTAATTGTAAAAATTGGGCTTTTAATGTGAGAGAATATTCAAACATCTAGGGCAACTGAATGGCTACTGGGTATTATCAAGGTAAGTGAAGGGACCTGGATTCTTTGGAGGAGCCACGGCTTGCACACCTTGCAGCATTTAAATGACATGCCCATTGTACACTGCGTGTCATCATGTGACTTGTGAAGAGGTAGGGCTTGTCCTAAATTGGACTGAAACATTATGTCAATGCTTAACACTCTTAACACAACTGGTAACAGACACTATCCCAATAATTTTAAAAAATAGATGTTTATGGCCAGGTGCAGTGGCTCATGCCTGTAATCTCAGGACTTTTGGAGGCTGAAGGGGCCAGATCACGAGATCAGGTGTTCGAGACTAGGCTGACCAACACAGTGAAACCCCATCTCTACTAAAAATACAAAAATTCTCTGGGCAGATGCCTGTAATCCCAGCTACTTGGGAGGCCGAGGCAGGAGCATCGCTTGAACCCGGGAGGCAGAGGTTGCAGTGAGCCAAGATTACGCCACTGCACTCCAGCTGGGCTACAGAGCGAGACTCTGTCTCAAAAAAAAAAAAAACAAAAAACAAAAACAAGTTTATGATTCAGTACCCAAAGAGGCAATTCAGACAGGAAGGATCATTGACGTTCAGAGGAGAAAGAGCAAAAGCTGCTCTGTTTATTTTGCTGCAGTCAATTTATTCTTTCATCACAGAGTTACTTTCTTGCCTCTAACCTTGAATCTCCAACAGTATGTTCAGCCACATATCTCCACTGTTTATAACTCTTGTTACTATTTAGTAATGTAAAGCATGCTTGTAAATGAAAGCTGACACTTTTCATTTAATTACATGGCTTTCTCTGGGGAGCTTTGGAGTGGACTTCTCCATGTCCATCCCACCCCCATGATAAGTCTAAGACATTGGGATAATCCCAGCCCCCAGTCTGATTGGTTGTACATGTGACCCTGTTCTCACCAATGGAATGTGAGCGGCTGTCTGCTGAGGGACCTCTGGGAGAAGTTTCCTCTCCAAAGAGAGAGCCACAAGAAAGATCATCGGAGGCTGTTCTATCATCAGCCTGAGCATGAAGCAAATACTGAGGATAGCCAAGGCGGGAGATGGAAAGAACATGGGTGTCTGTTGACTCAATCTGCTAACTCAATTGACCCTACAGCATGCTCTGAAGCAGGGCTTCCATTTATGTGGAGATCATAAATTTTCTTCTTGTTTAAGCCATTTGAGTTGAGGTTTCTATTACTTGCAGCTGGAAGCATCCTCACTGATAAACTATTCCTAAGAGGAATGACTCACGGGCAAACAATCCTCCCAGCTTCTGATTAACTCTGGCCTCCAGAGATAATTATCTGGGCCATCAGATATATAAAAATATGGAGGTCAGAAGATTAAAATTATAATGGTTCCCTTTAGGGAGAGGGTGGGACAGTGACTGGGAGGGGGCCTGAGAGGGGCTTCTGGAATGCTGGTAAATTCTTGATCTGGGTGGTGGTTATAGGAGTATGTTTACTTTAGGGTAAATTCACTGAGCTGTGCGCTTATGATTTGTGTGTTTTTCGGTAAGTTCTACGTCAATTTAAAAAGTTTATTTTTCAAATATTATGTTGTAACCAGATTTCCAAACAAACTGTTTATATCTTGCCTGGAAGGATATGGATGGCATATTGTGGTCATTTTACCAGGCAGCTGAATGAATCGGTGGGTTCTGCTTTCTTTTATAAACTCCCAGAAGCTCATTGTAAAGCTTTCCTGTCACTAGAGTGTGGCCAACCAACGCTTATTTCAACTGAAGTGTTTTCCCTTTTGGTTTGGATGGAAGGTCCTGGAAGGCTTGCAAATGAACAGCTTCATCATTTTTAGAACCCAGTCACAATTATTGTGAAAAACCAGAATAAAAACTACTGGACTGGCATCGGTCCTTGGAGAACTTTGTCCAGCAACATTTGAGAGAAAGAGATTTTAGTTATGGGAGGAAAACTCCAAAGAAATCACTGGACTTAGAAGAAAGCAACTGTAAAACTTATCCTGTCTAGGTTATTGAGGCCCCTAGTTTTTATTTATTTATTTATAGAGACCGAGTCTCACTCTGTCACCCAGGCTGGAGTGTAGTGTGGTGATCATGGCTCACTGCAGCCTCAGTCTTCTGTGATCCTCTTGGCTCAGCCTGCACTAATTTTACTTAGTTGGATTTCCTCTAGTAAAGCCAGGTCTTTCTACAGATAATTTGGTCCCCAAAGCCCATATACTCTTCTTCCAAAAATAACAAGATATATTACATCTCTTCCTCTGTGAACTAGAGGTCTTGCTGGGAGTGGTGGCTCATATCTGTAAGCACAGTATGTTGGGAGGCGGAGGTAAGAGGATCACTTGAGGCCAGGAGTTCCAGACCAGCCTAGGCAACATACCCAGACTCTACAAAAATAAAAATAAAAATTAGCTAGGCATGGTGATGTGTGCCTGTGTAGTCCCAGCTACTTGGGAGGCTGAGGCAGGAGGATCACTTGAGCTGAGATCGTGCCACTGTACTCCAGCCTGGGCAACAGAGTGAGACTGTCTCAAAAAAAAAAAAAGAAAAAAAAGAAAAAAACCTTTCAGAATAGGGCATAATTAGTACCTATATGCAGTTATGATTAATTCAGAATAAGCCCCTATGTATCCATCACCTAGGATAAGAACTAGAACATTGGCTATAGCCTGGAAGACCTTCTTGTGCCTCTCTCTGAACTGCCTCCCTCTCTCCCTGCCAGAGATAACCATTATCCTGTTTGTTTTTGGTTTTATATATATATATAAATATATATATATATATATATTTTTTAAGACAGAGTCTCACTCTTGTTGCCCAGGCTGGAGTGCAATGCCGTGACCTCGGCTCACTGCAACCTCTGCCCTCCCGAGTTCCAGTGATTCTCCTCCTCACCCTCCTGAGTAGCTGGGACTACAGGCATGTACCATCATACCCAGCTAATTTTTGTAGTTTTAGTAGAGACGGGGTTTTTCCGTATTGGTCAGGCTGGTCTCAAACTCAGGACCTCAGGTGATCCATCTGCCTTGGCCTCCTAAAGTGCTGGGATTACAGGTGTGAGCCCCCACACCCAGCCATTCTGCTGTTAATGGACATTAGGTCATTGTCTGCTTTTTTGTTTTGTTTTGTTTTTTGCCAACAATACTACTATGAGCATTTTTGCTTCTATAGCCTGGCTTGTGTGTGCAGGAATGTCTCCCGGATGTATACCTCGGAGTGGACCTGCAGTGTTTAAACTTCCTTTGATTCACATCCTTGTCTATTTGGTTCTTTTCCATGCAGAACCATGGAACCACAGGATAAAGAAGGTACTGGGTAACCCTGTGAAAAACCCAGAGATTGAAAACACAGTATCCTTCCTCAAAAAGTTAAACGTAGACTTATCACATGACCCAGCAATTCCACTCCTAGATAGGTACCCAAGAGTATTGAAAACATGTTCACAGAAAAACAAGTATGCCAATGTTCTTAGCAGTTTACTCATAATGACCCAAAAGGGGCAGAAATGACCCAAACGTCTATCACCTGATGAATGGGTAAACAAAATGTGTTGTTTCTATACACTGGAGTGTTACTCAGCCATAAAAAGGAGTCAAGTAGGCTGGGTGTGGTGGCTCACACTTGTAATTCCAGCATTTTAGGAGGCTGAGGCAGATGGATCACCTGAGGTCAGGTGTTCAAGACCAGCCTGACCAACCTGTCTCTACTAAAAATACAAAAAATTAGCCGGGTGTGGTGGTGGGCACCTCTGATCCCAGCTATTTGGGAGGCTGAGGCAGGAGAACTGCTTGAACACAGGAGGTGGAGGTTGCAGTGAGCTGAGATCGCACCATTGCACTTCAGCCTGGGCAACAGGAGCAAAACTCTGTCTCAAAAAAAAAAAAAAAAAAAAGGGAATCAAATATTGATGCATGCCATACCGAGGGTGAACTTTAAGAATATTGTGCTTAAATGAAAGAAGCCAGACATAAATAATCACATACTGTACCTTCCATTTGAATGAAAAGTCCAAAATAGGCAAGTTCATAGAGACAGAAAGTAGAGGCTGGCACGGGGGCCCACGCCTGTAATCCCAGCACTTTGGGAGGCCAAGATGGGTGGATCACTTGAGGTCAGGAGTGCGAGATCAGCCTCACCAACATGGAGAAACCCCATCTCTACTAATTAGCTAGGTTTGGTGGCATGTGCCTGTAATCCTAGCTACTAGGGAGGCTGAGGCAGGAGAATCACTTCAACCCGGGAGCCGGAGGTTATGGTGAGCCAAGATTGCACCATTGCACTCCAGCCTGGTAACAAGAGTGAGACTCTGTCAAAAAAAAAAAAAAAAAAGAAGGTAGATAAGTTGTTTCTGGGTGCAGTGGGGAGGGGAGAAACGGGAAGTGACTGACAATGGGTACAGAGCTCCTTTGAGAGAGAATGAAATTAGACAGTGTTGATGGTCTCATCTCATATGTTTGTGAAGACACTGAAAAACACTGGATTGTATACTCCAAAACACTGGATTTGTATACTGGATTGTATGGTGCATAATTTTTTTTTTTTTGAGATGGAGTCCGGCTCTGTCATCCAGGCTGGAGTGCAGTGGCAGGATCTTAGCTCATTGCAACCTCTGCCTCCCGGGTTCAAGCAATTCTCCTGCCTCAGCCTCCCGAGTAGCTGGGACTACAGGTGTGTGCCACCATGCCCAGCTAATTTTTTTGTATTTTTAGTAGAGACGGGGTTTCACCATGTTGGTCGGGATGGTCTCGATCTCTTGACCTTGTGATCCGCCCGCCTCAGCCTCCCAAAGTGCTGGGATTACAGGCGTGAGCCATCGAGCCCGGCCAATTTTTTTGTTTTTAGTAGAGATGGGGTTTCATCATATTGACCAGGTTGGTCTTGGAACTCCTGACCTCAAGTGATCCATGTGCCTCAGCCTCCCAAAGTGCTGGGATTACAGGCTTGAGCCACCGTGACTGACCCATAAATTCTATCTTAATAAAAATGTAAATAAAAGCATAATATCTTTATCATTCATTTATATGTATTCAAAACACATGCATTGAGTACCTAAGACATACCAGACATGCCCCAGCACATTGTTGGGAAACACTGGTGAATGAGTCAGACGTGGCCCCAGTATTGGTCAGAACCATCCCTAGGGTCCTGGCACGTTCAAAAAGGGTCACTGAGAGTTTCATGAAGGGACTTTTGCAGCCATGTATGCAGGGTGGAGAGAAACCCTGGTTGAAGGCATGGTGAAGCATTTCAGGGGTGGTGACACATGGCAGCCGTTACTGCCCAGATGGACAAGGGAGAAGGTGGTTCCCGAAGCCTGGCAAGGGCTGCAGCACAGGGAGAGGGCAGGGGCCACGGCAGGGAGGGAGCCACCCTGGCCTCATTGTCCTCTGCTCTCTCATCTCCTATTTGTGCCTCCTCTTAGGGGACACAAACTGAAAACCTTGGGGTTGGGAGCGTGGGGATAGTCCATGGATGGGAACTGTGCATGGGCAACCCAGGAGTCTGCAGAGAACCCCGAGACACAGTCCCCATTGGTCAGCGCCCTGAGCTGTAGGCAGGAGGGGAGAGGGCTGGAGAGGGAATCAGGATAAGCAAATGTAGTATGTCCAGTTGTTCCCATCCTCATAGACTCTACTTTTTTATTTTTTATATTTATTTTTTGAGCAGGGTCTCGCTCTGTCACTCCAACCTTGATCTGCTGGGCTCAAGCGATCCTCCCACTTCAGCCTCCTGAGTAGCTGGGACTGCAGGTGCATGCCGTCACTTCAGACTAATTTGTTTTTTATTGTTTATTTATTTGTTATTATTTTTTGAGATGGAGTCTTGCTCTGTCACCCAAGCTGGAGTGCAGTGTCGCCATCATGGCTCACTGCAACCTCTACCTCCCTGTTTGAAGTGATTCTCTTGCCTCAGCCTCCTGAGTAGTTGGGATTACAGGTGCACGCTACCACGCCCGGCTAATTTTTGTGTTTTTAGTAGAGGTGGGGTTTCACCGTGTTGATCAGGCTGGTCTTGAACTCCTGACCAAGTGATCTGCCTGCCTTGGCATCCCAAAGTGCTAGGATCACAGGTGTGAGCCACCATGCCCGGTCAGGCTAATTTTTAAATTTTCTTTTTTGTAGAGATGGGGTTTCACTTTATAGCCCAGGCTGATCTCAAAACCCTGGAATCAATGATCCTCCCTCCTACCTTGGCCTCCCAAAGTGCTGGGATTACAGGCATGAGCCCCTGTGCCCAGCCAACTCTACATTTTGAGTGAGAAGACAGACAGAAAAATGAAATAATTACAGAATGTGATCAATAAACAGGCTGGCATGAAGGAGCAGATCTTGAAGTGTGGGTGGGTGATGGGGTCACTTCAGATCTGGTGCCTGGGAGGATCTTTCCAAGGAGGAGGTACTGGGGACCCAAAAGATGAGCCCCTGGGTGGTGAAGGCACTGTTTATTGAGATGAGAAAGCTTGGAAGAGAAACAGATTCGGGGAAGGAAACCAGGAATCCCCTGTGGGGTATAGCAAAGATAGGACATATAGGGAAACACAGAAAAACAACTCCAAGCTAAGTGAGAATCCCTGGGGTCCTCGGAGAGGCTGAGCTGGAGCGGATGGCTGTGGGCTGACACCCAGGGCCTGCCTCTTGGAAGCCAGGACATGTGTGGACTGCGCCCTCCCTGGAGGTTACACGGAGTGCTGGCGCAGCACGCTGGCTCTGGGCCCTCCCGCCTGCTCTCAGGGCTCCTTTCAGTGTTGACTGGGACCTTTGCCACGTCCTAGGTCTTCTCTTACAAAGGCAAGAAGGGCCAGGCTAAGGGAGTTTCCGCCGAAAACCTAATGTGACACAATCTTAAATGTGGGCCAGTGCTCCGATCTGATAGCACGGGTGGCCCCGGGGAGAAACAGGGACTTGCCAACTACAAAGGGTCCAAAAATATACTTAGAAAAACACTGAGGCCCATGATTAATACTGAGGTGCCCCGGAACACCAGGAGAGAAAAGCAGGCCCAACATCCTGGCTGGAGCAAATCAAGAGAGCGGGAGAGAACTGGCAGCCAGCACATGGCTCCTCCTGCGATGGGTCATTGCAGCATCTCTGTCCCGGCATCAGCCAGGGCCCACCTTCGGGTGCTTCCAGCCCGCTTGGATCGGACTATTTTCTTCCATCATGGTCTCTCCCCTCTGGCTCCTTGCCCAGCCAGTTGCCCACAGACTGGAAAACAAAAGCTCACTGCATTCCCTGGAGACCTGGGCTTAAGGGATGGGCCTTGGGCAGGCTGGGCGGATGCTCTGTTGATTTTTTTTTCCAAGTGCAGAGAATGTGACAGCCAATTCCTGTTGGAAGTGGCTTTTGTTTTCTTTGGAGCATGAAGCACTTTTCCTTTCTCGTGATTGTTTCAGTTCAGGTCATGTTTAGGATGGAGATGATTTGCTAGCCTAATTGCATGCCTTCCAGAACTGCGGTTCTTAACCATTTGGGACACAGATTCTATGGCAACCCTGATAAAAAATTCCGGACCAGTTCTCTAAAATACATACACACACACACACACACACGCACACACGTAAATACCCAAAATTAAATTTTTATTTGTTAAATTTTATTTAAACTTTAAAAAACTAAAAAGATAGGCCGGGCGTGGTGGCTCACACCTGTAATCCCAGCACTTTGGGAGGCCACGGTAGGTGGATCATGAGGTCAGGAGATCAAGACCATCCTGGCCAACATGGTGAAACCCCATCTCTACTAAATATACAAAAATTAGCTGGGTGTGGTGGCATGCACGTGTAATCCCAGCTACTCAGGAAGCTGAGTGAGACAGGAGAATTACTTGAATACGGGTTGCAGAAGTTGCAGTGAGCCGAGATTGCGCCATTGCACTTCTGGGAGACAGAGTAACACTCCTCCAAAAAAAAAATAATAATAATAACTAAAAAATAGAGATGAGCATCTCACTATGTTGACCAGGCTAGTCTCTAACTCCTGGCCTCAAGTGATCCTCCTATCTCAGCCTCCCAAAATGCTGGAATTACAGAGGTGAGCCACTGTGCCTGGCCCCAGATTAGACATTTAATATCAACCTTAGCAGATTAAGATCCCTTGGGTTAAGGCAGTAAGTCCTTCCCACCTCTCTTCACCACCCCCTAATCCCACCACACCTCACACCAGCTTTCTATTCAGTCTGGATCTTAAAATTCCTTCTCTTTAGCACTCTGCAGGGGCCAGCATTTTTTGCCTGGCTCCTGCCTGAATTAATCCCATGTGTCCAGCCCACTGAGGAGCACAAGCTCGTGCTGGCTCTGGCTGCCTCTGGCTGAAGGCTCCAATCCGGTGGCGCTCCCATTTTTCACTAGAATGTTCCAGTGGGATTTGTAAAATCTTTGTCTCCTTCACCGCTCTTTATGATGGAGGGGCCAGGCAGTGCAAGTCTCGGCAGACTGAAGACGAGGTGGCACAGCTTCGGATGAGACTCTAGGGAGACAGGCGTTGTTTGGTTTTGTTAAATTCCAGAAGCAACTCACTTTGCCAAAAATACCAAAAATAAAATGACTGTCTAGACGCTTACATGTTGGAAGCTCTCATAAGAAGAGAGACTTGATTCTCAAGGTCACTGACTTAGGCATCAATGATGAGTCAAAAGGGCTCGATTAAAAAAACACATATTGTGTGTCTGCAATGTGCCAGGCAGTGTTCTAGGCACCGGAGGCGGGGGTACCTGGTGAATAACACACACAAGGTACCAGATGATTTTAGGTAGTGACAAGGGCAAGAACGAACATAAAATAAGGCAACATGATCTATGTGATGGTGGCAGGAACACAATCAGAGGTGTCCCTAAGAAGGCAGGATTGAAGCTGAAACCTTCGTTTGGAGAAGGAAAGCTCCAGGCAGAGGAAGGAGCTGCTGCAGAGGTTCTGGGGGCTGGAACAAGTTGGTTGGTTTGAGGAACAGAAGAAACACGTGTGGGCGGCACAGAGTGAGGCGGGGGAAATGAGACATGAGATGGGAGCCAGGCGGAAGCCAGGTCACGCTGGGATTTGCTTGATGTGGGAAGGAGTTGGGATTTTATTGCAAGGGTGATGGGAAAACAATGGAGAATGTAGAGTAGAAACGATTTGCTTATTTATTTAGTTATTTATTTATTTGAGAAGGATTCTTGCTCTGCTGCCCAGGCTGGAATGCAGTGGTGTGGTCTCCGCTCACTGTAATCTCTGCCTCCTGGGTTCAAGCTATACTCCTGCCTCAGCCTCCTGAGTCGCTAGGACTACAAGCCTGTACCACCGCACGCAGCTGATTTTTTTTTTTTTTTTTTTCATAGAGACGGGGTTTTGTCATGTTGGCCGGGCTGGTCTCGAATTCCTCAGGTGATCTGCCTGTCGTGGCCTTCCAAAGTGCTGGGATTACAGGCGTGAGCCACTATGCCTGGCCCTATTTGCATTTTTAGAACTGATCTCTGTGGAAAGGAGCATATTTTTGGGAGCAAGAATGGAAGCCGGTGAGAGGCTGGTTAGTGGTACGGACGAGTGGGGTTGTGGTGTCTTGGACCTCTTTGGTGGCACTACAGATAGAGAGATGGTGGACCATTTTCCAGGTGAACACACCTGATGCAGACAGTTTTCTTTTTAATGTAATATGTTGCAAATACACAGTGGTTAAGGCCCCATAGAAACTGTAGCTTCATGCATTTTAGCAGAGTTAAACTTAGCTCCGCTTCTCAGGTCAAAGCCTCCTATTCCTGCCCTACCAGAAAAACAAAAAAATCATTAAAATCCTCCTTAAGAGACAGTGGCTTGACTGATCTTGTCCCTGCAGAAAGTTAATCTTGGCAGGCAGGAGGAGGAAAGAAAGAGAAGATATGTATTAAGTGCCAACTGCATACCCTGATCTCATCTGATCCCGCAGTAACTCTACAAAGTCAAGTTATTAGCTTATTTTTTTTTCTTTCTTTTCTTGACGTGAGGGAACTGATGTGTGCCTTGTGTGTGTTAGGTTAGGTAAATTGCCCAAGGTCACATAGCTAACAAGTGACAGAACTGGGATCCAAAACCACATCTGTCTGATTCCAATTCTTTCCACATCATCCCTGGCTGGTGGGGCCAGTTCAGCATATTGAGGAAGATTTAATAATCTCTGGGCTCTGGGGATTTTAGCTACTTCTTGGTTTGGGGATCCACTGACTTTTTCAGGCCATGGGTATGAAAAAAAAAAGCCTGAAGGGTCACAGGGGAACTTTTTGGAATGACAGAGAGGTTTCATATTTTGATTGGGGTGGTGGTAGCATAAGTGTATTTTTAAAATATCATTGAACTCTTCATTTAAGTGGGTGCATTTTATTGCATACAAATTAGGTCTCAATAAATTTACAAGCCTCTAAATTAATTTTTTTACCATAAAATTCACCCTTTTAAAGTGTACAGTTCAGTGGTTTTTAGTGTATTCACAGAGATACCATCTAATTCCATGATCTGATTCCAGAATATTTTCATCACCTCAAAAAGAAACTCTGTACTGTATGCAATGATGTTTAAGAATAACTTTTTTTTTTTGAGTTGAAGTTTCACTCTTGTTGCCCAGGCTGGAGAGCAGTGGTGCGATCTCGGCTCAATACAGCCTCTGCCTCCTGGGTTCAAGTGATTCTCCTGTCTCAGCCTCCTGAGTAGCTGGGATGACAGGTGTGTGCCACCACGCCCAGATAATTTTTTGTATTTTTAGTAGAGATGGGGTTTCACCATGTTGGCCAGGCTGGTCTCAAACTCCTGACCTCGTGATCTGCCTGCCTCAGCCTCCCAAAGTGCTGAAATTATAGGCATGAGCTGCTGCACCTGGCCAAGAATAGCTTTTAAAGATCTTCCCTAATGGTCAAGGCTGGGGATGGTGGCTCACACCTGTAATCCCAGCACTTTGAGAGGATCACTTGAGGTCAGGAGTTCAAGACCAGCCTGGTCAACATGGTGAAATCCCAACTCTACTGAAAATATGAAAATTAGCTGGGTGTGGTAGTGCATGCCTGTGATATCACCTACTTGGGATGTTAAGGCATGAAAATCGTTTTGGCCTGGGAGGCGGAGTTTGCAATATGCCAAGATCACATCACTGCACTCTCATCCGGGTGACAGAGAACCTGTCTCAAAAAAAAAAAAAAAAAATCTTCCCTAATGGTCAAGATTTAATGACCCCAAAGAATCTAATGGAGAAAGAGGGAGTTTGGGTCTTGAGATAAACAGGCTCGTTAAATCAATTAGGGTGAACGCATGCTATCTGCCTTGACTCTTTTCAAATGAAAGACCGATGGTTGCTACCAGTGGATCATGGAGCAGCATTGCGGGTTCAAGACCCTCATGATGAAGAAGGCCTATGCTGTAAATCCTGCCCTTGCTACTGGAGCTGGTTACTTGGTAGGAAGGCTCTGGGGGGCTCTATCTAGTGTTTCCAGCAAGTCCCCTGGCCCATCCCTCCAGCAGCCATAGGACTATGTGTGTCACTCAGAGCAACCCAGAAAGGAGTAGGTCTTTCAGGTTAGACCTAGCCTGACTACCCAAGACTGTCTCAGAGAAAGGCTGGGGCATCCTTCCCAGTGACAGCACATAGGAAAAGCCAGCCCATCAGGTATAAGCAACAGATTCATCATGCCCAGGGTCACACAGAAGAACATGACACTGTGTTCCTCTCTTTGGGGCTTGTAGTAATCTGGGGAGTGTATAAACCTACTGCCAGACTGCAAGCTCCTTGCAGGGAGGAATGTGTCAGACTATTATTTTTTTCTTTCTTATGATTTTTGCTATGTTTGAATGTATTAACTCAGATTGACTGATAGATATTACCTGTTTCCTCCAGGATTTGACATTGCCACTGGAATTTTAAGCCCATAATGAGGAAACTGAGGACAGCACATTTGAGGCTAGGTACAGTGGCTGATGCCTGTAATCCCAGCACTTTGGGAGGTTGAGGTGGGAGGACTGCTTGATCCCAGGAGTTTGAGACCAGCCTGTGTAACATAGCAAGACTCTGTCTCAAAAAAAAAACAACAACCCACAAAACTTACCTGGGCAAGATAGTGCATGCCATCTTGCTACTCAGGAGGCTGAGGCAGGAGGATCGCTTGAGCCCAGGGGTTTGAGGCTGTAGTGAGCTATGATTGTGCTACTGCACTCCAGCTTGGATGACAGAGTGAGACTATCTTTAAAAAAAATAAGTAAAAATAAGGCCAGGCTCGGTGGCCCAAGCCTGTAATCCCAGCATTTTGAGAGGCTGAGGCGGGCCGATCAGGAGTTCAAGACCAGCCTGGCCAACATGGTTAAACCATGTCTCTACTAAAGATACAAAAAATCAGCCAGGCGTGGTGCTACATGCCTGCAATCCCAGCTACTCGGGAAGCTGAGGCAACAGAATCACTTGAACCTGGGAGGCAGAGGTTGCAGTAAGCCGAGATCACACCATTGCACTCCAGCCTAGGTGACAGGGCAAGACTGTCTCTAAAATAAATAAATAAAATTAAATAAAAAATAAAATTAGGCCAGGCATGGTGGCTGATGCCTATAATCCCAGCACTTTGGGAGGCCGAGGCAGGGGGATCACAAGGTCAAAAGATCAAGATCATCCTGGTCAACATGGTGAAACCCCGTCTCTACTAAAAATACAAAAATTAGCTGGGCATGGTGGTGCGCGCCTGTAGTCCCAGCTACTCGGGAGGCTGAGGCAGGAGAATTGCTTGAACTCAGGAGGTGGAGGTTGCGGTGAGCCAGGATTGTGCCATTGCACTCTAGCCTGGGCAGCAAGAGTGAAACTCTGTCTCAATAAATAAATAATAAGATAAAATTAGAATAGTACATTTTGTAATCAGACAGCTCTAGCTTCTAGGTACAAAGCTTTGGTTTCCGGCCGGGTGCGGTGGCTCACGCCTGTAATCCCAGCACTTTGGGAGGCTGAGGCGGGTGGATCACGAGGTCAAGAGATTGAGACCATCCTGGTCAACATGGTGAAACCCCTTCTCTACTAAAAATACAAAAAATTAGCTGGGCACAGTGGCGCGTGCCTGTCATCGCAGCTACTCAGGAGGCTGAGGCAGAAGAATTGCCTGAACCCAGGAGGCAGAGGTTGCGGTGAGCCGAGATAGCGCCATTGCACTCCAGCCCAGGTAACAAGAGCAAAACTCCGTCTCAAAACAAACAAACAAACAAAAAAAACAAAGCTTTGGTTTCCTTACTTGGAGAACGGACGTGATGAGTTGCACTGTGGAAAGGAGCTGTGGAGGTTAAATGAGATTCTGCACGTAAATATTTTGCGCAGAGCCTGTGCTCATCGCAGCACACAGAATGAGACATCACATTTTTTCAACTACCCGCAATGCCTTGCATAATACTTTGTGTTTCAACAGGGACTTTCACATTTTTTGGACTGAGACTCACATCACAACCCTTATAATGTGTTTGTGTGTGTGTCTTTAAATATAATGGAAATGCAGGTTTTATGACACATTAGTCGATTAATTAATTCAAACTTAAATATATAAAGCTATGTGTGGCTAGCGCACTCTGATACAGACAAAACGGTTCAGGCCTTTTCTATGCGTATGTGTGAGTGGAAGGATGTAAAGAAAGCTGGAGACACAAGCATTTCGGCACTGCCTCCCAAAAGCCTCGTAGGTGTGATTACTAATTAACCTAGGACATGTCGGAATTATCCTAAAGAAATGCAGCTGGGCGCGTGTGATCTGAGAGGCCAAGGCGGGTGGACAGCTTGAGGCCAGGAGTTTGAAACTAGCCTGGTCAACACAGACCCTGTCTGTACAAAACATACAGAAATTAGCCAGGCATGGGTACGTGCCTGTAATCCCAGCTACTCAGGGGGCTGAGGTGAGAGGATCCTTTGAGCCCAGGAGTTTGAGGCCACGGTTAGCTGTGACCGCACCACTGCATTCCAGCCTGAGTGACAGAGCAAGACCCTGTCTCTAAAAGAAAAAAATAAGTGATTATGACTTTGCTCAAAATTGAGCTCTGAGAGCATTTATTAACACAAAAAACTGGAATGTTGTAGGAAAATAGTTACTAATGTGGGAATATGTTCTCAACTGTCTATTAAGTAAAAGGCAGGGAACAGCCAGCTCACGCCTGAAATCCCAGCACTTCAGGAGGCATGTAGGAGGATCGCTTGAGCTCAGGAGTTCAAGACCAGCCTGGGCAACATGATGAGACCCCGTCTCTACACAAACATAAAAAATTATCCAGGGATGGTGGAGAGCGCCTGTGGTCCCAACTACTTTGGACGCTGAGGTGGGAGGATCACTTGAGCCTGGGGAGGCGGAGGTTACAGTGAGCCATGATGGCACCATAGCATTCCAGCCTGGGGGACAGAGAAAGACCCTGTCTCAAAAATAAAAAATAACTGAAAGGCAGGTTACAAAGCAGGAGGCTTTCACTAAAATGTAAATAGCCTAGAAAGATCTATTTCAAACTGCTCAGTCCATGGCAGGCACTCAATAAAGATCAGTTAAATGACTGAGTGACTGTTAAGAATTAACACCAGGTGGTGAAATTATGAGTGATTTTATATTTTCATCTTCACCTTTGTTTATATTTTCTAACTTTCTATGGTGAACACATATACTTTTGTAATAAGAAAAAACATATATTGAAGAAGTATAGTTGTTGGCCAGGTGTGGTGGCTCATGCCAGTAATTCCAGCACTTTGGGAGGCTGAGACAGGTAGATCACCTGAGCTCAGGAGTTCGAGACCAGCCTGGCCAACATGGTGAAACTCTGTGTCCACTAAAAATACAAAAAAAGTAGCCGGGTGTGGTAGTAGGCGTCTGTAATCCTAGTTAGGATTACAGGAGAATTGCTGAGGCAGGAGAATTGCTTGAACCCAGGAGGTTGCAGTGAGCTGAGATTGTTGTTTCACTCCAGCCTGGGCAACAAGACTGAGACTCTGTCTCAAAAAAAAAAGAGAAAGAAGTATAGTTGTTGTGTTGTAACAGTTCAGAGCTGGAAGGAACTTTAGAGACAAAGACACACATGGCTAGTGAGTGGCCAAAACCTAGTTTCCGACAACACACAAATATCTTCCTGAGCCAAGGAGAAGATACTGCCTGATTGTCCCTGGCCAGGACAAACTCTCTCGGTGTGACAATTCAGGAGTGTATTTCAAGAGGGAAAAACAAACGGTATTAATGCTCCTCAACAAGATATAAAACATCATGAAAAATCTTACTACAACAAACCCAGGGCATCGTCATCTTTGCTCTAGTTGGGCCTCCCTGCCTACAGGGCCCTCAGCTGTGGCACCAGCAGGGACTCCCTCCAGGACTCCTTGTCTGGCCGGCATGGCCGAGAAGTCTCTCTCTCTTTCCTTCCTTCCCTCCCTCCCTCCCTCCCTCCCTTCCTCCCTCCCTTCTTTCCTTCCTTCCTTCCTTCCTTCCTTCCTTCCTTCCTTCCTTCCTTCCTTCCTTCCTTCCTTCCTTCCTTCTCTCTCTCTTTCTTTCTCTCTCTCTCTCTTTCTTTCTTTCCTTTTTTTTCTCTTGATCTGTCACCAGGCCGGAGTACTTGGTGTGATCTCAGCTCACTGCAACCTCTGCCTCCTGGGTTCAGGTGATTCTGATGCCTCAGCCTCCTGAGTAGCTGGGACTACAGGCACACCCCACCATACCCAGCTCATTTTTGTATTTTTGGTAGAGAACGGGTTTCACCAGTTTGGTCAGGCTGGTCTCGAACTCCTGACCTTGTAATCTGCCTGCCTCAGCCTCCTAAAGTGCTAGGATTAAAGCCACCGTACCCAGCTGCCTTTTTTTTTTTTTTTTTTGAGCCAGCATACCCAGCTGCCTTTTTTTTTTTTGAGACAGAATCTCACTCTCTCATCCAGGCTGGAGTGCAGTGGCACAATCTCAGCTCACTGCAACCTCCATCTCCTGGGTTCAAGCAACTCTTGTGTCTCAGCCTCCCAAGTAGCTGGGACTACAGCTGCACGCCACCACACCTGGCTACTTTTTTTGTATTCTTAGTAGAGACACGGTTTCACCATATTGGTCAAGCTGGTCTCGAACTCCTGATCTCAAGGTTTCTAGCTCCCAAAGTGCTGGGATTACAGGCGTGAGCCACCATGCCTGGCCAGAAGTCTCTGTCACTTGCAGGAAGAAGCCTATTACTTACTGGTTGTCCCCACATATTGGGTCTTCTTCAAAGCCTGTCCCTTTTGCAAAATTCTTAATCACTGTCTATCTCGGCTGTCCTTCCCTTTTATTCAACATTTACCATTGGCTTACACGCTCAAGTTTTTTTTTTTTTTTTTTTTGAGGCAGGGTCTCTGGAGTGCAATGGTGCAATCAGGGCTCACTGATGCCTCCTGGACTCAAGTGATTCTCCCATCTTGGCCTCCCAAGCACTGAGATTACAAGTGTGAGCCACCATCCCCGGCCCATGCCCAACTTTGGAAACTGTTGTGCTCTAGTCTATGAAATGCTTACTGACCCAGCAGCTTTTAGTTCTATGACTCAGTTAGTCTCATCACACATTTTGGTTTTTTATTGTTTTATATTAGTTCCTGGGAGCATAGATTCAGGTGCCCTGAGTATACACTCCCTCAAAAATTTTTTGAGTGGGCCGGACGCGGTGGCTCACGCCTGTAATCCCAGGACTTTGGGAGGCTGAGGTGGGTGGATCACCTGAGGTCAGGAGTTCGAGACCAGCCTGGACAACATGGTGAAACTCTGTCTCTACTAAAAATACAAAAATTAGCTGGGCATGGTGGCAGGCACTGGAATCCCAGCTACTTGAGAGGCTGAGGCGGGAGAATCACTTGAACCCAAGAGGCGGACGTTGCAGTGAGCTGAGATCATGCCATTGCACTCCAGCCTGGGCAACAGAGCAAGACTCCATCTCAAAAAAAAAAATTTGTTTTTTTGAGTGATCACAAGGTGCTAAGCAGCAGTATTTAGGCTGGGCAGAATATCTACTGGTATTTAGGCTGGGTATGGGGGCTTGAGCCTGTAATCCCAGCACTTTCTAAGGCTGAGGCAGGAGGATTGCTTGAGCCCAGGAGTTGGAGGCTGCAGTGAGCTATGATTGTGCCACTGTACTCCAGCCTGGTGATAGAGAGAGCGAGCCTGTGACTAAAAAATATTTTTTAAAGATATTTATCCAAGAGAAAAGCATAGGTCCACAAAAAGGCTTTTATGAAATTTATGTGTTTATGTTGTAGCCAGGGTCCCAGTAGGTAATTTGAGAAGCATTTAATAAAGGGACTATGCATAAGGGTGTGTTTGGTCTAGAGAAATCACAAAGGCTGCAACTTCCTTCCAAAGAGAAACCTACATGGAAAAGGATGGGGGCGGGTTGAAAGCGTAACTTTACAGTGGGGAAACCTGATTCCACCTCAGCCAGGCACTCAAGGTCAACATCAAAGTCACAGATCACGTGGATAGTATGTACACTTCACATGAAGGGATGAAAACAGCAATTGACCTCTGTGGTCTTCCTTCCCCAAACCCATAAGCTCAGTCTAATAGTGAGAAGAAATCAGACCAATTCAAACAGAGGGGCCTACAGTGTACCTGAGCAGTACTCCTCAAACCTGTCAAGGTGGTGGTACATCAGAGGACACAGTTAATAATGTAAAAAGGCAACACTGGAACGTGAGAAAATATTTGCAAATTATACAGTCATGGCAGTATAAAAATGTTTCAGTTAACGACAGAATATAAAACAGTGGTCCTGTGAGATTATAATGGAACACAAATCAAAACCATCTGATATATGGACTGGGCATGGTGGCTTACACCTGTAATCCTAGCACTTTAGGAGGTCAAGGCATGCTGATCACCTGAGGCCTGGAGTTTGAGACCAGCCTGGCCAAAATAGCAAAACCCCATCTCTACTAAAAACACACACACACACAAAAATTAATCAGGCGTGGTATGGGCACCTGTAATCCTAGCTACTCAGAAGGCTGAGGCAGGATAATCACTTGAACCCAGAAGGCAGAAGTGGCAGTGAGTCGAGATTGCGTCACTGCACTCCAACCTGGGTGACAAGAGTGAAACTCCATCTCAAAAAAAAAAAGAAAAAAAAGAAAAGAAAAGAAACCTAATATATGGCACTTGATATTGGCATTGCAGGTCCAGTAAGGGAAAAGACTGATATTTGGTACTGGTGCTGGGACACCTGGTTTTGCATAATATATGTAAATAAAAATATATATGCCATCTAGGTTTGTGTAAGTACACTCTGTGATGTTTGCACAGTCAGTGACAAAATTGCATAATGACTTGTTTCTCAGAACATATCCCATCAAGTGACATATGACTGTGTCTGATGAGGGGTGAATATCTAGAATATGCAAGCAACTCCTACATACAACTCAAGAACAAAAAATTAACCTCATTAAAAAACAGGCAAAGGACTTAAGTAGACTTTTCCCCAATGAAGACATAAAGATATACAAATGGCCAACAAGCACACGTATGAAAAGATGCTCATCTTCCCAGCCACTGGGAAAATGCAAATCAAGACCACAAGATGCTATGTTGTACCCATTAAGATGGCTACCATCAGGAAAACCCCAGAAAACTGCAAGTGTTGATGAGAGTATGGAGAAACTGAACACTTGCTTGCTGTTGGTGGGAATGTTAAATGGTGCAGCCACTATGGAAAATGTTATTATGGTTCCTAAAAAAATTAAAAATAGAGGCTGGCATGGTGGCTCACACCTGTAATCCCAGCCCTTTGGGAGGCTGAGGTGGGCAATTCATGAGGTCAGTAGTTTGAGACCAGCCTGGCCAAAATTGTGAACCTCCATCTCTACTAAAAATACAAAAAATTAGCTGGGTGTAGTCAAGTGCCTGTCATCCCAGCTACTCAGGAGACTGAGGCAGGAGAATCGCTTGAACCTGGGAGGTGGAGGTTGCAGTGAGCTGAGATTGCACCACCGAACTCCAGCTCAGGTGACAGAGTTGAGACTCCGTCTCAGAAAAAAAAAAATTAAAATATAAGTACAATATGGTCCAGCAATCCCGCTTCTGAGTATACATCTCAAAGAAATGAAAGCAGGGTCTGAAAGAGATATTGGTACGTCCATGTTCACAGCAGTACTATTCACAATGGCCAGAAGGTAGGTATCACCCAGGTGTCCATTGACAAATGAATAGATAAACAAAATGTGGTATATATCCATTCAGTGAAATGTTATTCAGCCCTAAAAAGGAAAGAAATTCTGGTACATGCTATGGCATGGGTGAAACTTGAAGATGTTATGCTAGGTGAAATAACCTGGTCACAACAAGACAAATATTATATGATTTCACATATATGAGGTATCTAAAGTAGTCAAATGCATAGAAACATAAAGTAAAATGGTGACCAGGAGCTTAGGGGAAGGGTAATGGGAAGTTGTTGTTTAATGGGTATAGAATTTCCATTCTGCAAGATGCAAAAATTCTGGAGATCTGACTCACAACAATGTAAATACACTTAACACAACTGAGCTGTGCACTTAAAAGTGGTTAAGATGATAATTTTTATGTTACATATATTTTACCAAAATTTAAAACATTGTCAAGATCATTGAAAACAAGGAAAGTATAATAAATTGTCATAGCCAAGAGGAGCCTACAGAGATGTGACAATGTGAAGCCATGGTGGGTGTGGGTGGATCACTTGAGGTCAGAAGTTTGAGACCAGCCTGGCCAACATGGCAAAAACCCATTTCTACTAAAAATATAAAAATTAGCCAGATGTGGTGGCACACACCTTTAATCGCAGCTACTTGAGAGGCTGAGGCAGGAGAATCACTTGAACCCTGGAGGCAGAGGTTGCAGTAAGCTGAGATCATGCCATTGCACTCCAGTCTGGGCGACTAGAGCAAGACTCCATATCAAAAAAAAAAAAAAAAAGAGAGAGAGAGAGAGAGATGTGACAATGCAATGTCCTATATTACCCTGATGGGACCTGGAACACAAACAGGGCATTAGGTAAACTAAGACAATGTGAACAAAGTAGGAACTTCAGTTAATAAAGACGTACTAATATTGGAGCATTAATTACAACAAATGTGGCCGGGTGTGGTGGCTCATGCCTGTAATCTCAGCACTTTGGGAGGCCAAGGCAGGTGGGTCACCTGAGGTCAGGAGTTTGATACTAGGCTGACCAATATGGTGAAACCCCATCTTCTACTAAAAATACAAACAAATTAGCCGAGCGTGGTGGCACGCATCTGTCATCCCAGCTACTCAGGAGGCTGAGGCAGGAGAGTCGCTTGAACCTGGGAGGTGGAGGTTGCAGTGAGCTGAGATCGTGCCACTGCACTCCAGCCTGGGTGACAGAGCAAGACTCTGTCTGAAAAAGAAAATTATAACAAATGTAACCTATTAATATGATGTTAATAATGGTAGAAACTGGAAATGCGTTATATGGAAACTCTATTACCTTACTAATTTTTCTATGAATCTAAAAGGTCCTACAAAAGAAGGTCTATTTAAAACGAATAACTTAGGTCCTCCTCTCAAGGAATGCAGTGGCTTGGGGCGTGAACTGGGGGCTCCTGGGTTCAGACCCTGGCTCCACCACTACCCAGTATGGGCCCTTCAGGGAGTAAAGTCACCCCACTGTGGGTCAGTTTCTTCCTCTGGAAACTGAGGAGAATCCTAGGATCTACCTCATGGGGGCGCTGTGAGGATTGAATGCAAAGTGCTCAGCACCATTCCTGGCTGGTAGTAGATGCTGCTATTCCTGCAAGTTAGAAATAAAAGCAGTAACAGAGTGGTGAGAGTGTGCGTTTTGGAGCAAGGCAGTCTGGATTCGAACCATGGTCCTTTTTGTAAAATCTTGAACAAATTGCTGGCGCTGCACCTCAGTGTACTTAGCTATAAAATGGGACAAATGGGGCCTCCCCCAGGTGTGATTGGAAGGACTGACTGAGCTCAAGCTGCAAAGCCCCAGCACAATGTGTGTGCATGGGAAGCCCTTGCACGCTAATTGGGGAAGAACAAATAAAACTGCCTGGGCATTTGAGAAGGCTTCCCTGAGGGGTTCACAGAGAGGGGCTTGCCCTGGTTTTTGCACTGAATCCACTGACAGGCCAGCTTCACAGTCCTCCAGGGTCCTGTGTGACCTCCTCCTGGGCCCCAAGGTCCTCCCAGGTCCCCATCGTTGGAACGTAGCCTCCATCTGCTGCTCAGCCACTGTTCTGTCTGAACTGTGATTAGGCTCTTATCTCAGCGAGCTTTGCCTTGCTTGGCTGCCTGTCACATTCAATTCTGTGCCAGGGCATTCACCCTGCCCTGGTTGGGTGTGTCCCGAGCACAGGGTTCTGGGACACAGGGCCTGGTCTTGATCGTCCTCAGTTCCCACAATCCTGAGGATGGTGTCTGGAACACAGCAGTGTCTCAGTACATGGCGGCTGAAGAGAATAAAATCAGTGAGAAACTCACTTCCAGCCCTTGCTGTAGCTGGATTCCAAGGCACTGAGAAACACCCACACACTTTCCCCTTTAAAAATACCTTCTCTCTTTGGACTCTGTTTAGCCCCAAATTCTATGATTAGAGCTTCATTTCTTTGGCTTGAGCCAAATCTGGACCCTGTACCTGATAAAAACACAACACCCTATATCAGTCGGATTCCAGTGGGAAAAAGAAGGCACATTCAAAAACTCAACCGGGTTTAAATGTGGGGTGAGGGGAGGGGGCAGAAGGAAAAAATAATAAAAATTAGTAAAAGAACTATTTACAGTGAAATGGACGGGACTAAAGGAATCTGCAGAGACAGTGAGGCACCCCCGGCCTTGCAACAGCAGGAAGCTGTTAACACCCAGGCAGAAGACTTCAAGGGAGCCTGGGAGAGCTGCGCTGCAGGGGACAGAGGCTGCGGAGACATATCCACTGCCCCGTGATCCAGGCTGAAGCAGGTGGGAAATATCTCAGTGGTGCTCTCCTCTTGCCCTCAGATCTCCCAGCAGACCCCCTATTGGCCAAACCCAACGGGAAGCCAGAGGGTGAGGAGCCCTGGGTGATGTTGTCCCCAAAGGTCAGCCTCCCAGGGTCAGAGAAGAGCAGAAAATAGATCTGAGGTTGGGAGAGGGGAGCAAACCAAGAATAACAAGGCTTCAGAGGTGACATAATTCAGTCTTATCAATCATTTACAATTCAGTGCAAATAAAGACATCAGATCTGATATGGTTTGGCTGTGTCCCACCTGACTCTCATCTTGAGGGACCTGGTGGGAAGTAATTGAATCATGGGGGTGGGTCTTTCCTGTGCTGTTCTTTCCTGTGCCATTCTGGTGATTAACTCTCACAAGGTCTAATGGTTATATAAAGGTTTCCCCTTTCCCTTGGTTTTCATTCTCTCTTTTGCCTGCAGCCATGTAAGATGTCCCTTTGCTCTTTCATCATGTTCCACCATGATTGTGAGGCCTCCCCAGCCATGTGGAATTGTGAGTCAATTACACTTCTTTCCTTTATAATGACCCTGTCCCAGGTATGGTTTTATTAGCAGGGTGAGAACAGATCCTGTAAGGAAGAGAAGGAAAGGAGATTGGGGACCAGGGACCTGAAGATTTACAATGAACAGAGTGTCACTGACTGGGAAAAGGTGCCTCCCCTCCTCTAACTCTCCCAAAATAAAGACAAATCTTGCCTGTTTCCAATGGTGGCTCTGGAATTTCCTTACAGGGAAGATCTGAGGCTGGCATTTGGGTGACAGGAAAGCCACCATTGGGTAGCAAACCTGGGATGTCACTTAGATTTGAGTAGCATGGGTGGAGGGTGCTGATGAAGATTAATGAAACCACTGAGTCTCTCCCCCACCTCAGCCATCCCTTCCCCTCCTCCTCCCACCAGCTCCAGCTCCTAAACAAAGCTTTCTCATTGCAGGACTTCTTGGAGATAAAGTGAGCTGTGATTCTGAGTCCTGGGAGATGTCCCTGACCACAGGAGCCCCTTCACCAAGCCTCCCTTAGGACCAGTGGACACACTTTGTGGGAACAGCAGGGATGAGGCTGAATGTCTTCAAACCTGGTTCTGGGAAGGGGGAGGAAAAAATGGGAGGAGTGGCTGGCTGAGGCTGTGTGAGCAGCTTCCAGAAGGTGAGGCAGAGGGAGGGAGGGATTCCTAGTGTGGAATGAGCTTCTCTTGGGGATGGGGACAGGTGGGGATCATCTAGGGTCTTGCTACTCAAAGTGGGGTCCAGGGACCGGGAGTATTGGCATCTCCAGCAAGCTCTTTGGACATGAAGAATGTCAGGCCCTCACTCCCGCCTCTCCCGAATCAGGATTTGCAGTTCTGCAAGCTCCTCATGAGCTTCTTATGTATATTAGGGTTTGAGAAGCAGCCGCTGCAGTGGCCCTGCTCAGGTGAGCCTGCCTGCTCATCTCCCCTCTGCACACCTGTGCTTTTTTCTTTTTCTCCTCTTGGAGGCTTTTTCATTCAGAAAGTCACTCAACAAACACTGAATCCATATCTATCCCTAGGGATACAGAAATTAATAACAGAGGAGCGAATAGGAAACTTCAACTCAGTGTGGGAAACACTAACATAAGGATGGGCGTCAGTTATGCAGGACAGGGGAAGGGCCCCCAACCTGCAGTGGGGTGGGGTGGCCAGGGAATGCTCCCTGGTGTTTGGCCCTCTCCCTTTCTCCTGCCAGATCTTCCTTCCCAGACCCCACCCTGCTGCTCACACCAGCACCACACACTGGACATGACTCCCCGCTTCCCCAATTATTTCACGATTTGTGTGATTGGGTTTCATTTCATCAACTCAAGTGTTCTCTGATTTCTCTTCATTTTAACCCCTAGTAGCCCCTGAGTTCTAAATAGGATGAATGAATGAGTGAATGAATGAGATTATGTGTACCAGGTAACTGTGAGACCCACTCCTTTTTCCCATTGTCTATCAGTCTGCTGTGCTGAAACCACCCCCCGTATCCATCTCTCTCTGTGTATATATAATTTTAAAAATATGAGTGTTTATTTCCTTGTTGATAGGCTTTTTAGAAGCAGCAGGTAGAGCAGGCTAGGAGACCCAGCTTAAGAAAGTGGCTAGGAGCTAAGACTCAAGCCAGATCTTAGGTTCAAATCCTGGCTTCCTTCTTTACCAGGTCAGTGACTTTGGGCATGCTATGTAACCCCTCTGTGCCTCAATTTCCACATCTGTCAAATGGGAATAATAACAGCACCATGTTCATAGGAGACTATTGGACAGATTCCATGAATTGCTATCTGTAAAGCACTCGGAACGGTGTTTGGCAAGCACTAAGAAAATGTTGGCCAGGTGCAGTGGCTCAGGCCTGTAATCCCAGGAGGTCAGAAGTTCAGACCAGCCTGGCCAACATGGTGAAACTCCGTCTCTACTAAAAATACAAAAATTAACTGGGTGTCGTGGCATGTGCCTGTAGATGTTTGGGAGGCTGAGGGAGGAGATTCGCTTGAACCTGGGAGATGGAGGTTGCAGTGAGCCAAGACTGCACCATTGCACTCCAGCCTGGGCAACAAGAGTGAAACTGTCTCAAAACAAGGAAATAATTTGCTATGGGCTAGGGCCTGAGATTCATCTGCCTGATCACTGGGAATCGGGAGGGCAGAGAACATCATCTGTGAATAGTTGATCTGACCCCTGCACACCTGAGGGCTGGAAGAGAAAGGGCTTTGTCTACAGCGGGGGGCGGGGGGAGCTGTGTGGGCTGTGGGCTTGCCTGGGGAGCGAATAGGAAACTTCAACTCAGTGTGGGAAACGCTAACATAAGGATGGGGGTCAGTTATGCAGGACAGGGGAAGGGCCCCCAACCTGCAGTGGGGTGGGGTGAGTCCAGTAACCACTTTCATGGGAACTAGAAAGGCCTTCTTGTGCTCATCTTCTTGGGGGCTCTGTGATTGCTTCTCTTGTCCAGGATCTCCCTGACCTCCTCCTCTTTGAAGACCCTAGGCCTGGTGCCCTTTCCACTTCCTCTCACTGGTAATTGGAAGGCAGTGGGTTGGCTCCCGAAGGCAAATAGTAATACTCAGTCTTGGCTGGCATTGAAACAACTTCATAGACTTCATATTTTGTGAGTTCTGGAGGCCAAAGGGCCCTCACTTGCACTTGGGTGTTCTCTGGGCCTTGACCGGAGGATCTGTTTCTTACGTTCATGGAGCTCTCGCCTGCCTCTTCCACATCTGATGGACTAGGAATCAGGGTGGGTGCCTTGACCTCTGACTCTGGCATCGTGAGGAGGGGCTTTCTAACAGTGGGCCCCACTCACCCAAAGATATTTGGGTAATTCCGCAGCTCTGAGATGTTCTTGGAAACTTGGGAGTTTGCACCACGGTGTTCTGGCCAGGCTGCTTCTGATTGGGCTCGGGGGGCGGGTGAGGAAGGAGAGGTTTCTGCCTTCTGGCCCAGGACCCAACTCCACAGAAGGATGTACTCAATCTTAAAGAGCAAGAGGGTGGGTGGGGACATGGCCTATCCTGAGACATCATGGGGAGCCACTGAGATGTCCCCAGATCAAAGGTAGGGGTGAGACAAGTAGAGACTGACTGAGGGGCTGACCCTGGGGTCACAAGAACAGCACAAAGTTTTGGTAGTACAAGGGTTCCTAATAGCTGCAGGAGATGCTGTCAACTCAGACGGTTGTCACCTCCAGCTCCCTAGACACAGTGGCAGTGTGGCCACATGGGTAACCATCTGACCTCGACCTCTATTTACCATTCTACATTCCATGAAGAAATGATGACACCATGGCCTCTCCTGTCCTTAAATTAAACTTTCTGATTTAACTTAATAGAGACAGGGTCTTGCTATATTGCCCAGGCTGGTCTCACTCTTGGCCTCAAGTGATCCTTCCGCCTCAACCTCCAAAAGTGTTGGGATTACAGGTGTGAGCCATGCACCTGGCGTCCTTGCATTTTAAAAAATCTTTTTATTTTGAAATATTTCAAATTTACACAAAAGCAGCAAATAGCATACTGTAAGGAATTCCTGTGTTCCTTTCATTCAGATGCATTAGTAACGTTTTATTGCATTTGTTCTCTCTCTCTTCTTTTTTGTTTGTGTGTTTTTTTTTTTTTTTTTTTTTTTTTGAGACAGAGTTTTGCTCTTGTTGCCCAGGCTGGAGTGCAATAATGGGATCTTGGCTCACTGCAAACTCCACCTCCCGGGTTCAAGCTATTCTCTTGCCTCAGCCTCCCAGGCAGCTGGGATTACAGGCATGAGCCACCAAGCCCTGCTAATTTTTGCATTTTTAGTAGAGATGGGGTTTCACCATATTGTCTGGGCTGGTCTCGATCTCCTGACATTGGGTGATCTGCCTGCCCTGGCCTCCCAACATGCTGGGATTACCTCTTTTTCTTCTTTTGTCCATAAACGCATGTGCGTGTGTGTGTGTGTGTGTGTGTGTGTGTGTACTTTTTTCCTAAGCAACTTGAAGATTAAGTTGTGGACACATTGACCCCTTAATCTGTTTTTTTTTTTTTTTTTTTTTTGAGATGAAGTCTCACTCTGTTGCCCAGGCTGGAGAGCAGTGGCGTAATCTCGGCTCATTGCAACCTCTGTCTCCCCAGTTCAAGTGATTGTCCTACCTCAGCCTCCTGAGAAGCTGGGATTACAGGCATGCGCCACCACGCCTGGCTAATTTTTATATTTTTAATAGAGATGGGTTTCAGCATGTTGGCCAGGCTGGTCTTGAACTCCTGACCTCAGGTGATCCACCCACCTCAGCCTCCCAAAGTGTTGGGATTATAGGCGTGAGCCACTGCACGGGCCTTACTCCTTAATCTTTTAGTGTGTATTTCCTAAGAATAAATCTCTTTTATTATATGACCAAAATATAATTAGAAAATATAGGAAAGTTAACCTTGATCCTGTTATCTAATACTTAATACTGCTATCTAATCTATAGTTCATATGCCAAATTTCACCAATCTCCAATCAAGTATCTTACGGCTATTTTTTCCCAGTCTAGGATCCAACCCAGGATGAACACTGCATGTTGTCAGGTGCTGTGAGTCTTCTTTCGTCTAGAATTGTTGCTCAGTCTTTCTTTGTCACTCATGTCCTTGGGAGTTTTCTAAATGAAAATAAATCTGAAAGCATTCTTGGGGCTGTGACTTCTCTAAATACTAACTCAGGGGTAAAAAAAAGGAAAGAAATATTTTTCAGTTCCTTGCCTTTGAAGCCTCCAGACATGTGTGTTTGACAACAACTTATTTTGGTCATGCCTGGGCAGTTCTGGCTTATTCATCTACACTAGCCTCAAATGATCCTGGGATTTGCTGTTGGGTATACAGTAGATGCTTAGTAAGTAACTTGCTAATGTGCCAGGAGAGAAAATGAATTGGACCACCGGATGGAATAACTCAATGACATTCCAGAAAGGCTTTGCCGCTGTAGATAGACAAAGGGCTGGCTCTTTCAGGCTGTGTCAGCCCAAGAGCAGCATGCAGCTGCGGACTTCATTTTCTCTCTCTTTCTTTCTTTTTCTTTCTTCCTTTCTTTTTCTTTCTTCCTTTCCTTTCCTTCCTTTCTTCTTTCTTTCTCTTTCTTTTTCTTTCTTTCCTTTCTTTTTTTTCTTTCTCTTTCTTTTTTGAGGGAGTCTCGCTCTGTTGCCCAGGCTAGAGTGCAATGGGGTGCTCTCAGCTTACTGCAACCTCCAACTCCCAGGTTCAAGTGATTCTCCCATCTCAGCCTCCCAAGTAGCTGGGACTACAGGTGTGTGCCACCATACCTGGCTAACTTTTTGTATTTTTAGTAGAGACGGGGTTTCACCATGCTGGCCAGGCTGGTCTTGAACTCCTGATCTTGTGATGAACCCACCTTGGCCTCCCAAAGTGCTGGGATTACAGGCACGAGCCACCATGCCTGGCCTCTTTCTTATTTCTATTACATAGCACTAAGGCTTAATTTCTCCTCAGATTCCCCAGAAGGAGAGCTAGGAATTTCCACTGCAGGCCATTCAATTCACCAAGAAGAGGAAGCAAACCACACATCCTGACATATCCTGCTGTCAGGACTTGGCCAACTTGGACACATGATTTAAGAACAAAAATTGTTTACTTTTATTTAAAAAAAATAGAGATGGGATTGCTGTGTTTCCCAGGCTGGTCTTGATCTCCTGGGCTCAAGTGATTCTCCTGCCTCAACTTCCCGGGAAGCTGGGATTACAAGCACTCAGCAGACACATAATTTTGGATCTCCAATCTGGGGTGTATGCATTTGGATTATCTCCTCAGGAATAAGAGAACAGAGCCTTGGGCCAGGCACGGTGGCTCACGCCTGTAATCTCAGCACTTTGGGAGGCCGAGGCGAGCAGGTCATGAGGTCAAGAGATCGAGACCATCCTGGCCAACATGGTGAAACCCTGTCTCTACTAAAAATACAAAAAATTAGCTGGGCATGGTGGTGTGTGCCTGTGGTCCCAGATGCTCGGGAGGCTGAGGCAGGAGGATCGCTTGAACCTGGGAGGCAGAGGTTGCAGTGAGCCAAGATTGTGCCACTGCATTCCAGCCTGGCGACAGAGTGGGGCTCCATCTCAAAAAAGAGAAAGAACAGAGCCTTAAAATCCACCTATTTGAAACCAGCCAGCCTCCTCCAGGACGATTCCTGTCTATAGCCGTACCACCCTGAATGCACCTGATCTTGGAAGCTAAGCAAGTATGGGCATGGTTAGTTCTTGGATGGGACACCAAGACAATCCCTGCTGATCCCTACCTCCCCGGGTATCCACCTCTTCCTGTAATCCCCTTCCTGTGAATCAGGGCTGGTATACATGAACAATACAATAGGGTGACAGTGACTGGGTGTGACATCTGAGGCTTAGTTATAAAAGATAATGCAGCTTCCACTCTGGCCTCTTGGCCAGCTTGTTTTGGAGGAAGCTGAGTACTTTGGGCATACTCAGGTGTCCATGAGGCCAGGACCTGAAGCCCCCAGCAAATAGCCGGCACCAACTTGCCAGCCATGTGAGTGAACCACTTTTGATGTGGATCCTCCAGCTCCAGGCTAAGCCTTCAGATCCTTGCCACCCTGATCAGCATCTGACTGCAACCTGACAAGCAACCTGGAGGGCTTCAAACCCCTGACCCTCAGAAACTGTGAGCGATAATAATTATTGTTATCTTAAGCCATAAAGTTTTGGGGCACTTTTCTATATAACAATTGGTAATTGGTATGATTCTTTTGAAAAGTATAAAGAGAGGTCAGGCATCGTGGCTCATGCCAGTCATGCCAGCACTTTGGGAGGCTGGGGAGGGCAGATTTCTTTACGTCAGGAGTTCAAGGCCAGCTTGGCCAACATAGTGAACCCCCTTTTCTACTTAAAATATAAAAATTAGCCAGGCGTAGTGGTGCATGACTGTAATCCCAGTTACTCGGAAGGCTGAGACAGGAGAATCACTTGTACCCAGGAGGTGGAGGTTGCAATAAGCTGAGATCGAGCCACTGCACTCCAGCCTGGGTGACAGAACGAGACTCTGTCTCAAAAAGAAAAAGAAAAAAAAAGTATGAAGAGGCACATGACCCAGAAATTCCACTCCTAGGCACATGCTCAAGAGAAATGAAAATGTGTCAGCTGGGTGCAATGGCTTATGCTTGTGATCCCAGCACTTTGGGAGGCTGAGGCGGGTGAATCACTTGAGGTCAGGAGTTCAAGACCAGCCTGGCCAACATGGTGAAACCCCGTTTCTACAAAAAATACAAAAATTGGCCGGGTGCAGTGGCTCATGCCTGTAATCCCAGCACTTTGGGAGGCCAAGACAGGTGGATCACCTGAAGTCAGGAGTTTGAGACCAGCCGGCCGACATGGTGAAACCTTGTCTTTACTGAAAATATAAAAATTACCCAGGCATGGTGGTGGGTGCCTGTAGTCCCAGCTACTAGGGAGGCTGAGGCAGGAGAATCGTGGTAGGTGGAGGCTGCAGTGAGCCAAGATCATGCCACTGCTCTCCAGCCTGGGCAACAGAGCAAGACTCCGTCTCAAAAACAAAACCAAACGAAGCCAGGCATGGTGATGCGTGCCTGTGGTTACAGCTGAAGTGGGAGGATTGCCTGAACCTGGGAGGTCAAGGCTGGAGTGAGCTGAGCTGTGACTGAGCTACTGCACTCCAGCCTGGGAGACAGAGTGAGATCCTATGTCTAAAAAATAATAACTTATTTTTCAGAAGTAACTTTAATAATTTTAGAGACCAAGGATAACCGAGATAGCCTGTAACTATTTAGCATAAATAAAGGAGAGAGCCATTAAACTTGTTTTTTGTTTTTATTTTAGACACAGGGTCTTGCTCTGTCACCCAGGCTGGAGTGTAGAGGCACAGTCAAAGCTCACTGCAGCCCCTAACTCCTGGGCTCAGGTGATCCTCCTGCCTCAGCCTCCCAAGTAGCTGGGACTGCAAGTGTGTGTCAACATGCCCCACTAATTTTTGTATTTTTTGTAGAGACAAGGTTTTGCTCTGTTGCCAGGCTGTTCTTAAGCACCTGGCCTCAAGCAATCCTACGGCCTCAGGCTCCCAAAGTAATGAGATTCCAGGCGTGAGTTACCATGCCCTGGCCGATAAGTTTTTGTTTTTCACCTTTATTTAAGGTAAATTGTAATCTCATTTCGCAGATGACGAAAGTGAGACCGATGGATACTTAGTAACTTGCTCAGGTTGATATGGGTAATACACATAACTGGGGTCCCCATTGCTGTTCCATGTTGCCTCTACAGACACACAATGGGATTGAAGAAAAGGGATGAAATATCTTAGGAATGGCCATGCTGGCCATCTTCTGCCACAAAATATAAGATCTGAGATTTCACGATTCCATCCATTTACAATCCCAAATTCATAACAAATACCTTCATGTGCATGAGAACATTAAAAATACTCAGATTTCTTATATTTCTTAATCTTGTTCTTAGACTCTTGTGTCAAAATGAGGAAATCTAAGATTATTTTAATTGGTGAATTTTTTCCTCTGGGATCCAGAAATCTGTTAGAACTCCTATTTATAAAACTGCTAAGTGAACTATGCCAAGAACTTACCCAAACCCCTCACTTGGCTGTCATTAGTGTCACCAGTAAATGTTTTATTTTTATGTATGAAAAAAATACCTTGCTATCATCAAAGTAGGCTGGAGGGATTTCTTTTGGTGGAGATGGGGGTGTAGCAAGGAAGATTGTTAACAGGTCCATACTGATGTTCCAGCATGGGACCAGGTGGAAGCAGATGCAAAATTTAGTGTCCCCCAAACCTCAGTAATCAAGGTAAGTGCCATTTTTATGCAATTCTTTTTTTTGAGACAGAGTCTCACGCTGTCGCCCAGGCTGGAGTGCAGTGGTGCAATCTTGGCTCACTGCAACCTCCACCTCCTGGGTTCAAGTGATTCTCCGGGCTCAGCCTCCCGAGTAGCTGGGACTACAGGCATGCGCCCCCATGCTCTGCTAATTTTTGTATTTTTAGTAGAGACAGCGTTTCACCATGGCCAGGGTGGTCTCTTTTGACTTTGTGATCCTCTCACCTTGGCCTCCCAAAGGGCCGGGGATACAGGCGTGAGCCATTGTGCCCGGCTTATACAATATTTTTTAAAATAAAAAATAATGCAAAAAAAAAAATCCGTGATGAGCAAAAAAACATCAATATTTTCAGTAAAGTCAGGATCCAACGGGGCTGAGACTGGGGGTGGTACGTGAGGTGAGTCATGCAAATGTAAAGTCTATCTTATTTAAAAGTTTGCTATTTTGTTCATGATAGATTTTTTTTTTTTTGCGTTAACTCTTTTACATGGTATTAAAACATTATTTATCTTGATTGTTGAATTTTTTGGCACCCAATTAAGTTTTGCCTTTGAGGCAAGTGCTTCACTTGCCTTGCCTAGTCTTGGCTCTACAGATTTACATGAATCCATCCTAGGGAAAGCTAGAAGCTGCTCCCATACAACTGGTCCTAGACATGCCCAGCTCTGGTGACCTGAGCAACATGGGTCTCAGGAAATGCTATTTTCCTGGCCTTGCTGATGGTGAGAGGAAGCTTTTGCCACCTCTCTCTGTTTTGCCCTGTTTACCTCATCATGGGGCATGTCTGGCAGCATCTGGCTGAGAAGCACCTTTTCCAGGTGGTATCACGGAGTGAGCAGACTCTATAGACCTAATGTGGGGTGACTGGGTCTTCCACCAAGACTTCACGTTCCTTGGCTGAAAAGTAAGATGTCTGAAAGTCCTGTGGAAACCCAAAGACTAAGTTACGAACTAAGCACTTAATAATACTTGTCAATTTTTAAAAAATCAAGGCAGGGTATTGGTCAGTCAGCCAGGCTGGAGAACAGTGGTGTGATCATAGCTCACTGCAGCCTCAAAGTCTGCAGTTTGAGGCTGCAGGGAGCTAGGGATCCTCCTGCCTTCACCACCTGAGAAGCTGGGACTACGAGTATACACCACTATGCCTGTCTATTTAAAAAAATTGTTGGTGGGGGGGTAAAGATGGGGTCTTTCCATGTTGCTCTGGCTGGTCTTAAACTCCTGGGCTCAAGCAATGACCCCTGACCCCTACCTGCTTCAACCTTCCAAAGTGCTGGGATTACAGGTGTGAACTACCACCTCACCTGGCCAAAATGATGTTTTTAGATAAACAAAGACTAGGCTGGGCATGGTGGCTCATGCCTGTAATCCCAGCACTTTGGGAGGCCAAGGCAGGTAGAGCATCTGAGATCAGGAGTTCAAGACCAGCCTGAGCAACATGGAGAAATCCCATCTCTACTAAAAATGCAAAAAATTAGCCGGGCATGGTGCTGCATGCCTGTAATCCCAGCTACTCAGGAGGCTGAGGCAGGAGAATCACTTGAACCTTGGAGGTGGAGGTTGCAGTGAGCCAAGATGGTGCCACTGCACTCCAGGCTGGGCAACAAGAGCAAAACTCTGTCTCAAAAACAAAACAAAAACTAAAAGAATTCATTGCCAGCAGACCTGCATTATTTAAAAATGCTAAAGGAAAATGTTTCAGGGTAAAAGGACATGATAGGAGCTATCCTCAGAAAGAACACCAGAAATAATATGAGTAACATAAAAAGTAATTTTTCTGGCCAGGCACAGTGGCTCACACCTGTAATCCTACCACTTTGGGAGGCCGAGACAGGCAGATTCTCTAAGCTTAGAAATTCAAAACCAGCCTGGACAAGGTGGTGAAACACCATCTCTACTAAAATACAAAAAATCAGCTGGGCATGTTGGCAGGCATCGGTAATCCCTGCTACTCAGAAGGCTGAGGCACGAGAATTGCTTGAACCTGGGAGGTGGAGGTTTCAGTGAGCCAAGATTGTGCCACTATACCCCAGTATGGACAAGAAAGTGAAACTCTGTCTCAAAAAAGTAATTTTTCCTCTTCACTTTTTAAAAATCCCATGATTGTTTAAAGCAAAAATTGTAGCCTCTTACTGTGAGGTTTATAACTTATGTAGATGTAATATATAACACACATTTAATTTTAATTTATTTTTCCTGAGACGGAGTCTCACTCTGTCACCCAGGCTGGAGTGCAGTGTTGTGATCTCAGCTCACTGCAACCTCTGCCTCCTGGATTCAAGCGATTCTCCTGCCTTAGTCTCTTGGGTAGCTGGGATTATAGGCGTGTGCCACCATGCCTGCCTGATTTTTGTATTTTTAGTAGAGACAGCGTTTCACCATGTTGGCTAGGCTGGTCTTGAACTCCTGACCCACCTCAGTCTCCCAAAGTGCAGGGATTACAGGCATGAGCCACTGCACCTGGCCCATGGACGTTGATTTCTAAAAAATGTTCAGTTAACTCAGAAGAAGGCAAGAAAGGAGCAACAGAGGAACAGGAAAAGGGTGGGGGAAATAAACAGAGGAATAGTACAATGGTAGACCTACTATCAACCATACCAATAATTACATTAAATGTTAATGGTCTAAAACACTTCAATTAAAAGGTAGGGATAGCCTAAGAGATTTTAAAAATCATGATTCAACTATACTGTGTCTACAAGAGACACACAAAAGAGGCTGATGGGAAGTAGAACGGGACACAAGATTATTATTGTGGAAATCAGTATGTACTATTGGCAAACACTTGAGAGATAATTTTTTAAAATGTCATCTAAATTAGTATCCAAAAACATAAAATGCATAGAAATAAGCTTAACAAAAGGCAGGTAAGTCCTATACACTGATGACTGTAAATCATTGCTGAGGGAAATACAAGAACTAGATAAATAGCACGATGGTTAATTTTATATGTCAAATTGACTGGGCCAGGAGATGCCCACATAGCTGGTTAAACTCTATGTTGGGGTGTGTCTGTGAGGGTGTTTCTAGAAGACATTAGCATTTATTGTTTTCCTTTTTCTTTTCTCCCAAGCAGCTGGACTATAGGCACGCACCACCATGCCCAGCTAATTTTTTTATTTTTCGTAGAGACAGGATTCAATATGTTGGCCAGTGGTCTCAAACTCTTGACTTCAGGGGATCTGCCCACCTCAGCCTCCCAAAGTGCTGCAATTACAGGCATGAGCCACCATGCCCAGCTGAGAGTAGCATTTAAATTGGTGAACAGAGTTAAGTAAATGGTCCTCCCAAGTGAGGATAGGCACCATCCAATCCACTGAGGGCCTGAATAGGACAAAAAGGTGGAGAAAGGGAGGATTCACCCTCTCTCTATCTGAATGCTTGAGCTGAGACCCTGATCATCTTGTGCCCTCTGCACTCATGGTTCTCAGGCCTTCAGACTCAGACTGAATCTCCACAATTTCTCCAACTCTCAAGCTTTCAAATTACACCACCAACTTTCCTGGGTCTCCAGTTTGCAGAAGGCAGACCATGGAACTTCTCTACTTCCTTAATCATGAAAAACAATTTCTTGCAAATCTCATTTATTTTACATATTATATATACGTAACCTCCCACTGGTTCTGTTTCTCTGGAAAATTCTAATTAATACAGAGAGATATATTATCTCATGCACTGGAAGACTCAAGATGCCAGTCTTACCCAAACTAATATACATATAGGTTCAGTGTAAACCCCTTTGTAATTCCTATTAAAAATGATGTGATACCACCTTACTTCTGCAAGAATGGCCATAATCAAAAAATTTTTAAAAATAGATGTTGGCGTGGATACAGTGAAAAGGGAACACTTCTACACTGCTGGTGGGAATGTAAAATAGTACAGCCACTATGGATATGTCCATCAACAGTAGAAGAGATACATTGTGGTATAATCATACAATGGAAGAGTGTGATAATCAGAATGAAAGATCCATGAGTATATGCAACAGTATGAATGCACAAATATTAAGTGAAAGAAGTCAGACATAAAATACAAGCCTCATTCATATAAGGTGTAGAAACAGGCAAAACAACTTTATGCTGTTCAAAGTCAAGCTAGTGACTGCCCTTGGGCAGAATCATGGCTAGAAGAGGACATGGTGGGGCTCCTGGGTATCCTTGGGTAAGGTCCTGTTGCTTGGCTTGGATGCTGGTTATATGGGTCTGCACAGTTTGTGAAAATTCATTAAGTGGCACACACTTCTCCCTATTACCTATTATATGCTTCAAGGTAAAGTGATTTAAAAATTAATGTTAGCCCTCACTCCTCTTCAAACAGGTTCCTCAGCCCAGCCCCACCCCTGGGAATTCTTTGCCAGCCATCTTTCTCCCATCTCCCTTCTTCTAGTTCCCAGGCTCTGACATGCCTGTCTCCCTCACCTGCCAGGGAAAAACTCAGTGCAGAGGAATTTAGTTCTCAACCTCTGTCCTTGACTATGCTGCAGAATGAATCCAACTAGAAAAGACTCATTAATCACCTAAACCATGGGGCCATGTAGCCCAGGAGAAACTCCTTTGCTTCCTTACAACAACCACAAAAATTGCCATGGGCTTTTTTTTTTTTTTTAAGATGGAGTCTCGTTCTTGTCACTCAGGCTGGAGTGCAGTGGCGGGATTTCAGCTCACTGCAACCTCTACCTCCCAGGTTCAAACGATTCTCCTGCTTCAGCCTCCTGAATAGCTGGGATGACAGGTGCCTGCCACGAGGCCTGCCTAATTTTTGTACTTTTAGTAGAGATAGGATTTCTTCATGTTGGCCTGGCTGGTCTCGAACTCCTGACGTCAGGTGATCCGCCAGCCTCGGGCTCCCAAAGTGCTGAGATTACAGGTGTGAGCCAACACGCCCGGCCACCATGGGCATTGTTTTAAAGCAAGATGTGTCTTCCCTTTACAGAGATGTCAGCATATTCCTCTTTTACTACCCTCAGTTTATCCCTTCCATCCTCTTTGCTTGATAGTGGTGATTGCAGCTCACTTGCTTTGCCAAATCTGGGAATTGGTGACTTGCCTAAGACATTGTTCTCATGCTTCAGCTCAGGCTTGAGGGTCCTTTGGCTGGTAAGCCAATTCTCAGACCTCAGCAAAGCCGGGATGGAGGTGTATATATGGGGGATGGGGGTAAGAGGACAGGGGAGGAAGGAAGAGAAATATGGTGGTGAGATCAGAGTAGGATACAGAGCTCAAGGACAAAATCCCTGCCCTGCCCGGCCTTGCAATTGGCCGAGGAGTCTACAGGAATACACATCTAAACCAAGCCAGAGAACTATTTAATTAAGCATTTCTTATTTTCATCTGATGGGTCAAGTTTCAGTCCTCTTGTTACTTGATCATTGAGAAGCATTTGACACATTCAACCTTTTTCCTCTTTCTTGAAACGTTTTTCAAGTAAGTTTCTTCTTATCTCCTTATTTATTTTTGGTCTGCTCCTGCTAGTTCTTCCTCATCTCTTTGATCACTAAATGTTGGAGTGCCCCAGGGCATGATCCTTAGACCTCTCTGCTTCAGCTGCTTTCACTTCCTTGATGACTTCACCCACTTCGGTGACTTTAAAAAACAGCATCTATACCCTCTTGACTTCCGAATTGGCGTTTCCACTCAGCTCTCTCCCTTAAACCCCAGAACTGCTTATTGAACCACCTACTCGTCTCCACCAAGGTCCCCCGTAGGCATCTCAAATGTATCATGTCCAACGCTGAGTTCCTGATCCGTCCTCCAGACCCATTCCTCCCACGGTTACCTTAGTAAATGGCAACTCCATTCTTCCTGTCACTCAGGCCAAAAACCTGGGTGTCATTCCTAACTCCTCCCTTTCTCTCACCTCCCACCTCCAAACTGTCAGGAAATGTTGACTTAACTTCAAAACACAGAATCTGACTACTCTTGCCACCTTCACTGCCTCCATCCAAGCCACCATCAGCCTCCACCCATCATTCACAGCACCCCTGCCTTGTGCTTCCTCAGCCTGCTCTCAACACAACAGCCAGAGTCACACAGTTTTTTGTTTGTTTTGAGATGGACTCTTCCTCTGTCACGCAGGCTGGAGTGCAATGGCGTGATTTCGGCTCACTGCAACCTCCACCTCCTGGGTTCAAGCGATTCTCCTGCCTCAGTCTCCCAAGTAGCTGGGATTACAGGCACCTGCCATAACACCGGCTAGTTTTTTTTTTTTTCATTTGAGATGGAGTCTCGCTCTGTCACCCATATTGGAGTACAGTGGCACAATCTCAGCTCACTGCAACCTCCGCCTCCTGGATTTAAGCATTTCTTCTGCCTCAGCCTCCTGAATAGCTGGGATTACAGGTGTATGCCACCACACCAGGCTAATTTTTTTGTATTTTTAGTAGAGATGGGGTTTCACCATTTTGGCCAGGCTGGTCTTGAACTCCTGACCTCGTGATCCACCCACCTTGGCCTCCCAAAGTGCTGGGATTACAGGTGTGAGCCACCGTGCCCGGCCGCTAGTTATTGTATTTTTGGTAGAGACAGAGTTTCACCATGTTGGCCAGGCTGGTTTTGAACTCCTGACCTCAGGTGATTATCTGCCTTGGCCTCCCAAAGTACTGGAATTACAGGCGTTGAGGCACCATGCTCAACCCAGAGTTGTACAGTTAAAATGCAAATGTTAGGGCCCAGAAAATGATACCTCAAAGTATAGTGCTTTGGCAGGCTTAGTACTTTGAACTAACAGACATTGGAAGGCTTCAGAACCAGAGTCTCTCTCTTTTTCTTGCCCTTCTATCTCCTGCTCCTTTTTCTCCACTGGTTTCTCCATAGAAACCAGAATTCCTCTTTCTGCAAGGCACATCCACAAGGCAAACTAGAACCCCGGGAGGCGCAAGGTGACTCTCACCTGTGAGAGGCCAAGGTAGGCAGATCACTTGAGGTCAGGAGTTGGAGACCAGCCTCGTCAGTATGGTGAAACCCCATCTCTACTAAAAATACAAAAATGAGCCGGGCATAGTTGCTCGCACTTGTAATCCCAGCTACTTGGGAGGCTGAGGCAGGAGAATAGTTTGAACTGGGAGGCAGAAGTTGCAGTGAGCTAAGGTTATGCCAGTGCATTCCAGCCTGGGCGACAGAGTGAGACTCTATCTCAAAAAACAAAAACAAAACACCCAAAAATCTAGAACCCCTATCTCCAAAAGCAAGCCATAAAACCTAGAAATATCATTCACTCTGTCTCCCACTTTTCTGTGGAGGAGCTGGCCATTAAGAAATTCTCTAGGCCAGATTCGGTGGCTCACACCTGAAATCCCAACACTTTGGAAGGCCGAGGCGGAGCACCTGAGATCAGGAGTTCAAGACCAGGCTGCCAAATATGACGGAACCCTGTCTCTACTAAAAATACAAAAAAATTAGCCAGTATGGTGGCACGTGAGTGTAGTCCCAGCTACTCGGGAGGCTGAGGCAGGAGAATCGCTTGAATCTGGGAGGTGGAGGTTGCAGTGAGCTGAGATCGTGCCACTGCACTCCAGCCTGGCAACAGAGCAAGACTCCGTCTCAAAAAAAAAAAAAAAGAAAAAAGAATTTCTCTGAACTCCCTTGTCTGATAGTAAGTCATAAGACCCTCTTTCCAGAAAGGTCCTGCCCTATACTCAAGAGGAAGAAATGCTACACAGAGAGGACAAGAAGAATGTGCAAGACAGGCCTTGCTAGGTTTCCCCTCTCAGTCTATTACCTCTAGACCATCCCCCCATTGACTAATCACATCTCTACACAAAGGCCCATTATTCCTTGAATCTAAGCAGAGAAATGAACAGTTTTCCCTGGGTGTTTGGCTCTTCATTTCTGAAGTTCCCTGAGTCACGCAAAACTTTGATTAATTTGATTAAATAGGCTGGGCACGGTGGCTCACTCCTGTAATCCCAGCACTTTGGAAGGCCGAGGCAGGTGGATCACGAGGTCAGGTGACCGAGATCATCCTGGCCAACATGGGAAACCCCATCTCTACTAAAAATTAAAAAAATTAGCAGAGCGTGGTGGCACATGCCTGTAATCCCAGCTACTTGGGAGGCTGAGGCAGGAGAATCTCTTGAACTGGGAGGCAGAGGTTGCAGTGAGCTGAGATCATGCCACTGCACACCAGCGTGGCAACAGAGCAAGACTCCATCTCAAAATAAAACAAAAAAACCTTTGATTAAATAAATGTGTAAAGGCCAGGTGCGATGCCTCATGTCTGTAATCCCTGCATTTCGAGAGGCCAAGAAGGGCAGAACACTTGAGGTCAGGAGTTCAAGACTACCCTGGCCAACATAGTGAAATCCTGTCTCTACTAAAAATACAAAAATTAGCCAGGTGTGATGGTGCATGCCTGTAATCCCAGCTACTCAGGAGGCTGAGACAGGAGACTCGCTTGAACCAGGGAGGCAGAGGTTGCAGTGAGCTGAGATTATGCCACTGCACTCCAGCTTGGGGGACCAGAATGAAACTCTGTCTCAAAAAAAAAAAAAATGTGTTATGCTTTGCTCACTCTTTCGCCCAGGCTCAAGTGCAGTGGCACAATCTCAGCTCACTGCAACCTCTGCCTCCTGGTTCAAGTGATTCTCCTGCCTCAGCCTCCTGAGTAGCTGGAACTACAGGTCCACGCCACTATGCCCAACTAATTTTTGTATTTTTAGTAGAGATGGGGTTTCACCATGTTGGCCAGGATGGTCTTGATCTCTTGACCTCATGATCCGCCTGCCTTGGCCTCCCAAAGTGGTGGGATTACAGGCGTGAGCCACCGCGCCCGGCCATTTCTTTGTTTTTTGTTTTTTTTAAAGGATCCAGTGAAATACTATACACATAATGTCCAGGCAAGGGCAGGGTACTTAGGAAGACTTTGCTGAAAAAGTTGTAGTTATCACTGCGTAGAACTTAGGATACTTACGAGGTAAGACTTCATGTCAAAGGTATCATGGAACATGGGGACAGAGATGGAGCTAGTTTAGATTTAACAGGAACAGCCCCTCATGGGTATAACAGTTTCCGTCTCAGAACTATCAGTTCCTGGACTCAGCCACCTGGGTTGAACCCAGTTCTCATCTTGCATTAGTTAAGATGCCTTTGCTTACAAGAAAAAAAGGAATCAGAATTAGGCACAAACATGGCATGAGGCCTCTTCTGGGGACCAAGTAGCTCCCAGCTGCCTGTCACTGATGCAATCAGAGTAAAGAGAAATGATTCACTTCACTCCTGCCATCAACCTCAGGATTTTGGCCAAGTGCAGGTTTGGGGTTGGTTGGTGGATTATTTTTTCCCTTCCTGAGTTGAAAGACTGACTTTGTGTTTCAAAAAGGCACTTTCTTTATGCAGAGAAACTCTGTGGTGAGGTTTTGCTGAGCTCGGTCTGGGATGGACTACCCTTGCTTATGTCTGGGGAGAGAAAGAAATCTAGGGCCCCTATTTTTAATTCCCCTTCCCCCCAGTAAAGACACAGAGCTGAAAGGTGTCTTTCAGAAGGGCTGGAGACAAGGGAGCTGACTCCCAGGTAAAAGGACACTGCACAGGAGACTGCCAGAGAAGTGGCTTCTTGTTTGTTAGCATGGGTTTGTGGTGAGGAGGTCCGTGAAGCCTTCCCCCAGAGTACCCGGGACTAAACAGAACAAATACCACCTCTATTTGTTCACCTCTGTCCTGGCTTTAGATGGTGCTTTATGGCCAGGGTTATGGGGATCAGCTGAAACCCAGGCTGATGTTTATTCCTGGGATTGCAAAGACAGACAAATACCTCTCTGTCCTTCCATTTACCAAGCCAGGAGAGCAGAAGACATTTTTGATCAAGCAGGCAGGCAGTGAAGAGTTTTGTTTTTTTCTTTCCTTGTTTTTTGAGACGGAATCTCACTCTGTCACTGGGCTGGAGTGTAGTGGCGTGATCTCAGCTCACCGCAACCTCTGTCTCCCGGGTTCAAGTGATTCTCCTGCCTCAGCCTCCCAAGTAGCTGGGACTACAGGTGTGTGCCACCATGCCCGGCTAGTTTTTCTATTTTTAGTAAAGACGGAGTTTCACCATGTTAGACAGAATGGCCTTGATGTCCTGACCTTGTGATCTGCCCACCTCACCTTCCCAGAGTGCTGGGATTATAGGTGTGAGCCACCGCACCTGGCCTGAAGAGTGATTTTTAGGTGCCCACTGTGTCCTTGATGCTGAGCCACATAAGTATAAATAGCAAAAGTACAAGACAAGTTTCAGCCCTGAAGACACATAAAATCCAGTTAATAGGAGGAGGCTTGGTGAGCAAAACACACTCAAGAGAAACTGTTAACAAACAGTGGTGTGAGTTACTAAGAATTAAAGGAGGTAAGAGAGGAGGAAGATGAGTGTGTGATGGTGGGCAGGGTGGTACAGCTCTTGCAGAAAGCTTCACTTAGGTTTGTAAGACAGTAAGCAACATATACTCTGGTTTCTTTTCAAAACAAATACATCATTACCCTTTTACAATAAGCAACATGGCTACAGAAAGCACCTCTGTTTTGTTCCCCACTGTAGCCCAGCACTTAGCATAATGTCTGACACATAGTGGGCATTCGGTGAACGTCTCAAGAATGAATGAAGAAGGGGGCTGATAGGAAAAGGTTAAGTAGGTGAGGAAGAGGGAGGAGAGCATTCCAGCATGAGGAAAGGCCCAGAGAAATGAACTGGATGCCTTGGTGAGACTGGTTTAACCACAGTGGAGGGTGTGGAGTGAGGAGTAGGGTAATGAGGTTAGATACACGGCCAGATGGGGGAAGGCTGGAAAGCCAGGCAGAGAAATTTAGAAGGGATGAACATTTCTTCATTCTTTCATCAAGGGAAAGAATGAGCACAGGCCATGCTCTAGGCAGAAGCAAGGGAAAGTAGTGAAGATAGAAAGATGAATAAAAAGACATCACCATCTGTTGAGGATAGGCAGAATATCTGTCCTTTATTGTAATAACTGTGATAATCATGGTATAGACAAAACATTTTGATGTTTTAATCAGTTAAGTTGCATGAAACTGAGGCCATACCAAACTTGCTCAAATAAATTGGGAGTTTATCGAAAAGTGCACCAGACATCCATGGCTAAGACATGGATTCAAAAGAGACACAACAGGCTGGGTGTGGTGGCTCACGCCTGTAATCTCAGCACTTTGGGAGGCCAAGGTGGGTGGATCATGAGGTCAGGAGTTCAAGATCAGCCTGGCTAACATGATGAAACCCCATCTCTAAAAATAAAGTAATAATAATTTAAAAAAAATAAAAATAAAAAAAGGGTCAGTAAATTGGACACCGACCCTCCCCTCCCTCTCTCCAGTTTTGCATTCATGCGTCATGGACCGTCTCTTACTTTTGCTCTTTTCTACACACAGGCTGCATCCCCTGGCTCCTCTCTCTTATTGGGATTTTACCCGGTGCAAGCTTGACACCTTAATTCCACAATACTCTCCTGGAGGGCCAACCTTCCTCATTCACTCTCTGAACTATTTAAGTCAGACTCTCAAGGACAAAGAGGCTGAAGGGTTCCGTTCAGCAGATGGGCTGGGTCAGGTGATCACTCAGAACCAAAGAGCTGCGGCCAAAAGAAAATCATGTGATTGAAATATGGCTGCCTAAGCCTACCAAGAACTCTGGATGAAGGTCAATTACAAAGAAGGGGTGTGGACCAGGAGACACCAATAGACAAGCTTAATTCCCGCAGGTTAACAATGCAGGGAGCAAATCAATTCACTTGGGTTGGGTTACCCCAAGGTAAGGGAGAAGGCCTGATTTAAAGGTCCGATTTAGACATGGGGTGGGAGGAAAGAAAGATGGCCCTACTGTCGATGAAAGCAGCATTCTGCAGCCATTAGACTAGCTGAAGCTCTTTGGAAGAATTGAAAACGTCGAGAAACTGAAGGGACCCAGACCATCAAGAAAGCTTTTGCCTGAACCAGAACGGAAAGTTTAGAGATAAGTATTTTAGCTTTTTTTTTTTTTTTTTTTTTTTTTTGAGGGCAGAATGTGCTTCTCATTTGTTGCTATAACCTCCTGGTCACATAGTCAGGCTCAGAGTAGAAACTCACTACACATTTGTTCAATTGAGTTTCAGTCCTCTAAAAGCCAGACAATCAACAAACATGTTGCTATTTGTATTCTGTTAGAGACAGAGTCTAGACCAGGAACACAAAACAAAAAATCAAAACATGATTTTTCTGATTACTGATGCAGGGCTCGGGTCACTGGATGCAGATTCGGTGAGAAGCAGAAATGCAGCAGCAGGAGAGTCTGAGGCAAGGTGCCTGGCGGAGAGCTAGATAAATAGATAGTGCTCTGCCCGGTGGCTTCAGGGGCAGATCAAAGCCGGCTTTCCCAGCACAGAGCAAGCATGGCAGGAATCTGGGAGACCTCTTACCCAGTCCCCCACCCACGCTCACAGGTGGAAAGCCACACCATTATTGGTCACACCTTTGCACATTGCCAGCACGCAGGCGTTTGTGACAATCTTTTATAGTCTTGTATATAGCTCTCTCAGATAGACACCTGTGATATGACTGGGGCCTGAGATTTCTGGCTGGGCTGCCTGGGTTCAGTTCACAGCTGAAGTCAGCCACTTGGCAAGTCTCAACTACTAAATTACTTTGTGTCTTAGTTTCCAAATTTGTAAAACAGGGAGAATAGACTCCCTTAGGGGGTTGTTGAGGGGATTAAATGAGAGAATGTGTATTTTTGCATATATATTTAATATGCAAAGCAATTAAAATAGTGTCTGGCACATAGTAAGCAATTATGGTTATTATCACTGGTACCAAAAAACTAAACTACAGAGAATCGCCTCCAACCTGGAGGACCCTAAGATCATTAAAACTCGGAGAGCAAAGGCCAGGCGCAGTGGCTCACGCCTGTAATCCCAGCACTTTGGGAGGCTGAGGCAGGTGGGTCACAAGGTCAAGAGATTGAGACCATCCTGGCCAACATGGTGAAACCCTGTCTCTACTAAAAATACAAAAATTAGCTGGATGTTGTGGGGTGTGCCTATAGTCCCAGCTGCTCGGGAGGCTGAGGCAGGAGAATTGCTTGAACCCGGGAGGCGGAGGTTGCAGTGAGCTGAGATGGTGCCACTGCACTCCAGCCTGGCACCTGACAACAGAGCCAGACTCTGTCTCAAAAAAAGGAAAAAACCTCTCACAGAGAGCAACCTATTGGTAAATATGATTTGGGCCTGCCTGAAACCCATCCCTCCTTCTTCTGGGAACAAACCCTGGGTAGGCTCAGGAACAGAAATTCTTTCCTAGGACTTTTCCAACTGGTAGAAAAAAGTATACTCTCTCTCTTCACATTTTCCCCCTTTTGGGTTTCAAATAGTAAGGATGTGAGCTCGGAGCTGCCTTTGTTCGTTTCCCCTTCCCTGTGGAGAAGCTGGCCTGAGAGAATGAAGCCAATTTGCGGAGAACCTGGAACAGAATTCTGGCTTGGGCAGAACCGGAGTTTCCGAATCCAGTTGACCGTGGATTCAGATACCCACTCCCACTGGTCTGTAATTAGATTACAGAAGTCATTAAATCAGTCTCTCTCCTGAAACTACTTTAGATGCGGTTTCTATTACTTGCAACTAGAATTTGTGCCTGAGGGTCAATTAAATATGAAAACAGCTGAGTTTGATTTTTTTTTTAATATTAAACAACGACAACACTAAGTTTTATGGCAAACAGTGTAGAGTCTCACTGTTTACATTACTTTGTTTTTAAAGTAAGAGCACAAGAAAATTGATGCTGTTTTGTCCAGGTGCGGTGGCTCATGCCTGTAATCCCAGTACTTTGGGAGGCTGAGGCGGGCGGATTGCCTGGGGTCGGGAGTTCAAGACCAGCCTGGCCAACATGGCGAAACCCTGTCTCTATTAAAGATACAAAAAATTTCTACCAGTTGAAACCTAGGAAAGAATTTCTGTTCCCGGGCCTATCTAGGGTCTGTTCCCAGAAGAAAGGAGGGATGGATTTCAGGCAGGCCCCAAATCATGGACATGGTAGCGTGTGCCTATAATCCCAGCTACTCAGGAGGCTGAGGGAGGAGAATCATTTGAACCTGGGCGGCAGAGGTTGTAGTGAGCCAAGATCACACCACATCACTGCACTCCAGCCTGGGTGACAGAGTGAGACTCTGTCAAAAAAAGAAAGAAAAGAAAAGAAAAGAAAATTGGTAGTGTTTTATAACCACTGGAATATTTCTATCTTGGACCACCAGAAAGGAGCAACCCAGGGTCAACTTTAAAAAGTTTTATCTCTTAAGTTTTCTTTTCTTTTTTTTCTTTTCTAGAGCTCTTGGCATGGATATCTCTTAAGTTTTCATTTGTTTGTTTTTTAGAGACTGGGGTCTCATTCTGTTGCCCAGGCTGGCCTCTGGAGTAGCTGGGCATGTAGGCATGTACCACCACACCTGGATAATTTTAAGAAAAAAAATTTTTTATAGAGACAGGAGTCTCCCAGTATTGCCCATGCTGGTCTCAAGCAGTCCTCCTGCCTTGGCCTCCCAAGTAGCTGGGATTACAGGTGGAGAGCCATTGTGTCCAGCCATCTCTTAAATTTGTAAACTCTTCAAAGGCTAGAGTACATTTATTGTAAGGGTTGCAAACTCTAATGCTACAGGAGCCAGCTGGGTAATACCTGAAGTGAAGTGGATGGGTGAGCATAAGACAAGGAGTGATGGGGACTGTGGCAAAGGGGTGAGTGCTTGATCCAGCTGGGAGAAGCTGCTGCCACTCAACACCAGCCAGTTGTTTCCATGTGTAAATCTGGGTGCAGAGTTACCAAGTTGTCCCATTTTTAAGAGATTCTGAACATTTGGAATATTTCAAATATTTTCTTTTTTTTGGAGACGGAGTCTTGCTCTGTCGCCCAGGCTGGAGTCCAGTGATGCAATCTCGGCTCACTGCGGACTCTGCCTCCTGGGTTCAAGCAATTCTCCTGCCTCAGCCTCCTGAGTAGCTGGGATTACAGGCACACCCTACCGTGACTGGCTAATTTTTGTATTTTTAGTAGAGAGGGGGTTTCACCATGTTGGTCAGTCTGGTCTTGAACTCCTGACCTCCTGATCTGCCCACCTTGGCCTCTCAAAATGTTAGGATTACAGGCGTGAGCCACCATGCCTGGCTGACATTTGGAATATTTTATGAGAAATCCTCTCAATTGTGAACATTAGTTACAAATTTGGCTTTAAGAAATGACCATGTAAGGAGGATGACCAATCATCCCAGTTTGCCCAGAACTAAGTTGTTTTCTGGGATGTGGAACTTTCTTTTTTTCTTTTTTTTTGAGACGGAGTTTCGCTCTTGTTCCCCGGGCTGGAGTGCAGTGGTGCGATCTTGGCTCACTGCAACCTCCGCCTCCCAGGTTCAAGAGATTCTCCTGCCTTAGCCTCCTGAGAAGCTGGGATTACAGGCATGTGCCACTACACCCAGCTAGTTTTTTTGTGTTTTTATTAGAGACGGGGTTTTTCTTTTCTTTCTTTGTAATCCCCCGCCCCCCCCAATCTCCGCCTCCCGGGTTCAAGCAATTCTGCCTCAGCCTCCTGAGTAGCTGGGATTATAGGCATGTACTACCACACCCAGCTAATTTAGTATTTTTAGTAGAGACAGGGTTTCTCCATGTTGGTCTTGAACTCCTGACCTCAGGTGATCTGCCCACCTCAGCCTCCCAAAGTGCTGGGATTATAGGCGTGAGCCACTACGCCCGGCCGGGATGTAGAACTTTTATTGCAAATCAGGATGAGTTGATCACCCTATGTGTGGGCAAACTGGAATTGATGTGAGACCCCTGGCTCACACACAGTGGTCTCATTTCACCCCAGTGAAGTATCTTTGCCCTCTAGGTCACTATCCCCGCAATCTACTTTAGAGAGACTCCTACAATGAGTGTGGTACAGAGAATCTATTTATTCTATGACCCAGGGAAACACTCCTTTATCTCCCCTTATGGATCTGGCTTTGTGTAATCAATAAGATTCAGGTCTCTTCTGGCTTCATCTGATAGGTTCTTTATGGTTGTAAAATCTTTTCTCTGCTTGGGGTGGGCAAGACCCTCTGGGTGGCCAGAAGGTTACAGATTTTATGTGTTCTCACCACCAAGAAATGATAGGCACAAATGTTCTGAGACTGGTAATGGGATCATATGTTGAAAATATCATAAGTCAGGCTGGGCGCAGTGGTTTACACCTGTAATCCCAACACTTTGTGAAGCCGAGGTGGGTGGATCACCTGAGGTTAGGAGTTCAAGAACAGCCTGGCCAACATGGTGAAACCCCATCTGTACTGAAAATACAAAATTAGCTAGGTGTTGTGGTGCATACTTGTTAATCCCAGCTACTTAGGAGGCTGAGGCAGGAGAATAGCTTGAACCGGGAGGCAGAGGTTGCAGTGGGCCAAGATCGCGCCATTGCACTTCAACGTGGGCAACAAGAGTGAAACTCTTGTCTCAAAAAAAAAAAATTATAAGTCAAAAATGCATTGAACATACCTAACCTACCAAACATCACGGTTTACCCTGGCCCACCTTAAATGTGCGCAGAACACTTAGATTAGCCTACAGTTAGGCAAAATCATCTAATACAAGGTCTATTTTGTTTTATTTTATTTGTTTTTGAGACAGGAGTCTCACTCTGTCACCGGGCTGCAGTGTAATGGCACAATCACGGCTCACTGCAGCCTACACCTCCTGGCCTCAGGTGTCTCTCCCACCTCAGGCTGCCTAGTAGCTGGGACAGGTGTTTTCATTTTGCCCTCAGCAATGATGACATCTGTAATGAGTTAAACTGTCTTAAGAACCAGTTTCTTTTTTTTTCCCCCCAGCTATTGGCTGCTCAGCATAACTTTTTTTTTGTTTTTCTGAGACGGAGTCTTCCTCTATCACCCAGGCTGGAGGGCAGTGGCACGATCTCCCTCACTGCAACTTCCACCTCCCGGGTTCAAGCGATTCTCCTGCTTCATCTTCCTGAGTAGCTAAGATTACAGGCGTGCACCACCATGAGAGTTTTTTTCCTTCATCCCTCCTCTTTCAGCTGAAAGAAAGGCTACATATATAATTATATGTCATATAATGAACTTGGACCTGCTCCACGTTACGAATGTGGAAACTGAAAACAGTGGAGTGGGAGGTGACTTGCTTGTGGCACGCGGCACAGTGGTCTAACCTCCAGTGTGTCGTTTGCCGGCATGGTACCTGACTCTTGTATTAAGCAAAGCGAAGCGGACCAAGACTTGCTGCCTGTCTCCTGAGTGGCAGGCCCCACTCTGGGTATTCATATGGCCCTCCTAATTCCCTACAAACTCCCAAGAGGAGGACTGGCATTCCAGGCCACCACCCTGCCAATCCAGGAGTGCCAAGAGGGCGTATGGAATTGCCAGGTTGTCATTGCACAAGGGGAGGGGTGCGGCTCAGAATGGAGGGAAATGATAAGGGTCACTCATAGGCTTGTGCACGAAGCTCATCAGGTGTCTGTGGCTCTGTGGGTGGGCTGCAGGGAGAGCCAGCTCTACTCCCCTGTGAAGTCATTCTCTGATGAGATGATGCCTGTTAAGTGATCTATAAACTTTTAAGAGCACATTTCATACCCACTCATAAACATTCGGAATCATTCCCTTTGGGAAAGCTGGTAGGCTCAAGGCGGTAGAGCGTGCCACCAGCCTAAAGGGGCCCCCCTGTTAGAATTTCCTCTCACCACTAGTCTGAATTCTTGTAAGGGATCCAAAATTAGAAGGAGAGGTTTGTGTTTTATTCATACCTTTAGCCCTTATGGCCTAAGTGTCTTTGGCTCCTTTGAACATAGTGGCAGGAAGACAGGATCACATTGCTGTTCCTAGCAAGCTTTTTGCCATCAAAAATCTGAATTCAGATCCCATCTCTGCCACTTACCCACTGAGTGATGTGAGAAGGCAGGCCACTGAACCTCTCCTGCCCTCCTTCCCCTCTAGGATGAGGCTAGTGAATCCAAGTCATGGAGCTGTTATAAAGATTAAAAATGAGATGGCTGGGGCAGTGGTGTGTCTGTAATCCCCAAACTCCTGAACTCATCATTAATACTTAGGAGGCTGAGGTGAGAGGATCGCTTGAGCCCAGGACTCTGAGGCTGCAGTGAGCTGAGACTGCACCACTGCACTCCAGCCTGGTCAACAGCACGAGACGCTGTCTCAAAAAAAAAAAAAAAAAAGAGAAGATGACATGGAAATGATACCCTCCAACTTCAAGCAACCCAAATGTCCTTCAACTGATATAAACTGTGGTACATCCAAATAATGGAATACAACTCACCAATAACGAGAAGCAGATTATTAACATGAAAGACATACGCAACAACAGAGATGACCTCAAATGCACTCTGCCAAGTGAGGAAAGTAAGACACAAAAGGGTGTGTATTTTTGTGGAACGATGTATGATTCCATTTATGAGACATTCTAGAAAACATAAGGCTAGAAGCCCAGAGAACATATCAATGGTTGCTAGTGGTTGGGGGTGGCAATAGAGGAGACTGCAGAGGGGCATCAAAGAATTTGGTGGAGGGGGTGGGAGAAGTCGTTTTTATTTTATTATTATTATTTTTTGAGATGGAGTCTCACTCTGTCGCCCAGGCTGGAGTGCAATGGGGCAGCGGGATATCGGCTCACTGAAACCTCCACCTCCCAGGTTCAAACAATTCTCCTGCCTCAGCCTCCCAAGTAGCTGGGATTGTGGGTGCCGCCACCATGCCCGGCTAATTTTTTTTCTTTTTTTTTTTAGACAGAGTCTCGATATGTTGCCCAGGCTGGAGTGCAGTGGCATGATCTTGGCTCATTACAATCTCTGCTTCTTAGGTTCAAGCAATTCTCCTGCCTCAGCCCCCTGAGTTGCTAGATTTACAGGCACGTACCACCATGTCCAGCTAATTTTTGTATTTTAGTAGAGACAGGGTTTCATCATGTTGGCCAGGCTGGTCTCAAACTCTTGACCTCATCATCTGCCCGCCTTGGCCTCCCAAAGTGTTGGATTACTGGTGCGAGCCACCTCACCGGCCTTTTTTGTGTGTGTATTTTAGTAGAGATGGGGTTTCGCTGTGTTGGCCAGGCTGGTCTCGAACTCCTGGCCTCAAGTGATCCGCCCCACTCGGCTTCCCAAAGTGCTGGGATTACAGGCATGAGCCACCAAACTGGGCCCTTTTGCATCTTGATCATAGTAGTGGCTATGAGACTATGCATTTGTGACAACTTGCAGAACGGCCCACTAAAAAGGATACATTTTACTGTATGTATGTTATGCCTCATTAAACCTAACATTAAAAATGCAAAAGCTAAAAAAAAGAGGGGCCTAGCTGGTGGCCCCAGAAAGAAAACAGCTATAGATTCCTTTTTATTCAACTATTTATAGCACTGTGTTCTTCCCTGTAGCATTTTTACTTTTGCAAAAAGAGCCTGAAACTTTTGTATAAAAAGAAGGGCGGTTGTGTGTGCATGTGTGCATTTATTGTATATGCACAAGGGGACTCTGGAGAGATATTCAAGAAACTAATAACATCAGAGACTGTGGGAGTGGGATAAAAATTAGGAAGGGCCGGGTGCAATGGCTCATACCTGTAATCCCAGCACTTTGGGAGGCTGAGGTAGACAGATCACCTGAGGTCAGAAGTTTGAGATCAGCCTGACCAACATGGAGAAACCCTGTGTCTACTAAAAATACCAAATTAGCTAGACGTGGTGGTGTAATCTGGGCAACAAGAGGGAAATTCCATCTCAAAAAAAAAAAAAAAAAAAGGAGGACCCAGTAAAAGAATGAGAAATAAGGCCGGGTGCAGTGGCTTATGCCTGTAATCCAAGCACTTTAGGAGGCAAAGGTGGGCTGATCACAAGTTCCGGAGTTTGAGACCAGCCTGGTGTGCACCTGTAGTCCCAGCTACTTGGGAGGCTGAGGCAGGAGAATTGCTTGAACCTGGGAGGCAGAGGTTGCAGTGAGCTGAGATCGCACCATTGCACTCCAACCTGGGCAACAGAGCAAGACTCCATCTCAAAAAAAAAAGAGAGAGAAAGAAAATTGTGTGTGTGTGTGAGTGTGTGTGTGTGTGTGTGATGTATATAAGTTTTGAACCATGTGAACAGATTACCTATAAATACACTAAATTACAAAAAAATCAAAAGGTTGAAAAGAAAGGGAAATGCTTAATCCCTAAGCGTGGCTCTCCACTGGAGGAATCTGTAGGGGGTGGGATTCTTGTGGCAACTGCATCACTTCTTCTGCTCTGGCCCTGCCCACCTGGCTAGTAAACTGGAGGTGATATTGGGCTCCTGAGCAGGTGGCCCAGGGTGGCTCATGGTCAGGTTCAACAGAGAGCAGCACTGAGCACACTCCCTTTCTTCCCCAGACATCTCCCCCATGTGTCTTCCAGTGGTAGACATTCCTTTTATTCTTTCACCCCAAAGTTGGAATAAGACTTCACATGTGGGTTTTCACCGACGGAGTAATGATGGGCCTAAATTCATACTTTGTATAAATGTCTGATATCAGATTCTTAGACTCTTTCCCAGAGACCTGTTTTGTAAGAGAGCGATCAGACCCTTTGAGGGGCTCAGGCACCTGAAATCTGGGGCAATGGAGGCTTGGAAGACACAAGTTAATGACTTCCCAGTCTTGTCTTCAGCAGACCTAGATGAAAGTTCAGCCTGAACTTGAATCTCAAGAGCCAGTCTGTTCCTAGCTGTGAGCCCTTGGGCAAGTATTTCACCTCTCCGTGTCTTGTTTCCTCATCTGTGAAATGGGAATGCTAATAACACCTTTGTCGGGTGAGTTGACATGAGAGTAAGAGGCAAGCATGTTGGTGACTGCAGGCAGTGCCACGAATGACCCACTTTAGGTGCTGAGCACCAAGGAGCCCTTCTCAGTGCAATCTGCCTGGACCACCTCGAGACCACACATGTGATGCGGTGGGGATGGTGGGGGTGGCAGGGGTGGGGGGTGGGGAAGGGTGACGGAGAGGAGCAGTAACATGGAACAATCCCAAGAATGAAAGCAGGGCGGCGGGGCTGACTCACCGGATGACTCACTTCCTTGCCCAGGGATGTTCTGAGCATCCACAGAGCTGCTTCTCATACTCCTCATACCCTCGGTTCCTGCTCTGTGGGTAAGGCAGGAGGAAAATGCCCTCCCCCAACCCAGAGCAGGAGCAGAATGTAGGACCTCCTCCACCATACCCAGAACCATGGAGATGTCAACTAGCTAGCACCCCATTTTTTCATTCACAAAATAACTCCCTATAAGATACAATCTTTTTAAGGAAGAAGAGTTTCTGCCCAGGAGTACCAGAGAGATTCTAGACTCCTTTTTGTCCTTTTCCAGATTATCACAGGGAGATCTGGACCCCACAGAATATTTGAAAGTGCAGAAAAATGCAAAGAAGCAGAAAAAAATCACCTCTAATCCTATTGTTTAAAGTTTATCACAGTGATGAGTTTGGTATTTTGCCATTCTATTTTTTTCTCTGTATTTTTTCATGATGCAGTCAAGTTTCTGTTGTCTATATCAGCACTATTCAAAAGAAATATGCAAACCACAGATGTGAATCATATAGGAAATTTAAAATGCTTCTGAAGCCCTACTGAAGAAAAATAAAAACAGGTGAAATTAATGTTTATATGTGTGTGTGTGTATTTTTTTTTTTTTTTGAGATGGAGTCTCACCCAGGCTGGAGTGCAGTGGCATGATCCTGGGTCACTGCAACCTCTGCCTCCTGGGTGCGAGCGATCCTCCTGCCTTAGCCTCCTGAGTAGCTTGGATGACAGGCACCCACCGCCACACTCAGATAATTTTTTGTATTTTTAGTAGAGATGAGGTTTTGCCATGTTTGTCAGGCTGGTCTCAAACTCCTGACCTCAGATGATCTGCCTACCTCAGCTTCCCAAAGTGCTGGGACTACAGGCGTGAGCCACTGTGAAATATATTTTATTTAACTGAATATATCCAAAATATCATATAGGATCAGCATAAACATTTAGCCATTTTTATGACTATTAAATAAAAAATGAGATATTTTACATGCTTATACACCTCAGTTCAGGCTAGCCACATGCATTTCAAGTGCTCGTTAGGCACACAGGGCTGGTGACTACAATGTCCAACAGTGCAAGTCTGTGCAACCCTTTTTTTTTTTTTAGGCAAGGTCTTACTCTGTCACCCAGACTGGAGTGCAATGATACGATTGTGGCTCACTGCAGCCTCGACCTCCTGGGCTCAAGCAATCCTCCAGCTTCAGCCTCCCAAGTAGCTGGACTAAAGATGTATGCTGCCATACTTGGCTAATTTCTTTTTATTTTTTGTAGAGGGGGGGTCTCATTGTGTTGCCAGGCTGGTCTCAAACTCTGGCCTCAAGCAGTCCTCCTTCCTGGACCTCCCAAAGTGCTGGGATTACAGGCAAGTTTATGCAGTTTCTTTCTTGCTTTTGTTTTTGCTTAAATTGCATCCTAAGTATTTCTCATATCATAAAATAGCTTTTGAAAAAGATAACTTTTATGAGTTTCAATAACATGTATTTATTATCTAATATCAAAGGCAATATATTTATTGGTTTTTGTTTCTGGCCACTCAAGGATAATTTATGTTCGCTGCTTGATGTAATTACTTCCTGAAGATTTTCTCAGCAGATATTCACAATGAACAAAAATTGGATGCATGCAATATGTACTGCTTTATAACCACTCTTTTCATTTAATGATACATTGTAAACATACAATGTCAGAGTTAGACATGAGCCTGTATTCAGAGCCAAGCATATTCAAACACCTGTTCTCTTCTCAGCAGTGGGAGGGGTAGCATTTGCATCCCTCCCTTCTCAAAAGTGGGAACTGAGGCTTAGAAAAATAAAATGATTTTCTTGATTATAAAGTTGAGATTCAACCCGGGTCTTCTGATTTTATCTCCGGAGCCCTTCATTTTTACCATATGGTCTCCTTCTGGAAGGAGACAGGAAGGAGATCCAAGATATGCCAGAGAAGCACTTTATAAATTAATGTTTGGAGTAGGATTCTCAGTAAATTGGAACTGTCTCCACCCATAGTTTGGCCTAACAAGCTTCGTAATCACCCAAGTAAATCCTTTTCCCGCCTGCACCTTCATCTCTGAAAGGCTGCCCTCTCCTCGTGGGATGCCCTCTCCCCGTGGGATGCCCTCTCCCCATTCCCACCATGAAAGGTTACAAAGTAACTTCCAAGAAAGAATCATGGTAGTCTAAGTCCGAGTTTATCCATCTCAGCACTATTGAAATTTGAGCCATATAGTTCTTTGCTTTGGGAGTTTTTCTGTGCACTGTCAGATGTCTACTATCCTGACCTCTACCACTAGATGCCCATAGCACTCCTCCCCACGCCCAAGTTGTGACATTTGAAAATGTCTGCAGACATTGCCAAAAGTCCCCTGAGGGGAACATCACTCCCTGGTTGAGAACCACCCCTCTAAGTATTATCAGATGGAGGAAATCTTTCCTAACCCAGTCATTTGATGCTACCCACAGACTAGGTTGAACAATGACTTCTTTGTTTTTCTTTGTTTTTGAGATGGAGTCTCACTTTGTTGCCCAGGCTGGAGTGCAATGGCTCAACCTTGGCTCACTGCAACCTCCACCTCTCAGGCTCAAGTGATTCTCCTGCCTTAGCCTCCCTAGTAGCTGGGATTACAGGTATGCACCACCACACCCAGCTTTTTTTTTTTTTTTTTGATATTTTTTAATAGAGACAGGGTTTCACCATGTTGGCCAGGCTGGTCTCAGACTCCTGACCTCAAGTAATCTGCCTGCCTCAGCCTCCCAAAGTGCTGGGATTACAAGGATGAGCCACCACACCCTGTCATCAATTCTTTCTTATACAGACTGCATTGCTCAGAAAGATAGAAACGTTTTCTCTCCATCATTGAGTCTCCAGTGTCTGCATACAGTAAGCACTCAACAAATGCGTATACCATGAAGGACACTGGTGATTTTTTGTTTTATCTTACACCAAGCTTTTCAAGGCTGAATTTATTGCACACAAGACATGTCCCATATGATGGTGCCCTTTAAAGGGCATTTCTGTCTTTTCCTGGACTCCTTTTCTCCTGGAGTCCTGTGCCTCTCAGATTCTGATACTCAATCTATTATTTTCTTATACCAAAGAGAATGATACGGCAATCTTAGCAATTACATCCTTGAATGTCATATTACATTTGTATTGTGCACATATGCCATATGCTAGATTGACAAAATTTTTTGTCTTTTTTTTTCTTTTTTTTGAGACAGAGTTTCACTCTTGTCACCCAGGCTGGAGTGCAATGGCGTGTTCTCAGCTCACTGCAACCTCTGCCTCTCAGGTTCAAGTGATTCTCCTGCCTTAGCCTCCAGAGTAGCTGGGATCACAGGTGCCAACCACCACGCTCCTCTAATTATCTTGTATTTTTAATAGAGACAGGGTTTCACCATGTTGGCCAGGCTGGTCTCGAAATCATGACCTCAGGTGATCCACCTGCTTCAACCTCCCAAAGTGCTGGGATTACAGGCGTGAACCACCACACCTGGCCCATTGACAAACATTTCTATGAGGCAAAAGAAAGATGATTTTTAACATTTGTTTCATATGCCATCTTTTAAACATACCATGGTCAATCATTTTTCTAATTATGGGCGTTTAGAGTGCTTCCAATTTTCCCACTGTAAATAATACTACAAGCCAGGCATGGTAGCTCACGCCTGTAATCCCAGCACTTTGGGAGGCCAAGGCAGGGAGATCACTTGAGGTCGGGAGTTTAAGACTAGCCATGGCCAACATGGTGAAACCCCGTCTCTACTAAAAATACAAAAATTAGATGGGCATGGTGGTGCATGCCTGTAATCCCAGCTACTCAGGAAGCTGAGGCAGGAGAAAGAATCACTTTAATGAGGGAGGTGGAAGTTTTGCAATGAGCAAGATCAGGACACAGCATTCTAGCCTGAACGACAAAGGAAGACTGTCTTTTTTTTTTAAAAAAAAGGATTTATTGTGGAATTCTTTATTTTATTTTATTTTTAGATGGAGTTTAGTTCTCTCTTATTGCCCAGGCTGGAGTGCAATGGTGCAATCTCAGCTCACTGCAACCCCTACCTCCCGGGTTCAACTGATTCTCCTGCCTCAGCTTCCCACGTAGCTGGGATTACAGGTGCTCACCACCACAGCTGGCTAATTTTTTGTATTTAGTAGAGATGGGGTTTCACCATGTTGGCCAGGCTGGTCTCGAACTCCTGACCTCAGGTGTTCCACCTGCCTTGGCCTCCCAGAGTGCTGGGATTACAGGCATGAACCACCACACCCAGCAGTGTGGAATTCTTTCTTAGCTGGCTATGGAATGTGAATGGGCAAGTTACCTCTCCTTTTGGGGCTCAGTTTCCTCATCTGTGAAATGGGCATGATAATAGTACTGAACATTCCTCACAAAATGATGTGAAGATTAAATGAGAGCACAGGAAAGTGCTTAATGCAGGGCTTGGCACAGAGTGAAGGACAGTAAGGCAGACTGTAGTTTCCTCCTTCCTAAGGGACAAAACTTAGTTTGTTTGTTTTGCCAGGGAATTATTCCGAACGCCACTCTGCTATTATATCCAAAGATGATTTTTCTGTTTGGAAGGTCACACAAGGCTCAATATCCTGAACTGCCCGGAGACCAGTAGTGAAAAACTTAGCATATTATTGTCCTGATTTCACCAGGCCCGTGCACCTGGTGACTCGCTGGGTGATTCACAGATCGCTCTCAGAAATTTCATTTTGACCTTAAACCTGTGACAATTCCATTCCTAGCAAGTGGAGCACATTGCTTTGAGAAAGTGAGCTGATTTATTTTGTGTTTTGAATCCTCTGCTATTGGTTTACACCAGAGGACCCAAAATGTGCACCTGTCATCTGCAGAATATGGGTTTGCTAGGGCATATTATGAGATCTCAGACTCCTGTGTTTCCTGATATTTACGGAACACACCTCCCTTAGCATCCTTCACCACTGACAACCTGAAACATCCTGAATCACACTCCTTATTTTCTTTTTCTCTTCTTTCTTTTTTTTTTTTTTGAGATGGAGTCTCACTCTGTCACCCTGGCTGGAGTGCAGTGGTGTGATCTAGGCCCACTGCAACCTCTGCCTCCCAGGTTCAAGCAATTCTCCTGTCTCAGCCTCCCGAGAAGCTGGGACTACAGGTACCCGCCACCACACCCAGCTAATTTTTGTATTTTCAGTAGATATGAGGTTTCACTATGTTGGCCAGCCTGGTCTCGAACTTTTGACCTCGTGATCTGCCCACCTTGGTCTCCCAAAGTGCTGGGATTACAGGCGTGAGCCACCATGCCCAGCCACATTTGTTATTTTCTACAACAATCATGGCCATGGCCAGCATCACCTTCCTCTTGACATGGGATAAAGGGAAAGAGGAGGGCTGGTGCTGTCCCTAGGGAGCCTTCCTGCTAAGTAAAGGGTGGCACCTGTCTTCTAAGCAGACACAGCCCCTGCTGGAGTACGTGGCTTGGAGAACAAAAATGGGCTTCCACTCACCCACTCTGCAACCCTGGTGGACCCTGCAAACAGCATGGCCTTTGCAGTTAGGTAGAGTCAGAATCTGCTTTGAATCTGGTCCCTGACTTTTACTGTTTACTAGCTATGGCTGTGGGCCAGGTACTGAACCTATCTGAGCCTCAGTTTCCTCATTTGATTGTCATGCCCATTTCATATGATTGTATTATATGAGTGTAGCTCATTGTTTAAATAAGAATATTTTAAAACTGTGTGTGTGTGTTTGAATTAACACGAAATACACACAAAAATACACATTGAGCTATTAAAAGTGGTTGGAACTTAGGGGCAGAATCATAAGGCAGAAGGAAAAAACTAATTCTTTTTTTGGTGGTGGTTTCTTTAAACACTTCTGTTTTGCTTGAACTTGTTTTTATGCACATTCATTACTTTTTTAAAAAATGATATTTTTATTTTGAAATAATTTTAGATTGGCCGGGTGCAATGGCTCATGCCTATAATCACAGCACTTTGGGAGGCTGAGGTGGGTGGATCATCTAAGGTCAGGAGTTTGAGACCAGCCTGGCCAACATAGTGAAACTCTGTCTCTACTAAAAATACAAAAAATTAGCTGGGTATGGTGATGAGCACCTGTAGTCCCTGCTACTAGGGAGGGTGAGGCAGGAGAATCACTTGAACCTGGGAGGCAGAGGTTACAGTGAGCCGAGATCACGCCATTGCACTCAGCCTGGGCAACAAGAGTGAGACTCTTTCTCAATAATAATAATAATTTTAGATTTACAGAACAGATACAAAAATAGTACAGAGATTCTGTATATTCCTCACCCAGTTCCCACTAATGTGATCATCTTATATAACGATGGAACATTTGATAAAACTAAGAAGCCCATATTAGTATATTACTGCTGATTAAACGGCAGACTTGATTAGGATTTCACTGGTTTATCCACTAATGTCCATTTTCTGTTCCGGATACCCGCATTGTATATATATCTATATATGTAAAATATGAATTAATATGTATATTATATTGTCTTTTGTTCTCAAATGTAGGGGAAAGAGGTCAAGATGCTTGAGGATTATTCTGCCACAAATAACTTCGGTTTTGTTTTTGTTTTGAGATAGGGTCTTGCTCTGTTGCCTAGGCTGGAGTGCAGTGGTGCGATCACAGTTCAGCTCAGCCTCGGCTTCCTGGGCTTAAGTGATCCTCCTGTCTCAGCCTTCCAAAGTGCTGGAATTACAGGGATGAGATGCCATGCCCAGACAGCTGTACGGTTTTGAGCCAGATACTCCCTCTCTTTGGACCAGTCTCCTCATTTATAAAAGAAGTGGGTAGGGCGAGAGATCACTAAGCGTCTCTCACAGTCCAGGCCCACTGATTTTTAGGGGAGACAAAATGAGGATGCAAAGTCATTTAAAATAAATTTCTCAAAACATTAAAATAGATGCTATAGCTGCAAGGAGTCCCTTTTGGCCTCATTAAGGAACAGTTAAAGATCTGGTCACATCTTCCAAATGGGAACTGCTGACTCCTGTGACCACTGAGGATGGAGACATTTGCTGATCTCGCAGGTCTCTTCCATTTCTCTCTACTAGGATTTACTGTGTTGTAAAGGCTTGGTGTGAGGAAGAAGGAGGTTTTATCCAAATCCTTTGAGAAACGAGAAAATGTAAATCCTGATTCTCATTTTGCTCTAGTGTTAATGACCCCCAGATATCTGGTGAGGAAGACAGGATCTGGAACCGGTCTCCGTTTCTTACTAGCTGGTTTAGTCTTAAGTTCATGGCAGCTTGCCCAAGCTGTGCCAGCTGAGTGAGCTCTAGATAGCAGCATTTGAAATGGGTAATTATGCATCAAACCCAGCCTACCTTACCTCTCCTAAAGGAACCTGATGTCTGAATTCCTTTCTCCGAGATCATGGCATATACCTGTTTATACAGAACTGTGTCCATGGCAGGCAAGTTCTGTCCATGTTTGGCTAAAAGAAGGGGGCAACAGTGTCACATCCACAGGGAAGCTTTTCTCACCTACCCCTTAAAGATTAGACCAGACCCCTTGTGGAAGCTTTCAGAGAATCCCGCACATCCTTGTCGCAGAAGTCAGCACCATTGTCATCATTTGAATAGTTTGTTATAATTTGATTAATGTCTTTCTTTCCTTGTGGTTCTCAATAGGGACGATTTTGTCCCCAGGGAACATTTGCAGTGTCTAAAGATATCTTTGGTTGTCACAACTGGAGGGAGGCAGGGTGGAGGGATGTTTTTGGCATTTAGTGGATAGAGACAAGGGATTCTGCTAAACATTCTAAAATGTACAAGACAAGGCTGGGCACAGTGGCTCACGCCTGTAATCCCAGAACTTTGGGAGTCTGAGGCAGGAGGATCACCTGAGGTCAGGAGTTCGAGACCAGCCTGGCCAACATGGTGAAACCCTGTCTCTACTAAAAATATAAAAATTAGCTAGGTGTGGTGGCACATGCCTGTAATCCCAGCTACTCAAGAGGCTGAGGCAGGAGAATCGCTTGAACCTGGGAGGCGAAGGTTGTAGTGAACTGAGATCGAGCCATCGCACTCCAGCCTGGGCAACAAGAGCAAAACTCAGTCTCAAAAAAGAAAAAAAATAGAATGTATAAGACAGCCTCCGGAAGTATGATCCATCCAAAATGTCCACAGTGTTGAGAAACACTACTGTGGATTGTGCGTTCCACCAAGAGAGGAATTGTGTTTTTTTTCTTTACCGCCGAACCCAGTCCTCACAGAGTCTGTGACAGGAAAGGTATTTGGTGCATAGTTGATGACTGACACCTGCCTATTCTGTCCTCTGGGCCTGGGATAACATCAGATTACATTTTGTTTCCCAAGGGCTGAACCCAACGCTTAACATATAGTAAGCAAATGATTTGAAATGAATGAAGACTTGGTAAATGAATGGATGAATGAAAGAATGAGTGAATAAATCCATCCATCCATCCATCCATGACCCAAATGGGCCCTCATGCCAATAATACATCAATAGTAGTCTTCTGACGCCAGCTTTGGTTTTACCACTACCCAGCTAAGTAATCTTATGAATTTGGCATGTATTTGTGTAGACCAGCATTGTCCAATAAAATGTCCTACAATTATGGAAATGTTATATATCTGTGTATATGTCTTCAAAACAGGAGCCACTAGCCACCAGTTACTAATGAACCCATGAAATAAGGCTAGTGTGACTAATTCATTTAATTTAAATGGCCACATGTGGCTAGCAGCTACTGTATTAGCACAGTTTCAGACCTTTTAGATTTTTACATTTGGGATTACATCACATATATTATACCCATGTAAAATAGTTTTGTTGCCTGAGTTTTTATATAAATGTATGTATTTATTTATTTATTTATTTTTTTGAGACAGAGTCTTGTTCTGTCACCAGGCACCAGGCTGGAGTGCAGTGGCACAATCTCGGCTCACTGCAATCTTCATCTCCTGGGTTCAAGCAATTCTTCTGCCTCAGCCTGCCGAGTAGCTGGGACTACAGTCATGCGCCACCACGCCTAGCTAATTTTTGTATTTTTTAGTAGAGATGGAGTTTCACCATGTTGGCCAGGACAGTCTTGATCTCTTTTTTTTTTTTTTTTCTGAGATGGAGTTTCGCTCTTGTTACCCAGGCTGGAGTGCAATGGCACAATCTCGGCTTACCGCAACCTCCGCCTCCTCGGTTCAGGCAATTCTCCTGCTTCAGCCTCCCGAGTAGCTGGGATTACAGGCACGCGCCACCATGCTCAGCTAATTTTTTGTATTTTTAGTAGAGATGGGGTTTCACCATGTTGACCAGGATGGTCCTGATCTCTTGACCTCGTGACCCACCTACCTCGGCCTCCCAAAATGCTGGGATTACAGGCGTGAGCCACTGCACCCGGCTCTTTTTTATTTTTGAGATGGAGTCTCAGTCTGTTGCCCAGGCTGAAATGCAGTTGTGCAATCTCAGCTTACTGCAACCTCTGCCTCCCAGGTTCAAGCAATTCTCCTGCCTCAGCCTCTTGAATAGCTGAGACTACAGGTGCATGCCACTATGACTGGCTAATTTTTATATTTTTAGTAGAGACAGGGTTTCCCCATGTTGGCCAGGCTGGTCTCAAACTCCTGACCTCAGGTGATCTGCTTGCCTTGGTCTCCCAAAGTGCTGGGATTATAGGCTTGAGCCCTTGTGCCCAGCCATAAATGTATTTTTCACGGGTTCTGTAACTTGGCTGTTTCACTCATTCTGTTTTTGACACCTGTCCTGTTAGATCTAGCTCACTCCCTTTATTTACTGCATAGTGTTTCATTGTATGACTATTTTATATTTTGTTAGCCATTCTACTGATGGACATTTTGGGTGTTTCTTTTTTTCTCTCTCTCTTACAAACAGTGCTGCAGTGAACATCTTTGTATTGTCTCTGTAGAGGTCTTAGTCCATTTTCTGTTGTTATAGCAGGATACCACAGTCTGGGTAATTTATAAAGAAAAAACTATCTAGCTCACCATTCTGAAGGCTGGGAAGTTCAAGAGCGTGGCTCCAGCCTCTTGAACTTCTTGCCATGTGATGCCGTCTACCATGTTGTGAAGAAGAAAGATGCCTTCATAGCATTGTAGAGGGCATCACATGGCAAGAAGAGAAGAGTGTGTGTGTGTGCTCAGATCTCTCTTCCTCTTCTTATAAAATGACCAGTCCCACTCTGGGGACCCCACCCAGATGACCTCATCTAATCCTAACTACCTCACTAAACCCCCTATCAACATATAAATTTGGAGATTAAATTTTGAACACCGGAAATTTGGGGGACACATTCAAAGCATAGCATTAGGCTTCTCCTGGTTATTCTCAAGATTGAAATACTCCATAGTGTATGCATGAGTATAATTTTATTAGTTCTGCCAGGAGGGTGCCCTAATTTGTAAAATAAGGATTCAGTGATTTCTAAGGTTTCTTTCTCCGGTGTAAAACCCAATTCTTCTGCAACAGTAGAGGTGAGAGACTGATTTTATTTATTTTATTTATTTATTTTTTTTTTGAGACGAAGTCTCACTCTCACCCAGGCTGGAGAGCAATGGCACAATCTCGGCTCACTGCAACCTCCACCTCCCAGGTTCAAGCGATTCTCCTGCCTCAGCTTCCCGAGTAGCCGGGATTACAGGCACATGCTGCCATGCCTGGCTAAGTTTTGTATTTTTAGTAGAGACAGGGTTTCACCATCTTGGCCAGGCTGGTCTCAAACTCCTGACCTCGTGATCCACCCACCTTAGTCTCCCAAAGTGTTGGGATTACAGGTGTGAGCCACCACACCTAGCGAGAGACTAACTTTAAACTTTTGGCAATGATCTAGTCTGTACTGTGCTCAGTCAGATACAATGGAAACAGATAATATCCAGGGTCATATGTTCCCAGTTGTCCCCTCTCTGGGTCCCTGGGAAGAGAAAACTCTATAAAACATCAGATCAATTTTTCTTTTAATCCTCTAAGTAATAAAGTGGATAAAAGTTTCTGGCAGTGGAAAACTCCTATTATTTAATTACATTAAAATAAATCAGTCACTAAACTTGGAAACCCAAGCTTTGCTTGCTCAGATAGCTGAAAGAGTAAAAAGGTTTTCATGCTGCACAGTTTTTCTAACTCCCCCAATGTGATCGTGATCTAGAGTCATTTTACCCGTTCACACCTGCTGTTACCCAGTGGTTAATGCAATGAATAATAATTGTCAAAGAAACCTTATCTAATGTCAGTAAACACCTCATGTCTACTAAGTTTGAATGTGTCACTTGTCTTTGGACAGTAACCACAATTTAGTATTTTAGAATATACACACATGCAGGCAAATATATATCCTATTTCTGAGGAATTAAATATACAGTAGTCCTTGATGTTTTGTCCATTACTCATGTTCACATGACTTCAGTCTTATGAGAGGACTTTAACCCACTTATCTGGGTGGCAGAATAGTGTTAGGAAAATGTGGGCTTTTTCATCACCTGTTTAATTGCAAATACTTGTACTGGGTGTTGTTTCTATATTGACATTAACTAACCTCCAGGTATTAGAATTAAGTTTGCTAAAACAAAGCTTCAGAACAAAACAGAATGATTTGGTGGTTTCCCTCCCATTATAGATTTGCTTATTATGAAAACTTTGGAAATTATAGAAAAGCAGAAGGAAGAATCAAAGGATGATCACTATTACTATATTGGTGTAGTTCCTTCTCATTTTTTCTCTTCCTTCTTCTTCTTCTTCTTTTTTTTTTTTCTGAGACAGTTTCACTCTATTGTTCCGGCTGGAGTAGTCACTGCTTATTGCAGCCTCTACCTCCTGGGCTCAAGTGATCCTCCCACCTAAGCCTCCTAAGTAGCTGGGACTATAGGAGTATGCCACCATGCCTAGCATGAAAATATTTTTTATTATTTTTGTAAAGAAAGAGTCTCCCTATGTTGTCCAGGCTGGTCTTGAACTCCTGACCTCAGGTGATCTGTCGGCCTTGGCCTCCCAAAGTGCTGGGATTACAGATGTGAGCCACAAGATACATATATTTTATATAAAACAATATGCAGTGTTCTTTTGAGTAGTTTTTTTTTTTAATTGCCCATATTTATAGCTTTGTTTTTGATATGAGGTCTCACTATGCTGTCCAGGCTGTACACAAACTCCTGGGCTCAAGCAATCTTCCTGCCTCAACCTCCTGAGGACTGGGACTAAGGTGAGCACCACTGTGTGCAGCTTGTATAGCTGTTGTTTCGATACATAGTGATTGTATAGAGTTGTTTAGATGTGTAATATATTGATGGTATACCTATTGTTTGCATCTTAATGTCCCTCTTGAGGAATGGAAATCCTGAGCCATATAGGAGAATAAACCCTCAGTCCTCTCATCCATAAGATGATAATAATAGTACTGTGATATTGTGAAATATGTTTGGTCTTCATCCAGTTTGCTGACATACAACTAAAATCCTTCAAAGTGATGTGTGTTTTTGTACGCTAATAAGTTGACTGGTGGCTTGGCAGCCTCTAGGTAGCTTCAGAATGCAGGCTGGTCCCAAAAAGACTCAGGCATGATTAGCGGGTTAGGACTTTCAGCCCCACTCTCCAGCTTCTGGGGAAGGGTGAGGGGCTGAGGGTTAAGTTGATCACCAATGTCCAAAGGCTTAATCAGTCATGCCTATGCAATGAAGCCTCCATAAAAACCCAAAAAGACAGGGTTCAGAGAGCTTCTGGATAGCTGGACACATGGAGGTCCCTGGAGGGTGGCACCCCAGAGAGGACCTGGAAACCGTGCCCTTTTCCCCGTACCTCACCCAAGGCATCACTTCATCTGTACCCTTTGCAGTAAGCTAATAAATGTAAACACTTGTTTCCCTGAGTTCTGTGAGCTATTCTAGCAAATTAATCAAACCCAAGTAGGGGATCGTAAGAACCCCTATTTATATCGGTCGGTCAGAAGCATGGGAAAAACAACATGGACTTGAGTTTGGCATCAGAAAGTGGGGGGCAGACTTGTGGGACTGAGCCCTCAACCTGTGAGATCTGACGCTATCTCTAGGTACACAGTATTAGAATCGAATTTATTTATTTATTTATTTATTTTTGAATTGGAGTTTTCGCTCTTGTTACCCAGGCTGGAGTGCAATGGCGCGATCTCGGCTCACTGCAACCTCCACCTCCTTGGTTCAGGCAATTCTCCTGCCTCAGCCTCCTGAGTAGCTGGGATTACAGGCACTGCGCCAACGTGCCTAGCTATTTTTTTGTATTTTTAGTAGAGACGGGGTTTCACCATGTTGACCAGGATGATCTCAATCTCTTGACCTTGTGATCCACCCGCCTCGGCCTCCTAAAGTGCTGGGATTACAGGCGTGAGCCACCGCTCCCGGCTAGAATTGAATTTATTTAGAAGATACCTGACTTGAAGTCAGGAGTTTGAGATCAGCCTGAACAACATGGCGAAACCCCGTCTTTACTAAAAATACAAAAATCAGCTGGGCGCGGCGTGGTGGCAAGCATCTGTAATCCCAGCTGCTTGAGAGGCTGAGGCAGGAAAATCGCTTGAACCCGGGAAGTGGAGGTTGTATTGAGCTGAGATTGCGCCACTGTGCTCCAGCCTGTGCGACAGGCTTCTATTTTCTTTTCTGTCTCAAAAAAGAAAATAGAAGACACCCTACTGGTGTCTGCTGAAGACCTTTCCAGAGAATTGATTACTGGTGGGGAGAAATCCACACACATTTTTATGACCAGAAGTCACAGAAGTAATTTGTTGAGTGAGAGACTAGGAAAAAAAAAAAGGTCTGTTTTTTTTTTCCTGCTTGTACGTACCTCATAGTGTGGATGTGGAAATTAAATGAAATTGAATGATTACTTTGAGTTTTGAGATCTCACTCTGTGCCTGGCTCCCTCCCGCTGAGGGCTCTGGGGCTGCTTGCTGGGCTTCCATTTCCAAGTATTTATTACATGACCTTGAACTGCATACCTGATCCCTATGAGCCAAACTTTTCTCATATTTAGAATGCAGATAATAATAATATGTATCTCTAGTATGACATACTAATACATGTCTAATGCAGATGATAATATGTATCCATGATATGTTATTGTCACAACATATCATTGTTGTGACAAAGAAGTGAGATAGCATGGGGCCTGGCAAATTGTAAGCACCAAGGAACTGACAGCCTTTATTATTTTTAATAATAATTATAAAGGTTGATGCAAAAGTAATTGCAGTTTTTGCCACTAAAAGTAATATTGCTGGCCAGGTGCGGTGGCTTACGCCTGTAATCCCAGCACTTTGGGAAGCCGAGGCAGATGAATCACGAGGTCAGGAGTTTGAGACCAGCCTGGCGAAGATAGTGAAACTTTGTCTCTACTAAAAATACAAAAATTAGCCGGGTGTGGTGGCGGACACCTGTAATCCCAGCTACTCAGGAGGCTGAGGCAGGAGAATCATTGAACCTGGGAGGCAGAGGCTGCAGTGAGCTGAGATCATGCCACTACTCTCCAGTCTGGACAGAGCAAGACAGCATCTCAAAAAAATATATTATTACTACTCTTTAACTTTATATTATTATTATTGTATTATTATTAGCTGTCTAACTTGATCCTGCTCCACAGATTTTGTTTTTGTTTTTTTGAGACAGGGTCTTGCTCTGTTACCCAGATTGAAGTACCGTACCCTCGAACTTCTGGGATCAGGTCATTCTCCCACCTCAGCCTCCTGAGTCTCTAGGACTACACGTATTCACCAGCATGCCTGGCTAATTTTTTAAAATTTTTTGTAGAGATGGAACCTGGTTATATTGCTCAATCTGATCTCAAACTCCTGGCCTCAAATGATCCTCCCACCTCAGCCTCCCAAAGTGCTGGGATTACACGTGTGAGCCACCGTGCCCAGCCTTGCTTGACAGATTTTAATGGCTGAAAATGAATCCACAAAACAAAAAAATGGTCAGTGGTTAGATGAATTTGGGAAACCACATCTGTTGTGACTAGCTCTTGATTGACAGTGCATTGAAAAATATAAAAAGTAAAAATGTCCAAGGTAAAAAGGATTTTTTTTTTTTTTAGGTAAAAAGGGTTTTAACCAACATTTCCCAAACACATTTGACCATAAATCCTTCTGTTCCTCTCACATCTATAAACGTCCCAAAGAAGTAATGTTCTGTCTGAAATGCATTTGGGGTATTAGTTTAAGGTATGCCTCCCTCAGATTGGATACATACACCTGAATTGGCGGCCTTGTATATCTTCATCCATACAAGAAAGCCTACTGGCTACTTCAAGACCTCTGGTGTGAGAACACTAGTGTAATTTAGAATATGTGTTAACAACTACGGATTCTCAGATTCTCAGGCAGCCTTGAGCACCCAACAGATTCTTGATCCTGTAACAAGAGAGTTTTCTTTATTTTGGAAGCAATTGTCTAATACTATGTTGCACAGAGCTTTGTGCCATTGGAGCATGTCTCTTAAAACCTTTGGCCCTCATGTGACTCTGTAATATGAGATAAGACCCTCCTGGCCAGGCTCAGTGGCTCACACCTGTAATCCCAACCCTTAGGGAGGCTGAGGCGGGTGGATCACAAAGTCAGGAGATCAAGACCACCCTGGCCAACATGGTGAAACCCTGTCTCTACTAAAATACAAAAAACTAGCTGGGCATGGTGGCACGTGCCTGTAGTCCCAGCTACTCAGGAGGCTGAGGCAGAGGAATTGCTTGAACTCGGGAGGTGGAGGTTGCAGTGAGCCAAGATTGTGCCACTGCACTCCAGCCTGGCAACAGAGAAGACTCCATCTCAAACAAATAAACAAAAAAAAGATCCGCTGGGCATTAATGACTGAGGTCTTTCAAATATCCTTGAGAGTTCGGTATGACAGAAGATACCATAAACCAAAGGAAAGACAACCCATGGATAGGGATGAGGTCTTTGCAACACATGTAACCAGCCTGGCTGGTTACAATGGATTTGTATCCAGAATACATAAGGCTGGGTGTGGTGGCTCATGCCTGTAATCCCAACACTTTGGGAGTTCCAGATAGGAGGATAGCTTGAGGTCAGCAGTTCAAGACTAGCTTGAACAACATAGCAAGTCCTCATCTTTACCAAAAAATAAAAATAAAACATTTACTGGGCATGGTGGTGTGCACTTGTGGTCCCAGCTACTTGGGAGGCTGAGGGGGAAGGATCACTTCAGCCTGGGAATTTGAGTTTGAGGCTGCAGTGAGCTATGAGAGCACCATTGCATTCCAGTCTGGTTGACAGGGTGAGATCCTGTCCTTAAAAAGTAAAAAAAATTAAAAGGCTCAAATGAATAAGCAATAAAGATAAAAATATCCTAAATGAAAAACTAAGCAAAGCAAACAAAGAGAAGAGGAAACTCAATGGTCAATAAACATCTGAAAAGAGGTCCAGAGTAGTCACAGGAAAATGCAAATTCAAACAATGAGATATGTACATAAGTAAAAGTATGAACACAAGCGGGGGATGACACAAACCAACTTCAAAATAGTAGTTCCTTTTTTTTTTGAGTTAGAGTCTCTTTCACCCAGGCTGGAGTACAGTGGCATGATCCCAGATCACCACAAGCCCCACCTCCTGGGTTCAAGTGATTCTCGTGCCTCTGTCGCCCAGGCTGGAGTGCAGTGGCATGATCCCAGCTCACCACAACCCTGCCTCCTGGGTTCAAGTGATTCTCATACCTCAGCCTCCTGAGTAGCTGGGACTACAGGTGCCTGCTATTTTTTGTATTTTTAGTACAGATGGGATTTCACCCATGTTGGCCAGGCTGGTCTTGAACTCCTAACCTCAGGTGATCCACCTGCCTTGGCCTCCCAAGGTGCTGGAATTACAGGCGTGAGCCACGGCGCCTGGCTTAGCATAGTAGTTTCTAAGGGGAGGGAGAAAGGAACAAAGAATAGGGAATGAGGCTTAAGTGCTATGTGTATGTCTTCTTTCTTTCTAAAAAATGTAAAAACAAGATGAAGAAATATAGGGAATGTTGACATCTGTTAAATCTGGACTGTGGATTTGTGGCATCTATTTTCTGTATATTTTAAATATTTCCTGTTTGTTTTTATTATTATTATTATTGAGACAGTGGCCATGATAGCTCACTGTAACCTTGAACTCCTAGGCTCAAGTGATCCTCCTATCTCAACCTCCTGAGTAGTTGGGATGGACACCATCACACCCACACCCAACTACTTTTTATTTTTATTTACTTATTTATTTGAGATAGAGTCTCCCTCTATTGCCCCGGCTTGAGTCCTCTGCCTCCTGGGTTCCAGTGATTCTCCTGCCTTAGCCTCCTGAGCAGCTGGGGTCATAGGTGTGTGCTGCCACACCAGAGTATTTTTTTTTTTTTTTGGTACTTTTAGTTGAGATGGAGTTTCACCATGTTGGCCAGGTTGTTCTTGAACTCCTGACCTCAAGTAATCGGCCTGCCTCAGCCTCTCAAAGTGCTGGGATTGCAGGCATGAGCCACTGCACCCAGCACTCATTTTTGTTTTTTTATTTTTTGTAGGGACAGGGTCTTTTTATGTTGCCTTGGCTGGTCTTGAATTCTGGCCTCAAGCTATCCTTCTTCCTCCCAAAGTACTGAGATTACAGGCGTGAGCCATTGGGGCTGACTGAGATATTTCCTATTTTAAAATAAAAGGAAAGAAACTTCACCTTGAGCTGATTTATATGAATATAGAGTTTGTAGGATATTACCTTATAAAATATCTTCTTCTATTTTAAGTATTACATTTATTTAATCTCTTTCATTTGTTGATTTTGTGCTTTCATCAACAGACTTATCTGGAATCATTTGTACATTGTAAACAGCAGAAATGTTGATTGTCGTGGTTTGATTGGCCTCTAGGACCTTAAGTCCAGGTAGTTTGGCTTTGCTTAATAGTTTTGGCCTTTTTCCTTTTATAAAAGACTTGGTGTTGATTTAGATTAACTTGATGATAGTTTCTAGATGAATCAGTCAGGACTCACTCAGTAAGGTTGCAAATGACAGAAAAGTCACCTCAAACAGGCTTAAGATGAAATTTTATTTGGACATGTTAGTGAAGGGTTATGAGTTGCAGGAGAACTGGTCAAGCTTTAGATACTAGTGGATCCAGGATCTGAAATAATCTCATTCCACTTTCAGTGTTACAATAATTTTTAATATTTTGGTATTTTATTTTATTTTTTGAGATGGAGTTTCATTCTTGTTGCCCAGGCTGGAGTGCAACGGCTCAATCTCAGCTCACTGCAAACTCCGCCTCTGAGGTTCAAGTGATTCTCCTGCCTCAGCCTCCCAAGTAGCTGGGATTACGGGAGTGAGCCACCACACCTGGCCAGTATTTTGGCATTTTAGTTTTTCAGTATTACAAATAGTGTTGTAATAAGCACGTCATCTATACACATGAGTGCAAGTTTCTTGAACCTAGAAGTGGAACTGCCAGGTCAAGAGTATAGATATTTCCGGCTTTACCAGGTGTTGCCAGATTTCTAGCCAAAGAGGGTTTTTGTGTTTTTTTGTTTTTGTTTTTCTTTTGTTCATTTGTACTTCCAGTAGCACTAGCAGTGTAGGTAAGTTCTCATTTCTTTTCCTTTTGTCCTTTTAGACTTAGAATTTTAAGGATCTAAAATCGTTCCATTCTTCAGCCAAAATGATCAAGGTCAACGTCAACAGTAACAAATCATGTTAATAGTGTGTGTCCTTGAAATGGTGTTAAAAAATGGCATTTTACCTATGTAGTCTTCCTCCCAAAAACACATTTTCCCAGCCTAATTACAAGAAAAACACCATAAAAATGCCATTTGAGGGGTACGCTGCAATGTATTGTCTAATAGTTCTCAAAACTGTCAAGGTCGGCTGGGCGCAGTGGCTCACGCCTGTAATCTCAGCACTTTGGGAGGCTGAGGTGGGTGGATCATGAGATCAGGAATTCAAGACCATCCTGCCCAATATGGTGAAACCCCGTCTCTACTAAAAATATAAAAATTAGCCAGGCACAGTGGCAGGCGCCTGTAATCCCAGCTACTCGGGAGGCTGAGGCAGGAGAATCACTTGAACCCAGGCGGCAGAGGTTTTAGTGAGCCAAGGTGGTACCACTGCACTCCAGCCTGGGTGACAGAGTGAGACTCTCAAAAAAAAAAAAAAAAAAGCTGTCAAGGTCATCAGAAAATCTCAGAAACTGTCACAGCCACGAAAATCCCAAAGAGACATGACAACTAAATGTAAGGGGTTTTCTTGGAGGGGGTCCTGGAACACAAAAAGGACATTAGGTAAACTAAGAAATCTGAATAAACTATGGACTTTAGTTAATAATGATGTATCAGTATTTGTGCATTAATTGTAGCAAACATACCACACTAATGTAAGATGTTAACAATGGAAGAAACTGGAAACTGGGCTTAAGGTATACGGTAACCTTAGGATCACTTGAGCTGGGAGTTCAAAGCTGCAGTGAGCCATGATCACCACACGCCACAGCACTCCAGCCTGGGTGACAGAGTGAGACCTTGTCTCTTAAAAAAAAAAAAGCCAAGTGTGGTGGCTCATGCCTATAACCCCAGCACTTTGGGAGGCTAAGGTAAGCAGGTCACAAGGTTGGGAGTTCAAGAACAGCATGGCCAACATAGTAAAACCCCATCTCTACTAAAAATACAAAAATTAGCCGGTGTGGTGGTGGGCACCTGCAGTTCCAGCTACTGTACTTGGGAGTAGGAGAATTGTTTGAACCTGGGAGGCAGAGGTTGCAGTGAGCCAAGATGTGCCATTGCACTCCAGCCTGGGCAACAGAGCGAGACTCCATCTCAAAAAAAAAAAAAAAAATTAGAGGCTGGGCACAGTGGCTCATGCCTGTAATTGCAACACTTTGCAAGGCTGAGGCAGTCAGATCACTTGAAGTCGGGAATTTAAGACCAGCCTACCTAACATGGAGAAACCCTGTCTCTACTAAATATGCAAAATTAGCTGGGTGTGGTGTCGCATGCCTGTAATCCCAGCTACTCGGGAGAATGAGAATTGCTTGAACCCAGGAGGCGGAGGTTGCAGTGAGCCAAGATTGTGCCATTACACTCCAGCCTGGGCAACAAGATAGAAACTCTGTCTAAAAAAAAAAAAAAGAAGAGGAGGAAGAAGAAGGAGGAGGTTTGTAGCAAGTGTCTTGGTGCCATTTTCTCAAAAGCATGTGTTCACTTCTTATCTCTATGTCACATTTTGGTAATTCTTGTGATATTTCAATTTTTTTCATTATTACTCTATCTGTTATGGTGTTATGGTGATATGTGATCAGTGATCCTTGATATTACTATTTAAATTGTTTTGTGGCACCACCAACCACACCCATATAAGACAGAAAACTTAATCAATAAATGACTACTTTACTGACCGGCCATTCCCTTGTCTGTCTCTCTCTCTCTCTCTCTCCTTGGGCCTTCCTACTTCTTGAAACACAACATACTGAAATTAAGCCAATTAATAACATTACAGTGACCTCTAAATGTCAAAAGTCAAGAAGGGCTGAAAGCTAGGTTTCTTGTGAGTGAAAAGGAAAAGTTTTTTTGTTTGTTTTTGTTTTGAGATAGGATCTCTATTGCTCAGGTTGGAGTGCAGTAGTGGGGTCATGGCTCACCGCAGCCTCAACCTCCTGGGCTTAAGTAATCCTCCTGCCTTAGCCTCTCAAGTAGCTGGGACTACAGAGGAGCACTATCATCTGGCTAATTTGTTATTTATTGTAGAGATGGGGGTCTCACTCTGTTGTCCAGAATGGTCTTGAACTCCTAGACTCAAGCAATCCTCCCACCTCAGTTTCCCAAAGTGTGGGGATTACAGGCATGAGCCATCCCGCCCAGCCCAACCAGATTTTCAGAATGCTAAATGAGCATTAGCTTCAGTTTAAAAGTCTCCAGCTGCATTAGCCCCTGACAGGGGAGTCAGCCAGCCCTTTGAAGCCAGGCACTGATTTCTCTAGCTGTGGAAGTCCTAGATGGCAGCTTCTTCCAATAGAAGGCTGTTTCATCTACATGGAAGATCTGTTGTTTAGTGCAGCTCCCACTGTCAATTACCTTGGCTAGATCTTATGGATTACTTGCTGCAGTTTCTCCATCAGCACTTGCAGTTTCACCTTGCATTTTCATATTGTAGAGATGGTTTCTTTCCTTTAGCCTCATGAACCAAGCCCTGCTATCTTCCAACTTTTCTTCTGCAACTTCCTCACCTCTCTCAGCCTTCATAAAATTGAAGAGATTTAGGGCCTTGCTCTGGATTAGGCTTTGGTTTAAGGGAATGTTGTGGCTGGTTTGATCTTCTGTCTAAACCACTCAAACTTCCTTCCTATTAGCAATGAAGCTGTTTTGCTTTCTGTCATTTGTATATTCACTGCAGCAGCACCTTTGATTACCTTCAAGAATTTTTCCAGCGCCAGGTAAGGTAGTTCTCACCTGTAATCCAAGCACTTTGGGAGGCCGAGGCAGGAGTATCACTTGAGGTCAGGAGTTCGAGACCAGGCTGACCAACATAGTGAAAACCCATCTCTACAACAAATATAAAAAATTAGCCAGGTTTGGTAGCACATTCCTATAATCCCAGCTACTTGGGTGAGGCAGGAGAATCGGTTGAACCCGGGACAGAGGTTGAAGTGAGCCGAGATCATGCCACTGTGCTCCAGCCTGGGAGACAGAGTGAGATTCCATTTCAAAAAAAATTAGTCAGGCATAGTGGCATGTGCCTGTAGTTCCCGCTACTCCAGAGGCTGAGACAGAATTGCTTGAACCTGGGAGGCAGAAATTACAGTGAGCACAGATTGTGCCACTGCACTCCAGCCTGGGTGACTCAGTCTCAAAAAAAAAGAAAAAAAAATCTGACTGGGCATGGTGGCTCACATCAGTAATCCCAACACTTTGGGAGGCCCAGGTGGGAGGATTGATTGACCCTAGGATTTGAGACCAGCATGGGCAACAACACAGCAAGAGCTTGTCTCTATGAAAAAATAAAATAAATTAACCAGACATGGTATCATGTACCTGTAGTCCCAGCTAGTCTGGAGGCTGAGGTGGGAGGATCACGTGAGCATGGGAGATAGGAGTGAGCTGTCATCATGCCACTGCACTCCAGCCTGGGTGACAGAGTGAGACCCCATCTTAAAAATATATATATATCCTAAGGCTCATAAGAATTATGCTAAATCTACTGTGCCTATGCTTTATAAATGGAACAACAAAGCCTGGATGTCAGCCCATCTGTTTACAGCATAGTTTATCAAATATTTTAAGTCCACTGTTGAAACCTACTGCTCAGAAAAAAAAAGATTCATTTCAAAATATTACTGTTCATTGATAATGTACCTGGTTACCCAGGGGCTCTGGTGGAGATTTACAAGGTGATTAATGTTTTCATGCTTTCTAACACAACATCCATTCTGTAGCCCACAGATTAAGCAGTCATTTCAACTTTCAAGTCGTATCATTTAAGAAATACATTTTGTAAGGCTGTAAGTGCCATAGATTGTGATTCTTCTAATGGATCTGGGAAAAGTCCAATGAAAACCTTCTGAAGCTGGGCACAGTGGTATGTGCCTCTAGTTCCAGCTACCTGAGAGACAGGAGGATCACTTGACTCCAGGAGTTTGAGACCAGCCTGGATAACATATTGAGAACTCCAACTGTTTTTTATTTTTTTGAGATTTCACCTTTGTTGTATCCTATATTTTATTTTCTTTTCTTTTTTTTAAATTATCCTTTAAGTTCTGGGATACACATGCAGAACATGTGGGTTTGTTAGATAGGTATACATGTGTCATGGTGGTTTGCTGCACCCATCAACCCACCATCTACATTAGGTTTTCTCCTAATGCTATCCCTCCCCTTGCCTCCCAACCCCTGACAGGCCACAGTATGTGATGTTTCCTTCCCTGTGCTTATTTGTTCAACTCCCACTTATGAGTAAGAACACGCTGTGTTTGGTTTTCTGTTCCTGTGTTAGTTTGCTGAGAATGATGGTTTTTAGCTTTGCTCTGTTGCCTCCTGAGTAGCTGTGATTACAGGCGCCTGCCACCAGGCCCAGATGATTTTTTGTATTTTTTAGTAAAGGCAGGGTTTTGCCATATTGGCCAGACTGGTCTTGAACTATTGCCCTCAAATGATCCACCCACCTTGGTCTCCCAAAGTGCTGGGACTACAGGTGTGAGCCACTGCGTCCAGCCAGCAATAAAGTATTTTTAAAGTATGGGCTGGGCGCAGTGGCTCACACCTGTAATCCCAGCACTTTGGGAGGCTGAGGTGGATGGATCATCTGAGGTCAGGCGTTCAAGATTAGCCTGGCCAACATGGAGAAATCCTGTTTCTACTAATAATACAAAATTAGCTGGGTGTGGTGTTGCATGCCTGTAATCCCAGCTACTTGGGAGATTGAGGCAGGAAAATCACTTAAACCCGGGAGGCGGAGGTTGCAGTGAGCCGAGATGGTGCCATTGCACTCCAGCCTGGGCAAAAAGAGAAAAACTCCATCTCAAATACTAATACTAATAATTAATTAATTAAAGTATGTACAGTTTTTTAGACATGATGCTGTTGCACACTTAATAGGTGACAGTACAGTGTAAACATAAATATGCACCAGAAAACCAAAAAATTCATATGACTCACTTTATTGCTGTGGTCTGGAACTCAACCTGAAATGTCTTCAAGGTATACTTGTATTTGTGAATTAATCTTTTGTTGGGTAAATGAGTTGTAAGTAAATAACTTCAGTTTATAGATTATCCTTTGATCAATTTTCCATATATATTTTATATACAGATATTTGAATTTAATATAGTCTAATCTTTTTCTTTATGCTTTGTACTTCTGAGTCTTTAGAAAATCTCTCCCTGTTCTGATGCCATAAGGACATTGGGCATTTTATTCCAAAAGTTTTTACATGCTGCTTTTTACCTTTCAAATTTTTAATTCATTTAAAATTATTTTATTTTATGTAAGGAACTAATTCATTTTGTGGGTTTTTTTTAATATAAATAATTGTTCTAGCACCATTGTATTTTCATTTTTTTCCCCACAGATTGATTTATAAAACCATTTCTATTTTATGCCAAGTTTCTATATGTATTTAAGCTGCTTCTGGCTTATCTACTCCTTTAATCTATTTGTCTATTGCTAAACAAATGTTGAATTTTTTTTTAATAATACGGCTTTATGTTAAATGTTTCTCATCTGGCAGGTCAAGTTCCCTCCTCTGTATGTTTTTTTCCTCAAAATTATCTTGGCTATTTTTGGCCTATTTGTTCTTTCATATGAAATTTAGGATTAGTTTTTCAAGAGCCATAAGAAGACTTCTGGGAATTTTGGTTGGTGTTATAATGTATTGATAAACCAACTTATTAATATTGAGTCTTTCTATTCAGGAACATAGTATCAGCTCTCTTTTTTAAGTTTTCCTTTGTGTCCTTCAATGAGCATTTTGTAAATTTCTCCTTAAAAGTATTTCCCATCTTTTGTTATATATTTATGGGCACCTCATAGTTTTTGTTGCTCTTGAAATTGTATTTTTTATCATTAATGACATTTTGAATGTCCTTACCAGCAAGTTGCTGAATTATTTTAATATTTTTCTTGGACTTCCTATGTAGATAAACATTTTGACTGTAAATAACCAAGATTTTTCTTCCTTACTTTGCAACCCTTATTCCTTTCATTTTTCATATTGCATTGACTAGAACCTCTTGGACAATATATAATAGTAGCACTGAGAGGAAAACATCTTTATCTTCTGTATTTTTGTCTGTTTTTGAGTCAGAGTCTTGCTCTCTTGCCCAGGCTGGAGTGCAGTGGCGTGATCATAGCTCACCACATCCTCCAACTCCTGGGCTCAAGTGATCCTTCTGCAGCAGCCTTCCAAATAGCTAGGACTACAGGTGTGTGCCACTATGCCCAGCTAAATGTTAAAATTTTTCGTAGAGGTGGGATCTTGCTATGTTGCTCAGGCTGGTCTCAAGAGGTCCTCCTACATAGGTGCCCTAAAGTGCTGGGATTACAGGCATAAACCATTATGCCTGGTCCCTGTAACGTTTATTTATCTGGTGTTTGTTTCTAACCAAGACAGAACGATTAATTCTAGAACATAGATTAGAATATGTTTTCTGTCTAACTAAAAATATTTTTGAAAATTGAGCAGGGATAGCTGATTAAGGATACAGAACTCTTAAGTACACTCAAGCTGGGATGAATTTCTTTAAATTGATTTGTGCATGTAATTATAAACTTTAAAGAAATAGAAGGAACAAGGCTGGGCATGGTTTTCCTGGGCTCACACCTGTAATCCCAGCACTTCAGGAGGTCAGCTTTTATTTTTATTTTTAATTTTTTTTGAGATGGAGTCTTGTTCTGTCACCCAGGCTGGAGTGCAGTGGCACCATCTCGCTTCATTGCAACCCCTGCCTCCTGGGTGGTGATTCTCCTGCCTTAGCCTCCTGAGTAACTGGGATTACAGGTGCCCGCCACGAGACAGGGCTAATTTTTGTATTTTTAGTAGAGACAGCGTTTCACCATCTTGTCCAGGCTGGTCTTGAACTCCTGACCTTGTGATCCACCTGCCTTGGTCTCCCAAAGTGCTGGGATTAGAGGCATAAGCCACTGTGCCTGGCTGAAGTTATGTTTTATGATGTTTAAGTTTCTCTATGAGGATTTCTGCAGTGCTCTGCAGAAAGCTCAGATTTCCAGGTATGATGCCACAATAATATATTTTAAAACCATTGCATTAGGTTATGCTGAGTAAGCCCTGGAGCCCGCAAGCCAAATACATGTTAGGTCCCAAAATAATGGTAAAGTACTACTGTGGGTTTGTTTTAGTCTCTCCCATTTCATATGAAATGTGTATTGCTTCTCCTTATTGGTCATCAAAATGAATCTTATTGGGGAGCGTATCCAAAGGGAATAATTAAGAAAAGGACACAAGTATAGATTTAGCTACAAGGATGTTCATTTCAGTTGTATTTACAAAGGTTTTTTCTTCTTCTTCTTCTTCTTCTTCTTTTCTTTTTTTGTGAGACAGTCTCACACTGTCGCCCAGACTGGAGTGCAGTGGCGTGATCTTGGCTCACTGCAACCTGTGCCTCCCAGGTTCAAGAGATTCTCCTGCCTTAGCCTCCCAAGTAGCTGGGATTACAGGCATGTGCCACCATGCCTGTCTGGTTTTTGTATCTTTAGTATCTGAGAGGTTTCACCATGTTGGCCAGGCTCATCTTGAATTCCTGACCTCAAGTGATCCACCCCATCTTGGCCTCCCAAATTGCTGTGATTACAGGTGTGAGCCACCACACCCAGCCTACAAATGTTTCTGAAAAAGAAAATAAACTAAATGCCAAAAGTAGGAGATTAGCTAAATAAGGTATTTCCTGTAATGGAATACTCTTCTGTCATCACACATTATTAAGAATATTGACTGATGTGGACGGACGTTCACAGTTAAATCAGGAAGGCAGGATAATAGTATATATAGGAGAGCCAATTTTTGTAATATGTAATGCAAAATATACATGAAAAAAATTCTCGAAAGATATATACTAAATGATCTTCTCTATGTGATAGTTTATGAGTTTTTGAATAATTATTATTTATGTTTTCAGCGATTATTTTTGTTTTTTACAATGAACACCTATTGTTTTTGAAGTATAATCCCACACACGCCTTATTTTTTATTAGAAAAAAACACTCAGGCCTTTCTAAAGCACTGATTAAATATATTACCTGCTGTGTTCTGTCAACTTAGAGAGCAAAGGAAGAAGAAATAGCTGTGTACAAAACTTAATTTAGACATAAGGAGAATTTCCTGAAGGTAAGACCTTTAATCTGTTGAATTGGGAAGGGGCTAGGTGAAACAATTAGGCAAAGGGAAGTGGTCAGGGCAGACTTGTGGGGCCAGCTGAATGAATAATGGTGAAGAGGATTTGAAGGTAGAAAGTAAAAGGCTTTCTGAAGCTGGAGGCCTAGGATACAAATTGCCTTGGTAATGACTCTTAAAGGCAGTCAGTTCACAAGCATGCATGGAAGGCAGAGTTCTGGGGAGAGAAAAGAAATAGAAACTGGGACTTCAATTATTCATTCATTCATTGCTCAAACATTATCGATTGCTCACTACCAATCCAGCATTGTACTAAGTGTTAGGCTCTGCTCTAGACAAGTTTACAATTTAGTTGGAGAGATGAAACACTAGAGTATGAAATCATCTGAGAAGGACTGGAAAATTAGTAGGAAAACACAGGTAACTTAGTTCATTTATTTATTTTACTTTATTTTTTGAGATGGAGTCTTGCTCTGTCACCCAGGCTAGAGTGTAGCCATCTTGGCTCACTGCAACCTCTGCCTCCCAGGTTCAAGCAATTCTCCTGCCTCAGCCTCTCAAGTCACTGGGATTCCAGGTATGCACCACCACACCAGCTAATTTTTGTATTTTTTTAGTAGAGGTGGGGTTTCACCATGTTAGCCAGGCTGGTCTAAAACTCCTGACCTCAAGTGATTTGCCTGCCCTGGCTTCCCAAAGTGTTGCGATTACAGGCATGAGTCACTGCGCCCAGCCAGGACTAGAAAATTAGAAAGAAAACCCAGGTAACTTGGTTCAACTAAAGAAGATACCTGCATAGCTGGGGTTAGTGAGAATAAGTTTCCTGAAGTTTGGAATTTAAAGTTTAAGAACATTTCAGGAAAAACCTAATAAATGTAAAGCGATTTTGACTGTAATCTGACACAAATGTATTATCATTTAATATATGTATCTCACACAAATGTATTATCATTTAATATATGAGATGTAGCTACTCTTCTCCAAGACTGAATTTTAAAAATGTGCTTTCCATAAAATACTTAGCTCTTTTCCATTAGAAAATGATTAAGTAAAACAAAATGGAAAGAAGACGAATTCAGATAATTGAAGTCAGGCATGGCTTCCTCCAGAGACTTCAGCTTTGTTTTGTTTTCTTTCAGGTTCTGTTTTTTTCTCTCTCTCCATCTCTTGGCTCATAATTAGTCTGCTTCTGGCTCTTTCCTCTTTGTGGCAAGGTGGTGCCAACAGCTTCAGCCTTATCCCACCCAGGATGAAGTTCTGCAGAAAGCTGAAACTCCTCTCTAGAGGAAAGTCACACTATTCAGGAATAGCACGGAATGCCTCACTTCCTGTGCACAGTAGGTGCCAAAATAGAACTAGAATTTAGGACTCTGCTCCAAGTCAGTTCACTTTCTTTTTAAATTTCATTTTATTAGTTGTTTATTTAGAAACAGGGTCTCGGCAGGCTCGGTGACTCATGCCTATAATCCTAGCACTTCGGAAGGCTGAGGCAGGTGGATCACTTGAGGCCAGGAGTTCAAAACCAGCCTGGCCAACATGGTGAAATCCCATTTCTAATAAAAATACAAAAAAAAAAAAAAAAAACTAGCTTGGCATGATGGCAGACGTCTGTAATCCCAGCTACTTGGGAGCCTGAGGCAGGGTAATCACTTGAACCTGGGAGGCAGAGGTTGCAGCAGTGATCTGAGATCGCGCACCACCACTACACTTCAGCCTGGGTGACAAAGTGAGACTTTAAAAAAAAAAAAAAAAGAGGGTCTCACTCTGTTGCCTAGGCTGAGATTTGCAGTGATGTAATCATAGCTCACAGCAGCCTTGAACCCCTGGGCTCAAGGGATCCTCCTGCCTCAACTTCCCAGTAGCTGGGTCTACAGCTGGCTAATTTGTGTGTGTGTGTGTGTGTGTGTGTGTGTGTGTGTTTTTAGTTTCAAACTCCTGGGCTCAAGGGATCCTCTAGCCTTGGCCTCCCAAATCAGATAATAGGCATGAAACACTATGCCTGGCCCCAAGTCAGTTCACTTTCTACCTTGTCAAATAGCTTCTGAAAAATGTATCCTAAGTAGGTATATATAGCACCCATGAGAAATAACAGAGTTTCCTTTGATCACATGGATGATCACTTGTTCCTTTGGAAGCTTTTCACTATTGAGGTATGTGAGTACCATGGAGAAAATATCAAGTCTATCTAGAATAAATTTGAACTCACTGGGCACCATACCTAAAGATGGTCCCCAGTAGGGAGGACCAAGTCTGATCTGGGGTTTAGGGTGGACCTGCTCATGAGGAGTAACACAGATCACATCTTCTCCTTTGCTTCTGGAGGAAAGCCTGCTGGAGCACCTCTCTACAGGCTTTTTCTCTTACTGAATGTTTCTTTCTGAATTTCCCTTTTTTCCATACTCTGTTTGCACTCAAAAAAAGCATTCATTTAATAGTTCAGAAGCGCTGAAGATCTACTTATTCCTGATCAGGTCAGGCTGTCAGGTCTGAGTTCAGATTATCCACAGCCTATACCATGTCTAGTTTTTAAATATTTTGGTCCCTAGGCCTGGACCAGGATAACCTTTAGGTCTATTATTACCCAAGTCTTCTATGAATGGAAGGTTTGCAAATTGATCCTCTTTAAAGAAATTAGACATATGGCTGCTTTTCTTTCTACAAGCTTTTTTTTTCTTTTTCCTTAGAATTGTTGGCCTGTAGGATTCTTGAACTTCTTCCACATTTAGTTATAAAAGTGAGTAGATAAAGGCTTAAATATTAGTACTCAAGTATGTTTGGAGTGAAACTGGGAATGCATGGTCATGTAGATTTGTTTCTTACCAGCTATGTTCATTTGAATTTCCTACTGGCAAAGTGTAAGTATAGGATTATTTCTGAGTAGAGTCTTTGCAGTTCCAGGTAATAAAGTATAAAGTCTTGCCAGGCAAGTGGCTCATGTCTGAAATCCCAGCACTTTGGGAGGCCAAGGTGGGTGGATCACCCGAGGTCAGAGTTCAAGACCAGCCTGACCAAAATGGTGAAATCCTGTCTCTACTAAAAATACAAAAATGAGCTGGGTGTGGTGGTTGGGTGCCTGTAATCCATCTACTAGAGGCTGAGGCAGGAAAATTGCTTGAACCCGGAAGGCAGAAATTGCAGTGAACCAAGATTGGGCCATTGCACTCCAGCTTGGGTGACAAGCGAAACTCCATCTCAAAAAAAAAAAACACCAAAAAACAAAAACAAAGGATAAAGTCTCTTGAGTGATTTATGCTTGGTGGCGTTTGCTTCTCTGTTAAATTTTCTTCTGATGGGTTAAGCTATTGGACTCTGTGCTAGTTTTGCATTACTATCAAGAAGTAGCTAAAAGAGGGATTTAAAAAGAAAAGAGGTTTAATTGGCTCCAATTCTGTAGGCTGTACAAGAAGCATGGTGCCAGCATCTGCTTGGCTTCCAGTGAGGCCTCAGGGAGCTTTTACTCATGGAGGAAGGTAAAGTGGGATCAGGCATGTCACATGGCAAGAGGGAGCAAGAGAGAGGAGGAGGTGCCAGGCTCTTTAAACAACCAGAGCTTGCATGAATTCAGAGCAAGGACTCACTTATTACCAGGACGAGGGAGCCAAGCCATTCATGAGGAATCTACCCCGTGACCCAAACACCTCCCACCAGGCCTCACTTCCAACTTTGGAGATTCCATTTCTCTTTTTTTTTTTTTTTTTTGTGACAAGAGTCTCACTCTGTTGCCCAGGCTGGAGTGCAGTGGTGGGATCATAGCTCACTGCAGCCTCAAACTCCTGGGCTTAAGTGATTCTCTCACCTCAGCCTCCCAAGGAGCTGAGACTACAGGCCCGGGCCACCACACTTGGCTAATATTTTAATTTTTTTTTTTTTTAAAGATGGGTCTTGCTATGTTGCCCAGTCTGGTCTTGAACTCTTGGCTTTAAGCAGTCCTCCTGCCTCGGTCTTCCAAAGCGCTGGCATTACAGGTATGAGCTGCCCCGCCTGGTCTGAGGATTATATTTCAACCTAAGATTTGGAGGTAACAAACATTCAAACCATATCAGACTCCACCGATGAAGTACCTGTTGGTTCATACAAGTTTCGAGTCTTTGTCTCATCATCTCCTTTTTCAGACTTTTCTCTTTTCCTTACTCTCAACATTTGAGCACTTCTGAGTTCTTCTGATTCTATTTGTATATCTTTTCTTTCTTTCTGATTTTTTAAATGGAGTCTAGCTGTGTTGCCCAGGCTGGAGTGCAGTGGTGCAGTCTCGGCTCACTGCCACCTCCACCTCCTGGGTTCAAGCGATTCTCGTGCCTCAGCCTCCCAAGTAGCTGGGATTACAGGCGCCCACCACCAGCCACCCGGCTAATTTTTGTATTTTCAGTAGAAATGGGGTTATACTGTGTTGGCCAGGCTGGTCTGGAACTCCTGACCTCGTGATCCACCTGCCTCGGTCTCCCAAAGTGCTGGGATTACAAGCGTTAGCCACCGCGCCCAGCTACTTGTATGTCTTACAAATACAATTCCTTCTTTACATTTTGTTTCCTGCTCTACTCTTTTTTTTTTTTTCTTTTGTGAGATGGAGTCTCACTCTGTCATTCAGGCTGCTGTGTGCAGTGGCGCGCTCTCAGCTCATTACAACCTCCACCTCCCTGGTTCAATTCTCCTGCCTCAGCCTCCCGAGTAGCTGGGAGTACAGGCATGTGCCACTACATCTGGGTAATTTTTTGTATTTTTAGTAGAGATGGGGTTTCACTGTGTTAACCAGGATGGTCTCGATCTCCTGAGCTTGTGATCCACCTGCCTTGGCCTCCCGAAGTGCTGGGATTACAGGCGTGAGCCACCTTGCACGGCCCTCCTGCTTACTCTTTCAGGCCTCATTGGCTGCTGACTGGTCTCTCTTTCTAGGCTCTCAGCTGCCCATTTACTCTCCACAATGCTGCCTCTGTTACTTCCCTAAAATAGAGCTATGGTCAGGTCATTTCCTCAAAAAATCTTCAATGCTCCCCAGTGCCTTCAGGATAAAGAATAAAATCCTTGGCATAATGTTTAATATCTTTCAACTCTGTCCTTGTCTTACCTTTAGAGTTGCTTGTTTCTTCTTCCATTCTCTTCATCTCTGTACCCAATGTCAACAGATGGCTATTATAACATTTGTTTCATTCTGTCTGGGTGCTAAAGCTGTGTGCTCGCAATGAATTATAAGCTATTTAAGGCAAGAATTGTGTTTTCTTTATTTTTACTTTCTCCGATACTGTATGACCAAGTGTGTTCACAATATATCAGAGAGAGAGACCCAGGAACTGTAATTCACTGTGTTGATTGCTATGCCAGCACTTTGAACAAAATGCTATAGGAACACAGAAGAGAGAATGATTAACATTGCTTGGAAGGGCTTGGGATGAATTCACAGAGAAAATGGTATCTGAGCTGGACTTTGAAAATAAAGTAAGATTTTTGCAGGTGGAGAAACTGAATGAATAAATAGATAAATATTGTCTGTAAGTAGGATCCCATTTTATCATCAGAGTCTAACACCTGGAGGCAGATCAGTCCCTTGTATGTTTCTTCCAGGTTTGGGGCCGTCCACATTTCCTTATGCAGCTGAAGTAAATGCTTTTCAGGTGAAATATGTTATTTCTAAAATCAGTCTAGTTTATCCAGTAACTTCAGCGCAACCCTTTAATTCTGGGGCTTAGTTGTGGATTACCAGTTCAACGATTTTATCATTGCATCCTTAATCTAAGTATTGAACCATAATCCTCTGCAAAGCTGAAAAAAAAAAAAGACACTCAATGTTTCTTTGACCATCCACTGACAAAGTCCAATGAAGCCCAGGTATTACATGGACTCTTCGCATCAACACATAATACCTGTGATGCATCACATTGTAAACATTTGCATGTCAGGACTTTGCCCTGCAACTGTCTGGCCTCTTTTAACCCCTGTGGGAAACTGCGGTTCAAGTGAAGAGATATCAGCTGTGGTAGTGGAGGAGGAGAAAGAGTGTGATGTGTGAGATGACTGACATTCCTCCTTCCCCTCTCTCAGCTCACTAAGAAAGCAAACTGATAATTTATTTCTAGATATCTGTACAAGATTTCTAGCATAGCACCTATCACAATGCTAAGTATACTACTATATTCCTCTTTTCAAAAAATCTTCATATTTATTTATTTATCTATTATTGTTATTTTTGAGATGAAGTCTCACTCTGTCGCCAGACTGGAGTGCAATGGTGTGATTCTGGCTCACTGCAACCTCTGCTTCCTGGGTTCAAGTGATTCTCCTGCCTTATCCTGCCCAGTAGCTGGGACTACAGACACGCGACACCATCTCCAACTAATATTTGTATTTTTAGTAGAGGCAGGTTTTCACCCTGTTGGCCAGGATGGTCTCAATCTCTTGACCTCATGATCCACTTGCCTCAGCCTCCCAAAGTGCTGGGATTACAGGCATGAGCCACCACACCTGGCCGCTGAGACGGAGTTTCGCTCTTGTTACCCAGGCTGGAGTGCAATGGCGCAATCTCGGCTCACCGCAACCTCCTCCTCCTGGGTTCAAACAATTCTCCTGCCTCAGCCTCCGGAGTAGCTAGGACTACAGGCATGCACCACCATGCCCAGCTAATTTTTGTATTTTTAGTAGAGACGGGGTTTCACCATGTTGGCCAGGATGGTCTCGATCTCTCGGCCTCCCAAAGTGCTGGGATTATACGCGTGAGCCACCGTGCCCAGCCTGTGCAAAATGTTTCTATCGCTTATACCTAGCATAGCTCCCAGCACCCATTCGTGGAATGAGAGAAGAGTGATTCCGATTCATGTAGAGGAATCTTTTTTTTTTTTTTTTAATCTTTTCTGGGTGATGAGTCTTTCTTTCAGAAAGCTTAAGCAGGCCAAAATTTTAACCTTTGTCCGAAGAAAAGAGATGCTTGTCAAAATTTGCATACACGTTTAGGAAGATTACAGATGTTTTGAAGCAAACCCATGGAGCTCAGAGGTCAAAACTCCCTAAATTAAGAGAGAGGGCAATAACCTTTACTAATTCATACTCTTGGTCAAACTAATATCACAGCTGAGGTGGGGTTACTAGACATAATAAATACCGTAATTATGTGTGGAAACAGCATTGTAGCAAATGCAATGTGGTGGTTTTAGAAACAGCGTTGTAGCAAATGCAATTTGGTGGTCTTCACAATGGTGATAGGTCAGTGTGAATAAGGACCTGCTTGCAGTTTTCATGTATAACTGAACTGCCTAGTGTTGTGATGATCTGGAGACATTATCTTCCTTTCTTTCTTGGATTCAATGGGATCAAGTATTTCCACTTTTCCATTAAAACTTCTCCTCCCTAACCTATCCTTCAAATTGCTCTGGCATTGGCTGGGTGCAGTGGCTCACACCTGTAATCCCAGCATTTTGGGAGGTCAAGGAGGGCGGATCACTTGATGTCAGGAGTTTCAGACCAGCCTGGCCACCAACATGGCAAAACCCTGTCACTACTTAAAAAAGAAATTGCTCTGATATATACCATTTACCTCCTTTCTTCTTGCTCATTGTGTCTTCCAGATGCAAAATGACTGTACTGTATTTCAGGACTTGCAATTATTCTAGATATTGAGAGACTTAATTGGTCTCTATAAGACTTTAGATGCAAACTCTGACTGAGACCAACTCATAAACTAAAGAAGTATGCCATCAAAGTGAACAAAGTGAACTGAATGCCTGATTCTAAGATTTTGGCTATTTAGAAGACACCAGGAGTGAGAATGTTCTAAACCTGATGCTAAATAGTATATAAACTAATTTCGCCTTCACAAATATTTGCTAGGCTAGGCATCATGGCTCACACTTCTAATCACAACATTTTGGGAGGCCAAGGAGGGAGAACTGCTTGAGCCTAGGCGTTTGAGACCAGCCTGAGCAACATGGTGAAACCCTGTCTCTACAAAGAAAAAAAAAAATTAGGCAGGCATGGTGGCACACACCTGTGGTTGCAGCTACTCAGAAGGCTGAGGTGGGAGGATTGCTTGAGCCCAGGAGGTTGAGGCTGTAGTGAGCCGTGTTCACTCCACAGCACTCCAGCCTGGGCAACAGAGTGAGACCCTGTTTTAAAGAAAAAAAAAAAAAAAAAGGAAGGGCTGGGTAGGGTGGCTCACGCCTGTAATCCCAGCACTTTGGGAGGCCAAGGCAGATGGATCAACTGAGGTCAGGAGTTCGAGACTAGCCTGACCAACATCGTAAAACTCCGTCTCTACTAAAAAACACACAAAATTAGCTGGGCGTAGTGGCAGGTTCCTGTAATCCCAGCTACTTGGGAGGCTGAAGCAGGAGAATCTCTTGAAGCTGGGAGGCAGAGGTTGTAGTAAACCCAGATCATGACATTGCACTCTGGCCTGGGTGACAAGAGCATCTCAAAAAAAAAAAAATTAATTAATTAAATTAAATTGAATGTTAAAAGAAAAAATATTTCCTAGAACATGCTATATGGGTAGAAATTGACACCTAAACATATTCAGAATTTGATTACAATTCCAGCACAAATGCAGTCACTACTATTTCCCACCACTATTAATTCTCCATTATTATTAAGGAGTGCTCCCATGGTGGGGCAAAAATAATTGTGGTCTAAACTTTTTTTTTGTTTTTGTCTTGAATTGTTCTGGAAATTTTCCTTTCAGATTTTGTGTTTGTTTAGCAGGTTCCTTACAATATATGTGTGACTAAAATTATTTTAACAGCTTTAATTGTATTACAATGACAAAGATTTGTAGATCTTGTGACAGCACATTCCTCTGTTCTGTATGAGTTTATTTAATTCCTTTTCAGTGGCTGATATTTGAACCTCTTTCATTTATAGTCATTCCAGCTACACAATTCACAAAGTGCCTAAACAAGTCCAGGAGGGGTTAAAGTACACACCACAAATATAAAAAGTGCCATTCTATTGCATAATCTACAGTCTTGTAGTTGAATCTGGGTTCTTGTGAAATTTTAATCAAGTGACTGGGGAAGGTGATATATGATTGGGAAGTAACAGAAAGGAATTCTACAAACTCCTAAATCTGCTCTATGTTTTGCTCGTGGTCCCATTATAATTTCAAAAGGAGGAAATTTCTAAATTCTGCATGCTTACAGTTTTACTTTTTGTTGTGAACAGAAAAAGTTTTATTTACTTATTTATTTTGAGATGGCATCTCACTCTGGTTGCCCAGGCTAGAGTGCAGTGGTGCAATGTTGGCTCACTGCAACCTCCGCCTCCCAGGTTCAAGCAATTCTCCTGTCTCAGCCTCCCAAGTAGCTGGGTCTATAGGTGTGAACCACCATGCCTGGCTAATTTTTTTTTTTTGTATTTTTAGTAGAGACAGGGTTTTACAATGTTGGCCAGGCTGGTCTCGAACTCCTGACCTCAAGTGATCTGCCTGTTTGGGCCTCCCAAAGTGCTGGGATTATAGGCTCAAGTCACCATGCCCAGTCAGAGGAAGTTTTGTTTTTTTTTTTAAAGACGGGGTTTCACCATGTTGGTCGGGCTGATCTTGAACTCTGACCTCAGGTGATCCGCCCACCTTGGCCTCCAAAGTGCTTGGATTACAGGAGTGAGCCACCACGCCCGGTCCAGAGGAAGTTTTATAAAGGTATATAGATGAAGAGGTAGTTTAAAAAATACATCATTAGACTATTTCAGATATCAAAGAAAAGGGGATGCAACTGAGACCTAAATGACCACAGAGGGAAATATGATTGGAACTAAGAATGGCATATAATTTACTAATGACACAGTGACCAGATAGTTATTTTTGATAATCTTGAATATCATGCAGGTCGCATTTTATTTTGTGATGACAGCAGAGCAAACACTGTTTACTAACGAATTTATTTGTGTTTTCAGTCACTGAAATTTGAAAGACAAAATGAAAATCTAAGTCTCTATGCTGTTGCAAAGTATGGCCAAGAAAACTAGCCACCTAAGCAGTTTTTCAGATAATGTGTTTTGGGCCAGGCTCGAGGGCTCATGCCTCTAATCTCAGCATTTTGGGAGGCCGAGGCAAGAGGATAATTTGAAGCCAGGAGTCCAAGACCAGCCTAGGCAATATACCAAAACCATGTCTCTGCAAAAAAGGAGTTCAAGACCAGCCTGGGTAATACAGCAAGACCATGTATCTACAAAATCAATCAATCAATAATAATGGAATGAATTAGCCAAGTGTGATGGCACATGCCTGTAGTCCAGATATTCGGGAAGCTGAGGTGGAAGGATTACTTTGAAGCTGGGAGTTTCAGTTTGTAGCTGCACTGAGCTATGACCTTGCCACTACACTCCAGCTTGGGCAACAGAACAATACTCTGTCTCAGAAGAAAAAAAAAAGAAAGAAAAAAAAAGAATATAGGGCAGATGCGGTGGCTCATGCCTATAATCCCAGAACTTTGGGAGGCAGAGGCAGGTCGATCACCTCAGGTCAGGAATTTGAGACCAGCCTGACCAACATTGTGAAACCCCATCTCTACTAAAAATATAAAAAAATTAGCCGGGGGTGGTGGTGGGCACCTGTAATCCCAGCTACCCAGGAGGCTGAAGCAGGAGAATCACTTGAACCTGGGTGGTGGAGGTTGCAGGGAGCCGAGATTGTGCCATTGCATTCCAGCCTGTGCAACAAGAGTGAAATTCCGTCTCAAAAAAAAAAAAAAAAGAATCTATTTCTATAAAAAGACAGGTGCAAGCAGTGGGAGTGGGCACTGATTTTTCAAATAACTATTTAGATATAATCCAAGTTTAATGCAGGACCTAATGAGGTGAGGCCTGAGGCTACAGAATCCTTCTCAGAATTCACAGCTGAGGTCAAGCCACCCTTTGGTGGGCCCCTTTTCACTTTGCTCTTACCTAATCAGGGGAAATCTGATTAACATACACAACGAAGCCTCATTGGGGGAAAAAAGGTCACAAAAGGGCAGAGAAGTATTGAGATAAAAAGGAAGAGGCCTTGCCAGTTCTCAAGTAATTAATTAGGGTCAGAGCAGTACTGGGGATTTCCTATACCCTAAGTTTGTGAACTGATTACATAGGCCTGGGGAAAAGGGATCTGCTCAGAGTGATTCACTCAACTTTCTTAGTATTGGTGGTGAATTGCATTTCCTCTCCACTACCCTACGTATTGACTAATGGATGGGGGACGTCTCCAAGAAGTGTGTTTACTCCAGTTCAAAAGCTATAGGATTTCAGTAGGCCTTGGCCTGTTGGACAATGTGAGGTTTGAATCTTCCTCCCTCTAATGAGTGGGGCTCTTATCAGTTATGAAGGGACTTCCCTTGGGACTTGTCACAACAGCATGCAGTGGAGATGGAAATGTGAAGGTAGTTTTCCTGTTCTCCTTTGCCATCTTGGGGTAGCTCTGAAAAGCTTTCTGAACCTCTGACGAGAGACTAATTTTCACAGGGTTGATTACTACACAGAATTCGGTGAAGACAATTGGGCAACCTGAATCAAATGTTGAGATGGAAAGATAGGTGAGCTCTGATGACACACACGTTTAAACTGTAGTTCTGCAAGTAAAACTTTGTAAAGGGCCCTGCCTCAGCGACATCTGCACTGGGGACCTCCTTTGCTGAGAGCTTCTTACCCCAACCGTAGCACTCCAAATCCTGAGGAACTGCTCAATTTCACGGGAAAAAGCCTCTATAATTTATATATATCTACCTATATATCTGTCTACACACACACACACACACACAAAACAACAGACTGATTTTCATGATTTGTAACCATCCTTGTATATAAAATTAAAAAAAAAACACTTCGAATAGCTTAAAAACCTTGCCCATGTGGCTTCTGACATCAGTATTTCACACAAGATTTAAATTACTTCCCAAGATGCAGACCCTGCACTCCACTGGATAATTCAGTAACTTGATTAAAATTTTCTCAGAAGTCTATTAGAATCAGGAAACGGTCTGCGGTGTGAGGATTTTAAGTGTTTGCAACGGAAACTTTTGCTCCACGAACAGAAAAGCAAGAGCAAAAACTCAATTAAATGCGTTCTTCCTCCATCCTTGCCTAGTCCAAAAGTTAAAAAAAAGAAAGAAAGAAAAACCTGGAAGAGTAGCGTTTAGGTTTGTTTTTTTTCTTTTTCCTCTAGAACAGCCAGGTGGATTCACATGATCCAATTTTTAAATTGTCTTGTGTCCCACTCCGAATAACCCGGATGCCCCAGCACAATCAGAAAGATCGTTTTTTTTTTTTTTTTTTTTTAAATAATTTCAGCCTCCAAAGGTGGGAGGAGTGTTGGGAGAAAAAGTAATTAAAAACAATCAATAACTTGAGGTTTTTGGGATACGGTTTGCCATTTCCTAATTAAGAAATTGCTTAGGCAGTCCCTTTGTAGACACTGCTATGAAAACTTCAAAGGGTTGGTGGCTGTCCAAGCGATGACACTTCGGTCCCCTGCGAGACCCAGGGCCAGGCAGGCCGGGCCGCGGCCCGCCGCCCGCCTCTGGGGTCCGTCCCCGGCTCGGGCAGACACCTCGCTTTCCTCTGCTCTGTCTCTTGCGCTCAGCTCCGCGCCGGGCCGGCCGCCTCAGGCTCGCCGCCACCAGATCGGTGCAAATACCTTTTCCCTCCCCGGGGCCCCAGCGCGCGGCCACCTCCCAGCCTCCCTCCCTCCGTCCCTCCGTCCCTGGCGGCGGGGCCCTTTCCCGGGTCGGGAACAGCAGCTCGGGCCGCGGCGGCAGGAAGCGAGGCGCTTGTTGCTGCTGTTCCCTGGCGCGCCTCCCCGCCCTCCGGGGCCGCCGGGGCTCTTCCGGGCTCCAGAGCGCTCCCCCCCTCCGCGCCTGCGCAGTGCCCCGCGGGGGGGCGGGGCTCAGATTCCTGTCAGCGGCGGCGGCGGTGGCGGCGACCGTCAGTTTTCGCTGAGGAGAAGCACGGAACGGACCCTTTGGCTATCCCCCTTCCCCTTCCCCGCCCTGAACCCCTCTCCTGGCCGCCGAGTATCAGTCCCTGTGGAGTTCCCCCTCCACCTCGCCTCCTTTTCCTCGGTCCTTGGCCCGGTGGAAGTCACTACCCTCGAGGAGGAGGCAGCGGCAGCCGCCCTCGCCTCGCCGCCCCCGGTTCGGTGCCCGCGGTCCCGGAGAGGAGGTGCCGCCGCCACCGCCGCTCCTCCCCTCCCGCTGCCCTCGGGCCGGGCTGGGTCGAGCTGCGATGCCCTCGGACTTCATTTCATTGCTCAGCGCGGACCTAGACCTGGAATCGCCCAAGTCCCTGTACTCGCGAGGTGAGTCAGGCTGGGGGGTGGGGCGTGGGGGCGGGGAGACCGGGCTTGGGGGAGACGGAGGGTCCCCGTCGGGGCTGGGGACGGCTGAGCCGCGACCCTGATGGCTTCTCTGGCCAGAGCGGGCAGAGGCCGATGGGGTCTGGGCGACGGTGGAGGGGGCGTGCAGAGCAGTGGCGGCCCCTCCCCCGCGGAGTCGCGGGTAGCTCCGGGCCCGGATTCTGTCGGCCCCCAGGGCTCTGCGGCACCGGGTCGCTCCTAGCAGTTTTCTGCCCTTCTGGCCCCGCCACACTCCGCGAGCCGCCGGCCTCGGCCTCCCGGGCTCGGGGATGGTCCCAGACTGGGCCCCGCGCTGGGACCGTCGCGATCGGGGAGCCGCGTCTTCTCTTACCGGGACCCTCCTCCCCAGCAAAGTTGCCCCCAAGCGGGCGTCGTGGCCTGGAGCCGGTTCTGGGTGCAGGGTCACCATTTTCCTCCCCTTCCAGCTTGTTTGTGCGCCGTCGTTCCACCCCCTCTCCCTCAGGCCTAATCCACTCCCTCCCCATGTTGGGACAGCCCCCCTCTACCAGGCGTTCTTCCCTTCCTCGTCATCTTCTTGCTGGAAAGGGCCCGAATTTTCTTTTTTTTTTTTTTCTCTTCCCACCTCCGTGGCATTCTAATTACTTCTCCCTTCTCTTTTACAAAGATGGGGGTGCCCTCTCTGGATTGGTTTTATTCCTCTCCTCTCCCATGAGGACCAGCTCAGGCACAGACGCTGTCCTTTGAGAATTTTCTCTGGTTTTCCGTTCAAGGGCTGGTTGCAGGGAGGGGGCTCAGAACAGAGATTTTTCATTTAAGACTTCTTTTGGCTAAGGCCTGCAGGGGATTCCCACCATCTGAAATAATAGCACTGAAACTGAGCTCTACTCAGGTGAAATTCCTATACTGGACACCACAAGAATGTGTCAGAACAGGTTTCCTGTGCAAGGGGCATCAAAACCAAAAAACTCCCACTGCGCTCTTTACCACTTTTAAAACACCGGAAGGGGGCAAAAAACTTAACTGGGTGGTTAACTATTAGTTTCACCGTATGAAAAAAAAAAAAAGTGCCATTGTGAACCCCCTTCCTGAGAAATTCTGCTTTTGGTTTGATGTATCCGTTCGCTTATTCCATCCCCTCCAAAAAAGGGGACTTCACCTTCATAGTAGCGTCTCTAAATTGTTAAGTGAATCAGTGAGATGGTTTACTCTGAAAGGTACTGGACTTTACAGACTGACCATTGATTTTGTACACAGAGTCCTACTTAGTAACTGTAGCCACTGTCTGTTGCTCCAATGACTTTAATTGGCAGCCACTATACTGTAGGATGTTTTTCGGGCAGCATTACTTGAAGTAGTTTAGAAATATTGTAGTTTTGAATGTCAAAAGAAAGACATGTCAAGAGATGATTCTTAGAGCAGGGCTAATATGTTAGAATTGAGTGCTAAAAATAGTCAAGACATTAGCACCATTTGGGCAGTAATCACCAGATAATTTTCCATGAAACATATACTTAATGAAAACCTAGGTTTAGCTTAGACCAGAGTAGAGGCAATTCAGCTTCTTCTGCGGGGAATATATTCACAAATATGGGCGTTAGCTCTTAAAAATACATTGCAGTTGGCCAGGAATGGTGGCTTACACCTGTAATCCCAGCACTTTGGGAGGCCGAGGTGGGTGGATCACCTGAGGTCGGGAGTTCTAGACCAGCCTGACCAACGTGGAGAAGCCCAGTCTTTACTAAAAATACGAAATTAGGTGGGCGTGGTGGCGCATGCCTGTAATCCTAGCTACTCAGGAGGCTGAGGCAGGAGAATTGCTTGAAGCCGGGAGGCGGAGGTTGCGATGAGCCGAGATCGCGACGTTGCACTCCATTCTGGGCAACAAGAGCAAAACTCCATCTCAAAAAAAAAAAAAAACAAATTGTAGTTATATAAGAGCTGTATGCTATCCTTGGCATTTTTTCCTCATTCAGCATAAAAAGTACCTTAATGCTTTTTGTGTTTTTCAGATTCTCTAAAGTTACACCCAACACAGAATTTTAATAGAGCTGACTGTTGGAAGGTCAGCAGAGTATCATTTTAAAGCATAGTGTGTTGGTATGCAAAGGCTTTCTCTGAAGTGGAGTTTAAATGGGAAAGTATGAAACTTTGCAAACTCACACAATATCGTTTTCTCCTGAACAGTCTGATCCTTCTTTTAGAGCAGCTGAATGTTTCAGTGGATTTTGTTGCTGCGTGTAATGTGCTTGTTGGCTGTTGTATCTTTGAGATACATTGAAAAAAATGTATCTCATTTGAGAATCATTGAAAAAAAAACATTTTAAATTGTGTGTTGGGTGTTCTACTTTAAAATTCCAACTCTTCATTTTAGCTTTTTATACACAAAATAGAATGTGAAAAGACCCAAAGATTAACATGAATATAAAAGAGTGACACCAAGCACATAGTTTGAAAATTCAGAATTTAGAACATTTATATGGTGAGCATTTCAAAATGATACGTTATTTATTTATTGCAAAAACATTGATGCCATTACTATTGCATTATACTTAAGGGTAAGGAAAGCCAAGTAATAGCAATGATGATTGAGCTATGCTTAGAAGAAAGAGTTTTAGAAAGTTCTGGAAATGTTGATAGAATCTGTAGATTAGTTTAAACAGCTTACACTTACTTAGAACACTTTTGGCTTTTGTGTGTGTGTGTTTTAACATTTTAAGACAAAATATTCTGTGTTGTTTTTGTAGATTTCGAAGTGATTTGACAATATGTCATCTTTAAATCTTTGTAATTCTCGAATTGGACAGCAAATATATTAATTTTCCAATTAGAGAGAAGAGAAACTGAGGCTGAAATTAAGAAACCAAAAAAAAAAAAAAAAAAAAAAAGTCCCACAGTAGAAGAAATAATACTTTCTGTGTTTTGGTTAGTGCTCTTTATCCAAAGCCAAGCTGCCGCAGTGAAATGTGCATGTAACCAGTAACAAACATTTTACTGTCTACTTTAAAAAGGCCCTAAATAAGTTTGACTTGAGAAGATTTTTGCCTCCCTTGGAGGTAGTCTAGGATAGTGGGGGGAATGTGGGTTTTTGCAGTTGAACTTAAATTTGAATATCAACTTAGCTACTTACTAGTTCTGTGACTTTGGGCAAGTGGTTTTACCTCTCTAAACTTTAATATTCTTCCTGTTAAAATGTAATTGTCTCTTAAATTTAGTGAGCCAGTGTGTATTAAAGTGCCTAGTATAACATCTGGCTTAATAAATGTTTTTTTCTTTTAGTATCAGCTAAATTGTTTTAACAGTATAATTTAGAACATATAAAATGTTCTCAAATTAATAATTGGTTATATTTGTACATATCAGAAGCCAGTAGATATGTATTAGTATGAAAATCAAATATTTTTAAAACTACAATTTGAAGTGAGAAATTTTTAGCAGTGCTTCTTAGTGAAGCAGATTTCTGGTTTTTATTCATATTCAATTTGTGACCATGTTGTAGAGACATATTTGTCTGTACAAACCCATCCCATTTCCTGGGCAACAGACCATAGATTGTCATAATCATAGAGATGATCAGGGAGGAGAAAGACTTGAAAAAAAAAGTGTTAATTATTTAAACAAATATTTTTAGTGAGTTGATGGAAATACAGACAACTGATTAGTATATATATTTACATGTTTATGCCTAAATACTTTCGTTAATTTTTCATTTTAGTTAAGAAGATTCTCAATAATTTAAAGTATGGCTACCCTTTTGGAAATAATATATAAAATATAAAATGTATGAGTATCAATTATGTCATGTCTCTTAAAAATGTTTGAGACAGGGTGTCTTAAAAAAGTTGTTTGCATCTGTAATGAAGTATCTAATTTGTGCTACCTTGTTGCTATTTCTTTTTTATTATTGACATTTTAAAGACTATATAAAAGTAGAGAGAATAAAATAATGAACCCCCATATACCCATCACCACAGTTTAGACATTGTCAATCTAATTTTGCTTCTTTTATCCCTTCTCTCCCAATCTGGATTATTTTAAAACAAATATCAAATATCATATCACTTCATACACAAGTATTTCTGTATTACAGTGACTCATTTCTTACATTAATTTTTAATTACTCTATAGTTTGTAAACTATTTCTTGGAATATTTTAGTTTATTTCAGCAAAGTCTCTTGTGACTCTCCTGTCTTCTTTTTTTTTTTTTTTGAGACAGAATCTTTTTACTCTGTCACCAGGCACCAGACTGCAGTGCAGTGGCGCGATCTCGGCTCACTGTGACCTCCGCCTCCTGGGTTTAAGCAATTCTTGTGCCTCATCCTCCTGAGTAGCTGGGACTACAGGTGCACGCCACCATGCCCAGTTAATATTTTTCTGTGTTTTTAGTAGAGACAGGGTTTCACCATGTTGGCCAGGATGGTCTCTTGACCTCGTGATCTGCTTGCCTCGGCCTCCCAAAGTGCTGGGATTACAGGCGTGAGCCACCATGCCTGGCCCTCTCCTGTCCTCTTTTTAAGATAGAGTACTGAAGGAGGCTACTGCTTCTAGTGTATAGTGTATCCTGTAACCTATGTTAAAATTGTAGGCCATGCTGCTAGATTTGAGTTCAAATTGTTGCTCTTGACATTTACTTGTATGGCCTTGGACTAATAACTTAATCTTTTTTGCTTCAATTTTCTAATCTTTAAATGGGTGCAATAATAGTGTCTTATCCTCGGTTGTTGTGAAGATGATTTGAGGCAAATTCATGTAAAGCATTTAATTTAGCATGTAGTAAGTGCTCAATAAATATTAGCTAAAGTTAAACAATTTTAAACAACTAAATAATATTTATAGATTGCTTACTATGTGCCAAGAACTTTACAAATAAGAACTCCTAGCGGGCAGATCACTTGAGGTCAGGAGTTTGAGACCAGTCTGGCAAACATGGTAAAAACCCCATCTCTACTAAAAATACAACAAAAAAATACACCTGTAATCCCAGCTACTCAAGAGGCTGAAGCAGGAGAATCCCTTGAAACCTGGAAGGCAGAGGTTGTGGTGAGCTGAGATCACGCCACTACACTCCACTCCAGCCTGGGTGACAGAGTGAGATAGACAAGACAGAGTGAAACAAACAAACAAGAACTCAGTGAATTCTCTTAACTACTCTTTGAGATGATGATGATTATCCCACTTTAGAGATGAGCAAATGAAGACATAGAGAGGTCCAATAACTCACCCAGAGTGACGAGCCAGTAGAACCAGGTAGTCTCACTTTAGCCTAAGCTCTCAACTACTGTGCTGTGCTAACTCACAATGGTATATAATATCAAGTATTGTCTAGTAATATTTATGTATGGATGTTTTACATCAATAGTCTAGATTTTCATCTATTAATAGTAATTAAAAACTCTGCCCAGAGTGAGGGGAATTTAAGTAATTGGTGTGATATAATTTGTTAATTTTTTAAATAGAATGTACATTTTCCAAATTAAAATTTTTTTTTTTCTATTTTGGAAACAAGGTTGGAAAACATACACTTGGGTATTATTAAACTTTGCAAGTAAATTCAAAATGTCTACTATTCAACAGAGTTGGCATTTAAACCTTCCTATCAAAACAGTGCTAGTCTTTCTGGCAGTCACTTTTTAAATTTAATGTGATGATTGCCTGACAATGGGAAAAGGGTCCTGTCTAATTAATGTTATAATACATGGCCATTAAATGACGTTTCTGATAACCCCATAATTAATATGTGATACTCTTAATAAAGTAAATAAAAATTATGCTGTTACAATTATATTCAAAGTAACTTGTATTAAAAAAAATCCTAATAAAACTATACACTACAGATTTTTACTTTTCAATTCTATTCTTGTATTTTCCTTCTTTAAAGAACGTGGTTTATATATATATATATTTTAAATAAAATGGTTTGCCATTAGTAAGTTCAAATTTGAAGGCTAGAGTTCCTCTTTGTAGTGCCTGGGAAAAAAATTCAGCTGCAGAGAAAAGACACTATTTCTTATACATTCTATAATGAAAACTATTCATTTTGGCAAATGAAAAACTGAGATAGAAATGACACTAACTGAAAGTATCATTCTAGAAATATAGAGATATAAGATGGGAGAAAAATCATAGATAAAACAGGAAAAATAAGAATATAAACAAATTGGAAAGATGGATAAATATAAACAATAGATTTAAAATTTTTAATGATTTTAAAAGCATGAGTTAAGAGATCATATGATGTATCAAATGAAAGAACTGGTTAAATAAGAGCTGAATGCTGATCTGATACAATCTTTTTTTTTTTTTTTTTTTTTTTTTTTTTGAGACAGAGTCTAGCTCTGTTGCCAGGCTGGAGTGCAGTGGCGTGATTTCAGCTCACTGAAACCTCTGCCTCTCAGGTTCAAACAATTCTCCTGCCTTAGCTTCTCGAGTAGCTGGGACTACAGGCACACACCACCACACCAGCTAATTTTTGTATTTTTAGTAGAGATGGAGTTTCACCATGTTGGCCAAGATGGTCTTGATCTCTTGACCTTGTGATCTACCTGCCTTGACCTCCCAAAGTGCTGGGATTACAGGTGTGCCCGGCCACAATCTTTGTTTAAATCAAACATTTAAGACTGGAAGAGTTTTTTTTTTTTTTTAAATAGAGATGGGGTTTCTCCATGTTGGTCAGGCTGGTCTTGAGCTCCCGACCTCAGGTGATCCACCCGCTTTGGCCTCCCAAAGTGCTGGGATTACAAGCATGAGCCACCATTCCCAGCCAAGACTGGAAGATTTTTAAAAGAAAATGTGGGGCCAGGCATGGTGGCTCACATCTGTAATCCCAGCACTTTGGGAGGCCATGGCAGGCAGATCATGAGGTCAAGAGATCAAGATCATCCTGGCCAACATGGTGAAAGCCCGTCTCTAGTAAAAAATACAAAAATTAGCTGGGCGTGGTGGCGTCTGCCTGTAGTCCCAGCTACTAGGGAGGCTGAGGTTCAAGAATTGCTTGAACCCCGGAAGGGGAGATTGCAGTGAGCCGAGATTGAGCCACTGTACTTCAGCCTGGCACCTGACGACAGAGCAAGACTCTGTCTCAAAAAAAAAGAAAAAAGAAAGAAAAAGAAAGAAAATGTGAAATACCACAATGAGGAGAAAATAAGCTATGATTTTTTTTTTCCTACTGCTAATATGTTTGATATGGTACCATACAGAATTATACTTTATAGTGCACAAATGGAAAATCCTAAACATAGTAATAATATTTTATTGACTTTATAGACTATTTCTGATTTATTTCTCTTCCTAGGGTCCTTGTTATATCACAGTTAGACCATAAATGCCTATATTATGTATGAAGATATCTTTTTGGAAAAGGATTTTTTGAAAACATTTGACATGAAAATAATCTATTGGATTATTTTCTTGTTTAGTATTTATCTAATAATCTCTATGGATCCATATCTAGTAAATTAAAAGTATTATGGAAATAATGAAGTTCAAACATGTCAAAAGTCATACCTAGTTCCTCCTAGCTTTTTGTCTTTAGATCCATCTCTCTGATTTCTTACCATCTGTTTTTGTGTCCCTTCCTAAACTCTTCTTTCATTATTTTCACTCAATACTGGAATTCTGTTGCTTATTAAAATAAAAAGATGTAAGTTCATATTCTAATCAGGTGTTTCTTGGCCTGATTTTAATTTATTGTTGAGTTGAATTATTCCAGGAGTCCCCAAAAACTTCAAAATGGTAGTACAGAAAAATATTTCCTAGTGTGATTAGTATTATATATGAAAAACGGCCACTTTTTATATGAAAAAGTTGACTCATCAGATTATATTTTATATTAAGAGTAACAGGTAACTAAAAAAAGTAAATATCAAATTAATCTGAGAGATCAGTTAGGCCTGATTGTTTAGTGGCCTAGGATATAGACTTGTTAACTTCAGAGAGGTAAAAGACATTTTTTCAATAGAAATGTTGCTTATTAATTTATATTATTGTCTTTTCTTGCTGTTGTTAGGATTTCAGGTTACACTAAAAAGAATCCTGTGTCCTCTGTTTGCTTTTGTGTGAATAAAAGTCAAGGTTAAATAAACTAATAGGGTATAAGACTAATGATAATTATGTACTTGAGTGAAAAGATAGAAATTTTCTTTATGGGCTAACTACAGATAATCGATCTAGCTTTCAGATAGAAATAAACCTGATGTTATAATAAAGGATATATATATTTGATGATTTGAACTAAACGTGTTACATGAGAGTTCAGTTATTTTTATTTGTTCTTAATAGCTTTTGAAAAATAGATATTTTTCTCTCTTTTTTTTTTTTTTTGGTTTTTGAGATGGAGTCTTGCTCTGTCGCCTAGGCTGGAGTGCAGTGGCACAATCTTGGCTCACTGTAACCTCTGCCTCCTGGGTTCAAACGATTCTCCCACCAGAGCCTCCCAAGTAGCTGGGAGGGATTACAGGCACGCACCACCATGCACAGCTAATTTTTTGTATTTTTTTTTTCGTAGAGACAGAGTTTCACCATGTTGGCCAGGATGGTCTCAAACTCCTGACCTCAGGCGATCTGTCTGCCTTGGCCTCCCAAAGTGCTGGTATTACAGGCATGAGCCACCGTGCCTGGCCCATTCTCTTTTATTTTTAATATTTATGTAATAAATAGATGATCATCATTATTGCTTCCCAGACATGAATGTTCATCATTCTCATTCAGAAAACATTGCCATTAGTCTTTTACTAAATATGGTGTTTAGTTTTGAAGATGAGAGAAGAACAGAAAAGTTTCTAATAGCTGAGTTGTTGATTATGCTTATATATATATACACACACACACACACACACATATATATATATACATATATATATATATTTTTAAAATTTTCCATCTGACTTTATTTCCAAATACACTTTCTTTTTTAAAAAAACCAATACACTTTCTTTGGGGATGACAAATATCAGTATTAGGAAATCCAATTATACAAAAAAATACTACATCTAGTCTGGGGTAGATATATTTATTTTTGGTAACATACATTAAGTGGCGCTAATTACACAGTAACTATAAGGTAACTAACATGAAACCACAGAACTGTAACTGCCACAGCTGCATGGACTTGGGCTTTTCTGGTTCAGCCCGTTTTCAAAAAACTGCCCACCCCAGAGCTATGCCAACAAAATCTGTTAACGAGTAAAACCCTGAAGTGGTGACTCACCAGAGTACCTTGCAGCTGACAGGTGATAGGCAGGACATGTTAGTTATAAAGTAGTTACAGCCTAATTCACAAAAGTTACCAACTGTTTCTCTTTCTAGAAAGAAGCAAGAAGTTAGGAAATTCCTTGAATTAGTGCCTGGTGTATCAGGTGGGAGTGCAGAGGAGGGATGTTAGAGCAGTGTCAAAAAGACCCTAGTGAGCCAGACAGGTTGGACATCATTAATAATCATAATTGGCTTCTACATGCCGGTAGCAAGATGACTTCTGATTTGTAATCTTAGGTAAATTATAGATAACTGAAAAAGGCCAGTAATCATACACTAAGATTAATAAACAGCACTTGTTCAAAATGAACCGCATAAAGGCTGTGCTTGCAGCAAGGTTTCACAAGACAAGGCACCCAGATTTTTTCTTCCCACGTCTAGCTTGCAGAGCAGCTCTTGTACCCATTTCAAAAACCTCTCTCACTCCATCTTTGGTCTTTGCTGAACACTCCATGTACCCAAAAGCGCCAATCCTGTTTGCCATATCTCTGCCTTCTTCAGGTTTCACAGGTTCCTGCTTCATCTTGGCGAGCTCCCGCCTTGTGTGCTCATCATTCCGAAGATCCTCCTTATTCCCAACCAGGATGATGGGCACGTTGGGACAGAAATGCTTGACTTCCGGGGTCCACTTTTCTGGGATGTTTTCTAAACTATCAGGACTGTTGATGGAAAAACACATCAGGATAACATCAGTGTCTGGGTAGGAGAGGGGCCTCAGGAGATTATAATCTTCCTGTCCAGCTGTGTCCCACAAAGCCAACTCAACCTGTTTTCCATCCACCTCGATATCTGCCACATAGTTCTCAAACACTGTGGGCACATAAGCCTCTGGGAACTGGTCCTTGCTGAAGACTATGAGCGAGGATGTTTTTCCACAGGCTCCATCACCAACAATCACCAGTTTCTTCCGAATGGCAGCCATTGCTCAGGCAACGAATCCGAGTCCTGCCTCTTTGCGCCGGGGACGCCGGTCCGCGAGTCGCAAGCTCGGAGACAAAGACGGGCAGCTTAACACGAGACTGCAGACTCATATATATATATGTATATATATGTATATTATACATATATATATATTATATATATGTATATTATACATATATATACATATATATATGTATATTATACATATATATATTATATATATGTATATTATACATATATATATATATTTTAAAGACAGAGTCTTGCTCTGTCACCTAGGCTGGAGTGCAGTGGCACCATCTTGGCTCACTGCAAAGTCTCCCTCTCGGGTTCAAGCAATTCTCCTGTCTCAGCCTCCCAAGTAGCTGGGACTGCAAGCGTGCACCACCATGGACGGCTAATTTTTATATTTTTTAGTAGAGACGGGATTTTACCATATTGGTCAGGCTGATCTTGAACACTCACCTCGTGATCTGCCCTCCTTGGCCTCCCAAAGTGCTGGGATTACAGGTGTAAGCCACTGCACCTGGCTGATTATGCTTATCTTTATAAAATTAGTTTTATAAGAGGCTGAGGTGGAAGGATCACTTGAGCCTAGGAGGTCAAGGCTGCATTGAGCCGAGATCATGCCACTGCACTCCAGCCTGGATGACAGAGCAAGAACCTCTCTTAAAAATAAATAAATAAATAAATGAAGAAATGAAGAAAAGAAAAAAATTAGTTTTTTTTTTTTTTTTGAGATGGAGCCTTGCACTGTCACCAGGCTGGAGTGCAGTGGCATGATCTCGGCTTACTGCAACCTCCATCTCCCAGGTTCAAGCAATTCTCTTGCCTCAGCCTCCTGAGTAGCTGGGACTACAGGTGCACACCACCACGCCCAGCTAATTTTTGTATTTTTAGTAGAGACAGGGCTTCACCATGTTGGCCAGGATGGTCTCGAGCTCTTGACCTCATGATCCACCTGCCTCAGCCTCCCGAAGTGCTGGGATTACAGGTGTGAGCCCCCGTGCCTGGCCTAAAAATTAGTTTTAATTTTAAAAATCTACTTGAAGCAATCTTTGGGGGACACGCTAGTCAAAAGAATAAATTCAGTATTAGTAATAATTAAAAACCTTTTTTGGGCAATTTGTATGTCAAGCAGTTTATGTATAACAGCATTTTAAATATATTTTTCACATTTAAGTCTTAGAAAAATCCTATGATGTAGTACCATCGTCCTTATTTCATAAATGAGCAAACTGAGGTACAGAGGGATTCACTAATACTCCCAAGGGCACAAATCTAGTAGATGAGGCTGGAATTTGAACTTCACCAGTTTTACCCCAGAGTTGTACGATTATACTGACTGTCTTACAGTATAATTTACAGAAATGTGTAAAGAATGTGATTATGACCCTTTGAGGAAGATTTTAACACTCAAAATTAGCAAATCATTGCCTGGCTTTGGTGAGTGTCTTTAAGATTTAGATGAAGCAGATGGCTGATCAAAACACTTATGTTGGCTTAGCTCAGTGGTTCATGCCTGTAATCCCAGAACTTTGGGAGGCTGAGGTGGGCAGATCACTTGACCTCAGGAGTTCGAAATCAGCCTGGGCAACATGGTGAAACCCTGTCTCTACAAAAAAAAAAAAAAAAAAAAAAAAAGCTGGGCATGGTGACCCGTGCCTAAAGTCCCAACTACTTGTGAGGCAGGCTGAGGCAGGAGGATCACCTGAGCCCAAGGGTCAAGAAACAATTCTGTCTTGGCTGATGATGGGACTTAGAACTAAAAAGTAGGAGAAGGCTAAGCGGAAGCCACCACCTAAGAATTACTTTAGAAATGAAGGTGCCACGGGGCTCTTGATTTCTTTGGCAGTAGTTTTATGGAAGCATGGATGCCATTGTTCCCTATTTCTGCTAGTATATTTCAGAGACAAAGTAAATTCTAGAAGAGATGAACAACAGAAGAAATAGTACTAATGTGAGCTATATGAATAGTGGTATTTTACATAGAGTCCTTATTAATTTACTTTGATTCTTTCCGTTTTGTCTTTTTTAATCTGTCCCTATCACCCCATGCATCTATTTTCTTATGATAGTCTATACATTTTATTGTTCTGCTATCGCATCTTGTATCCTTTCTCTAGTTCCCTTCTTTTAAAAAACCTCTGTAAAGGAGATTTGCTATTGTAAATTGTAGTTTAGAAGTTAACCCTCCCCCTGTAGTTTAGTTTCTTCTAATAAACTGTAAGCACCATGGGCCAGGACCTATGTGTAAATTCATCTTGAGTGAATGAATAAACAACAGTATTATGGCTAAGTAACCTATACTTGCACATATATATATGAAAAAGCTATACTTGGCTATATTACAGAATAATATAGCAATCTATAAAAGAACAAAAAATTTATTACCTTTATACCCAGTTTTAAAAATACTGTATTACCTTTTAGAAGGTTGTGGTTATTGAACAATATCAAAAAGGTAAAGAGTGCATTGGAACCAAATCATTTTCTGAGAGCTAAAAAAAAAAAAAAAAAAAAGAATACGGTAAAGAGTACACACACAGTATAGACCCATTTATATGAAATTCTTTAGAAGACAAACTAATCTATAGTAAGAAAAAGCAGATCAGTAGTTCCCTGGGGCTGGAGTGGGCAGGATTAACTACAGAGGAGCAAAAGGTAGCTTTACCAAATGATTGAAATGTTCTCTGTCTTGACCATGGTGATTACACAAACATATATACTTTTAAAAAAACTCATGGAACATTTAAAATGGGTGCAATTCTATACCTCTATAAAGGGTATGTTTTATATATATTCTGCCACTGCACTCCAGCCTGGGCAACAGAAGAAATAGTACTGATGTGACCTATATGAATAATGATATTTTGCTATTTTGGGAGGCTGAGGTGGGAGGATCACTTGAACCCAGTAGGTAGAGGATGCAGTGAGCAGAGATTGTGCCACTGTACTCCAGCCTGGGTGACAGTGTGAGACCCTGTTTCAAAAAAAAAAGATTTTTTTTTCACTTGTACTGAACCATGTACAGACTTCTTTTCTTGTTGTTATTCCCTAAATGATGCAGTATAAAAACTATTTATGTAACACTTAATGTTGTATTAGGTATAAGTAATCTAGAGATGATTTGAAGTATATAGGAGGATGTGCATAGATGATATGCAAATAAAAAACCATTTTATATTAGGGACTTGAACATCTGAAAATTTTGTGGGAAGTCTTGCAGCCTATCTCCAACGGATACCAAAGGATGACTATACTCTGATACATAATTTCTATAGTTAAGCATAAAGATAAAAACAGAATATGCATTTTTGGTTCCTTACAAGCGAGTAGTATCTTGTGCTTAACTATGTATTATAAATACTAATGTTGTATAAAATTCAAATATGCATGTAATCATATGTACTGTATTCTGTATAGCTAGTTTGAGACAGGCATTAAAATGTTTTTATTAGCAATGTAATAGAACACTTAAATATTTGTTGGTAGAAGACTGATTACACAACTCAAATTATTTGTTTGAATTGAAGTTTTCATTACAGTCATCTAAGTCAATAAAACATGTGTTTAAATGTCTTATGGCAATGACCATAAGCCAAACGTAGACTTAATTTAACAAATAGCTATTCTTTACAATGGAGTTGTGAATTTGTTAATGTTTTTCTTTTCTCCAGTTTTTAAGTTACAGCTTACTTGTTGGATTGCTATCATGAAACACAGAAACACAGATTTTTCTTGAAAAAAATACTACTGTAAACTGGAATGAATGATAAAATATTGTTTCCAAATGTCAGTATTCAACTTATAAGCACCTTGATAATTGACATTTGTAAGAACTTTAGAAATACTATAAAAGTGTCATCTGAATAAGTTTTAATAAAATTATATTGTGAACTGGAATGAATGATAAAATATTGTTTCCAAATGTCAGTATTCAACTTATAAACACCTTGATAATTGACATTTGTAAGAACTTTAGAAATACTATAAAAGTGTCATCTGAATAAGTTTTAATAAAATTATATTGTGAACTCCAAGACATTTTTTTGTATTCTTTTTTGTATTTGTTATTAAATCATATTCTCTAGAATATTGGAGTAGGGTGAATGGATAGGAAAATAAACACAGATGGAATTTTATAATTATTTTTAAAGAACTTTTGGTTTTCTTAGTTAATTTTCACCCATAATACTGAGTACAGAATGATAATTTATGTGTATTATTTGAATTATAGATGCATTAGATAAAATGACTAATTCCTTAAAAAATTATTGCTTTTTTTAAAAACTAGGTAATTAAGTAGTTGAAATATAGAATGTCATTAGTTAAATTACCACTCTATTACAGTAAATACAAATAACATGTTTACAATGTAAATGATGGTAAATAAAAACTAAAAAAACACTTCCTTAAAAGTGTTTTTTAACCAAACTTCACAAGGATGGATAGAATTAACACTATAAATTCTGCACAGAAAAAGAATGAGTGCATACTAAATTGAGAACAGATGCACAGAAGAGCCATTTTTAGAAATTAAAAATGGTAAAGATAATAGGCAGATCAAAAGTCCCACATATTTATCAGTGTTGTAAAGAAAAACCCAATTCAAAAATGTGCATTACTAATTGGCTGTGTGATTTTTTTTAGGCAAGTTACTTAACTTTTCTGTGAGTCTGTTCTTTTGTAAAATGGAGATACTAGACTTACAGAACTGTAACCAGGATTAGATAAGTTAATATTTCTGAAGCATTTGGCATACACATAGTAAGTACTATATGAGTGCTTGTTAAATAAGCAGAATAAAAGTATGTATCCAGAGGAAAATTACTTGGCAAACATACTTAATCAGAATGTAGCAAGAAACCAGGATTTTATTAGCATAAGCTTCTGAACAACACAAGTGTTGCTAAATTTACATATTAAAAGTTCAGGGTGGCTCATGTCTGTAATCCTAGCACTTTGAGAGGCTGAGATGGGCGGATCAGTTGAGGTCAGGAGTTCGAAACCAGCCTGGCCAATACGGTGAAACCCTGCCTCTACTAAAAAATACAAGTAAGTAGCTGGGCGTGGTGGTGTGTGCCTGTAGTCCTAGCTACTTGAGAGGCTGAGGCAGAGGTTGCTGTGAGCCAAGATCTTACTACTGCACTCGAGCCTGGCCAACAAGAGCAAAACTCCATCTTAAAAAAAAAAGTTAGGCATTCATAGCATTATGTTGCCGCGGGTTTGTTTTCCTAATTTAAACTTAGCACTTGCTTAAAAATTCTTTGTTAGTATCCACAGGCTTTAGGATGAAATCCAAGTTATTAAAATCTGGGTCCTGATTATATTTCTTTAAAAAAATTGAGAAAAAATTCATATAACGAAGTTCAGTTTTTTTGTTTCTTTCTTTTGTTTTTGAGACAGGGCCTCACTCTGTGGCCCAGGCTGGAATGCAGTGGCACAATTTCGGCTCACTGCAACTTCTGCCTCCTGGGTTCAAGTGATTCTCATGCCTCAGCCACCTGAGTAGCTGGGACTACAGGAGCACACCACCATGTCAGGCTAATTTTTTGTATTTTTAGTAGAGATGGGGTTTTGTTATGTTCGAAAGGGTGGTCTTGAACTCCTGATCTCAAGTAATCCTCCTGCCTCGGCCTCCCAAAGTGCTGGAATTACAGGCATGAGCTGCTGCACCCAGCTAAAGTTCATCATTTTAACCATTTTAAAGTGTGCAATTTAGTGGTTTTTAGTATATTCACAATGTGGTGCAACTATCATCTTTATCACATTCTAGAACATTTTTATTCCCAGAGAAACTTCTTACCCATTAGGTAGTCATTCTCTTTCATGCTACTAAGACATACCTGAAAAAAACAAAAACAAAAAAATATAAAAGTAGTCATTCTCCATTTGTCCTTTCCTCAGGCCCTGGCAACCATTTATTAACTTTCTGCTTCTATGGATTTGCCTGATTCTAGACATTTCATGTAAAAGGAATTCTGTAATATGTGGTCTTTAGAGACTAGCTTGTTTCACTTAGCATAATATTTTCAAGTTCCTTCATGTTGTAGTATGCATCAGTAATTCATTCCTTTTTTATTGCACAATAGTATTTCATTTTATGAATATACCACATTTTGTTCATTCATTAGTTGATGGACATTTGTGTCATTTGCACATTTTGACTGTCATGAACAGTGCTGCTGTGAACATGTAAAGTTTTTGTATAGATGTTTTCATTTCTCTTGGGTCTGTCTATATGTAGGAGTAGAATTACTGGGTCATATGTTAACCCTATATTTAACTTTTTAAGAAACTGCCCAACTGCTTTCCATGATAGCGGCACCATTTTTTCATTCTCACCAGCAGTGTATGAGGGTTCTGATTTTTTCACATTTTTGCCACTACTTATCTGTCTTTTTAATAAAGCCATCCTAGTGGGTATGAATTGGTATTTCTTGTGATTTTGAGTTAATTTCAGTGATGACTAATGATATTGAGCATCTTTTCAAGTCATTAATAGACAGTAGTATCTTTGGAGAAAGGCCTATTCAAGGGTCTTGTGAACTTTTTATGATTAAAAAATCTTAAATGACAAATAAAAATTAATATGTTTATCATGTACAACATGTTTTGAAATACATATTCATTGGCTAATTTGAGCTAATTAACATATGCATTAACTTTTTTGGTGAGAACACTTAAAATATATTTTCTTAGGAATTTTCAAGAATGTCATACATTATTATTAATTTTTCTCACTTTAAAATTGGGTTATTAGGCCAGGTGCAATGGCTCAGGCCTGTAATCCCAGCACTTTGGGAGGCCAAGGAAGGTGGATCCCTTGAGGTCAGGAGTTCAAGACTAGGCTGGCCAACAGGGTGAAACCCTGTTTGTACTAAAAATACAAAAATTAGCTGGATGTGGTGGTACATGCCTGTAATCCCAGCTGCTCAGGAGGCTGAGGCAGGAGAATTGATTGAACCCAGGAGGTGGAGGTTGCAGTGAGCCGAGATCATGTACCTGCACTCCAGCCTGGGTGACAGAGTGAGACTCTGTCTCAAATTAATTAATTAATTAATTAAATTAGGTTATTTGCCTTCTTATTCTTGAATTATAAGAGTTTTCATATATCCTGGATTTAAGTCTCTTATCAGATTGGATTTGCAAAAATTTTCTCCCATTCTGTGTGTTGGCTTCACATTCTTGGTAGTAGTATTTGATGCACAAGTATTTTAATTTTGATAAAAGCCAATTTATTTTTTCTTTTGTTGCTCATGCTTTGGTGTCATATTTTAAAAACTATTGCCTAGCTCAGGGTCACAGAGGTATACTTTTGTTTTTTTCTAAGAACTTTATAATTTTAGCTCTTACATTTAGGTCTTTGATCCATTTTGAGCTAATTTTATATATTGTGTGAGGTAAGAGTCCAACAGCTTCATTGTTCTGCATTTGCATATCTAGTTGCCTAAGCACTATTTGTTGACAAGACTTGTTTCCCCATTGAATGGTCTTGGCACTCTTGTCAGAAATTAATTGGGCATAGATGTATGGGTTATTTTTGTTTTTTCTTCTGAACTCTCAGTTCTATTCCATTTATATATCTATTCTGTGTCAATGTCATATTGTCTTGATTACTGTAGCTTTGTAGAAGTTTTGAAATTAGGAATTGTGAGCCTTTCAACTTTTTTTCTTCTTTTATAGGATTGTTTCAGCTAATGTCCCATGAATTTCTAAATAAATTTTAGGAATAGCTTCTCAGTTTCTGCAAAGAAGTCAGCTGTGATTTTAATAAGAATGGTGTTGAATCTGTAGGCTAATCTGAGGAGTATTACCATCTTAATAATATTAAATCTTTTTGTCCATGAACATGGGATATCTTTTTATGTTTTTTGGATCTTTATTTCAACACTTCTTTAAAAAATTTATTTATAAGTATTCCATCTTTTTAAATGGAATTTTAAAAGTGAGTGTTAATCATGGAAATAATTTGAAAAAACGTTTGTCAAAATTTAAGAAAGCTTTTATATTTATTATTTTCTTTTTTTAAGGGATGGGGTCTCATTCTGTCATCCTGGCTGCTGGAGTGCAGTGGGATGAGCATGAATCACTGTAGCCTTGAACTCCTGGGCTAAAACTCCTGCCTCAGCCTCCTGAGTAGCTGGGACTACTCAGTGTTCACAGGTGCATGACACCACACCCAGCTAATTTAAAAAAATTGTAGGCCTGGCATGGTGGCTCAAGCCTGTAATCTGAGCACTTTGGGAGGCTGAGGCGGGTGGATCGTGAGGTCAAGAGATTGAGATCATCCTGGTCAACATGGTGAAACCCTGTCTCTACTAAAAATACAATAAATTAGCTGGACATGGTGGTGCGCACGTACCTGTAATCCGAGCTACTCAGGAGGCTGAGGCAGGAGAATTGCCTGAACCCAGGAGGCGGAGGTTGTGGTGAGCCGAGATCGCGCCATTGTACTCCAGCCTGGGTAACGAGTGAAACTCCGTCTCAAAAAAAAAAAAAATTGTAGAGACGGGTTCTTGCTATGTTGCCCAGGCTGATCTTGAACTCTTTCCTCAAGTGATCCTCCCATCTCATTCTTCCAAAGTGCTGGGAATACAGGCATGAACCTCCAGGCCCAGCAGAGCTTTTGTATTTAAATACAAGATTATGCATGTGTTCAGGAAAAGAAACCTAGGATGTGATAAAATCTGTAAAATATCAGAATCAGTCATAGAAGTAAAGCTGCAGTAAACCATAAAGTACATCTGATGAAGTCCAGTTTTGCTTAAATAGTCATACTGGATGGTAAGGTTCTTAAGGGCATTTACTATACCTCCTATTTTTGTAACACCTGGCACAAGTGTTTTGTATTAGAAAGGTTCTTGATATTTATTGAATGAATGAGTGAATGAATGCTACATTGGGAAAAGAAGGAAGGGTTTCGGAAGTTTGAGGATTGTGCACTAGTTACAGGCAACCATATAGCAGATTTCAATTGGAATAATAATTGCGTTAAAATAACTACAAATGGGAAACTAGGCCTTTGAAGAATTGGGACTGGTTGCAGTGGCTCACACCTGTAATCCTAGCACTTGGGGAGGCTGAGGCAGATGGACCACTCACTTGAGGTCAAGAGTTCGAGACCAGCCTAGCCAACATGGTGAAACCCCATCTCTACTAAAAATACAAAAAAATTAGCAGAGTGTAGTAGGGTCCGCCTCTAATCCCAGCTACTTGGGAGGTTGAGGCAGGAGAATCACTTGAACCCTGAAGGTGGAGGTTTCAGTGAGCTGAGATTGTGCCACTGCACTCCAGCTTGGAAGCTGGGAGACAGAGCAAGACTCTGTCTAAAAAAAAAAAGAAAGAAAGAAAGAAAGAAAGAAAAAAAAAAAAAAAAGCCCGGGGTGGTGGCTTATGCCTGTAATCTCAGCACTTTGGGAGGTCGAGGCCAACAGATCACCTGAGGTTGGGAGTTCGAGACCAGCCAGACCAACATGGAGATACCCTGTCTCTACTAAAAATACAAAATTAGCCGAGCGTGGTGGCACATGCTTGCAATCCCAGCTGCTTGAGAGGCTGAGGAAGGAGAATCGCTTGAACCCAGGAGGCGGAGGTTGCGGTGAGCCGAGATTGCACCATTGCACTCCAGCCTGGCCAACAAGAGTGAAACTCCGTCTCAAAAAAAAAAAAAAAAAAAAAGTGGAACTATTTTATCTGTAAAGATAAGAATTTAGATAAATAAGATGAAAATTGAGGTGGATTTGTTCTCTCTCTGTGTCTCTCTCTTTCTCTCTTTTTTTTTTTGAGTAAGTCTCACTATGTCATCTAGAGTGCAGTGGAGTGAGTAAAGTGCAGTGGTGCAATCTCTGCTCACTGCAGCCTCCGCCTCCCAGGTTCGAACCATTCTCCTGCCTCAGCTTCCCAACCAGCTGGGAATGCAGGCGCATGTCATGATGGCTGGATAATTTTTTTAATTTTTAGTAGAGACAAGGTTTCACCATGTTGGCCAGGCTGGTCTCAAATTCCTCACCTCAAATGATGTGCCTGCTTTGGCCTCCCAAAGTGCTGGGATTACAGGTATGAGCCACCATGCCCAGCCATTGAAAATTGAGGTGGATTTGTTCTCTAAATCCAGAATACTCTAATCAGGAAGTTGTCTTGGAGCTTGCAAGAGGCAGCTTTAGGGCAAAATGTGTAACTATGTAATATAGTGAGCAACCGTTCTCATAGGGAACTTTGTATCTCTAACATGTTACAGACTGAAATAACAGACTCTAGATTGGTTAAATTAATAGGTAATAGGACTGTCAAGAATAATTGCAAAAACTAGAAATATGACCTTAGTCTTATGGCACAGAAAACACCTAGTGTCTTTATCCTATATGAGAAAACATAATATTTCCCAGCAGTACTTTCTCCCCCTTGTCTTTGTTTGGGAGGATTATTTTTTAAGGGTGAGTCTTAATTAAAAATGTTATTTAAAAGCCTGTGCCCCACAGAACGCAATGTAACAAGTTAACATGAGGTGATTGTAGAATTGGAAATAGGCTGGGCGAGATGGCTCACACCGGTAATCCCAGCACTTTGGGAGGCTGAGATGAGTGGAATATGTGAGGCCAGTAGTTGGAGACCAGCCTGGCCAACATGGTGAAAAGTTGTCTCTACTAAAAATACAAAAATTAGCAGGGCATGTTGGCCCACGCCTGTAATCCCAGCATTTTGGGAGGCCAAGGTGGTATAATTGTTTGACCCCAGGAGTTTGAGACCAGCGTGGGCAGTATAGTGAGATCTCACCTCTACAAAAAATAAAATTAGCTGGGCATGGTGGCATGCACCTATAGTCCCAACTACTCAGGTGGCTCAGGTGGGAGGATCCCTTGAAACCAGGATGTTAAGGCTCTGTGAACTATGATTGTACCACTCCTCCAGCCTGGGTGACAGAGTAAGAAAAATAAAATTTTTCCCGTCTCAAAAATAAAATTTATTTTGGTGATGGATACCCAACTGTGACTATGCTAAAAGCCATTGAATTGTGTGCTTTAAGTAGGTAAATTGTATGATATGTGAATTATATCAATAAAATATGTGTATGTACACACATATGCACACATATAAATGGACAGTTTAAACAGTTGGCAAGTGCTGTCAAAACAGTATAGAATTTATGTTTTTTTTGATTTGTTTTTTTTTTTTGAGATAGAGTCTTGCTCAGTGGCCTGGTTGGAGTGCAGTAATGTAGTCTCGGCTCACTGTAACCTCCACTTCCCAGGTTCAAGTGATTCTCCTGCCTTAGCCTCTGAGTAGCTGGGACTACAGGTGCGCACCACCACACCCAGCTAATTTTTTAGTATTTTTAGTAGACATGGGATTTCACCATGTTGGCCAGGATGGTCTCGTTCTCCTGACCTTGTCATCTGCCCACCTCAGCCTCCCAAAGTGCTAGGATTACAGGTGTGAATCACTGCACCTACCCCCAATTTTTTTTTTTAATTGTGTGGGGCTGTCTCTCATAAAATTAGCTTTCCACATGCATTGCTGGTGGGGAATGTAAAGTGGTGCAGCTGTTGCGAAAAAACAAGTGGTTCCCCCCCAAAAAGTAAACATAGAATTATATGATCCACCAATTCCACTCATAGGTATATACCCCAAAGAATTGAAGGCAGGAACTCAAACAGATATGTGTGCCCTAATGTTTCTAGCAGCATTATTTACAGTAGCCAAAAGATGGAAACAACCCAGGGGTCTATCAGCAGATGAATGGATAAATTCCAAAATGTGGTATATAAATACAAGGGAATATTATTCACCCTTGAGAAGGAATGAAATTCTGTTACATGCCACAGTATGAGTGAACCTTGAAAATATATCCAAATTGAAATAAGCCAGACAGAAAAGGACAAATATTGTATGATTCCATTTACATCACATAACTAGCTACATGAGAAACTTAGAAGAGGCAGAGATAGAAAGTGGAATATTGGTTACCAGGAGCTGGCAGTAGGGGAGGAATGGGGAGCTATAGTTAAATGGGTACAGCTTGTTTGGAGTAATGAGAAAGTTCTGAAAATGAATAATGGTAATGGTTGCACAATGTCGTGCATAGATTTAATGCCACTGAATTGTGCACTTAAAAATAGTTAAAATGGTAAATTATATGTATCATTTACTGCAATTAAAAATGTGTTCAAAAAACAAGTTTTTAAGAGTCAGATGCACTATTTTTTGTAAAGTTAGTGAGATGTGATTGTGTGGTATGTGGAAAGGAGAATATTTTCATTTTTGCATTTGACAGACTGTAGTGTTTTAGTTGTCTGTCATTTGTGGTTTTCTTCCTTCTGTTTTTGAAGAGTGTAAATTTCTGTTACTTTCTATTTGGGACCCCAAATCTTTAGCTTTAGATGTAAATGAGATGACCTAAATACCCTATGTTACATCATTGATAATCAAAAACTAAATTTTGATAAGCCAGACTACACTACAGATTACTTTGTGAAAAATTCTTGAAGCACATACATATTAACCTCATTTAGATTGGAATTTTTTGGTTTTTTGTAGACGGAGTCTCACTGTGTTGCCCAGGCTGGAGGGCAGTGGTGCGATCTTGGCTCACTGTAACCCCCACCTCCCAGGTTCAAGCGATTCATCTGCCTCAGCCTCCCAAGTAGCTGGGATTACAGGTACCCCACCACCATGCCTGGCTAATTTTTGTGTTTTTAGTAGAGATGGGGTTTCACAAGGTTGGCTAGGCTGGTCTTGAACTCCTGTGACCTTAGGTGATCTGCCTGCTTCAGCCTCCCAAAGTGCTGAAATTACAGGCATGGGTCATTGTGCCTGGCCTCGATTGGAACATTTTTTTGACTTCTAATATGCTTGGTTGATTCATTTTGTTGATTTCTGGAAAGCAAATGTTTATATTTAATAGTAGCAATAGCATTGCAGTTTTCTAGTAAATGTCACAGAATTATGGCAGTGAGCCAGGAAGAAGAAAAGCTGTATTAGTGAAATAATGCATACTTTTATACCTATGGAAACTGTAAACCCTACTAAGTCTCATAAAGGTATTCTCTTGGTATTTGTATTATTAATTGGACATTGGTAAGGGTTCATGAGGACCCTAAATAATGGCTAGATTAAATCTAGGTATAATTGTATTCATCAAAGGGCCTGGATAAAGGCACTGTTAAGTAGTTTGGTATTTGTTTTGTGTGAATATTAAAGTGCTTATTTTTCTTTAATTTCACTTTTTGTTTTGTTTTGTTTTTTTGCGACGGAGTCTTGCTCTGTCACCTAGGCTGGACTGCAGTGGCATGACCTCTGCTCACTGCAACCTCTGCCCCGTGTTTAATCAATTCTGCTGCCTCAGCCTCCCGAGTAGCTGGGATTACAGGCACCTGCCACCGTGCCGGGGTCATTTTTGTATTTTTAATACAGACAGGATTTCTCTATGTTGGCCAGACTGGTCTTGAACTCCTGACCTGAAGTGGTCTACCCACCTCAGCCTCCCAAAGTGCTGTGATTACAGGCGTGAGCCACCACACCCGGCCACATAACTAGTGCTTTCACCAAGTAGTAATTTTGTGGTAAATAACCTGACTAGCATATTAGCTTAATATTTTCCCTAATTATAAAAACCAGCTAACTCCTGGGAGTACTTAAGACAAGGTCTGTAATCAGTTTTACCTATATTCATTTGGTGAAATTAATGGGCTGTTTGGGGTGCCACGCTTCAGAAGAGATTATTGCTAATCCTAAAAATATAAAGGTAATTTAGAGCCAGAAAGATAGGTGCTGAGTAATTGTGCTCTTACTGCACTTGTTTACTTATTTGTGTGTCAATTTAAAAGTGCATTTCCCATTATATTTAGATATGTCTTGTTCTGTTATTTTTCTGTACTAGAAAGTACTTCAAACTGCTAGGGTACTTACCAGAATTATCAACTACTAACTAGCATAGAAACAAACTGTGTTTTGGAATTTCCCATATCAATATATTTAGAAGAGACATTTAGCAATCCTTTGTTATATGAGTAAAATGAAACAAAAGAAGTGAACCATGAGAGGCGGACTCTTTTGGAAAAATCATTTTAGTTTGGAACCTATAATATTGCCTAGAAGAGAGAGCCCATCCATGTGGAAATCCCAGATTAGAGGGAAGTTTATGAAGAAAAGACTTTTCCATGTAGAATGATTTGAATATTGACCATGGTCTAGTTTTAGAACAAAAAAAGACCAGGAGGTTACATGCAGGGGGACCTTCTCAGTGTTGGATCCTCCCCTTTTCCTACTTCTTTTTTTTTTTGAGATGAAGTTTTGCTCTTGTTGCCCAGGCTGGAGTGCAATGGCGCTATCTCAGCTCATTGCAACGTCTGCCTCCTGGGTTCAAGCAATTCTCCTGCCTCAGCCTCCCGAGTAGCTGGGATCACAGGTATTTAGATACAGCTCTTCGTAACAGAACTGGATGATGTGTCCTGTGAGAAAAATACCATTTTAGCAATCCAAATGTGGATGTGCTATATAATAAGATAGATAATTTTTAAATGATAATAAACCTCAACTCAGAAACTCAAAGGATAAAATTTGATAAAAATAAGAGGGCAAAAAAATTTTAGTGGTTAAAATAGAGTAGAAAGCAATAGCCCTAAGTTTTACATTTGATTAAGGTTAAATAGAAACTTTAGGTTGCAGTATCTACCTCAGGATGATTCAGATCACTTTGAGTCTTTAAGGTATGGCTCTAGAATTCTAAACTCAGGAATTAAAGAGAAGTCCTCATATTTTTTTGCTAAGCTACAAGGAGTTATTTTTCTTGAAATATAAGGGTTTTTTTTTGTTTTTTTAGGGAGGGAAGGAGGAAGGGAGGAAGGCAGGAAGGGAGGGAAGGAGGAAGGGAGTGAGGAAGGAAGGGATGAAGGAAGGGAGGGAGGAAGGGGGGCAGAGAGAGGGAGGGAGGGAGGGAAGGGAAGGAATGAATTCAAGCAATGAGAGAGACATTGCCGACCTGGATCTAGAGGTTTACAAGTTGATCTCTTTTTTTGAGAGAAGGAAAGGAAAAAAAAAATGAGTAAAGGAGAGAAAGAAAGAGAAAGAGAGGGAGGGAGGGTGAACGGAAATATTGCTTTATTCTGAAAAAAAAAAAAAAAAGGGTATTAATAATGGCCAATCAATGTTTCATTTAAACCTATGAGTAGGTGTGATGTGGTATGACAAGAATGTATATTTTATGTATTTGAAGTGGAGAGCTCTATAAATATTTATTAAGTTTACTTGTTCTGGATCTGAGTTCGAGTCCTTGATATCCTTATTAATTTTCTGTCTCATTGAATCTAAGTCTCTATGTATCTGGGTGTTAGGATCGTTAGCTCTTGTTGTTGTATTGATCCTTTTACCACGATATCTTTGTTGCTTTAAAATCTATTTTATCTGCTACGAGAATTGCAACTCCTGCTTTTTATTTATTTATTTATTTATTTTTTCTCTCCATTTGGTTGGTAAATCTTTCTCCATTCCTTTGTTTTGAGTCTTTGTGTATCCTTGCATGTGAAACAGGTCTGGATGTAACATGCCGTTGGGTTTTGGCTGTGTCTTTTGTTGGGGGATTTAGTCAATTTAAATTTAGGGTTACTGCCATTTGATGTTAACTGGCTGTTTGATCCATTCGTTGATGAAAATTCTTCTTTATGTTGGTGCTCTTTACTTTTTGGTATATTTTTAGTAAGGCTGATACTGGTTGTTTCTTTCTGTGTGTAATGCCTCTTTCAGAAGCTCTTGTAAAGCAGGCCTGGTGGTAATACAATCTCTGAGTACTTGCTTGCTCATAAAAGATTTTATTTTTCCTTCAGTTGTGAAGCTTAGTTTGGCTGGATATGAAATTCTGGGCTGAAGGTTCTGTTCTTTGAGGATGTTGAATATTGGCCCCCACTCTCTTCTGGCTTGTAGAGTTTCTGCTGAGAGATCTGCTGTAAGTCTGATAGGCTTGCCTTTGTGGGTAACCTGACCTTTCTCTCTGGCTGCCCTTAGTATTTTCTCCTTCATTTCGACCCTGGTGAATCTAACGATTATGTGCCTTGGGGTTGCTCTTCGTGACGAATATCTTTGTGGTGTTCTCTGTATTACCTGGGGTTGAATATTGACCTGCTTTGCTAGTTCAGGAAAATTTTCCTGAATAATATCCTGAAGGGTATTTTCCATCTTGGATTCATTCTCTCCGTTGCATTCAGGTACACCTATCAAACGTAAATTTGGTCTTTTCACATAGTCCCACATTTCTTGGAGACTTTGCTCATTCCTTTTTATCCTTTTATCCCTAATCTTGTCTTCTTGTTTTCTTTCATTAAGTTGAACTTTGACCTCTGTTATCCTTTCTTCTGCTTGAACAATTCGAGTGTTTAAACCTGTGCATACTTCTCGGAGTTCCTGTATTGTATTCTTCAGTTCCATTAATTCACTTATATTCCTCTCTAAGTTGTCTATTCTCAATAGAATTTTGCTATGGTATGCAACAAAGTTGTTTCCAAATAATTTTAGGTTTGGATATTTAAAATAGTATTAAAAAAACTGTATTAGTTAAAGTTCAGGATTTTTTGCATAAAAGTGATTTACAATATAGGGCAGTTCTAGTTCTTTGATTATATTGTTAAAATAAGACTCAGTTGAATTTAAGTTAGTAAATACTGGAAAAATTGTTATTCATAGCTACTTTGTCTCAGGTTAAATAATTATAAGGAGAAAATTAATTCTGAAGTGGTTTAAACCAAATCATGTTTTAAATTTAGTGTTACATAAATTTCAGGTTGTGTTCTATGTCTTTTTCTGGCTCCCCACCCCACCTCAGCCAGTTTAGTTGTTCAGGATAGGGAGACTTGTTCCATATATTTATTTTTCAGTGTTGCTGAACATATTTTTTAAATGGCTACCTTTCTTGCGTACAGCGTTATGGGATTCCCTGCCCCATCTGGGGTAGAGTGTTGTGGGATTAGAGTGGGATAAGAGATAAAGGGGAATCTTTCAGGTCTTCTAACTCAAATCACCAGAAATTTAGGCATGATCTGGGCCTTAATGTGTGAGAGGCTGTATCATTTTGTATCTCAAATTGTATTTTCTTTGTTTTTGAGACTGAGTCTCGCTCTGTCACCCAGGCTGGAATGCAGTGGCACAATCTTAGCTCACTGCAACCTTTGTCTTCTGGGTTCAAGCAGTTCTCCTGCCCCAGTCTCCCTAGTAGCTGGGATTACAGGTATGTGCCACCACGCCCAGCTAATTTTTGTATTTTTAGAAGAGAAGGGGTTTTACCGTGTTAACCAGGCTGTTCTCAAACTCCTGACCTCAGGTGAACGGCCTGCTTTGGCCTCCCAAAGTGCTGAGATTAAAGGCATGAGCCACTGTGCCTGACCACAGATTGTATTTTCTCTAACTTCTAGTTGATATGAAAACATTATTGAAGGGTTTGTTTTTGTTTTCCCTAAGACGTAGTTTCATTCTTGTTCCCCAGGCTGGAGTACAATGGCAAGGTCTTGGCTCACTGCAACCTCTACCTCTGGGGTTCAAGCAATTCTCCTGCCTCAGCCTCTCAAGTAGCTGGAATTACAGGTGGCTGCCACCACAACCGACTAATTTGTTTGTAATTTTAGTAGAGACAGGGTTTCACCGTATTGGCCGGGCTGGTCTTAAACTCCTGACCTCAGGTGATCCACCAGCCTGCCTCAGCCTCCCAAACTGCTGGGATTGCAGGCATGAGCTAAAGTGTTTTTATAGGTGGAAACTAAGGTAATATTGTAAGCTTTCAAGTCATCCTTGTACAAAATGACCCACTTAAGATCTTGCTCCTGTTCAGTCCTAAAATCAGGACTGGAGTTGGTGCTCCTTAAAGTTGTGTTTATTCAGGTTTTGCTTAATTTGTCTGTAAGTAAGTACTGTTGAGTTAATTCATTTTTATTACAGATCTTTTAGAAAGTATTTTTATTATGTATGCCCTTTTAGGTTTTACCTTTAGTTCATACTTTGAAATAATTACCCCTTAGTGTCAAATATTAATTTCTGAAGGAAGTATAAACAAATAGATACTCTTTTTTTTTTTTTGAGACAGGAGTTTCGCTCTTGTTGCCCAGGCTAGAATGCAATGGCATGATCTTGGCTCATCACAACCTCTGCCTCCCAGGTTCGAGCTATTTTCCTGCCTCAGGCTCCCGAGTAGCTGGGATTACAGGCATGTGCCACCAAGCCTGGCTAATTTTGTTTTTTTTTAAGTAGATGTGGGGTTTCACCATGTTGGTCAGGCTGGTCTCAAACTCTTGACATTGTGATCTGCCTGTCTTGACCTCCCAAAGTGCTAGGATTACAGGCATGAGCCACTGTGCCTGGCCACAAATAGATATTCTTAAGAGGGCTAATTTGAATTAATCTACCTTTATATTGGGGAAAAAAAGCTGAGACATTGCATGAAAGATGATGCAAGATATACATTAATCTTTGGCCCCGTTGTTAATTGTATTATATATTAGCTATTTGACTGTTGACCTGAACTGTTGTTAGTTTTCTTCATCATTTATTGGATAGTCAACCTTTAAGTTTCTGTAGTATGAGACCTTTTTCTATCTTTTAAATTATTATTACCTAAGGTTAATAAACGCAGATTATATGGACTAAAATGAACTCAAAGAAATAAAATAAAATTGACCGGGTTCAGTGGCTCACACTCGTAATCCCAGCCCTTTGGGAGGCTGAGGCAGTTGGATTGCTTGAGCTCAGGAGCTTGAGACCAGCCTGGGCAACATGGTGAAACCCCATCTCTACCAGATAGATAGATAGATAGAAAAAAATAAAATAAATCACATAAAATAAAATGGCTAACTTTGGGCTAAGGATGAAAAGACATTGAGTTTCTTTTTTTTTTTTTTTTTTTGAGACGGAGTTTCGCTCTTGTTACCCAGACTGGAGTGCAATGGCGCAATCTTGGCTCACCGCAACCTCCGCCTCCTGGGTTCAGGCAATTCTCCTGCCTCAGCCTCCCGAGCAGCTGGGATTACAGGCACACACCACCGTGCCCAGCTAATTTTTTGTAATTTTAGTAGAGACGGGGTTTCACCATGTTGACCAAGATGGTCTCGATCTGTTGACCTCGTGATCCACCCGCCTTGGCCTCCCAAAGTGCTGGGATTACAGGCTTGAGCCACCACTCCCGGCCAAGACATTGAGTTTCTTATTGCTTCAAAGGTCAGTTGTCCTCTAAGAACTTAGATAATTGTATTCTGTTGCCTCACTATTCAGCCTCACTATTGAAATGAGGGTCACACAGAAGTTATGTTGCAGGACCCTGTTCTTTGCTTTAGAGCAGATCCAATTCCAAAGTCTAATGCCCAACTACATAGGAACATAACATCGACTTTGTGGGACTAGTGTTATTCAACAGCAATATCTTCATGCTTAGCTATATAAAAGTTAAAAATATTAAGGCAATTTTTAAAAACTTTTCTTCTTAACCTGTTTACCAGGTAATATAATATTGTAATAACACGGAAAATGTGTGTAAGGATGTGGACCTTGGAGGCAGATTGCCTATGTTCAAATTCTGACTCTAATATTCACTAGCTGTGCAATAACTTGAGCATATTAATTGACCTCTCTGTGCTCAGTTTTCTCATCTGTAAAATGCAGTTGATAATACAGCCTATATCATAAAATTGTGATAATTAAATGAGTTAATATAAGTAAAGTATTTAGAATGGTACCTAGGGTAAACTATATAAATTGGTATTATGATTATTGGAATAAAATTTCTAAGTATTTTTTGGAAAGAGATAAAAGACATACTATTTTAAGATCATTAATGCCAAAGAAAAAAATGGAAAATATCACATTTTAATTAAAGCAGAATAAATATCAACTATTGATCTTTTTTGACATTCTGTGTGTGTGGCCATTTTCCTTTGGGTGGTTTCTTGATTTTTCTGATTGTAGGAAGAATAACAGTGCCATAGTTTCTTTGGGCCTGAAAAAATAATTTGTGTCAGTGTAAGAGCATTTAATACTACCAGCATCTCTTCTTTATTAAAGTCTGTTTTTTAAGGCTCAGTTTTCTTACTCTGAGGATGAAGGTGAAGGGGAAAACTTTAAATAGTTGTTTTTTTGCCATGGAAAAATTATTTGCTGTTTTATGAAATATGCAATTCAGTTAATCTAGAAGATGTTGTTTAGTAAGGGGAAAAGTACAGAATTTCTAGTTAGGAAAAATAATCAAATATTTGTTTTAAAATTTTCTAGTTTTTTTTTGTATCCTCATTTCCTTTTTATCTAACAAGGATTATCTTGAAGCTTCTGTGAACAATTTTTTATTATTATGCTAGTGCCTTTAAACATTGTTTGAATATGAATCTCTAACTTGCTCTGAATATTTTGAGAAAAAAGTTGAATCTTTGTTTGAAGGAAAAGTTGATTTTTCAGGATAAGTAATTCTCTTTGGATATTCAAGATATTTTTAACAGACAGTTTTTCAAAAATTGAAATTGGCTTGGCATAGTAGCTCACACCTGTAATTTCAGCACTTTGGGAGGGCGAGGCAGATGATTTAAGGCCAGGAATTCAAGACCAGCATGGGCAACATAGCGAGACCCCTTCCTACATAGCCCGGGAGTTTGAGGTTGCAGTGAGCTATGATTGTGCCTCTGCATTCCAGCCTGGGTGACGTAATGAGACCTTGTCTTGATTAGTAAGAACTAATAACTGAAAGCTTAAGTTTTTTAGATTGTAATAAACTAATGCTTTTTACTGCCTATTTTTAAAAAAAGAGACCAGTGTGAATCGTATAAAGCTTGTAAAGAATAGGAAAACAATATGTAAATATTAATATAATAATAAAAACAATATAAGTATCATAACAAAAATAATAAAAATAGAATTCCACCACATAGAGATAATCCCTGTTAATATTTTTACATATGCTGAGCTCAGTAGCTCACACCTATAATCCTAGTACTTTGGGAGGCTGAGGCAGAAGCATTGCTTGTCTTTTTGGTCATTTGCATCTTTGCTTTTGTGAATTGCCTGTTTATTTTCTTTGTCAGTTTTTTATTGGGTTAAAGTCATTTTGTATGAATTATTTGCATAAATCTAACCTTAGTTTTTTGTATGTGTTACAAATATTTTTGCCTAGTCTGTAGTTCGTCTTTTGCCATGTAGAAATTGTTCATTTTATGCAACCAAATCTGTCTTTTTGAGTTTCCTGCCATGGAAAACAGTATGTTTGCATCTCTTTTCAGAGTTTAAAAAATATTGTTATTTATTTAAGAAGGTTTTGAAGTTTAGTTTCTTAATTTATCTGACATTTATTTTTGTAGTTGATGGGAGGTAGTTGTGTTTTTATACATCAAGTATAAAACAATGTCTGTGTAAGATGTCTCTTGGAATAAAAACAATGAATTTAAACATTTTAATTTGTATTTTATTAAAAGTACATGTGCGCACAGTTTAAGGAGGCAAGTATTTCCACAAATATTTCTACCAAAAAAGTTGTATCCAAAGAGCTCCTCACTCATACCTTCCAGAAACCTTTTCAATGCTTCAGCTCACTCTTAAGAAAAAAATCAGTGAATTTTTAAACTATAAAATGCCAAACATTTTACTCCTAAGAAATTCATACCAAACCATTTCTTTTCCTAAGAAAATCACAGAGAAGTCTTTCCAAAGCTGTAAAAACTTTAAGCTTTATTCTTTCTCTTTTTCCGTGAGACTTAGTGGCTCTTTTAGGTTTAGTGGTAACTCCTACCAATAATCCTTAAAAGGTAAATGATGATTCTTTTTTTTTTTTGAGATGGAGTCTCGCCCTGTTGCCCAGGCTGAAGCGCAGTGGCTTGATCTTGGCTCACTGCAACCTCTGCCTCCCAGGCTCAAGTGATTTTCCTGCCTCAGCCTCCCAAGTAGCTAAGATTACAGGTGCATACCACCACGCCTGGCTAATTTTTTGTATTTTCAGTAGAGACGGGGTTTCACCATGTTGGCAAAGCTGGTCCTGAACTCCTGACCTCATGTTCCACCTGCCTTGGCCTCCCAAAGTGCTGGGATTGCAGGTGTGTCACTGAGCCTGGCCTTTTTTTTTTTTTTTGAGATGGAGTCTCTCTCTGTTGCCCAGTCTGGGGTGCAGTGGCGCAATCTCGGCTCACTGCATCCCCTGTGTTCTAAGGTCAAGTAATTCTCCTGCCTCAGCCTCCTGAGTAGCGGGGATTATAGGTATGCGCAACCACGCCCAGCTAATTTTTGTATTTTTAGTAGAGACAGAGTTTCACCATGTTAGCCAGGCTGGTCTCAAATTCCTGACCTCAAGTGATACCTGCTTTGGCCTCCCAAAGTGCTGGAATGACAGGTGTGAGCCACCACACCTGGTGATAATTACTTTTATGGATGATACATGATACTTAGTGGTCAGTTATTTATTTATTTATTTTTAGTAAAAAAATTATAGTATCTAAAATCTTGTTATCATGGGAGCAGATTGTGAGGAGAAAAATAAGAACTTGTGATTATTTCAAACTCTTATGATCACAAATCTTGACTTTTTTAAAACATGTGCTTTACAGGGATTAAGATTAAAGTGAAGCTGCTTTCTTCTCATAATGTTCCTAACTTAAAGTTTTAAGGGGCATTACTTATGAAATTGACAGTTTTCTCATCTTTTGATTACTCCCCTCAATTCATGCTTCTGAAAAATGCATTCTAGCTAAAAATATAAGCATACTTATTAATCATAAAATATATTGATACTTTTTTCTATAGAACTAAGGGATTTAGATGTACCCTTTAAAGGCAAGTAATACATTTGATCAATATATTAGAAAATCTGAGAGTCTTCAGCTATTGAAATATAAAAGATTAATTTATTACTTGGAATTTTTGAAAGTCTGTTTTCTAAGGTATATGTTATTGATATAAGCACATTTTCTTTTAGTTGTTAATAATGTCATAAATTGTGGTAGACTGTCTTTGCCAGCCTCCGTGTTAAATGCTTGCTGTTTCTTAGATATACTAAGGTACTTGTGGTAAAACTATCTCAAGTGTCTCCTCAACTATGTGTCATAATTTTAGTGTAATGTTAGAGGAATTAATGAATTCCCCTAAAATTGAGTTAATTGTGCTAATCTAAGTATACTGTTAAAATAGTTCTTTTAGGTTAATTTCTGAACATTTAAAATGGAATAAGTTAGGGTATAGCAGGGTTTATTCTTGGGAATTTGAAGTTGAGCACAAGAGGCATGGATATAAGAATGGATTCACATCTATTTCCTGTCTGGGTGCTTTCGGTATTTAATCCTATTTAAAATTGGAACTATTTTATTTTTTTTGTGAGGAATTGTGAAAATGCCAGGTTTAAGTACATACTTTTTCTAGTTAGATTAGTTACATTAGTGTCAAAAATGAATAAACTAGTTTTAGGTTTCCTATGTGTTTTGAATATTTACTCTTACTATGAATACATAAATTAGCCAACAAATATTAGTCAGAATTTTATTTTGATTGGTCAGCTTTTAAAAATGTGACTTTTGCTGAGTTTCTGTCTTTATCTTTCTAGATGTTATAGTAAAATGTCTTAAAGAGGGAAACTGAAATGAAGTGGTGTCTGCATAAAGAAAAACTTTACTTGTGGTTTGCAGCACAGTTACTTCTTTAAAAAAAAATTTTTTTTTTTTTGAGTTTTAAGACAGCATCTTACTCTGTCACCCAGGCTGCAGCCTCCACCTCTTGGGTTCAAACAGTGCTCCCACCTCAGCCTTCCAGATTGCTGGGATGGGACCACAGGTGTGCACCACCATACCTAGCTACTTTTTTCTTTTTTTGGTAGTAGAAACTGAGTGTAGGTTGCCCAGACTGGTCTTGAACTCCTGCATTCAAGTGATCCTCCTGCCTCAGCCTCCCAAAATGCTCGGATTATAGGCAGAAGCTACCATGCCCCCAGCCTAGTTACATTTTAACAAAGTAATTCTGAGAACACAAGTAAAAGGGATGTGATTCTGAAACTGTTTGATGTGTAGAATGGGAAGAGAAAAAGGAAGCCAATTAAATTGAAGGAGGAAATATGGTAATCTGAATTTTTGAGTTTATTATTGGAAGAAAATATGCCATTTTATGCAGTATAAGAGTAAAAGCTTATCAGAATTTTTAAACATTAAAGTTTGTATTTTAACCCATTTTCATATTAGAGCCATTTTTTTTTTTTTCCAGATCCTGTTTTCGACTGTAGCTGTTAATGGGCTGAATTTTATTCCAGGCTCCCTGGTTGTTCATTAACCTATTAGTGCTTGACTACTTTTAATAGGTTCAGGGAAGTTGCTGGTTAGTTGAAACTGCTCAGAGTTGGAATTGGAACTACTCTGCAGTTCTTCCTTATTTGTGGGGATATGTCCCAAGACCCCCTAGTGGATGCCCGAAACCAAGGATAGTACTGAACACTGTATATACAATTATGTGTAACTTAACGATGGGGTACGTTCCGAGAAATGCATCATTAGGTAGTTCATTATCCAAACATCATAGAGTGTACTTACACAAACCTAGGTGGTATAGCCTACTACATATCTAGGCTATAAGATTTAGCCTGTTGCCCCAGGCTGTAATACTGTAGGCAGTTGTAACACAGTAGTATTTGTGTATCTGAACACGATATGACATCACTAAGAGACAGGAATTTTTCGTCTGCATTATAATTTTATGGGACTGCTGTTTTATAAGTCTTTATATCTTTTATGTGGAAAACCAAATGTCCCAGCACCATTGCTGAATAACAGTCATTTTCCCTATTTGGTCTGCAATGTCAATATTAAGTACGATATAGCAGTTTTCTGTATATTCTGTGTTATCTTTTGGGGCCACTGTCATAGATGTGATCCATTCTTGACTGAAACATATGTGGCACATGACTGTACTATGTTTTCTTCTATACATACATACCTATGATAAAGTTTAATTTATAAATTAGACATAGTAAGAGATTAATAATAACTACTGTTAGGGTTCTCTAGAGGGACAGAACTTATAGGATAGATGTATATGTAAAGGGGAGTTTATTAAGGAGTATTGACTCAACGATCACAAAGTGAGCTCCCACAATAGGCCATCTGCAAGCTGAGGAGCAAGGGAGCCAGTCTGAATCCCAAAGCTGAAGAACTTGGAATCCGATGTTCGTGGGCAGGAAACATCAAGCACAGGAGAAAGACGCAGGCTCGGAGACTAAACCAGTTTACTCTTTGCACGTTCTTCTTCCTGCTTTTATTCTCTCTGTGCTGGCAGCCGATTAAATTGTGCCCACCAGGTTGAGGGTGAGTCTGCCTTTCCCCGTCCACTAACTCAAATGTTAATATTCTTTGGCAACACCCTCACAGACACACCCAGGAACATACACTTTGCGTCCTTCAGTTAAGGAACACTTAATAGTAACCATCACAACTATTAATAAATAGAACAATATAGCAACATACTATAATAAAAGTTATGTGAGTGTAGTCTCTCAAAATAGCTTATTGTTCTGTATTCACCCTTCTTATAATGATGGAAGATGATACAATGCCTATGTGATCAAATTAAGTGACATGAATGAAGTGGGCATTGTGACACAGCATTAAGCTGCTATTGACCTTCTGTATTCCCAAATCTGTGTCATTCATTTCAGGGGATCCCTTGTTGAAATCTTCCTTTAGGCTCATAGGTTTTTGGCACATGGGTTTCTGTTGCTGTCAGTAGAAAATGTTTTATGTTCATTTATTTCACCTACAAATTTAGTTCCTTTTGAATATTAACTAAGTACTTATCTTGCTCTGGCTATAACTTTTGCTGTTTGAGATGTGGCAGCAAAACTAGCATGAATAATTTCTTTTTCATTCTTTCACAGTTTTACAGATAGAAGACTCATTCTTACCATTAATCTTAGCAGCCTCAGCATATGATTTTTTTTCTTTCCTTATTAAGAAATTTCACCTTTTCGCTTAAATGAAACACGTTAAAGCTTTGCTTTGGCATATCCAAATTGCCAAATATCACTACTCTTCTACATTGGGGCCATTGTTAAGTAAAATAAGGGTTACTTGAACACAAACACTGTGATACTTTGACAGTTAAGCTGATAATCCATATGGTTACTAAGTGACTAAAGGGTAGGTAATGCGTATAGAGCGTGGATACACTGGTTAAAAGGACGATTCATGTCCTGGATGGGATGGAGCTAGACTTGCAGGTCAACAGAAGAGTTCATCATGCTACTTAGAATGGTGTTGTATTTAAAATGTATAAGTTACTTAAATTGGAATTTTTCATTTAATATTTTCTGACCTTGGTTGACCATAAGTAACTGAAACCATGGAAAGCAAAACCATGGATTAGGGAGGACTACTGTATTTACCAAATGAGTTCATTTCATTTTGAGAAAAGTTACTTGTAACTTTAATAGGCTGATTTAACATGTTAGGATAACAGGATTATATAGATTATAAGAGAGTGGGCAGGTAGATATTACACTAGTCTCATACTTTGTTTATACTTTTATATAGCACTTTGATGTATATTATTTTATTTAATCTTTTTGACATTTGAGAGGTATATATTCTCATAGATGATAAAACCCAAATGCCCCAGATGATTAAGAGACTTGCCCAATTTTGCACTGTTAGTCATTAGAAGAGCTAGTCTTAAAGAAAAAGTATTCTGACTTCAAACAATTTTTTTCTCTAACTACAGCCAAGATAATTTATTTACTGAATATTTTCAGCTATAATGGTAAAAGACATAAATGTGATTTCTTCTCTAATTGAGCCTACTTACTAGTCCAAGAGGCAGACTAGTAAATAATCAATTAAAAACAGTGTGTTAGGTGCTCTGAAAGAGGAAGTATAGGTTGATGAAGTGGGAAATAAAGAGGAGTGCCTGTGTGCCAGGGGATCAGGAAGGGCTTCTGATAGGAGATGAACTTGCTATTTTTTTTTGAGACAGAGTTTCGCTCTTGTTACCCAGGCTGGAGTGCAATGGCATGATCTTGGCTCACCGCAACCTCCACCTCTTGGGTTCAAGCAATTCTCCTGCCTCAGCCTCCTGAGTAGCTGGGATTACAGGCACATGCCACCATGCCCAGCTAATTTTTTGTATTTTTAGTAGAGACGGGGTTTCACCATGTTGACCAGGATGGTCTTGATCTCTTGACCTCGTGATCCACCCACTTCGGCCTCCTTAAGTGCCGGGATTACAGGCGTGAGCCACCGCTCCGGGCCCTGAACTTGCTATTAAAGTCAGACCTGAAGTCATAAAAATTAGCCATGTGAAGATTAAAGGGCTATGTTGGAGGAAGAGTGTTCCAGGCAGAAGAGAGAATATCATAGTAGAAGTTTTGGAGGTAAATGAGAACTTGGTGTATTGAAGAACTGAAAAAAATTCAATAGGGCTGGTTATAGAGCCAGGGATGAGGGAAGGGGAGGGGAAAAGAGGGAAAGAATAGCTATGAAAGATTCGATAAACCAAAAGCTGGATATAATAATGGCCTAAATTAGTGACAGCTGGGACGAGAAAAAGAGTACTGCAGGTATCACAAGTTAGAAATATTTTAGCCAACAAGTGATATTTTATACAGTTATTATATATATCTTGTGATTGCCTTGCACAGTAAAGGGTACATGATGCTAAAAGTTGAAAACAGGTTAACAGTGCACTAACTCATCACTCTGGAGATCAGTTTTGGCTATCAGATTGTTTTGCTATCATTCCTAGCCTGATTTCTTTATTGTGGCTTCTTGAGATTAATTTTGCTGTAAAGAATTCTGAAGTGGGTCTTGGACCTAATGTTAACAGATGATAGATAGGTAAGTCAGGATTACCCTTGCTAGGCCTTAGTAACTGTTGTCTAGATAAGAAGATGTTAGGGGTCAGGCGTGGTGGCTCATGCCTGTAATCCCAGCATTTTGGGAGGCTGAGGCAGGCGGATCACGAGGTCAGGAGTTTGAAACCAGCTTGGTCAGTATGGTGAAATCTCATCTCTACTAAAAAATACAAAAATGAGCCAGGTGTAGTCCCAGCTACACAGGAGGCTGAAATAGGAGAATCGTGTGAATCCAGGTGGCGGAGGGTGCAGTGAGCCAAGATTACACCACTGCACTCCAGCCTGGGCGACAGAGTGAGACTCTGTCTCCAAAAAAAAAAAAAAAAAAAAAAGATGTTAGGGAAAAGCAAGGGATAAAGTGGGTATGAAGGAGTGTAAATTATGACTTATTGCTATGATATTTAGTTATTGGTTTAATTTTTACATGTAAGCTTGTTATTGATATACTGAATATTAAGATATTTGGGTGTGGTGGCTGACACCTGTAATTCCAGCACTTTGGAAGCCTGAGGTGGGAGGATAGCTTTAGCCCAGGAGATTGAGGCTAGCCTGACACATCATAACGAGATCTTGTCTCTATAAATAATTTAAAAATTAGCCTGGCGTGGTGGTGTGTGCCTGTAGTCACAGCTACTTGGGAGGCTGAGGTTGGTGGACCACTTGAGGCAACGAGGTTAGTGAGCCATGATTGCAAGACTGCACTCCAGCCTGGGTGACAGAGTGAGACCATCTCTTTAAAAAATAAATGGGGGGAAGTGGTTATTTATTCAATACACATCTTGTGCCCAGTGTTTGAAGTATAAAGAGACTCACCATTGTCAACAGGGAAGACAGGCACGCAATATCAACATAGTAAAATAATTGTTTTATGATAAAAAATAAACAGTAGAAGATAATGAGTTCAATTTGGGATATGTTGAAATCGAGATGCTTATGGGATATTGAACACCTGCTGTGCACCAGCAGTAAGCTATATGCTGGGGATACAAAAAGTAAGGAAAATAAAGACCTTTTTCTCACCAGTTCGTATTCTGAACTGGAAGCAGACATTAAACAAATGATTATAAAAATGTCAGGGTATGGGAATTGGCAAGTCCATAGAAACAGAAAGTAAATTAGTGGTTGTCAGGGATTCAAGGAATGAGGGGTAGAGAATGACTGCTAATGGGAATAGCTTTTCTTTTTGAGGTGATGAAAATGTTCTGTAATTAGGCAGTAGTAATGACTACACAACTTTGGGTCTATACTAAAACCCACTGAATCGTGCACTTTAAAGGGTAAAACTTTATGTCATCTGAATTATATCTCAAAAAATGTCCCAGGTACAGCGGCTCACGCCTGCAATCCCAGCACTTTGGGAGGGCAGGGCAGGAGGATCACCTGAGGTCAGGAGTTAGAGACTAGCCTGTGCAACATGGTGAAATCCTGTCTCTACTAAAAATACAAAAATTAGCCAGGCGTGGTGGCGCATGCCTGTAATCCCACCTACTTGGGAGGGCAGGGTGGGAGGATCACCTGAGGTCAGGAGTTAGAGACTAGCCTGTGCAACATGGTGAAATCCTGTCTCTACTAAAAATACAAAAATTAGCCGGGCGTGGGAGGTGCATGCCTGTAATCCCAGCTACTTGGGAGGCTGAGGCAGGAGAATCCCTTGAAGCCAGGAGGCGAATGTTGCAGTGAGCTGACATTGCGCCACTGCCCTCCAACCTGGGCAAAGGAGCGAGACTCCGTCTCAAAAAGAATAAAAAAAAGTCGGGAGTGAAAAAAATAAAACAAGATTAAGGAGGACAAGAAAATGATGGGGGTACGATTTTGTAGAGCATCATCATGGTGCTTTTTGAGCCTCATTTGAACAGATACCTAAGGGAACTGAAGTAGTAAGCAATGAAGATATTTGTGGAAAGAGTTTTCCAGGTGGAGGAACGGCGAATACAAAGACATCAAGGCTGAGAAAGTGCTTGGCATGTTCAAGAAGTAGCAATAAGGACAGTACACCTGGAGCAGAGTGGAAAAGGAGGAGAGTTGTAGGAGAGAAAGGAAGAGAAATAGTAAGGTGCTAGATCATATAAGGACTTTGGGTTTTATGCTAAGATGGATGCTGAGGAGTGATGTCATCTGAATTAGGTTTTTAATGAATTGTTCTGGCTACAGTGTAGATAAAATGTAAGAGTAAAAAGGAAATCAATCAGCTGAAGTAGTTCAGGTGAGATGATAAGATCAGGATTGTAGTAGTGGAGGTTGTTAAGAAGTGGCGGAATTCTGGATTCAAAAAGTGAGAAAGAAAAAGACAGGATTAATTTCTCCAGGAAGTAAACAAGGTATTTCCGGGACATGAAGAGAGGTGTAGACTAAAGAGAAGCCAGCAAATGAAGAAAATAAACAGGAATTCCTGAAAGCAGGAGTAGTCACTTGTGTCAGAAGTTGGAAATAAATCGGTTAGGAGTTTATTGATAACTGAGCAGTTTGAATGGGGCGTGGTTGGAACAGAAGCCAAGTAGTAGTTGATTGAGTAATAAATGTGAATAGAGGAAGTGGAAGCAGCTAGGAAGACAACTATAGTGCTAATTAAGAATGGTTGTGAGGGGAAGGAGAGGGTGGAAACTGAAAAGGCATATAAATAAGAATAGGAATCTTGTGAAATGAGGAAGTTGAAAGGACAGGAATTATTAATAGAAGGAAGTTTTGGAGGAGCAATGAAGAAAAAGGGATGTAGTACACATGGTTGCTTCCTTTCTTGAGCCCAAAGAGGTAAGGATAATTTTTATCTGGGAAAAGAAGTATGGGAAATTTATGTCCTATAAATTTTATGTGGAGAAATAAACAGTCATTTGCCAAGAATGATAGATACAGGACAGTAGCCTTAAGAGAATAATCATGAGGAACTGGGGAATAAAGCTGATGAAGAATACTTTGAGAAAAAAAAAAAGAAAAGAAAAAGCCTCCTGAGCTACTTTGAGGAAGATCTTGTATTCATAGTGGTACTGGTCCATATGTTTTGATTTTTCTCTATCAAAACTTAGAAGCTGTGGTTCAGGAATGTTGAAGATGAGTGGTTAAGATCATTCATGATTGGGCATGATTAACAGGATGAATATGATAGAAAAATAATAGGGACGGGGTAAAGGAATTCTTGAAGACATAAGCTCAGGCTTTGTCTTTTCCTTGAAGTGTCTCCCATTGGTCTTTTCTCTTTTAATCTTGTACTTTTCCCTGCTACTGCTGCCTTATGTTTAGTCCGTTAGAATTTACGCACGCACACACAAGCACTTAAATATTTTTTTTTAAATATGTATTTTATTTTTTGAAAATATTTTGAAAGTAATTAAGATACCTGATTGGAAGGGGGAAAAAATCAACACAATGAAATTTAGGAACAGAAATGCAAGAGCAGCTGCTGCATCCGGCCCCTTCCCCCCGAGGGGCGCAGCCAGGAGATGCTCATTTTATGATCCCAGGTGCACGCTGCGGTCCACGCAGAATCGCTAATCACCAGCCTTCTGGTGGAAGGACCTGCCCAAAGTCAGGGTCAGAAATAGGACAGCTCATCGTGCTTGGCTTTGTTGGTCTGGTAGTTAGACAAGGTCAAGGGCTTGTTTTCGTGAGGGAGACTTTGGAATACTCGCAAGTGGACAAATTCCTCGTCACCGACATGCACCTTGATGAAGTAGTTCGTCCCCGCAACCACCTGGCTCCTGAAGGACACAGCCTCGAACACAGGGAACTTCTTGTTTTCTTTTTCTTCAAGCTGGGACCTCACCTGGTCGGCGATGTTCTGGGTCTCGGCGGTGGCCGGCTGCGCGGCGGAGGGCGCCCCGCACATCATCGTGGCGGCAGCAGAAGGACTTGGCGAGGGGACTGGGCCAAATATTTTTTTAAATATGAAAAATGACAAAACAGGGACAAATCACATGCAGTCCTGCCATATCTAGATATGTTAATGTCGGTGATTATTCTTTCAGGCATCTCTGTATATGTATACACATCTATTTATTTATACATTTCTGCATAAGTGGGATTATACATCTGTTTTGTTTGCCTACTGATGTTATTAAATATAGATATAATTTGTGATAGCTGCAAAGTATTACATGGTTATTTATTTATTTATTTTTGAGGCAGGGTCTCTGTTGCCCAGACTGGAGTACAGGGGCACAATCACAGCTCACTGCAGCCTTGACCTCCTGGGCTGAAGTGATTCTCCAACCTTAGCCTCTCAAGTAGCTGGGACAATAGGTATGCACAACCACACTTGGCTAATATTTTTTTTAAATATTTTTGTAGAGACAGGGTCTCGCTGTGTTGCTGAGGCTGGTCTAAAACTCCTGGGCTCAAGTGATCCTCCTGCCTCAGCCTTCCAAAGTTCTAGAATTACAGGTGGGAGTTACCATGCCAACCAGTGTTAATTAGCCAGTCCTTTGGTGATGCACTATTATTTCATTTTATTTTCATTTTATTTTTTTAATTTATTTTTTGAGACGGAGTCTCGCATTGTCGCCAGGCTGGAGTGCAGTGGCACGATCTTGGCTCACTGCAACCTCTGCCTCCCATGTTCAAGCAATTCTTCTGCCTCAGCCCCCTGAGTAGCTGAGACTATAGGCATGCACCACCACACCCAGCTAAGTTTTGTATTTTTAATAGAGATGGGGTTTTACCACGTCAGCCAGGATGATTTTTATCTCCTGACCTCATGATCCGCCCACCTCGGCCTCCCAAAGTGGTGGGATTATAGGCATGAGCCACTGTACCCGGCCCATTTTATTTTTTAACTATTATAAGTCATTGTAATGAACACAGTACAAATGATTTCCCCCTGTACTGGTATGGTAATTTCTTGTGAGTAATAATAGCTAATACTTATGTAGCATTTTCTATATGATGAGTACTGTTCTAAGTACTTAAATTTCTCTTTTATTTCTAAATTTCTTCTGCTGTTATGTTTCAAGGTGAATCCTTCAGACTTGCATTCTTTTAACTTTCTCTTGAGAATGGATCCAGATAAATAAGACTACCTGCATATTATTAGATAAGACCACCTACATATTAGATAAGAGCAACCCCAAACCATCCTGTAATCTATAGTGTTGAGGTTAAGTGCATAGGCTTTGGAGTCAGAACCCAGATTTGGATTTAAATCTTTGCTCTGCTACTTCATTTAGTTGTATAGCTTTAAACCAGTTTTCCAGTCTGTTAAATAACACTGAAAGCATAAAGGCTTTTTTTCATTGGAGGAGAAATCTATAACTGAGGTGAAATAATCATTATTTAAAAATTTCCTAGCTAATTGAAATCTTTCATGGTACAATTTAATGTTATTTTCCTTTTCTAGATTAAGGGAAAGTAGAGAAATCTTGGTTATTATCTTTTTTTTTTTGAGATGGAGTTTCGCTCTTGTTACACGGGCTGGAGTGCAGTAGTACCATCTTGGCTCCCTGCAACCTCTGCCTCCCAGGTTCAAGTGATTCTCCTGCCTCAGCCTGCTGAGTAGCTGGGATTACAGGCATGTGCCACAACGCCCCACTAATTTTTTGTATTTTTAGTAGAGACGGGGTTTGTCCATGTTGGTTAGGCTGGTCTCAAACTCCTGATCTCAGGTGATCCTCCCCCCTCGGCCTTCCAAAGTGCTGGTATTACAGGCATGAGCCACTATGCCTGGCCTTTTTTTTTCTTTTTCTTTTGAAACAGGCTCTTACTCTCAAAATCTATGAGAAAAGATTTTCCAGCCTAGGCTGGAGTGCAGTGGGACGATCTTGGCTCACTGCAGCCTTGACCTACTGGGCTCAAGCAGTCCTCCTATCTAAGCCTCCCCAGTAGTTGGGACTACAGGTGTGCACCACTGTGCTCAGCTAATTTTTTTGTATTGATGAGGTTTTGCAACATTGCCCAGGTTAGTCTTGAAATCCTGAGCTCAAGCTATCCACCCACCTTGGCCTCACAAAGTGTTGGGATTATAGGCATGCACCACTGTGCCTGGCTTTGGTTATCTTTTTTTTAACAAACCTTCATAAATGAAGTCCTATGTTCCTATTATAAATCATGTTTATTAAATAAATATGCATTATTATAAATCATGTTACATGTATTCAAAAAACATTTAACGATGGCAGAAAATATTCGTGATTGTATCTTACATTTTTTTTAAAGAAACATATCAAATTGTGATTCCAGTTTCATTTTCTTAAAAATAAGGCCCATAGAAAATAGACTAAAATGTTAGAATGGTGATCTATGGGAATTGGGATTTGAAGTGACTATTTTCTGTTTTACACTTGTAAAAAGTTTCTGAATTTTTATGATATATCGGCTTTATATCTCCCTTAAATCCTTTATACATCCTTTTTGTCTATCAATTTTATAACCTAAATAAGTATACAAATATTAAAATAGAAGTCTTCATATAGTAGAATATTACAACTGAAACTTTCATGATTCTTTTAATTTTTTCTCATAGATTTTAATTTGTAGTGTTTATATTTATCATAGCCCTCTAAATCCTCTTCAAGTTTTTCATTTATATCATGCATTGCTGGAGTTAAAATAGAACATATCAGCCAGGCACAGTGGCTCATGCTTGTAATCTCAGCACTTTGGGAGGTAGGCAGATCACTTAAGCTCAGGAGTTTGAGACCAGACTGGGCAACAAAGTAAGACCCTGGTTTCTAAAAAAAATACAAAAGTTAGCCGGGCATGGTGGTACGTGCCTCTGGTCTCAGTTACTCAGGAGGCTGAGGTAGAAGGATAGCTTGAGCCTGGGAGGCAGAGGTTGCAGTGAGCTGGGCTTTTTTTTTTTTTGGTCTGTACCCATATCCTGTCTGATTTCTTTTATATAAAATTTAAAAACAGGCAAAACTATAATCTACTGTGTTAAAAGCCAGAAGATGGGTCACTGTGTAAGGGGTGAAGCATGTGGAGGGATGCTTAATTGGCTGGGTGGTGGTTATGGGTATGTCCACTTTGTAAAATTCCACAAGCTCAAGACTTAAGATTTGTACACTTTACTACATGTGAAGTGTATGTCATTCTTTAATAAGAAGTTAAAACTGGCTGGGTGCAGTGGCTCACAGCTGTAATCCCAGCTTTTTGAGAGTGCGAGGATCACTTGAGACCACGAGTTTGAGACTGAAGTAAACCGTAATCATACCACTGTACTTCAGCTTGGACAACAGAGCCAAGACTTAGTTAGTTTAAAAAAAAGAAGAAAGTTAAAACACTAATAAAAAAAGTCAGTTCTGAAACTATGACCTGTAAGATTAGTAATAATTACCCATTTTTGTTTATGTATACTTTATGTCAAAGCACTTTTCACAAATATCAGTATTATGATTGTGCATATAAAAATACTTCATAAACTTTAAGTTATGATATTTCAGTTATTTATTTTTAGAACAGTTTCAGTTGTCTAGAGCTGTTTGTCTGTTTCTATTTAAGGACCACATTCTGGCACAAAGGACTGCACAAGCTACCTTTTTGTTTGCTATTGTAAAATGACAATTGAAAAATCATTATCACAGTTTATTTTTTTAAAAATTGCCTTGTGGCTAGGCACAGTGGCTCACACCTGTAATCCCAGCACTTTGGGAGCTTGAGGCAGTGGATCTCTTGAGTCCCAGCTTTCTAGAACAGCCTGGGCAACGTGGTAAAACCCAGTCCCTACAAAATAATACAAAAATTAGCAGTTGTGGTGGCATTTGCCTATAGTCCTGGCTACTTGGGAGGCTGAGTTGGGAGGATTGTTTGAGTCTAGGAGGTTAAGGCTGTAATGAGCTGTGATTATGTCATTGGGCGACAGAGTGAGACCCAGTCACTAAAAAAAAAAGTTTTTTTAATGGCCTTCTCCATCAGTAAACTGACCTTTGGTTAATATAGCACAATCAAAGTGTTCTTTTTTGGTAAGAAACAATGTATTAAACTTTATAGAACAAATATTATTTGTATTAGAGAACAGCCAGGTGGATGATCTGGAGAGCAGCTACCATACACTATCAGTGGGCTAGTTTTTCTCATTGAGAATCTGGTCTTTGCCTCATGTTATTTGAGCCTGAGAGAAATTATCTATAATTCTTGACTCAAATAACATGAGCTCTGCTAATTTGTTTCACCATTTTAGATATTATTCAAGTCTACTTGTATCAAATTTAAGTATTAAATACTGATAATTATCTACCACAGTGTGAAACAGTAGTTGTCATTTTAGTCAGGAAAAATACACAATATTTATTTCTCCTTTTTGTTATGTAAATATGATTGTTTTTTCCTCTAGGTTTTAATAATTTAGTATCTAATCCACTGAAGAAGGTAGTTCAGCTCTTTGGTTGCTGTTTTTTCCTTGATTCTTCAGAAAAGGATAAATTAACTAACAGTGTTTAAAGAGGTAGTACACACAAGCCAGTCCATTTTCATTCCAGCTGAATTTCATGCTTCAGAGTAATGGCTGTTACCCAGAATCATTTGTGAAGCTTTATACACATATACATTCTGTGATTTTTATTCCCTGTAAACCCTTATTCAGTCATAGGCCTGTGATGAAATCCCAGGCATCTTCATTCAGGTAAAAAAAAAACAAAAACTTATTTCGACATGCAATTCTGATATTCCCTTTTGAAAACCAGTCTTAAATTAGAGGCATTCTCCAGTTGTACAGGGAGTAAGGGAAACAAAAGTTAAAATGGAAAAAATTAAATTAAGAGGTAGAAGTAATGAATTTGGTCATTTGTTTGTTGTCACTTATGGTAGACACTTATTTTTTATCTCTGTAAACATCAGCTTATAGCTCAGAGTATGAGGTCTGAATACTTCTGCTTGTGGGTGATAATCTTTGTATAGAATACAAAAGACAAAGTGGGGCCAGGTGCAGTACCTCACGCCTGTAATAACTAACATTTTGAGAGACCAAGGTGGGAGAATCACTTGAGCCCAGAAGTTCAATATCAGGCTAGACAACACGGTGTGAGACCCTATCTGTACTTAAAGAAAGAAAGAAAGAAAGAAAATATTAGCTAGGTGTGGTGGCATGAGCCTATAGCCCCAGCATACTTGGTACATGGAAGTGAGAGGATCACTTGAGCCTGGGAGGTTGAGGCTGCAGTGAGTCATGATCGCACCACTTTACTCCAGTCTGGACAACAGCATGAGACTCTATATGAGAAAAGAAAGAGAGAGACAGACAGAGCGACTGCCTTGTTGATTTATTCAGTGTTGGCTCAAAGAAGGGGAAAAAATTGTGTTGTATAAGTAGAAAAAAAGGAAAACTAACTTTTTAAGGCTTTAAAAATAACTGAAAGTGAAGACTCTGAGATATGAAAAGTGATTTTTGTTAATCAGAAAATTGGTGATTTAGATGATAATGGTATAGAAGTTAGAAGATAGAACGTGAGAGGACAGAGTATTTGGATTAAATATGTCATAGGAAGATGACATTTTTAGTTCGGGTAGTAGGATATTCTGGTAATGATAGGAAAACAAGATGAGTTTTTTTTGTTTTTGTTTAATATTTTTGTTCTTCCTCTCTAAGATTATGGTATAAAAGCAGAAATTTATGTTTTAGAATTGTTTGGGTAGAATCACTTACGGCAGATGATTTGCTTATTCATGAAGCACATTATTGAAATGCCCATTATGTGCCAGGCTCCATAATATAGTAAGTCAAATAGATGGCATTCCTAACCTCAGTGTTATTCTAATTGCATAGACAGGAATACTGGGGAAAGAATTTATCTTTCTGCCAGCTATTCTCCTGCCTGGGACCCAGCTTTAACTAGTCTTGGCTCTATAAAGCAAGTTGTAACCTAATTGGAACATAATTTCTTCTCTGTAAAAACTGAGGGTTACACCAAATACTTTCACAACTTCTACCTCTAATATATTCTATGCTTTTAATGTGAACTTTAGATTAATTCCTTAAAACTGCATTCATACCATTCCGGCATTGCCCTCTATATATTTCTTCTCTTCTACTACCTTTTTTCCCTCATAGCTCCTGTGTCTTGATGCAGTTTTGATTGGCTATTCATGTGCTTTCGGTCAACCTCACTGGACTAAAAGCTTCTTGGGAACAGACTTGGGTTTCTGTGTACATGTGATTTACTGTGTGTGTACCTGTGCACACAAAGTGAATGAATGGTGACAAAATTAGTTTTTTTCTTATTTTTGAAAATGCTATTCTTACCTTGTGAATTTAATATTAGACTGTCTTTTCAAGATTAAAATAATATAAATTGTAATTCCGCTTGTTTCTTTTAATTGATAGATTATTATGTATGTTTACAAGAATATGATTAGTTTAGAAAGGAATGGCTGTTAAATATATGGTTATATAATATGGTTAGCTGTTAATAGCCAAGGAACAGATCTCTATTCAGTATTGGTTTTATAAACACTCAGCAAAATTCTGTTTTAAGTATGTATTTTAAATTTTAAAATGAATGCATGTTGACATTTTTCTACTGCTAACATTTCAGAAATGAACTTATTTTAGTGATAACAGTTAAATGTGAGTTTAGTAAGGGTAAAAAATTGGAGGAAACTGGAGTCTCCTTTTCTCTTTAGCAGATGTCTTAGTCTCTTTGTCACCTGTAACAAAATACCTTAGGCCAGGTAATTTATAAACAATAAAAATGTACTGCTCACAATCTGGAATCTACAGTCTGGGAAGTCCAAGATAAAGGCACAAACAGCCTCTGTGTCTGCTGAGGATTTGCTCTCTGCTTTGAAGATGACACCTTCTTACTGTGTGTCCACATGGTGAAAGGGCCAAGGCAGCATCCTTCAGTCTCTTTCATAAGGGTATTCATTTCATTTTGGGAGAGCAAAGCCCTCATTACTTACTTCCTAAATGGCCCCACCTCTTAATACTATTACATTGGATTTTAGGTTCCACCATGAATTTTGGCAGGACACAAACACTCAGTGTATAGCAGTGGACAAGCAAGCAGTCACTGTAATTTAAGTTTATTAGAATGGAGGGTCCATGAAGACAGATTGCTGTCTGTTTTGTTGTTGATGTATCCCCAGAACCTGGAACAGTGCCTGGCATACATCGGGCAGTCCATAAATACTTGTTGAGTGAATGAGTACATGAATAAATTAATGAGAATATTTACTGAGCTGTGCTGCATTTTATAGCAGGTACAATGTTGTTTCTTCATCACTTAAACATTAATTTATCACCTCTATTATTTATTAGCAGTATTTCTGAAATAATGTTAAAATTAGAAATTTTCCTGAAGCTTTTTTTATAGCTTAGAATTATTATCCAATAGCTTTCCTTAATATTTTGATAACCTCATCAACAAACATTGAGTGTCCATTGTAAGTAGAGCACTGCTGAACCTTAGTCAGAGAAGACATGACATAGTTTTGGTCCGTGAAGGGTTTTCAACCCATTTGGAGAAGTAGGAAATAGATATAAAGATTATTTGTAACAACCTGAGAGGTGTCAAATAAATGGTATGTGCAGGAAATTAATGTTATATTTGGTGAAATTTTGATACTGTTTATGTACATTATTCAACTTTTAAAAAGTTTTCATTAAAATATGGGAAGGAAGCATAAGTATACTATTGTTTTAATAGTTATCTTTGATGAGATCATGGGCAAGTGGAATTTTTGTTTCTTACATGTCGGTATTTTTAAAAGCAAACAATAACTCTGAGTAAATTAATCTAGGTCAGGCACAGTGGTTCTATAATCCCAGCACTTTGGGAGATTGAGGTGGGAGGACCACTCGAGCCCAAGAATTTGAGATCAGCCTAGACAACATAAGGGGACCGTGTCTCTACAAAACACACACACACACACACACACACACACACACACACACACAAAAAAAAAAAAAAAAAAAAAAAAACCTAGCTCAGCATGGTGGCACACACCTGTGGTCCCAGTTACTCGGGAGGCTGAGATAGGAGGATCAATTTAGGCCCAGGAGCTTAAGACTGCAGTGAGCTGTGAACATGCCACTACACTCTAGCCTGCGTGACAGAACTAGAGTTTGAAAAGTTAATCTAGTTCTAGTACAGATTTGATATAAAAAAACAAAAGTAAAGCAGGCTATGTGTCCAGTAACATCAATTGCTAGACCTATCTCCTGTTTATGTATTCACTGGGATGCCCTACAGGCATCTCAAATTCATAATTTAAAACTGAATTCTCCTCTTCCCAGGTTTACTCTTAACTCATATTCTCTATCATGGGAAATAGCTCCACCTTTCATCAATTTTCCCAAGCCAGAGTTCCTGTGAGCTGTTTGGAACTCCCTTTTTTTTCCCCTCTCCTTTCCCCTCTGTAGCCAGTCATCCATTTTAATTCATCTATTTAAACAGCTTTAAATTCATAGCCTATTCACTGTTTTGACTGCCACTTCCTTGGTTCAAGATTTCATTATTTCTTGCTCAGGCTGTTATTGTAAAAACCTTCTTATTCATCTCCATCTCTAGGACCTAATCTATTCTCTGTATTCCTGGTAGGATGATCTTCCTCAAATATATGTTTGAGTTTATCATTTCTTTGCTTAAAACCCTCAAAGGCTCCCTGTGTGCTGAGGGATAAAATCCTTACTGCTGAGCATGATACACAAGCCCTGTCATAATCTGGCCTCACCCTGGCTTTAGTAGCTTCATTTCATGTTACTGCTTGTAACTTCTATGTTCTGAGTAACTGAGTTACTTAAAAAACTGAGATGAAAATACTCTTTTTGTTCTGGTTTGCTTTTATAGTTTCTCCTTCCTTTTCCCAAATCTGTCTAAGTACCCATTTCAGTATTCATGATTGACTTCAGGTGTTACATCCTCTCTGACACCTTCTCAGATCCTCCACAGATAACATTAATGGTTCCCTCTTCTCCAGTTGCCTAACACTTCATACTTTTATTAAAGCACATATTGCATTATTTTAAACTTGACTCATTTTATTATCTTTAGACTGTAAACTGCTTATGGGTGATTTTCTTTTGTATTGTGCCCCCAAATAGTATAGGTGCTAAATAAATGTTGAATGAATGTTTAATTACTGCTCTGTCAGGTTGAAGGTGATAGTGAAGAGGAGCTGGCATAGACAAAAATACCTAGCCCCTGTGATTGGAAATAAGGTGTGAAACAAGTAATTATATGACCAAGAGAAAACTCATGGTATATTTTGTAACCAAGATTCTGTTGCCTTTTTCAACCAAAATGTTTGGTTTTGTTTGATTTTAAACAGAAAGTAGCAAAGTGAGAGGGAGAGCAATGTAGATTGGTCTTTTCTTTCCTCTCTTTTCTTCCTTTTTTTTTCCTCTTGAGACAAGGTCTTGCTCTGTCACCCAGCCTAGAATGCAGTGGCACAATTACAGCTCACTACAGCCTTGACATCCTGGGCTCAAGTAGTCCTCCTGCTGGATCTTACAGGGATGAGCCACCATCCCTGGCCCTAGATTGGCTTTTGATATCTAAAATATCTAAACTGATATCTAAAAATGAAGACATGAAATAAGTTTGTTTACTCTGATAGATTCATTTCTTTGCAAATTAAGATCTTACAGCGAGAAACTACGGTTACCTAGCTGAATTTTTTTGAATCCTTAGTAGTTAATAAATTCTTAATGAAATGTATGTCTGGATGCACTTTTTGGAACACTCTTGAACTTACAAGAGAGTTGTGAATTGGCTGAGCGCAGTGGCTCATGCCTGTAATCCCAGCACTTTGGGAGGCTGAGGCAGGTGGATCATGAAGTCAGGAGTTCAAGACCAGACTAGTCAAGATGGTGAAACCCTGTCTCTACTAAAAATACAAAAATTAGCTGGTTATGGTGGTGGTGTGCCTGTAATTTCAGCTACTCAGGAGGCTGAGGCAGGGAGTTGCTTGAACCTGGGAGGCAGAGGTTGCAGTGAGCCGAGATTGCGCCACTGCACTCCAGCCTGGCGACAGAGCAAGACTCTGTCTCAAAAAAAAAAAAAAAGTTGTGAATATAGTGCAAATAATTTTTTTTTATGAATCATTTGAGAATAAGTTGCTGACATGGTGCCTTGCTGCCTCCCAGTACCTTATTTCAACAAATAATAATCATTCCCTTACATAATCACAATAGAGCTACCAAAATAAAAATCAACATCGATACATTTTTTTACCTAGTCCTCAGATCCTATTCAGGTTTTGCAAATTGTCTTGATAATTTCCTATATAGCAAAAGGATCCAGTTTAGAATTATGTTATACCGCTTTAGTTTCCCTCAATCCGAAATCATTCCTTGGTGTTTCCTGGACTTTTATGGTTTTTTTTTTTTTTTTTTTTTGAGACATAGTCTTTCTCTGTCGGCCATGCTGGAGTGCAGTGGTACAATCTCAGTTCACTGCAGGCTCCTCCTCCTGATTTCAAGCAATTTTCATGCCGCAGCCTCCCAAGTAGCTGGGACTACAGGCACACCCCACCATGCTCAGCTAAGTTTTTAGTTTTTGTTTTTTTTTTGAGACAGAGTCTCGCTCTGTCACCCAGGCTGGGGTGCAGTGATGTGATCTTGGCTGACTGCAACCTCCTCCTCCTGGGTTCAAGCAATTCTTCTGCCTCAGATTCCCAAGTAGCTGGGATTACAGGCGTGTGGTTGGTCAGGCTGCTTTTGAACTCCTGACCTCAGGTGATCTACTTGCCTTGGCCTCCCAAAATGCTGGATTACAAGCATGAGCCACCATGCCTGACCCATGCTGTCTTTTGTGTTCCTTTGATATACCTCATAATTCTTTGAGTACTTTCTTACCTTTAACAAAACAAGACATTCCAGGATCATCTTGTGTTTTGCCTGTCCCAGCCCTGATACTACCTATATCTCTGAAAAGTCCTGTTACTTTTGGGGTGCCACTCCTCCTAGGACCTTTCAGAGGAACAGAACTTAGGGAACATATGTATATTTATATACATACATACACACACACACACACACACACACATATTTATGTCTATATTTTTCTACCTATACATATTGACTGATAAGTTCACATTAATACCTTCAGTTGCAATGCAATACCATAGGGTTCCTCCTCCTTTTCACCCTGTGTTTGTAACTCACTCTTTGACACTGAGAAACTTGATTTCCTTTCATCTTATTATATTTACTTATTTGATCAATCTCCTCTTGTAACCAATCTCCCATTGCCACTGCCTCCCACTTTGACACATTAATACCCTAATTACCTTAATTATGGCCTCTCATAGCTTGCCTCCTACATGGATGCTCTTGATACCCAGGGCTGTCCTCCTGCTCACATGTGAACACCCTCCTGACTCTACTTTATTTCTTACTCCCTACTTTGGGCAGCCCTACTAGGTACATAGCCTCCTATCTTGCTCATCCTGCTAGAATTTTGATACCCTGCCTAAAACTGCCATTTGCTCCTGCTCCCTCAACCCCTATAGATGTCTTCCCTACCCCATTTGAACTCCAACACCCCATGCTGGGCTGCCCATGTATGGAAATGCCCTTTTTACTCTAGTCAGTCTTCTACTTTCCTACCTTAGGAAAGTAGATGCCTTTAGCAAAATGAATGTTATCTCTCTTCAATGAAGAACTATGTTGGCACATTGGAGATGCCAGGCATTTTGTTTTAGAGTGTCTAATGTGAAATTATAAGCTTGGGATTTATCAGCCGATTGAGGTAGTTAATGGAGAATGGAAGAGTAAGGCAATTCATGCAGATGCCTTTCCTATTCTGCTCAGGCTCCAAGGCCTCACATGCTTTGTAAGGTATCTAAACGTTATAAATAAATCATAAATGGTTTACTCAGTGGTGAATGGATCCTTGATGACCTGAGAGTTTTGTTGCTTCTAGGATAGACTCAAGTAATTTCAGAAAACAAAAAAGAAATTTAAAATGTAGATAATCAGAATAGTTAGGTGACTGGTATATTCCATTCTGTCTTTCATGCTAAGAGGTTATTTAGAAAAAAAAAAAATATATATATATATATTTTGAGACTGGGTCTTGCTCTGTCACCCAGGCTGGAGTACAGTGGCACAGTCATGGCTTGCTGCAGCCTTGACCTTCTGGGCTCAAGCAGTCCTCCCACCTTAGCCTCCCAAGTAGCTGGAACTACTTGTACCACCTCGCCTGGCTAATTTTTGTATTTTTTATAAAGACGAAGTCTTGCTGTGTGCCTAGACTGGTCTCAAACTCCTGGACTCAAGTGATCCTCCCACTTTGGCCTCTCAAAGTGCCTGGATTACAGGCATGAGCCACTGTGCCTGGCCGAATATAATTTTAAAATTTTTAAGTGAAAAATAATACCTAGTGGAAAAAAAATATATGGGTATGCTATATCGTCTGTGGAACTCAAGCTGGTTTTCTTATTCCCCAAATTGATGTAATTTATACTGCTGTATATTACTTAAAATGACTTTAAAACACTAGATTGTTTTAGGAAAACAATAATGAAATACAATCCGGAGGAAGTGATATGGATAAATACATGACAGCAGACTAATAAATTGGGTTAAACTTGGAAAATGAGAAAAATTTGTTAAAACAGAGCATCACCTCCCAGTTATTCTTGGACTGCATACTCTTTTAGAAACTAAATATCCAATGGACCTGCAGCCAGTACATTTTTTCCAGTAGAGACGCCAAGTATGATGACTGTCAAGCTTGAAGTGTTTTTAACAAAATGAATGCTGTCTCTCTTCAAGGCAGAACTATGTTGGCACATTGAAGATGCCAGGCATTTTGTTTTAGTGTCTAATTGTGAAATTATAGCCTTGGGATTTACCAGCTGATTGAGTTAGTTAATGGAGAATGGAAGAGTAAGGCAATTCATTCCCAAACCATTTTTTGAAGGTTTTTTTTTTAAGCTCAGATTCCTAGAGTAGCTTCATGTTTAGAGTTTTTAAAAAGTAAAATCTAATATTTAAAACAAGATTAAAATGTTTTAAAATGGATTTTTCAGGATTATAATGTTTGTATTTTATATCAGAGAGCATTCATTGTTTGAGTAACTAATATCTGTTCTGAGCATTAGTTTACTTCTTGGTAAATTTTTAAAGCACTCCCAACACAAAGGAGCATTCTTTTTTCCACAGATATTTCTCTTTAGCTGCTTACTTGACAACTGAACATCTTATTTACAGAGCTTTTTTCCCCTTTTTATTATTCATCTCTGTATATGTGGAAGTCAATAGTATTATTTGTCAACTTTATTTTACTACTCAAAAGTAAATAAGACAGTCTTGAGAAAAGTCATAAAGTAGATGGACTTTCTGACAATTTTGATTTTTACTCTCTGACCCCAAAGCAGTTGAATACCAAGTGCCAGCTCTTAGGTCAACAAGGGTGAGGTAGGGATGAAAATTCTAAGAAAAAATAAGAACTTAGAGTCCTTTTTAAGAGATCATCTTACTTAAGCTTTGTAGCATCTCTATGAGGCTGTGCACTATCCATGTATAGCCCTAATTTTATTGTACTTGATTTGGTTACATATTTTAGTAAAAAGAATACCTGTGAACCCACTGTGCAGCTCTGCTTATTTCTGTTTTTCCTTGTCTCCCATCAAAGGAAGCCACTGTCCTGAACTTTATCATTTCTTTCTTTTATCATGTGTTTTTCTTTTTTTTACTGTCATACAGATATCACATTCTTTATTGATAAAAGCTACCTCACAGGATTGTTTTCAAGTTAAATGAGAAAATTGATATACTGAGCCTGGCCCCCACAAACTGCTCAATAAATGGTAGCTATAATAGTGTTATTACTGTTGTTATTTTGCTGCATGAGAACAGCATTAAAAACATGTCTTTTCCCAGCTGTTTCCTGTGGTTTATCTCCCTGCACTCTTTTGAGGTCTTTTCATCTCTTCCTGGAATGACCAGTAACAGTAAAGCTGTAGAGAAGGGGATGTGGGTGATCAGCCGTTTGGACGTAGATACCCAACGGAGAAGAAACAAACCAGCAAAAAAGTTAAATTGCCCGATTAAATTACCAATTTTTTTTCTTCTCTTTCACTGTCCTGTGCTTCATAATAGGATTTCCGTCTACTTTAAATTTGACACACTGTAGTGAAATTCTTCCACCCTATTATAGACAGTGTTGAATCATAAAAGATTCAATTAACCCAGAAATAATCAGTGACATAAATGGATCTATTAGAATTTACAGAATGATCAAACAAGCCAACCAGTCAGTGTATTTTCACATTGTTTGCCTTTCCACCCAACATTGCGAAGCATTAATTTATTTTCAATATCTGAAAATGTTGATTTCATTTCTCTGTTTCCTTATTCCAGTTGCCCTGGGCTCTATGCTAATGCACCGACATAAGACAGATTCTTAATTTTCTGAACTTGCTTCCCTTTCTGCTTAGCTCCTTTTCTTATATACATATTAATAATTTATGTTAATGGAGTTATTGTATTGCACTTGCCCTAATTCTACTACATGGATACCTAAGCAGTGCACTTACCTTGGCATTTTGGTCAACTAAAATTTATAATGAACTATTAGGTGAGTTGATTACACATTATTGCACAAATTATTGGCAGCATTAATAGAAAAAAATATATAAGAAAATAATCAGGTCAGGCACAATGGCTCACTCCTGTAATTCTAGCACTTTGGAAGGTCAAGACAGGAAGATTGCTTGAGCCCAGGAGTTCAGGAGCAGCCTGGCCAACATAGCAAGACCCTATCTCTACAGAAAAATTAAAAAGGTAGCTGGGCATGATGGTATGCACCTGTAGTCCCAGCTACTCAGGAGGCAGAGGTGGGAGGATCGCCTGAGCAAGGAGGTCAAGGCTGCAGTGAGCCATGATCACACCACTGCATTCTAGCCTGGGTGACAAGAGTGTGATCCTGTCTGAAAATATAAATAAAAAGAAAATAATGACCCTAGTCTTGGCAGACTGAAGAAAGAGTTCTTAGATCAAAAAAGTAAAATCACTTCTAGATTTAAAAAGAGAGAGAGAGAGAACTAGAGTGAGTACATGTAAGTTTGTTGCGCAAGAGCGGATTTTACCAGCTGTTACATTCATCCTTGTTAAGTTTCACCTTATTCCTTTGGGCAGATATTCCAATCTTTCATGATCTGTGATGAATTATGACATAAGATTTGATCCCTTTTAAACTTACTTTGTCATTTGAAAATTCAATATATTTGTTCTAGTTGTTGATATAATAACCACCTTCCTCCAGGTTGAACCTATACATTTTTTGGGTGCTGTTGTTTAGAAGTCATCTATTTTATTTAGTTTATATTTCTTCATCTTGTTTACAATAACTTATAAAGATTTTTATAACATATTTTACTGAATTTAGGATAACTGTGCCTGCAACTATTTTTTAGGATAACTATCTTCCTGATCCTCTAGTAGAAGAGCCTTAAAAGATAAATTAGTTTGTAGCTCTGCCTTCTTCATATACAGAAGCTGTGTAAAGATATGTTTTTGTCCATGAAATTTATCAGAGCATTGTTAAATACCCTGGCGCTCTTGTGTAATTCTTACTTGTGCTTCTTTTATTACTGTCTTCCTTTTTTAAAAAAATCAGCTTTATTGATATGTAATTTATGTACTATAAAGGTTACCCATTTAGAAAGTACAGTTCAGTGGTTATTAATATATACACAGTTGTGTAACCATTGCCATTTTTATCACTACAAAAGAAACTTGGTCTTATACCTGTATATTCTCTCACTCTCTCTTTCTTTTTCTGTTTCATCAAAAAGCGATTTTGCTTTTGTTTTCTAAGGAAGTCTTCCTTCAGAAGCTTCCTTTTCTTTAGGGATTTCCCATTCTATTTCTTTATATCTTGTGTTTATAAGCCTGGAATTTCATTCTTCCCTTATATATATGAAAAAAAGATAACATTAGAAAAATAGATACTGGGGCATAATATGAAGTAGCTGTCACTTATTTAGTGCTGTCATTTTCATAGATTTAAAGTACATATGGGCCAAGTACAGTAGCTCACGTCTGTAATCCAGGCCCTTTGGGAGGCTGAGACAGGAGGATCGCTTGAGTCCAGGAGTTTGAGAGCAGCCTGGGCAACAAAAGGGAGACTCTGTCTCTACAAAAAGTAAATAAATACATAAATAAATGCCAAGTGTAGTGGTGTACGTTTGTGGTCCCAGCACCTCAGGAGGCTGAGGCAGGAGGAGGATCTCTTGAGCTCAGGAGTTGGAGGCTGCAGTGAGTTTTGATTGTGTCTCAGTACTCCAACTTGGATAACAGAGTGAGACCCTAACTCAAATAAAGTACATATGCTCTTATTCAGGATTGCTTTCATTGGCTAGTGGAGACTGTAAAAGTATTTAATTTAGATTGAATTTAGGACTGAATGACAGTATCAATAATTTATGTTTCTTTCTTTTTTTTTTTTTTTTTGAGACTGATTCTGTCACCCAGGCTGGAGTGCAGTGGTGTGATCTCAGCTCACTGCAACCTCTGCCTCCCAGGTTCAAGTGATTCTCCTGCCTCAGCCTCCCAGATAGCTGGGATTACAGGTGCCCACCACCACGCCTGGCTCACTTTTTATATTTTTAGTAGAGACAGGGTTTCTCCATGTTGGCAAGGCTGGTCTCGAACTCCTGACCTCAAATGATCCACCCACCTCGGCCTCTCAAAGTGCTGGGATTATGGGCATGGACCAGGTTCAGGTAACAGCATTTTTCAAGAAACTTTTAAGTTTATTCTTTACTGTGAATGAAGATCATTTAAGAGTACAATTTCTAATTTTAGCTTTCTTTCATGATCTTCTTTCTTATCTCTAGTCACATTAAAGTTAGGATACATAGTTCAGTGATTAACTAGGAGGATAAAAGTATTTATGAATCCAGTAAGCAGTTAACCGGAAGTATTGTCTCTTACCATGGATAAAATGTCTTATGGTGCTACCTTTGTATTTTAAAGTACTCATGCAGATAATTAATAATCTCAAATACTGGAATGTGGGGTTTCTTGGAATACTAGGCAAGTCCCTTAAAACTTGGTATCTCAGTTCTTTTGAAAATAAGTATATGCCTCTAATCGGTCTTTTGAAGTTCCTTCTAACATTGATTCTGCTACCTTTAGAGGATATTTTGGAATTATTTATGTATGGAACTATACAATAAGGGATTTTTTTTTTTTTTTTGAGACAGAGTCTCGCTCTGTTGCCAAGCTGGAGTGCAGTGGCACGATCTTGGCTCACTGCAACCTTCACCTCCCAGGTTCAAGTGATTCTCCTGCCTCAGCCTCCCAAGTATCTGGGAGTACAGGCATGTGCCACCACACCCAGCTAATTTTTGTATTTTTAGTAGTCGGGATTTCACCATGTTGGCCAGCATGGCCTTGGTCTCTTGACCTCACGATCCATCCGTCTCAGCTTTCCAGAGTGCTGGGATTACAGGTGTGAGCCACCATGCCTGGCCATGATAAGGGATTTTTTTTTAAAGTAATAGAGATAATTTTATGTGCAATTAAAGTATTATAAAGTACTTCAGAAAGATACAGGATTCTTTAATCTGGAATACAGAAGTAATTATAACCTAATATAGGTATTGATGCATTATGCAGTTTGATTTAAGAGTTTCCTTTACCTTTGCCTTTCCAGGGTTGGAGATGCCTCAGAGAGTAAGAAGTATTTGCATGAGCCATAGCATTCCTTATTTTTTTTTCTCTTTTTTTTTTTATAGACGGAGTCTTGCTCTGTCGCCAGGCTGGAGTACAGTGGTGGGAATTCGGCTCACTGCGACCTCCACCTCCCGAGTTCAAGTGATTCTTCTGCTTTAGTCTCCTGAGTAGCTGGGAATATAGGCACGTGCCACCATGCCCAGCTAATTTTTGTATTTTTAGTAGAGATGGGGTTTCACCATATTGGCCAGGATGGTTTCGATCTCTTGACCTCATGATCTGCCCGCCTTGGCCTCCCAAAGTGCTAGGATTACAGGTGTGAGCCACCACCAGGCCTTTTTTTATTTTTTAAGCTTCAGTCCACAGAGTTATTCTTTGATGAGATTGTTTTATTTTAATAATTGGGAAAAATGAATTATGATAGTGTTGAATTAAAATATTTGCTCAAGGGCGTTGGGTAAAAGAACAGGACTATACTAATTGACTGGAGAAGCCAATTTAAAGCTGATACACAGTAGTATATGCTATCTGATATGTAAAGGATGATAAATTTTACTTGTACTACTACAAAGGAAGATATTGGACCATCTTGTGTTATTTAGCATTTCTCCCATTCCTTCTACTTTTATCCAATTTTCAATTGTAATAACTGTTTCTGGAGACTATCTTGAACATAAGGAATAAAGCCAAGAAGAAAACAGGGTCAGAACTAATGGGAAATTCATTCTTCAGTTCAATAAGATTATATAATAAAAGAAAAAAATATATCACTTTTTTTTTTTTTTTTTGAAACAGGGTCTTACTCTGTCACCCAGGCTAGAGTGCAGTGACACAGTCATGGCTCACTGTAGCCTTGACCTCAAGCAATTTTCCTACCTGAGCCTCCCAAATAGTTGGGGGTACAGGTGTGTACCATCATGCCTGGCTAATTTTTTGAAAAAAATTTTGTAGAGATGGTGTCACTATGTTGCCCAGACTTGTCTTGAATTCCTGGCCTCAAGCAATCCTCTCACCTTAGCTTCCCAAAGTGGTGATTACAAGTGTGAGCCACTGTGTCCAGCTGCTAATAACTCTTCACATTAGTTATGTGGGATTGGTTTTGAATAATACAGTTCTCTTCATGAGAGAAAAGATATACTCATTTTGTGCCTATAGTACATTGTTGACTGAATCTCTTTTAAAAATTGTTTTCTCTTCTCATTCCCATCCCCCTACAGAATCTGTCTATGATCTTCTCCCAAAGGAGTTACAATTACCTCCATCTAGAGAAACATCTGTAGCATCAATGAGTCAGACAAGCGGTGGTGAGGCAGGCTCGCCTCCTCCAGCTGTTGTTGCTGCTGGTATGCATTTCATTTTATTTTATTAAAAAAAACTAGGGACAACATGAAATCTGGCCAACATGAACAGTGCTGGCAAAATTCATATTAAAAAGTGTGGTTTGAGGGTTTTAAAAGAGGCATTAAAATACGTACTTTTAACCTTAAACTTTTTCAATATGATTTTCTTGTTGTAATTTTTATTTTTAAAAATTTTACATTATCACATCTGTAAGTGCCATTAAAATGGACCTTGTTTTTAAATATGGGAACCAGCTTAAAGTTGTTATGTTGACTGTACTTTAAAAAGGTTAAATAGCAAGCTGTGAATAGAAAATTATATTTGAGTTCCTATTTAATAATTAATTTTAAAGACTTCCTCCAAGGGAGAATATCGTATATGATCTGGAAAAATGACTGAAGCACTTAAGTGACTTTTATATTCATAGCGTGTTACTGAAACCTTTTTCTTATATTTAAAAATATATGTGACTTCATATTTATTGAAAGTAAGGAGTATTTCTATATAATATTTATATAAAGACATTTCTTATATTAATGAAAAAGTATAGAAAGTAATATAAGAAATTTATTAGATTTATTTTTACTCAGCTCTCAAATTATACACTTAATAATGATCCAGTTGGCTCAAATTTTTATTTTACATAAAGAATTTTATATAAGAATAAAAGATTTTACATAAATAAAATACATTTATTTTATTTTACATAAGAATAAAAGATTGACAAATTAATAGAAAAAAGTCTTATCAGTGACAAATTAGTATCAGTGCTTTCTGTAATACTAGTTTGCCCAACTAATATTGGGCTTATAGACTGCTAAGGATGTTTGCTTTAAAAAAAGGAAATATATATATATAGATAGATAGATACATATATATTGAAGTTTTATCTGTCCTAATTAGAAGTTTCTTGCCTAATACAACACCTCTCATCTTTTAAAATGGTATTTAAAGTTTATCAGAGCATTGTTTTCAGTAAAGTAGTTTCAAAATGAGAACAGTGAGGTGTAAGGTGGTTAAATGAGGATATTGGTACTATAGTATAACTTCAGATATATTTCTCATATGCATTAACCTATGTACCATTAACCTTGTGTACCAGTCTTTCTCAAGCTGTATATATAGTGCATTATTGAAGCCTTCCTAGTTGAAGGCAGGAAAACTTTAAATATGGCAAAGAAACTGATCAGCCCTGCTCACTGTTCATGTGTTGCCAGACATTTTCTAACAGTTTCTGTGGATTTAATTGTGAATTAGTGAACTTTTTAGTAATCAAATTGATAAGATGACCTAATTTGCTTTATATCCACTGGGTTCTAAAATGGCTATGATGATTTTTTCTGGAATTTTAAGTTTTAAATCTGCTTTTAAAATTGTATTCAATAATAAAACATGACAAAGATAAAACATTTTTATGAGAGACTTCACTTTAAATCCACAAGTAGAAGTTGAGTAATTGATTTCTTTTGTATCTTTTGAGATTGTTTTTTAAAGATGTGTTGAATCTATATAGAACTAAAAGTCTCTTCCTTATGTGCTTTTTAACATCTGTTGACAGTAGATCCAGTTCCTTTTAAAAGCTGAAAAAAAATGTTAGGTTTAGAAAAAAAATTCTTCGTTTTAAATAATACCAAATTCAATTTTAGAAATTCATATATATATGTAGTTATTGAATTTGGATCACTAATGAAACATTAACCTTCCCCCACCCCAGTATATTTGAGAAAATCTCTCAAGATAAATTACATTGAAAACTTTGAATTGAAAAATCATGAAAATAAGAAATTTAATCAAAGGAAATATTTTGAAGTCATACATTCTTAATTATCTCGAAATTATTGACATTATAAAGATCACAGAAAGAATAAGAATATAGAAAAAGAATAAGAATTATAGTTTTGTTATAGTCACACACGAAGTGTCTGTGATCATTAACAAGTCATTTATAATCTTTTAAAAAAACTTTAGCAACCAACTTAGATTATTCTAGGATTCTAACATCTTAGAAAGAGTACTTTATACCTTATTATAGATAAGAGAGTTTAAATCAGAGAATAATTATTGTAGGGAATCGGTATATATCATTAGAATTATATTTTTATTTGACATTTTAATATTCTTGGTGATAAAACTGTCAAAGAGAGATATTTGGAATATATTACCAAGTTACTCAATGTTTTTCTAGTCAAAAGGCTGGTAGATGTCTAGGGAAAGGCACATTAATTTAGACTTGCATGGTTTTTTCAAAAAAAACCTTTAGCATTTTTGAAAGAATATGGGTTGGGCACGGTGGCTCACACCTGTAATCTCAGCACTTTGGGAGGTCAGGTGGGCAGATCACCTGGGGTCAGGAGTTTGAGACTAGCCTGACCAACATGGCAAAACCTCGTTTCTAATAAAAATAGAAAAAATTTGCCAGGTGTGGTGGCAGGTGCCTGTAATCCCACCTACTCCAGAGGCTGAGACAGGAGAATTGCTTGAACCTGGGAGGTGGAGGCTGCAGTGAGCTGAGACAGCAACATTGCACTCTGGCCTGGGCAACAAGAGCAAAAGTTCGTCTTAAAAAAAAAAAAAAGAAAGTAACGAAAAAAATATGAAATGTATAAAAACATTGACTCTTGATATAGTTAATTCTTCAGAGTTTTAAAGGAGCCGGATTGGCTGCTCTCAGGTATGAGGGCCTGGTGGGAACAGACTTCTAGTTCTGCCATAAAGGTTTGTGTTTGACAAGTTTTAAATTATTTAAAATTTAAAGACTGGGCATATGAGTGTTCATGGACATTTTTGTTGTTGAATTGTTTAAAATGTGTTTCTCAGATTCACCAATCTAGATTTTTTTCCTCTTCATGTAACTGAGGGAATAAGTAAACATGATGCTGCTAATCCACAATCCAGAATATTGGGTAAAAAAGAGTGTCTTTCAAACCTTTATCTGCTTCTACACTCTTCACACTTTTACGCGCTCCCATCAATAATATATTTTGATCCTCTAATCCCTGGGTCAAGATGTAGGGGAAAGGGGCTTATTTAGACACAGTTTCTCCCCACTTCATGGGGCCAAGTGTTAGAATCTGGGAGGTATAGTTCAGAGTCACCAATCTGAGATTTGTTGTCCTTCCCAATTTTTTAAGAGGTATGTTCTAGCTCTGTCACTCATGCTAGAGTGCAAGCTGCAGTCATAGTTCACTGCAGCCTTCAACTACCGGGCTCAAGTAGCCTCCGGCCTCAGCTGGGAAATAAGTGCACACCACCACACTTGGCTAATTTTTTTTACAGACAGGGTCTATCACCCAGGCTAGATGCAGTGGTGTGACCTTGACTAGCTGTAGCCTCAACCCCCTGGGCTCAAGTGATCCTCCCACCTCAGTCTCCTGAGTAGCTGGGATCACAGGCATATACCACCACATGGACCTGGTTTATTTTATTTTATTTTTTGAGACAGTCTCATTGTGTCGCCCAGTCTGGAGTACAGTGGTGTGATCTCAGTTCACTGCAACCTCCACCTCCCAGGTTCAAGCGATTCTCCTGCCACAGCCCCTGGCATTATAGGTACACGCCACCATGCCCAGCAAATTTTTGTGTTTTTAGTAGAGACAGGGTTTCACCATGTTGGTCAGGCTGATCTCAAACTCGTGACCTCAGGTGATGGACTTCGCTAATTTTTGTATTTTTTGTAGAGACAGGGTCTCACTATACTCCTTGTCCAGGCTGGTCTCAAACAGACTCCTGAGCTCAAGTCATCCTCCTTCCTTGGCCTCCCAAAGTGGTGGTATCACAGGTGTGAACCACTATGCTTGGCCCTGGATTGTTTTTTAATTTTTTGTAGCGATGTCTTGCTGTGTTGCCCAGGCTGGTCTCAAATCCCTGGCCTCAAGCAGTTCTACCTTGGGCCTCCCAAAGCACTGGAATTATAGGTGTGAGCCACCACACTGGGCCCTCCTCATTTTTAAGATTCTGTTTTTGTCCCAGTGGATAGATAGTTAAGCCTTAGATGTTCACTGTATCAATGAATAAAAGCTTTAGAAATATAAACTTTTTGAACCATTTTGTAAGTTCTTAGTAGTTAAAAGAGAGGCCATGTTCCTAAAACATAAAAGGTATGCAAATGAATTGATGATACTTTTTGGCAAAAAGAATAAGAAATTGATTAAGAAAGAAGTACAAATCATGAAAATATTCTTGTTTATTTTTTGTATAATCTTATGGTATAGCTTGTACAGAATTAAAACGTAGATATTATTTAGGAGAACTAAATGAGTTATATCAGAATTTGGGGCATTTGAAAAGATATATTCAGGTTTGGGTTTTTTTTTTAAAATAATAGCTTTATTGAGACATAATTCGCATGCTGTATAACCAAATATTTTAAATCTATGTATTTATAGTTTTAATCCTTAAATTTACTTAACTTATTTAAAATAGTCTTTCATGGAAGTAAGCAGTAAACTTTAGTCTTCATTTTAAGAAATCAAGTTATTTTCTTGTTCTCTCCTAGACTCAATTTGATTGGCTTCATTTGGGAATGTGATATTGTGTTTATTAGTTTATTTCAAAATATATTTTGCTAAGTGGACTGTTTTAAGTTTCTTTAAAAATTTTAATTCAAATTCTTGAGCTAAACAATGAATTAAACTATAGGTTTTACAGCCAGAGGATCTTAACGTGTTAATAATTCTTTTTCACAGTTTCATAATATTGATATTTTGCTTTTAGTAATTATATATTAGTACTCTCTAGAAGTAACAGTACACTAATACCTCATAGCAGTTTTTAACATGTATAGATAATACACAGTCCTAAAGCACATACAGTGGAAATCTTGGTTGAATATCTCTACTTGTTGGACCACTGTAGGTTTTTAAGTGCATAACTTAATGTGAAGTGATCCATTTAATAAACTTTTCTTTTGGAAGAGCTTTACTGTATAGTGCTTTGAATTCTATGCCCTGTCACTTAATAAATCTCAAGTATGTAACAAGTATTTTCTACAAAGTTTCATTGAGTGCTATTTATGCTACAGGAGAAGGCACTAGATATCTAAATTAATGTCCTATAATCAAGTAAGAATGATATTCATTTCATATCTCTTAATCACCTGAATTAAAATCATAGAAATTTGTAAACCATCTGTAACAATAAACTGTACCAAAAAATGAGGTGAAGAAAATATGTTATGCCTTCCTGTAGGAGACAGCTTTTAAAAAATGAAAATATATTATCATTTTTAAGTTACTACCATGTGGCAGGAATTGTATTAGACAATTTGCATGTCTTCATATCACAATCCTTCTAGCCATAAAGTACCTCTCTTCTTTCCTTTACTTAGTTCTTACTCCTTTGCGTTATGCTTGAGGGAATTTGGCATTGTATTCCATCACTTCAGTTAGGGAAACACAAGATCCTTGACTAGGCAATGTATAGAATATTGAGTTGAAAAGCCATACCACCTCTCTACAAGTGTCAGGATCTTCAGAAAGTATATCCCATGTACACATATGTGGGCCGTGGGATATACTTTCTGACTTTGTTATTCTGTCTTGTTGACACTTTCTCAGTGGGAACCTGTATTAGTCTGTTTTCATGCTGCTCATAAAGACATACCCGACACAGGGAAGAAAAAAAGGTTTAATTAAACTTACAGTTCACATGGCTAGGGAGGCCTCAGAATCATGGTAGGAGGCAAAAGGCACTTCTTACATGGCGGCAGCAGCAGCAGCAAGAGAAAATGAAGAGGAAGCAAAAGCAGAAACCCCTGATAAACGCATCAGATCTCATGAGACTTATTAGCTAACATAGGAATAACATAGGAAAGACCAGCCCCCATGATTCAGTTACTTCCTCCTGGGTCCCTCCCAGAACACATGGGAATTCTAGGAGATATAATTCAAGTTGAGATTTGAGTGGGGACACAGCCAAACCACATCATTCTACCCTTGGCCCGTCCAAATATCATGTCCTCACATTTCAAACCTAATCATGCCTTCCCAACAGTTCCTCAAAGTCTTAATTCATTTCAGCATTAACACAGAGTCCACAGTCCAAAGTCTCACCTGAGACAAGGCAGGCTCCTTCTGCCTATGAACCTGTAAAATCAAAAGCAGGCTGGCCAGACACGGTGGCTCACGCCTGTAATCCCAGCACTTTGGGAGGCTGAGACAAGCAGAACACGAGGTCAGGAGTTCAAGACCAGCTTAACCAACATGGTGAAACCCTGTCTCCACTAAAGATACAAAAATTAGCTGGGCATGGTGGTACATGCCTGTAATCCCAGCTACTCAGGAGTCTGAGGCAGGAGAATTGCCTGAACCTGGGAGGTGGAGGTTGCAGTGAGCCTCTTCTACCTCCCAGGTTCAAGCAATTGCACATTGTGCCACTGCACTCTAGCCTGGCAACAGAGTGAGACTTTGTCTCAAAAAAAAAAAAAAGAAAATCTAAACAAGCTGGTTACTTCCTAGATACAATAGGAGTACAGGTACTGGGTAATTATAGCTGTACCAAATGGGAGAAATTGGCCAAAATAAAGGGTTTACAGGGCCCATGCAGGTCTGAAATCCAGTGGGACAGTCAAATTTTAAAGCTCCAAAATTATCTCCTTTGACTCCAGGTCTCACATCCAAGTCATGCTGATGGAAGAGGTGGGTTCCCAGGGTCTTGAGCAGCTGTGCCTCAGTGGCTTTGCCAGGTACAGCCTCCCTTCCAGCTGCTTTCATGGGCTAGTGTTGAGTGTCGGTGGCTTTTCTAGGTGCACAGTACAAGCTGTCAGTGGATCTGTCATTCTGGGGTCTGGAGGACAGTGGTCCTTTCCTCACAGATCTCCTAGGCAGTACCCCAGTAGGGACTCTGTGGCGGGGGGGCGGGGGCTCCAACCCCACATTTCACTTCTGCACTGCCCTAGCAGAGGTTCTCCATGAGGGCCCCCACCCCTGCAGCAAACTTTTGCCTAGGCATCTAGGGGTTTCCATAATCCTCTGAAATCTAGGTGGAGGTTCCTGAATCTTAATTCTTGACTTCTGTTCACCACAGGCTCAACACCACATGGAAGCTGCCAAGGTTTGAGGCTTCCATCCTCTGAAGCCACACCCCGAGCTGTATGTTGGCTCCTTTCAGCCACGGCTGGAGTGGCTGGGATACAGGGCACCAAGTCCCTAGCCAGCACACAGCACAGGGACCCTGGGCCCAGCCCACAAAACCATTTTTCCCTCCTGGGCCTCCAGGCCTGTGATGGGAGGGGCTGCCACAAAGGTCTCTGATATCACCTAGAGACATTTTCCTCATGGTCTTGGGGATTCACATCAGGCTCCTTGCTACTTACACAGATTTCTACAGCCAGTTTGATTTTCTCCCCAGAAAATGGGTTTCTTTTTTTCTATTGCATAGTCAGGCTACAAATTTTCCAAACTTGTATGCTCTGCTTCCCTTATAAAACTGAATGCCTTTAACAGAACCCAAGAACAAATGCTTTGCTGCTTAGAAATTTCTTCTGCCAGATACCCTAAATCATCTCTCTCAAGTTGAAAGTTCCACAGATCTCTAGGGCTGGGCCAAAATGCCACCAGTCTCTTGGCTAAAACATAAGAATAGTTGCCTTGCTGGGTGCGGTGGCTCACGCCAATAATCCCAGCACTTTGGGAGGCCAAGGTGGGTGGATCACGAGGTCAAGAGATTGAGACCATCCTGGTCAACAAGGTGAAACCCCATCTCTACTAAAAATACAAAAATTAGCTGGGCATGGTGGTGCATGCCCGTAGTCCCAGCTACTCAGGAGGCTGAGGCAGGAGAATTGCCTGAACCCAGAAGGCGGAGGTTGCAGTGAGCCGAGATCATGCCATTGCACTCCGGTCTGGGTAACAACAGCAAAACTCCGTCTCAAAAAAAAGAAAAAGAATAGTTGCCTTTATCCAGTTTCCAACAAATTCCTTATCTCCATCTGAAACCACCTCAGCATGGACCTTATTGTCCATATCGCTGTCAGCATTTTGGGCAAAGCCGCTCAGCAAGTCTCTAGGAATTTCCACACTTTCCCACATTTTCCTGTCTTTCTGAGCCCTCCAAATTCTGCCCGTTACCCAGTTCAGAAGTCACTTCTACATTTTCAGGTATCTTTTCAGCACCATCTGACTTCTGGTACCAATTTACTTTATTAGTCCATTTTCATGCTGCTGATAAAAACATGCCCCATACTGGGAAGAAAAAAGGTTTAATTGGACTTACAGTTCCACATGGCTGGGGAGGTCTTAGAGTCGTGGCAGGAGGTGAAAGCCACTTTTTACACGGTGACGTCAAGAAAAGATGAGGAAGAAGCAAAAGGAAACCCCTGATAAACCCATCAGATCTCATAAGAATAGCGAGGGAAAGACCAGCCCCCATGACTCAGTTACCTCCCCCTGGGTCCCTCTTGCAAGACATGGGAATTCTGGGAAATAAAATTCAAGTTGAGATTTGGGTAGGGACATAGCTAACCATATCAGAATCTTTGTATATAAAAGGAACATTATTAGAGGATGATAGGAAGGATAGGAAATTTGTGAAGGACTGATAATTCTGTAAAGTCTACTGATTTAGAGTTCTTCATAGAATTTTTAAAATGAAATTATTTAAATTGCATGGTTAATGATCAAAACTTCTGGTAGAGGCCAGGTATGATGGCTAACGCCTGTAATTCCAGCACTTCGGGAGGCCGAGGTGGGCAGATCACCTGAGGTCAGGAGTTCGAGACTAGTCTGGCCAACATGGTGAAATCCCGTCTCTACTAAAAATAGAAAAATTAGCTGGGTGTAGTGGCAGGCACCTCTAATTCCAGCTACTTGGGAGGCTGAGGCAGGAGAATCGCTTGAACTCAGGAGATAGAGATTACAGTGAGCTGAGATCAAGCCATTGTACTCCAGCCTGAGCGACAGGGGCTAGACTCTCAGACCAAAAAAAAAAACCTCTGGTAGACCAATTTATGACTTCTGTTTGTTATGTCTAGGAAATTTATTTTGTCTACAATTGGATCTAATGTACACTCTACTCCAGACCCAGGTCTAAAACCTGATTGATTAAATCAGAAGCTTTTATTTATTTATTTTAATTAAAAAAATTTTTTTAATTAGGTGGAGTCTCACTCTGAACTCCTGACGTTGTGATTCCCCCACCTCAGCCTCCCAAAGTGATGGGATTACAGGTGTGAGTCACCACACCCTGCCAAATCAGAAGTTTTTAATGATGCTGTAAACTTTTTTTATTATTGTTTTGGTCATATCTTAAAAAAAGAAATGTAGGGCTGGGTGCAGTGGCTCACACTTGTAATCGCACTTTGGGAGGCTGAGGCGGGTGGATCACCTGAGGTCAGGAGTTCAAGACCAGTCTAGCCAACATGACGAAACCCCATCTCTACTAAAAAATACAAAAAATTAGCCAGGTGTGGTGGTGGGCACCTGTAACCCCCACAACTCAGGAGGCTGAGGCAGGAGAATCACTTGAACCCGGGAGGCAGAGGTTGCATTGAGCTGAGATTGTGTCATTGCACTCCAGCCTGGGCAACAGAGAGAGACTCCATCTCAAAAAAAAAAAGGAAAAACATTGGACTAGAATTGGCAGGGATGCCTTTATTTTTTAATCTAAACTATTATAAAATGTATAGCGTATTGAAGTGTCCTTCAGATAACATCCCTTGGAACTGTTTTTCTCTCTAATTTTTAAGTTTAGTGTTTTTATCTTAAAGTGACATTATCTTTCAGTAGTACAGTATTTGTCTCTCTCTGCCTCTCTTTTTAGCCTATACTTTCTGGGATCTTTGGCAGTGTAATAAATGTAGCTATCAGCTAGTATAATTATTTCCTTTTGTGTTTAAATTATTTGGGATAGAAGATTATGTCTGAGTTTTAGTCTCTTCATTTATTATTGATAAGTGATGCTATCCAGTAGTACTTAAATCATTAGATGATGGAAAACATCTTTTTCTTCTATTAGGAAAGAATTTTAAAAGGACTTAAAATGAAATTATTTAATGTATGTATCTAGTACATGTTTTATACACTGTGCTTAGATATTTTGGGTTGAATTTTTGTTTGAATAGAACAAAAAATACATTTAAAACATTGTGATAAGTTTCAGGATAAGCATTTTATTATTCAGGAAGCATTCTTTAGTAAATATATGAGTATATTCATGGTACTCTGATAAGGTAGAAATGATTATTTAAAGAGAATTCACATTAAAAACTGGAGGGTAATTGTTTTATAATATTAGAACCCTGAATGGCAATTTAATGGACTAGAGAAGAAAAAGATAGTCTGCAGTAAATCAGTAACAGACCCTTCAGCTTCAGCAGTAGTGCTCATTATTTTAAAAAATAGAGCCTCTAGGATCAAACATATACAAAGTAGCATATATCATTAAAAGAATAAATTGGTATATTTTTTAAGGGAAGTATAAGGAAGTATGTGGGAGTCAGTATGGCATGAAAAATGAAAAGGTTATTTTGCTGCTAAAGTAAAGGTTTTTTTTTTTTTTTACAGTGTAAGTGCATTGCTCAGAACATATCTTCTTTTACTCTTTATAAGTGTTTCGGTAAGGGAACAGCCTGAAAAACAGCTGAAAGAGAATTCTGGCTTATGGATTAGATTGCATCTATAAACAGAACAAATTGGTGAATACGAGTTAACAAAAATTTTTTATAAGAAATTTCCCCATATGCATTCAGAGGTTAATAATTTAATTTTTTGAAGTTTATTTTAAAACATTGCTTATTTTAGCATGTAAACTTTTGTTGGGTGGGAAAAGTACAAATGGGAGATTGAAACTGTTTTATTCATGTAAATTAAATGATCAACCCTACAATTTTTTTTAATAATCTGGATTGCTTATTTTATATGCTGGGATGCTAGTTGTTTTTTCTATTAATACACTTAACTTGCATTCTAGCTTCGCCATTCAGAGACAGGCATCGTGTGGTGGGTTGTGTGACAGTGTCTGTCAATAGTGAAGACAAATAGTGCCAGAGACACTTAACCCATCCAATCTCACCCAGGGTATAGGTCGGTCTCGTTTTTCAGACTTCTTCCTAAGTCTTTTCTTCTTTCTTTCTTTCTTCTTTCTTCCTTTCTTACTTTTTTTTGTTTGTTTCTAAATAGTGGATTGATATTGATTGAAACTAAACCATTTTGTAAAGTTTTAAACTTTTAATATTATAAGAAGAAGAAAAGTAGAAAATGAAGGTTGGCATGTAAGGTGTTGACAAAGCAGGTTTGCAGCCACTTTGTGTGTTTTACATATTTCAATCTCTTGGCAACATGAGTATGTTGGCCTTACAATTTTTTTTCTGAATATCTTTATTCTTTAATCTGGAAATATGTCCTTGTGTCTGGTAACTTTATTCTTTAATCTGAAATATGTCCTTGTGTCTGGTAACTTTTATCAGATAAGAATTTTACAGTTGGTCGTTGTTACCAGTAAGAAAAATACAGTGCTTAAGAAGAAATAACTAAGATTGAACAATATGTGTTTTAGATCAGAAATTGTTTCTGGCCGGGCAAGGTGGTTCGCACCTGTAATCCCAGCACTATGGAAGGCTGAGGCGGGCAGATCAACTGAGGTCAGGAGTTTGAGACCAGCTTAACCAACATGATGAAACCCGTCTCTACTAAAAATACAAAATTAGCCAGGTGTGGTGGTGCATGCCTGTAATCCCAGCTACTTGGGAGGCTGAGGCAGGAGAATTGCTTGAACCTGGGAGATGGAGGTTACAGTGAGCCAAAATTGCACCGCTGCACTCCAGACCAGGCAACAAGAGCGAAACTCTGTCTCAAAAAAAAAAAAAAAAAAAAAGTCCAGGTGCAGTGGCTCATGCCTGTAATCCCAACACTTTGGGAGGTGGAGGCGGGTGGGACACAAGATCAGGAGTTTGAGACCAGCCTGGCCAATATGGTGAAACCCCACCCCGTCTTTACTAAAAATACAAAAATTGGCCGGGCGTGGTGGCAGGCGCCTGTAGTCCCAGCTATCCAGGAGGCTGAGGCAGGAGAATCGCTTGAACCTGGGAGGCGGAGGTTTCAGTGAGCTGAGATCATGCCATTGCACTCCAGCCTGGAACAGAGTGAGACTCTGTCTCAAAAAAAAAAAAAAAAAGGAAAGAAATTTTTTCGAAGTATCCTGTGGGTTTTTTTATGCTTATTTTCTGAACAGTCAATAATTTATTCCTTCTTTGTTCCACTATGTGTTCACTAGGCACACCTGCAAAATTTTATGGCTTTTTTTAACTGACTTTTTAAGAAAACTCTATTGATTTTGCACAGATGTTGAAAAATTATAAAATATATACATATTCAAATGTTCAGAATCAGATTTTAATCTTGGAAGCTTGGAAGTTAAATGACATTTCTGTCATGTATTTTAAGTCAGTGAAAAGTATTTCTTTTGAGGGCTTTAACAAATATTTCTAACTTCAAAGCTTTCTATTTAAAGTATCGTTAGTTCCATATAAAGTATCATATCTTTTTAATGATATTTTAAGCACTAATGTATTATGGTAGTTAAAATAATTTATAGTTGACAAATCTAGAACTGATGGTTCTTTAGTTTAAAATATAGTTTAAGCAAGGAGTATATAAAATCTGTATGGATTTCTGTAAATGGTACCATCTAAAATCTTTTTTTCAGGCTGGGCACGGTGCCTCACGCCTGTAATCCTAGCACTTTGGGAGGCTGAGATGGGAGGATCGCTTGAGCCCAGGAGTTCAAAATCAGCCTGCGCAACATGGTGAAACCCTGTCTCTACAAAAAAATAACAAAAATTAGCGAGGCGTGGTAGTGCGCACATGTAGTCCTAGCTATCCAGGAGGCTGAGGTGGGATGATCACTTGATCCTGGGAGGTTGAGGCTGCAGTGAGTTGTGATTATGCCCCTGTACTTTATCCTGGGTGACAGAGCAAGACCATCTAAAAAAAAAGAAAGAAAGAAAAAAGAAATTTGAAAAATTAAATCCTTTTTCATTTTTTATTAAATTGCAGATTCTGGGATATCCATATTCCATGTAGATATTATTTAATATCTGCCAATCTTTAAATCTCAACTACTTTTGTGTGTTTGTAGGGAACCTTAGTGTTTCCATCAATATGCACAATTCAAGTTCACCATCATTACTGACATTTGGTCTAATAATTAGCAACTGCTAATAGTGGCATATAGACTTAAATACAGGGTACTTTACATGTGACACTTACCTTCTCTTTTAAATTTTTAAAATTATTCTATTTAAAATAATCTAACATTATAAATTTCTATTAGTAAATTATAGGATGATCTGTTTTTTCCTTTGTTGTGCTTTCAGTGGTCACAGAAAATTCTGTAGAACAAATAAAATTATTCTATATAAATTAGACTATAGGTTCAAAGATATTTCCTTCATAAAAGAAAATAAAATTAATGAAATATATTCACATGGCCATGTGCCATGGCTCACGCCTGTAATCTCAGCTCTTTGGGAGGCTGAGGTGGAAGAATCCCTTGAAACCTGGGAGGCAGAGGTTGCAGTGAGCTGAGATCACACCACTGTACTCCAGCCTGGGTGACAGAGCAAGATTCCCTCTCAAAAAAAAAAAAGAATATATAGATGGGGCAGGATTGCATTCACACTTTAGTTCTACAGATGTCAAGCTATTTTTTTTGATATTTTATTTAGTGATACAGTGACTGAAAGATCTTTATAGACATATTGAGTACATTTACAACAATCCCAGGAAGATTTGTTAGCATTTTCTGGGAATGCTTGGAAATGACAAATTAGCATTAGACATTTAAAATCTTCTGATATCATTATTTTAGGTATTTATATTTTGATAGGATATTAAAGATTTTTTTCATGGTAAATTTATGGATATATAAGTAGGTAATTTGGCTTATTTATAGTTTAAGGAAATAAAATTACTACAGTACTCTCTGTAGAGATAGCAAATAGGTACTTCTAAACTATTAGTATTTCCCTTGTATTAAATAATGCTATCATAGTAAAGTATATTCTAAGTACTCTTATTCTTCAACCTACATTTATTTGCAAGCTTAACTTTAACTCAAAATACATATCAAATTTTTGGCTCTCCATAATCAATTTAATAAATTTGAATTTTATTACATGCTGGGCACTGTGATAGGTGTTGGGAGGATCTGAGATGAGAAAGATACTGTCGCTGCTTTCGAGGTGCTCACAGTTCATACCCTCCACTTTACTACTTCACCTGGCATTATTAAGGCACTCAGATCTCTTGCTAATCAGAATGTAACATCTTGATATGAAACATTTTATACATCATCAGAGCCATGTCAGAATAAAAAGTTTTTAAAAAAAAGATTTTATACATCATCATCATTGTCAGAATATCAGTAATACCATTGTAAAGAGTTTTAGGCTGGGTGTGGTGGCTCATACTTGTAATCCCAGCACTTTAGGAGGCCAAAGCAGGAGGATTGCTTGAACCTAAGAATTCGAGACCCAGCCTGGGCAACATGACAAAACCCTGTCTCTACAAATAATTTAAAAAGTAGCCAGGCATGGTGTTGTGTGCCTGTAGCCTCGGCTACTTGGGAAGCTGAGGCAGGAGGATTTCTTGAGCCCCGGAGGTTGAGGCTGCGGTGAGCCATGATTGTGCCACTGCACTGTAGCTTGAGTAACAGAGCTTAAAAAAAAAAACAAGAGTTTTATAGTTTTACAAAAATTATCTCATCTGTCTTAAAATGAGTAGAATCTTTGCAATTTGGGGGCCAAACTGAGGTATACTTTAACAAGTAATGTTATTTTTCAATTAAAAGATGCTTACTTTCTACTCTGACAGAGTTAATATTCTCAGTGTCAGAGTTTTGTGCTAATTAACTTTTTCTTTAAGAAGTATAGCCAGGAAATGAGAGGAAATGCAACAATCATGTGTTAGTTGTACAAGGAAAATGTATAGAATATTTAAATTTACATAGGGTATGATATCACAGTTTGGCATACTTGTCCCAGAGCACACACTTATGTATGACTGTTAAATCATTTGGGTTTTATCATCACTACGGTTTTGATAAGGTTTACAAGATAAAAATTTTACCTCAGAGAATAAGGCAAGGTTACATCGTGCATATTAAATTCATAAATATATAACTTGCTTTTGAGTTCATGATTGCTTTTCACCTGTACTTTCCATCTGTCATGAACAGGGATCCCTGAGATGTTCATACTCTGCATTCTCATGTGCATGATCCTTAGATTTAAAAAGGGTGAGTGGGAGAAAGCTGCTTTATGGAAATATAAGTTCACAGCATTCATGTTTTTTGTGTTCCACTGCAAATATTGCATGCTGCATACTTGTATGCTGCATACTTGTATTTCTCTGAAAATGAAGAACAGGCTTACACACAAAAAAAAAATTGTTTCGTTTTTGCCAATAATTGGAACAGATGGAGGAATGTTAGATATAATACCTTTTCTATTTTTTCTAAAATGAATTCTGTAGTATTTTTCAAAAGACAAGAAAAAAATTTATATTTAAACTCAAAGTGGCTACAAATCAGCTCCTAAACTGTCACTGGCATTAGCATATAGATTTTGTAGTTTTTATAAATCTTTTACAATATTTATTTACTAAGAAAACATTGCATTAATGCATGTTACAAAATTGTTAAGTTTTCCTTCAAAGTGGAATGCAGTTTAAAGTGACTGAATTTTCCAATTTCAGCTACTGCATTTGACAAGGATACATACTGGAAAATGGAACTGGTATCATCTAATTTCTTTAGGTTCTTTCACTTATGGTAGTTGGGAAAAAATCTCTCCATGTCAGATTATGTAGATCATAGTCTTGATGACTAATATTAATTACTGTGCTCTTTAGCCTTGACAGCAATGAAGAATTCTGGGTGGATATAGTTCATTGAAATAATTTAGGTGTATATGAAATACCTGTTTTTAATTAGAAAAACAGATCTTTGGCACTTGGCTTTTAATTATCTAAACATTGACATTCTTACATTGTGCTCTTTATCACTGATATGAATGTTGCAATTCCATTAACTGCACATCACAATTTTAGCATATACTTTAAAACAGTGGCATAGTTGGCCGTAAATACAAATTAATTTTAGATTGAAATGTATCTTTGTCTGTCACATGTTACCTATATAAATTAGACTATAGGTTCAAAGATATTTCCTTCATAAAAGAAAAGAAAATGAATAAAATATATTCACATGGCCATGTGCCATGGCTCATAATGTAATTTTTGTGTGTGCATATGATGACAAACCTTTCCAAATTAAGAATAAGATAAAATGATACCTAAAATGTTAGTCATGACATTTCCAACCTTAGCAATTAATGTGCCTCTGAGGTTATGCTGTTAAGGGCTAAAGTAGTAGTATTTTCAATGAGCTATTCTGCTAGTTGCCACACGTGCTGAAAAGATCTATGTAAATCTTTTTTGCTAGGCATAGTAGATAAATAGTTTTGTAATAGGAATTAATTCTGATGCTCTCCAGAGATTTTTAAGCTTACCTATTTTTTGTTAGACTTCAGCCAATAAAATTTACCATTGTTCTTAAATTGGAATATTCCCTGACTAGTCACAATCAACTAGGCCCTTTAAAAAGAGAGAAAATAGACAGCTGTAACCAATTGTTGAGCCATGTAATCAAGTACTTTGAAGGAGAAATCCATCCATTAATCTGTTCTTCCTTTGCTTTTTACTCTGTCATAAAGGATGGGTTTATTTTAGAGCTTATGGTTTTGAACTACCACTTCCAGCTTCTGGAGACACAATGATTGACTTGCTTATCTTCTTCAACCCAGCATATTCCAAATCAAACCTTTTTCATCTTGTTTCTCCTAGATTTTACAACCAATTATAGTGACAATACCAGTTCCATTTTGCCTCCAATTCAGTTGATTATATATTTTTTTCTATTTATTTCTCATTTTATAATTGATATCTGGAATAATCAGCAGCTCTTTTCTCATTTATTTTCTCATATTTTTATTCCAGGATTTGCCTCTGAAGCAGGGAGTGTCTGCATTAAAAATGACCTGTAGTTCTCTGCTTCATAGGTTAGAAACTTATTTTAATATTTTGTGGCTAAGCACAGTCCCACTTTTCAAATTCGATAATGAATTATTTAATTGGCATTGAATGTGGACCACAAGAATATATTTCATATTGGGGTTTTCTTTATTACTTTAAATGATTAAAATTCAATAGAATGTCCGGCTGAGGCAATAAAAGCTTTATTTTTGCTTTACAGCTTAAAACATTAAATTAGATTTTTAAAATCTATTGATTGTAACACAAGTAAAATAATGCTATTTGGGCATTTTTTAAAATTACATTTCTTAGGCCTTATATTGCTTGAAGCATTTATATTCTAAAACATAACCAAATTCCGACTATTCATTTTGGGGAAAAACAATCAGTTCACAATCACATTTTCAATGGGACTGCTAGCCAGCATAGGTGAAAACATGTATAGTGTATTTACTCTTGAATTGTACACTGCAGATGCTTCTTCAGCTCCCTCCTCTTCCTCCATGGGCGGTGCTTGCAGCTCCTTTACCACCTCTTCCAGCCCTACCATTTATTCTACCTCAGTCACCGACAGCAAGGCTATGCAAGTGGAGAGCTGCTCCTCAGCCTTGGGGGTAAGTAACAGAGGGGTAAGTGAAAAGCAGTTAACCAGTAACACAGTTCAGCAGCATCCATCAACACCGAAGAGGCACACAGTCTTGTACATCTCACCACCACCTGAGGACTTGCTGGATAACAGTCGGATGTCCTGCCAGGATGAGGGGTGTGGATTGGAATCTGAGCAGAGCTGCAGTATGTGGATGGAGGATTCCCCCTCCAACTTCAGTAACATGAGCACCAGTTCCTACAATGATAACACTGAGGTACCTCGTAAATCACGAAAACGAAATCCAAAGCAGAGGCCGGGGGTCAAACGACGAGATTGTGAAGAATCTAATATGGATATATTTGATGCCGACAGTGCCAAAGCACCTCACTATGTGCTTTCTCAGCTTACCACGGACAACAAAGGCAACTCAAAAGCGGGAAATGGGTTGGTATTCACATTTTTTAAAATTCTATCACCATTATGCAAAACAAAAAAAAAATTCCCAATTTTTCTTAATTGCTCTGCTCAAGTTTGCATATAAAGCAACAGTGCTAATTTTATCATTGAAATACATGAACATTTTAACTTAAAATTACCAACTTTTACTAGATAGAAAATAAAATAATCATCTTATTATGGGGGTAGTTAGGTAATAGAAAATGAAAATAATCTGTTTTGAAATAACTTAAATTTCAAATGAATTTATATTTTAAAAGGACTTAAAAATATTTTTACTCATAAAATAACTAGCAATGTAATGACTCTAGCCAAAATAACTCAAATGATCACTAAGAGCTGTGTTCTCTTTCACGTTGTGTCCTCATATAGTTTACATCTTTTTAGAGAATTTTAGACTTAGTTTTTTTCTCTTTGATTGATAAGAGAAAACTAAATTGATAGTTTGATTTTCATCATTTAGATTCATGTAAGCTTTTTTCCTTTGATACTAATGCATTGGATTCAAGATTTTTTTTTTAATCACTAATTTTTTTTTTCTGTGATTCTGGGTTACTTACTTAGAGGGTGATGAAACAGGATCATGGTACATGTTTGAGTTTTCTTTCATCTCTGCCAGTTCATACTACCCACTAATATGGTTCAATAGCTACGTTACAGAAAATTCACTGCTGTAATGCAGACTAGTATGACTTATTTTTAATTCCTTTAGTAATTTTATTGTAATATTTAATTGCTAGACTTTTAAATTCAATTTGTCTATAGTAGATTCAAAATTATTTGTTAAAATTTAACTCACTAGGACCCAGGATCTCCTACAATTTCAGTTTTACACAAAAAGTGGTCAAGATGCTTTAGATTGGTTTACTACTTGATGACATCACTGATCTCTTTTTGGTTAAAAATCCAGTTTAATATTATGGAGAATATTCTTAATGTATATTAAACTTGCCGTTAAGCATTCCCTCAGTACATTTTTAAAAGTAATATCTACCCTTTAAGCAATAATTATTCTACACTGCTTCTTTATCTCCTTTGCGTTGATGTAGTTAAATGAAAATAATATTTAAATGCTTTTTTTTTTTTTTTTTGTGAGACGGAGTTTCGCTCTTGTTACCCAGACTGGAGTGCAATGGCGCAATCTTGGCTCACCGCAACCTCCGCCTCCTGGGTTCAGGCAATTCTCCTGCCTCAGCCTCCTGAGTAGCTGGGATTACAGGCACGTGCCACCATGCCCAGCTAATTTTTTTTGTATTTTTAGTAGAGACGGGGTTTCACCATGTTGACCAGGATGGTCTCGATCTCTTGACCTCGTGATCCACCCGCCTCGGCCTCCCAAAGTGCTGTTAAATGCTTTTTAGTTTTAGAAAGTCCAGATTAGTAAATTACCTAAAAGAAAATAAGATAAACTCTTTCCTAAAATGTTGCCGTTTAATAGAGTCAAGAATTTCAGAACATAATATTTGTGAAAATATTATTTATAAAATAAGACTCTGAAACATAATGAATATAGCACGTAAATAAGTAACTGTGATGGTAGCACGGATCTAAAAGGTTCATGAATATCATTTAATTACATATGTGTGTTTATTTGGGCTTTAGTAGAGAAAGTCTTTGAAGTTCCAGAAGACAGATTTTCATTTTTATATCAAAATCAATGTTGAAGATTCAAATTAACTTATGGCTAGTAAACAGTGATTTGCAGTTGCTAATTAAATAAATATCTTGACCCTTCATCTTTTCTGCTTCTACTTTTGTATGATAGCTGTATCTTAGAAATGATTTGAGGTTACCCAGGGAAAGTATAATGACACTGGTCAAGACAAACTTTCATGAAATAATTCATGGAGCAGAAACTCCATCAAGCAGAAGAAATGTCCAGCTTCTTAGGTAATGAAAAAAATATTTGAAACTAGTATATGAAAATGATGGAAGAAGTTTAAAATTGGAATTTATAAGAACTATGTTGAGGAAAGGATGAAACCATACCTAAATATAGAAAAATAGACCTTAAAAATAACTTTTCAGAGCATCTCAAGCTAAAAGCCTGTGTTCTTCAACAATAAAAAAAATCTTAAAATGTTTTGAGAGATAAGAATATAGCCTTAGATCTGATGTACCATAAAATTACAATTTATATCATACTGAGTATTTAGAAAATGTACTTTCAAATATATTGTATACAGCAGTTTATTGATCTTCAAAATACCACATAGAAATTTGATAGCTTGTGGATGAAAATAGCATTTTTAAGTGACTAAAATGTTAGAGTTTATTAAGAAAATAAAACCTTTTTTTAAAGAAAGCTTAGTATTTTGAATATTCCTAGACATTCTTAAATGTCTCAACTAAATGTCCTAAGAATCACTTGCCCCATGTCTCTTCTAGATATTTCTGCAAGTTAAGATATGATGTCATCTGGATGTGAAACCTGCTTCAGGCTTTTTGTAGTGAAAATTATTTTTTTGACATAGGCCACCAGAAGGATTATGCAGCACAAATAAATTAGAATGTCATTTAAGACTTCTGAATAGAATATTCCATGATGATGGATTTTCCTTTTTACTTGTCATTTAGAAGTAAAATCCCATGTAACTGACTGCTACTTTATTTTTTCTTAAGCCATCATTCCTTAAAAATTAGTAACTACTACTTTTCTAAGCATTAGTTCATGTTTTCATAGTTTTACATGTCTATACATCTCAATATGTATGTATTCCATTTTACATTTAAATTTAGAGCATAAAGATAGTTTTAAGGACTTCTAAAGTAGCATTTTAGAAATTGCTCAATTACATATGATATTCTTTTTTAAGCCATGTGTATACTCACTCATCCAAATGAGATAATTTGTTTTGCTAGACTAGTAATACTCATTTTCATTTATTTGCCCTTATAAATATTAGCTTGACTAGCATAAGTGAGTATAAAAACATGTCTTGCCAAGTTAATCAGTATGCTCTACAAATTTTCCCTAAATTTCAAACTAAAATTTTCCCTTTTCTATTATAAAATTAGTAGATATGAATTACAAATATTTGAAAAATACAAGAAAACGCATCATTTAGTCAGTAAACCTGCTGTTACCATTTTGCAGTATTTTCTTTGTTCCCTTTGTATGTATATTTGGGGAATATTTCTACAGAGTTTCAATACATGAATATTTTTACTTTGATATTAAGATTAGTATAAAACAGAATATCATAGACTTTCATGTATGAGGAATTGCACAGTAGTTAGACAAAAATGTTTGAATCTGTAGCCAGAAGGATGAGAAGAACAACAGGGTTTATTGCCCATTGTTCCAGCTTCAACTTGATAGTTATATTCATAGAATTTATTTTTCCAGTCCCTTTTAAATGACTTGCACAGGTAATCTTTGACTGAGTTATGTCAAACTTACATGAATGTTATTTCTTGTCCACTTAGGACTTTTCTCATCTTACTTAGGTCTCAGGTCTTCCTCATCTTAGTATTACAGAAACTAGTTTTTTCCCCTGCTTTCCTTTCTTTGTCCCTTTCTTCTTATTTGCCTACATTAACAAACATATCTTCAGCACCTGTTATGTTTCAGGAACTGTGCAAGGTTCAGGGAATATGAAGAGGATTAAGCACCGTACTTGGCTTGAGAACTTTTCCTCTTATCTATCAGTCTTACTGAATTCCTATGCTAGTTTTTCATTCTTTCTTTCCTCCATGCTTCTGGCCCTTTTCCTAGCAAAGGATTCAACCTACTTTCCGTTTCCATTGAAGATACTACGTTTCGTCACTTTGTTCTTGATGAGTGAGGCAGTAACTTGGTTACAGCTGGAGGGATAAACATCAGAGCCAGGTCTAAGGCTGCTTAGCTCCTCTGTGTTTGAAGTCATAATATCCCTTCTGGGATCTGGTTGTTTTTAGAGGAGATTTTTGTCCACAGTCACCTAGCTCCTGGATCTTCAATGTGAGTCAAAACTTAGGACTAGGAGAGTCACAGAGAAAGCTATGGCCCTGACTTCATTTAAAAACATATATGAATAATTTTTTTTTTTTTGAGACGGAGTTTTGCTCTTGTTGCCCAGGCTGGAGTGTCATGGTGTGATCTTGGCTCACTGCAACCTCCACCTTGTGAGTACAGGTGATTCTCCTGCCTCAGCCTCCCGAGTGGCTGGGATTACAGGCTCCTGGAACCACACCCAGCTAATTTTATGTACGTTTAGTAGAGATGGGGTTTCACCATGTTGGCCAGGGTGATCTCAAACTCTTGACCTCAGGTGATCCACCTGCCTTGGATTCCCAAAGTGCTGAAATTACAGACATGAGCCACCACACCATTGCTCAGAAGGAAAGATAACTAGCAATATTATTTTCTATTTATGTTTATTATATATTTGCAGTGCTTTAACTATTTTACAGATTAAATGTGTTTGCCTGAAGTCATAGCCACCATTTGGGATACTGTTTTTCTTTGAACATATACTCTACGTAGCAAATGCATAATAAATAAATGTTAGAAATATAACATTAAAAAATAAGGGCCAGGCACAGTGGCTCATGCTTGTAATGCAGCACTTTGGGAGGCTGAGGCAGGCAGATCACCTGAGGTCAGGAGTTTGAGACAAGTCTGGACAACATGGTAAAACCCCCGTCTCTAACAAAAACACAAAAATTAGCTGGGCATGGTGGTGTGCACCTGTAATGCCAGGTACTTGGGAGGCTGAGGAGGAGAATCACTTGAACCCAGTGGGTAGAGGTTACTGTGAGCCGAGATTGTACCACTGCACTCCAGCCTGGGTGACAGAGCGAAACTCCATCTCAAAAAAAGTAAAAGGTATAATGCTGGTGCTGTAAAATCCAGATTGTAAAATTTTTATTGAGAGCTTTAATTACTTAACTAATCACAAATAAAAATAATCTGAAAAATCACACTTCTAGAAAAGATTGTTTAGAATAAAGCTAATTTCCCAATAAAAATTGAATCACTAATCTTTTATTATAATTTCTTCACTTTGATTTACTGAAAAGGATACCCAAAAGAATATGCTATATATACCTTCATGTGGTTTGTAGGCCATTTTGTATGGGGGTATGTAGGGGTTTTTTGGGTTTGTTGTTTTTGCTACCCTCTTTTTTTTTTCTTTGCAATTAAAAAATAACAGTAGGTAATCTTATAGCTTTATATAGAATTTGGAATTTATATATGGAATGCATACATGGAATTTTAAAATCTTATTTTGACTGAAGTGCAATGTGAAAGGTCATAGTGACATTAGATATTCTTTGCTGTTATCCTCAGTTTATTGCACTCAATCTTTCTCCCTTCCTCCTATCACTCATATACATTTGTTTTCTTTTCTGTCAAACTTACTTTCTCTTATTTTTGTATCATATAATAAACTTTTAATAAAACTTTTTAAGATACTTTGCTTATGTATCTTCCTTTAGGCAATATTTTGTTTTGCCAGTAAGCTAAATAGTTGTTTTTACTATTATTGCCAGTTCTGTTTCTTCCTTTGTCTTAGATGACTTACTTTTTTATCAAAAAACTCTTTTTGATACTTTTTCCATGTTGTGCTCTGATTTCTCAGAACATTGGAAAGCCAAAAAGGAACTGGAGTAAAGAAGAGCCCTATGTTGTGTGGACAATATCCTGTTAAAAGTGAGGGAAAGGAGCTGAAGATAGTTGTACAACCTGAGACACAGCACCGAGCTCGGTACCTTACTGAGGGCAGCCGCGGCTCAGTAAAAGACAGAACACAGCAAGGCTTTCCTACAGTAAAGGTATTTACTTTATTTGTCATCTGAATTTTAGTTAAAATGTAAAGGGAAATGAGAATATGTCCTGAAAAGTAATGTATTTTCAATCACTAATTTTCTTCCTTCATATTTGATATTTGAATTAGATTCATCCCAAACTTTATATTTAGAAAGAATTTTTTTTTTTTTTTTTTTTAAGACAGACTCACCCTGTTGCCCAGGCTGGGGTGTAGTGTTTGCGATCTCAGCTCTCTGCAGCCTCTGTCTCTCAGGTGCAAGCAAGCGATTGTGCCTCAGCTACCAGTATCTGGGAGTGTGCTACCAGGCCCAGATAATTTTTGTATTTTTAGTAGAGGCAGGATTTCACCATGTCGGCCACACTGGTCTCAAAACTCCTGATCTCAAGTGATTCGCTTGACTTGGAGGAAGAAATCTTAAGGTGAATTCAAAGAAATATAGTAGAAATTATTAAGAATTTTAAAAATAAGGTTTTTGAAATGATTATAGTAATCAGGACTGTTGGACTGAGAAAAGACTTGGTTTTAAGTCTTCAGTTTAAGAAATAGAATATCATTTGTATATACCAAAGTACAAAGAAGAAAGAAGAAAATGAGAAAAAAAATGGGATATTAGTTGAGTCTTAATTTTTTTTAAGGTTGAGACTAAAAGTTAAAAGAGACTTAAGCGTTAGCACCTACTATATCTTGTTATAAAGAATATTTGTCTTTGAAGACAAGTCTCAGAAAAATGGGGGAATAGAGAGGACTTAAGTGTCCGTACCCTTTGCAAAATACTAAATAGGGAGGAATTTTGGCTAATCACATGGTAGATTCTTATTAAATACAGTTTGTTTAAATATATTAGCTGAACAGTATTTTAAGTTTGGAGCAGAGTTCGACTGCCTTTCATTTTATACTTGAATGAAATTATGATTGAAACTCTGAATCGGGAAATGTGTCTGCCACCATTTATAAGGTTGGTTAATAGTCACATGTACAATATCATGTCTACCCCTTTTCCTAGCTACTGCCTTAACCCACATCCAATCCTTCAAACCCAGGACAGGTAATAGGCAAGTGAGAAACTTATGTTATGCTTTGTGTAAATATTTGTCTAGCCAGATATTTTGGTAGTTTGCTCATTATGTTTAACTGAATTACCCTGACTTTTAAGTTATGTTTTGTCTAGTTAGAAGTATTGTTAGATTAATTGCTTAACTATGATAGGGAATGAATTGACCTTAAAAGTTTATTTATAGCCGGGCATGGTGGGGCATGCCTGTAATCCCAGCTACTTGGGAGGCTGAGGCAGGAGAATCACTTGAAAACCCGGGTGGCGGAGTTTTTGGTGAGCTGAGATCACACCATTGCACTCCAGCCTGGGCAACAAGAGCAAAACTCCATCTCAAAAAAAAAAAAGTTTGTTTAGTCATTCATTCAACAAATACTGCACTCCTAGACAAGAAAAAAATCTCCTAGTTGGCTGCTGCTACGTTAAAAAACAAAACAAAACAAACAAAACAACCAAACACTGCACTCCTCTATGTGCCAGACACTGTTCATCTAGGTTCTGCTGACCAGCAATTTGACTAGTTTGCTTATTATCCTCATTATACCATTTTACAGAGGTACAACTGTACTGGATAGAAAAGATGTGTAGTTTTTTAAGCACTTGGTATGCTTAAAAATTTTACTGTGTAATTTTCTGTATTCTGTAATTTTCTGTATTCTGTACAGAATTTAGTTTGTAATTTTCTGTATTCTGTATTAGTGGTTTCATTGTTTAACTATAAATCTTACCAAGAATCAGGATCAGAAACACTTGTTCCCAAGTGCTTTTTAAAATATTTATTTTTCAGCATACAAATTATGATTTAATTTATGAAGGCTTGCTAGTGACCTGTAATCATCCATAGATCCTAGTTTGAACTAGCAGCCTCTCAGATCATAATACTTTGGCCCAGGATTTAATGATGTTATATGTATGTATCTAGTCCATGAAAATGAGCTTAATTTTCCTGTTACTCATTTGGCTGCACTTGTCCTTTTCTATTCAAGTAGCTTTAGTTAGAATAAAAATTTGGTATATGTACTCTCATTTCATATTTATGATGATGCCACCAACACAGGTTGTATTTTCATTAGTTATGATGGTAGGTCCTGAGTAACCCAAGTGCTGCCTAAAGTACTGTGTATTCATTCTTATCTGCTTGTACAAATAAATTATAAATGATAATTTATCATCTAACATCTAAGTTTACAATTAAAGTATAGTTATTACAGAATTAAAACTATGACTTCAGGAATTTAGCCAGCTCTTTGGTGAAAATGTTTTACCTCTGTTTTTCTGGAAGACTTAAATGTTTTTAAATGTAATCCAGTTACAAGTAGAGGATTTGGTCTTAAATCTTTGATTTTATAATTAGATTATTTCTAATGCTAATTAGTGTTTCTGCGGCATGTTTTCTGATTTCAGCTGGAAGGCCACAATGAACCTGTAGTGTTGCAAGTGTTTGTGGGCAACGACTCTGGACGAGTGAAACCACATGGATTTTATCAGGCCTGCAGGGTAACTGGACGAAATACAACTCCTTGCAAAGAAGTGGACATTGAAGGCACTACTGTTATAGAAGTCGGCCTTGATCCTAGCAACAACATGACACTGGCGTAAGTACTTAGTAATAATTTTTTCATTATATATTACACTCTTGTGTTAGGCAGGAGAATTGTTCAGTTTCTAATGTATAGAAGATTTTGGGTATTTTATTAAAATGTTTAAAATAATTATGATAAAAAAAGACATTACTTCAGACTGCTAATGGGTTAAAATTAGCTGTTTTACCCTTTGCTAAATAATTCCCATGGTTGGGCCAGGTGCAGTGGCTCATGCCTATAATCCCAGCACTTTGGGAGTCTGAGGTGGGTAGATCCTCTGAGGTCAGAAGTTCAAGAGCAGCCTGGCCAACATGGTGAAACCCCATCTCTACTACAAATACAAAAATTAGCTGGGCATGGTGGCATGTGCCTGTAATCCCAGCTACTCGGGCAGCTGAGGTAGGAGAATTGCTTTGAACCCTGGAGGCGGAGGTTGTGGTGAGCCGAGATCGCGCCATTGCACTCCAGCCTGGGTAACAAGAGTGAAACTCCGTCTCAAATAAATAAATAAATAAATACATACATACATACATACATACCAACTTCCTGCCAGGCACAGTGACTCATGCTTGTAATCCCACCACTTTAGGAGGCCAAGGTGGGCAGATCACTTGAGCCAGGAGTTCAAGACCAGCCTGGGCAACATAGGGAGACTCCAGCTCTACTAAAAATACAAAAATTAGCTGGGGTGATGGTGCATGCCTGTAATCCCAGCTACTTAGGAGGCTGAGACATGAGAATTACTTGCACCCAGGAGGCAGAGGTTGCAGTGAGCTGAGATTGCGCCACAGCACTCCAGCCTGGGTGACAGAGCGAGACTCTGACTCACAAAAATAAAATAATAAAATGTAAATAAATAAAAACCAACTTCCCAGAAATAACTACTATTTTAATGTTTATCTTCGTAGTCTTTTTGGAACAAAATTGAGAAAGTACTGTACCCATTGTTTTGTAATCTGCTTTTTACTTAACATATCATGAGCATTTTCACATATCATTCAACATGATAACGTACCTTTTAGTGGCTGTCTAGTATTCCATCCTTCTGGAGGCAGCTACTAATTTTAAAAGTAAAGTCCATTTTCTCTCTTTTCTGAATTAGCTCTGTAAAGAAAGAGATTAAATATATTTTTTAAAAATGGTCCCTGGCTGGGTGTGGTGGTGGCTCATGCCTACAATCCCAGCATTTTGGGAGCTTAAGGCAGGCGAATCACTTGAGGACAGGAGTTCGAGACCATCCTGGCCAACATGGTATAACCCCATCTGTACTAAAAATACAAAAAATTAGCTGGGTATGGTGGCGGGCGCCTATAATCCCAGCTATGGGGGAGGCTGAGGCAGGAGATTCTCTTGAACCCAGGAGACAGAGGTTGCAGTGAGCCGAGATCATGCCACTACACTCCAGCCTGGGTGAGATTCCATCTCAAAAAAAAAAAAGATGTCTTACAAGCCATTACTTATGTTCAGATTTTAAAATAGTGATTTTATTTTTTTTTGTTTCATCTTTATTATTATAAACAAAAGATTGACAGTATAAGGAACAATGAATGTTTAGAATTTACCCTTGGTACTTTTGAACTTGGAATTTTGTGACTTTATTACATATTCATAGAATTAATAGATAACCAAAATTTTTAAAAACACACTTGTTGTTTAAGGACATTATACTAACAAAATGTCCGTTTATATATTTTTTTCTGTATTAGGGTGGACTGTGTAGGGATATTGAAATTGAGGAATGCTGATGTTGAAGCCAGAATAGGAATTGCTGGTTCCAAGAAGAAAAGCACTCGTGCCAGATTGGTTTTTCGAGTTAATATCACGAGGAAAGACGGCTCCACTTTGACTCTGCAAACACCCTCTTCTCCAATTTTGTGTAGTAAGTAAGAAGATGTAGAGATATTAAACATATGGAGTTCCTTTCATTTTCTGTTAATCTTTTAGACATCTCTAAATTTTAGATAATTTCACATACTCCAGCTTGTGATCATGCAAAATTTGAAATATTTTAAAAGCGGTAGTCAGATTTTCTATACTAAACTAGTGGTGAATAATTGGGATACAATTCAAAAGGCATGGAGCATTTTGTAGTTTCCTATTATCATAACATACTGATATAAAAAGTAATTTGGGCCAGGCATGGTGGCTGCCACCTTTAATACCAGAACTTTTGGAGGCCACAGCAGAAGGATCACTTCAGCCCAGGAGTTTAAGACCAGCCTGGGTAATGTAGTGAAAATCCTGTCTCTACAAAATAAAAAAATATATATATTATAATAATTAGTTGGGTGTGATGGCTCGTGCCTGTAGTTTCAGCTACTCGAGAAGATGAGGCAAGAGGATCACTTGAGCCCTAGGGGGTCAAGGCTACAGTGAGCCTTGACCATGCCACTACATTCCAGCCTGGGTGTCAGACTAAGACTGTCTGAAGAAAAAAAAAAGTATTTGAGCAGGTTTCAGAAGTAAATTACAAAGCCAAAGCATTTTCCAGGTATCTTCACTGTGTGGTAAATCGCTATGGTTCTAACTCTGTTTTGTGTTAGAACATGAGGAAGGTAAGCAGAACTTTGCAAATAACAACATGTCAGATGTTTTTATTACTAATTATTAATACTGTAGTATAATGTCAGGGGTGGAAAATGAAATTCTTTTTTTTTTTGAGACGGAGTTTCACTCTTGTTACCCAGGCTGGGGTGCAATGGCGCAATCTCGGCTCACCACAACCTCCACCTCCTGGGTTCAAGCAATTCTCCTGCCTCAGCCTCCCAAGTAGCTGGGACTACAGGTGCGCGCCACCATGCCCAGCTAATTTTTGTATTTTTAGTAGAGAAGGGGTTTCACCTTGTTGATCAGGATGGTCTCGATCTCTTGACCTCATGATTTACCCGCCTCAGCCTCCCAAAGTGCTGGGATTATAGGCATGAGCCACCGCGCCCGACCATAAAATGAAATTCTTATCACTAACCTTGGCATGTACAGAAAATGATGTGTGCATGTTTGTGTGTATAAATTCAATTATGTTGTTATATATGTCTCACCATAATTGTAGTTTCTCTCTAATGATTATTGTTACAAGTAATAAATAGGAAAAATTTTCCTTTCCGCATCTCTCTCTCTCTTTTTTTTCTTTTTTTTTGAGATGGAGTTTTGCTCTTGTTACCCAGGCCATAATACAATGGCACAATCTCGGTTCACTACAGCCTTTACCTCCCGGATTCAAGCTGTTCTTCTGCATCAGCCTCCCAAGTAGCTGGGATTACAGGCATGAACTACAACACCTGGCTAATTTTGTATTTTTAGTAGAGACAGGGTTTCTCCATGTTGGCCAGGCTGGTCTCCTGTCAGGCTCCCACAGTCTCCAACTTCTGACCTCAAGTGATCCGCCCACCTTGGCCTCCCAAAGTGCTGGGATTACAGGCATGAGCCACTGTGCCCGGCCTCTTTTCAAATCTCTTAAGAAGATTTTCATTATGGATTTTTTTTTTTAGCATTGCTTCTTCACAACTTACACCTGAATTCAAAAGAGCAAAAGATAGTCATTATTCCATTCAATTTGACTTCCTTTTGGGTTATTAGGAGTATTATGACTTGCTATTCCTTAGACACTTACAGAGCCTTATTAATTGTTAAATTATTCAGCCTTTGTAAATCATATTTTTTCTTTTAATTCATATCAGAAATTTAGCTCAGCAGGCACCTTAATTTTAAAAAGAAAGCACTAGAAATATCTTTCTGTTCTCAAAAGAACTGTTTGATTTCTCTATTTTTCATTGTTATAAAAACTTTGTTTTTATACTAGTGTTTCCTTAGTATATTACATAGGTAATGTTTACTTATAAAATAGACTGTTTTTAAAGTGCATGGATTCCGTGTTCATTCCATCACATTCAGATAGAGATAGAATAAATAATCTGTAGAGGGTTTATTGAATTGTAAAACTTTTCTTATCAGGGTGCTCAATTTCTGAATTTGTTATAATTCATGATACGCTTCAACTTGAATATTATTAGGATGGATGTCCAGTTTTAGTGGGGCATATGCAGCTATTTTACATGACTAACACCTCCAGTATGATCATAGCTACCCTCTAAAGGCCATAGCCAGCAGATGCTTAGATAGTTCAAATCATACTGCTTTAGCAGGGACTGGGAAATGGTTGCCCACTTTATTTCATTGCTTGCTGCTTTCTTCATTTGTTTATTTTGTTCATTCATATATTTCCTGTTTCATTAAGGTATTGTTAAAGAATGACTATATTTAGCTAAAAATAGTAGAAAATAGAAAAGAAATCGAAAATGTGATTTTTAAAACATTTTTATCTGCAGTTACTATCATTTCTTAATTACCACCATTAATGATAATATTATGTTACATTGCAAAGACTGTATGCTTCCTAGGAAGCTGGTCTGTGTCTGTGGTTTATATGGGAGTTAGTGTCTGAGATAGCTGTGAAAGCTCTAAGAAGCTGCAGCATATAGTGGAAGCCATAGATAACTGATGATAAAAATTCCCATGTTTTGAACTTCTAACTATGTGCCTGGGATTGTATTAACTACTTAGTAAGCATTATATCATTTAACTGTCACCTTAATGGATTCCATCCTATTTTGATGAAACTGAGACTTAAGAGATATTAAATAACTTCCTCAAGATCACATAGCTAATAAATTGGAAGACCAGGATTCAAACAAAGCCTCTGCTTTTAGTCACTGTGCTATATTGGCACTGCAATCACTTAAATTGCAGTATTGAAACTAAGTTTAACTTCTACTTCATACTAGTTATGGTCTTTGAATATTAAACTGTGTTATAGTATGAAATTATTGTTTAGAGAACTGTTTACCTCCAATTTAGAGAGTAGATTTTGATTTCTGCTAGGAGATTTTACTGAATACTTATGTCGTTCCCTCCGTATACTTTTGCAGATGCCATTTATTATGGAGGTGTTGAATGTAGTTTACATCTCTTTAATTTGAGCTGGTGTCTACTATAGAATCTAGGAAGGATTTTATTTTGACTGATTATAATATAACAGTGGATATACTTTTAAAGTTATATTGCTTATAATTTATTAGTAGAGTGTTGTCATATAGGCATTTATTTACTTAATTTAAGTTTAGATATAATCAGATTAATGCTTTCTGTCCCATAAGTGGCAATTTCTTTTTTTCTTTTGTAACAGATTCACTGAGAATATAATTCATATGCCACAAAGTCCAGCTTTTAAAACTTGTACAATTATCCCAGCACTTTGGGAGGCCGAGGCGGGGGAATACGAGGTCGAGAGATCGAGACCATCCTGGTCAACATGGTGAAACCCCGTCTCTACTAAAAATACAAAAATTAGCTGGGCATGGTGGCGCATGCCTATAATCCCAGCTACTCAGGAGGCTGAGGCAGGAGAATTGCCTGAACCCAGGAGGCGGAGGTTGCAGTGAGCCGACATCGCGCCATTGCACTCCAGCCTGGGTAACAAGAGAGAAACTCCGTCTCAAAAAAAAAAAAAAAAAAACCGTGTACAATTAAGTGGTTTTTAGTGCATTCACAAAATTCTACAACCATCAGCATTATCAAATTTTAGAACATTTTTATTACCACCCCAAAAAGAAAGTATATACCCATTAGCAGTCACTCTCCACCCCCCATCACCCTAGTCCCTGGCAACGACTAATGTATAATACTTTCTGTCTCTGTGGACTTACTTATTTTGAACATTTCATATGAAAAGAATCATACAATGTGTGACCTTTTTGCCCAGCTTCTTTCACTTAGCATGTTTTCAAGTTATAAGTATGTTGTAGCATGTATTAGGTTGGCACAAAAGTAATTTCGGTTTCTGCCATTCCATTTACTTGCAAAAACCGCAATTACTTTTGCATCAACCTAATATTTGATTCCTTTTTATGGCTAAATGATACTCCATTGTGTGGTTATATACAACATTTTGTTTGTCCTATCATATATTGATGGACATTTGTGTTATTTCCATCCATTGGCTATTGTGAATAATGCTGCTATGATGTGTACAAGTTTTGGTGTGGACAGGTTTTCAGTTCTCTTGGGTAGATATCTAGGAGTGGAATTCCTGAATCATATAGTAGACAGTTTCTTGTTTAACATTTCTTTGAATTTCTGTCATATAACTCACAGAAGGCAGGTTTTTACTTTTCAACATTTCTCTATACTTCTCCCTGTTTTAACATGATTTTTCTAGAAATATTGAAGGTACATGAGTTGTGTTTTAGCTTTATCATTTTGTATCTGATCCTTAATTGCTTTATTTGACCTATTTTATTTATTTATTTGTTTGTTCATTTATTATTTTTATTATTTTTTGAGACATGGTCTCACTCTGTCACACAGACTGGAGTGCAGTGGCATGATCTTGCTCGCTGCAACGTTCGCCTCCCAGGCTCAAGTGATTCTCATGCCTCAGCCTCTGTAGTAGCTGGGTTTATAAGCGCTTGCCACTACCACCCAGCTGATTTTGTGTTTTTTATAGAGATGGGGTTTCACCATGTTGACCAGGCTGGTCTTGAACTTCTTTTTTTTTTTTTGAGATGGAGTTTCGTTCTGGTTACCCAGGCTGGAGTGCAATGGCGCGATCTCGGCTCACCACAACCTCCGCCTCCTGGGTTCAGGCAGTTCTCCTGCCTCAGCCTCCTGAGTAGCCGGGATTACAGGCACGTGCCACCGTGCCCAGCTAATTCTTTGTATTTTCAGTAGAGACGGGGTTTCACCATGTTGACCAGGAGGGTCTCGATCTCTCAACCTTGTGATCCACCCGCCTCGGCCTCCCAAAGTGCTGGGATTACAGGCGTGAGCCACTGCACCTGACCTATTTGACCTATTTTTAAAAACAATTTATGACATATTACTAAAAATGTTTATAAGATCAGTCAGCAAATTTTGGCAGGCAGTGAAGTTGTTCAAGGCTGGGCACAGTGGTTCAAACCTGTAATCCCAGCACTTTGGGAAGCCCAATTGAGGTGGAAGAACTGCTTGCAGCCAGGAGTTCAAAACCAGCCTGAGCAACATAGTGAGACCTAGTCTCTACAAAAATGAATGAATGATTTTCTTTTAATTTGAGTCTTGCTCTGTCACCCATGCTGGAGTTCAGTGTCGCAATCTTGGCTCACTGCAGCCTCCACCTCCCAGGTTCAAGCAATCCTCCCACCACAGCCTCTCAGGTAGCTGGGATTACAGGTGTGTGCTACCACACCTGGCTAATTTTTTTGTATTTTTAGTAGAAATGGGGTTTCACCATGTTAACCAGGCAGGTCTTGAACTCCTGACCTCAAATGATCCACCCGCCTCAGCCTCCCAAAGTACTTAAGATTACAGGCGTGAGCCACCTCAGCCAGCACTCCCCTCTCTTTTTTTTTTTAAGAAAAAGTCTGTGTGTGGTGGCTCATGCCTGTCATACCAGCACTTTGAGAGGCTGAGGCAGGAGGATCACTGGAGGCCAGGAGTTTGAGACCAGCCCAGGCTGGTATCTCTTCCTGTTTCTTTCTGTCTCTTATTCCAACCCAGTTCTTCCCTCTAACAAACTTTCTTTTCACCTCTCATTTTACTCCAACTGTTTAAACCTGCCCAAAAGTTTTTATTCATGGAAACTAACACAAGCCAGAAATTTACAATGGAAGTATATTTAACAACATAATGACAGACCCTGTCTCTACAAAAATTAAAAAAAAAAAAAAAAAAGCCAGGCATGGTGGTATGTGCCTATAGTCCCAGCTACTCAGGAGGCTTAGCAAGAAGGATCACTTGAGCCCAGGAGTTTTGAGACTGCCATGTGTTGTGATCACACCACTGCACTCCAGCTTATGCAAGAGACCCTGTTTCTAAAAACAAAAAGGAAATTGTTTAATTTTTCATTTATTGTTTCTAGTCTACTTTTTTTTTTAACAGTTATAATTACTGGAGGCTACAGTTTCGTTCAGGGAAACAGTATTGTGTTCTAACAACAAAATAGTGCCGCATTGCTCATTCAGTCACTCATTTATTCAACATAAATTAAATGCAGTGGTTCTCAATCCTGGGTATAGGTTAGAGTCACCTGTAGTGCATTAAAACAAACAAACAAAAAGACATGTCAATTAATGGTTTGTTTTTGGAAAGCTTCCTAGTTTATTCAGTGGATAGTTACAGTGTGCATAACTCTGAAAATAAAGATGATAGTTTAAGGAGCTTACAGTTTAGCAGGCTAGCAGAAAAACAGGCAAGTAGATGTCCAATTTTACTATAAAATTATATTAACTTCCATATATGTGTATATGGAATTGTATATAGGCCAGGCGTGGTAGCTCACACCTGTAATTAGAGCACTTTGGGAGGCCAAGGAAGGGGGATCGCTTGAGCCCAGGAGTTTGAGATTAGCTTGGGAACAAAGCAAGACCATGTCTCTATTTTTTTTAATTGTATATAAAAATCATATAAGCTTCCAATCGTATTATAAAGTTCTAGAAAGATACTATACTATATAGTAGATGAGTGAATAAAGTACAGTGGAAACATAGTAAGAGCTTCTAATTCAGACTGCTCATAGATGATAAAACTTTTGCCATCTTGTCTTAAAAGACAAATGGAAGTAAAATGGGATTTAGAAGAAGGTCATTCTGGGCAGAGGTATTCATGTATAAATATATTCCCTAAAAGGGTATGATTCTTTTGGGGGAAATAAAAAGAGTTTGATGTGATTGGAACAAAAAGGTATACAAGATGAAGTGGTAAGGTGAGGTTTAGGCCACACCTCTTTCATAAAGAGACTTGTGTGTTCAGCAAAATAAATTTGAATTTTATCCTGATCGCTTAGGAAGCTTGATGCTTGAACTTAGACTTTGAGGTCTGGATATGGGAGGAAATGAATAAACATAAAAATAATATACAGCAAAACATAGGACCCAAAAAATCTTTTTATTTAAAAAAAATTTTAGGGCCAGGCACGGTGGCTAACACCTATAATCCAAGCACTTTGGGAGGCCAAAGCGGGTCTGGGTAACAACAGCAAAACTTCGTCTCAAAAAAAAAAAAAAATTTTTTAAATGTTTGTTCCATTACAAGTTTCTGTCTTGTATTTATTTCCATGAATATAAAAGTTTTGGCAGGCTTAAGTGGTTAGAGTAAAATGAAATGTAAAAAGGAAATTGCTTAGTGTGAAGATTTGGGATTGGAATGGGAGATAGAAGGAAACACAAAGAGAGAGAGATAGAAAAGGAAAGAGGGGCCAAAAGGTGACAGAGTTGGAAGAGAGAAGAGGAAACAGATACTTAATCTTCATTCTATAGACACTCAGTGGAAAGAATTTCTAATACCAGGATTCATGCAGTACTTTGTGGCTTTAAAAAATTTACTTCTTCTAATTGTTGGTTTAACAATGGCCATTGGATGCTTTGTCTTGTTTGTTTTTAAGGGGATAGAAGATCATCCCCTTTTACATTCTTAACATCTTTAGTGTTCTCCAGACCATATAGGTATATATGTTTTTTGTTTTGGTGTATATGTTTATATTACTTTGTTATGTTACATCAAATTAAGAATATCAATTTTCAGCCAGGTACAGTGGCACATACCTGTTATCCCAGCTACTTGGGAGGCTGAGGAAGGAGAAACACGCAAGCTCAGGAGTTTGAATCCAGCTGGGATTCAAACTCATCTCTTAAAAAAAAAAAAAAAGCCAGGTGCAGTTGTACACACCTGTAATCCCAGCACTTTGGGAGGGCAAGGTAGGAGGATTGCTTGAAGCCAGGAATTCAAAACCAGTGTGGGCAACATAGCAAGAACCCATCTCCACACTCACACAAAAATGTTTTAAATTAGCTAGGCATGGTGGCATGTGCCTGTAGACCCAGCTACTTGAGAGGCAAAGATGGGAGGATAACTTGAGCCCAAGAGTTCAAGAATACAGTCAGCGAGCTATGGTGACACCACTGCACTCCAGCCTGGGCAACAGAGTGAGGTCTTGTTGAACCTGTCTCTGAAAGATAAAAAAGGCTGGGCACGATGGCTCATGCCTGCAATCCCAGCACTTTGGGAGGCAGAGGCAGGTGGATTACCAGGTCAAGAAATTGAGACCATTCTGCCCAACGTGGTGAAACCCCATCTCTACTAAAAATACAAAAATTTAGCTGGATGTGGTGGCATACACCTGTAATCCCAGCTACTCAAGAGGCTGAGGCAAGTAGATCACTTGAACCCAGGAGGCAGAGGTGGAGGTTGTAGTGAGCTGAGATGTTACCACTATACTCCAGCCTGGTGGCAGAGGGAGACTCTGACTCAAAAAAAAAAAAGAGAAAAGAAAAAATTTTCATATCTACCCTTCTGTAGTAGTTTTTAATAAGACAGAATTAATCATGGCTTTCTTATACATAATATGTATTAGATTTTATTAAGCTTACTAAATTAAATATTACTCTGAATTTAAGAATTTTCTACTTCTCGTATTTCTACCTATCCCACAACTATAGGGAAGGATGATGTTGTTAAGTAAACTATCCCTCTCTTAAAATTTTGGATAGGATTAGTAATTTACATAATCAGATGTAGACATTGTACTCTAAAATATTCTATTAAGTATGTACTTCTACTAGACATTCTTACAAAGACTTATTCTTTTGACAGGTTGAAATATTTGCTTATTTTTCAGTTTTCAGACATTCATTTTTTTTTCAACTTTATTTTTAAGACTGCTATTTGAAAAGCATCTTAAGCACATAGTTTTTCTAATACCAAAAAGGTGTTTGCTTTTTTGTGTTTTTAAGTGTTATTCCTTTCAAGAGTCAGCTTATAAATAAAGATAAAAATAAAACAGTTAATGCTTAAATAATCTTGACTTTAGTGCTCTTTAATATGGAGTCTGTCTTTCAAAGAAAGGAGCTTTAGAAAGGCCAAAGGTTAAATTGTCTTGAAACTTGTTCTTTCTGGAATGTAAATACAAATATGTAGAAGATAAATATATTCTAAACCTTTGAGGTCTCATTTGGCCATCTTATGCCTTTGACACATAAACAGATAAATGAGATATGGGAAAAAGTTTTACCAGTAATCAGTGAAGTGGAATTCCATATGCTATTTGAAAATGGAGGGGAAGGTTCCAGACTTTACATTTCATTTTTGTAATATAATGTTAATGTAATTTTGTACCTTTTATTTTCTTATCAGAACAATATATGTCATTTTTCTTGAATGTTTTTAAAAAACAAATATATATTTCCTGTTACTCCAAAAAATTACCTTTAAATAAACTGATTTTGTTAATTCTTCATCTAAAAGAATATACAAGATCTAAAAGAATATATAATTGGCCGGGCGCGGTGGCTCAAGCCTGTAATCCCAGCACTTTGGGAGGCCAAGTCGGTTGGATCACGAGGTCAACAGATCGAGACCATCCTGGTTAACATAGTGAAACCCCGTCTCTACTAAAAATACAAAAAATTAGCTGGGCGTGGTGGCACATGCCTGTAATCCAAGCTACTCAGGAGACTGAGGCAGGAGAATTGCCTGAACCCAGGAGGCGGGGGTTGCGGTGAGCCGAGATTGCGCCATTGCACTCCAGTCTGGGTAACAAGAGCGAAACTCCGTCTCAAAAAAAAAAAATTAATACATATATAAAATTGTCAGTGTATGACCAATAACCCTTTCCATTCTGTTCACACATTAACCCTGTGGGTTCTAGACAATATTTGTTTTTTGGTTTTTGTTTGTTTATTTCTTTAGACGGAATTTTGCTCTTGTTGCCCAGGCTGGAGTGTAGTGGAGCAATCTCAGGTTCAAGCAGTTGCCTCCCAGTTTCAACCTCTGCCTCCCAGATTCAAGTGATTTTCCTGCCTTAGCCTCCTGAGTAGCTGGGATTACAAGCATGCGCCAGTATACCCAGCTAATTTTTTGTATTTTTAGTAGAGATGGGGTTTCACCATGTTGGCCAAGCTGGTCTCGAACTCCTGACCTCAAGTGATCCACTCTCCTTGGCCTCCCAAAGTATTGGGATTACAGGCGTAAGCCAATTCACCCAACCAGTGTCTTTGTTTATACATTCACTGTTTCTTTTAAGCTCCCCAGCATTGCTGAAAATGGCATTTATCATTTGCAAACAGGTTAAATATCTCTTACCTGAAATGCTTCGGACCCAAAGTACTTCAGGTTTTGAATTTTTTTGGACTTTGGAATATTTGCATATACATAATGACGTTTTCATGGGAATGGGACCCAAGTCTAAACACAGAATTCATTTATTTTTCATATACACCTATACACATAGCCTGAAGGTAATTTTATATAATATTTTAAATAATTTTGTACAGTAAAGTTTCAAAAAGCAAAGGTGTCACTGTTTCAGCCATCTCTGTAAATAATCTGGCATCACTGGTCATTCCTGACTCTGAATTTATTTTTATTTTTATTGTTTTAAGTTTTAAATTTTTTTTAGATGGAGTTTTGCTCTGTCGCTCAGGCTGGTGTGCAGTGGCACAATCTCGGCTCACTGCAACCTCCACGTCCCAGGTTCAAGCAATTCTCCTGCCTCAGCCTTCCGAGTAGCTGGGATTACAGGTGCCCACTGCCATACCCAGCTAAATTTTTGTATTTTTAGTAGAGATGGGGTTTCACCTGCCACTGAATTTATATGCTACCGATAAGCAATCCTTTTCTTGTACTTTTTCACACATAACAGTGCAATCATGGCTCACTGCAGCCTTGACCTCAGGGGTTTAAATGATCCTCCCATCTCAGCCTCTTAAGTAGCTGAGAATTATATGTGTATGCTACCATGCCCAGCTAATTTTTTTGATTTTTTTGTAGAGACAAGGTCTCACTGTTGTCCAGGCTAGTTCGAACTCCTGGGCTCAAGTAATCCTCCCACTTCAGCCTCCCAAAGTGATGGAATTACAGGTGTGAACCACTGCACCTGGCCCAGGTGTGTACATTTTTGAGCACTGTATTGGCACTCAAAAAGTTTTGGATTTTAGAGCATTTGAGATTTTATTTTTGGCCGGGAGTGGTGGCTCACACGTATAAGCACTTTGGGAGGCCAGCGTGGGTGGATCACAAGGTCAGGAGTTCAAGACCAGCCTGACCAACATGGTGAAATCCTGTCTCTACTAAAAATATAAAAATTGCCCAGGTGTGGTGGCACGTGCCTGTAATCCCAGCTACTCAGGAGGCTGAGGCAGGAGAATTGCTTGAACCCAGGAGGCATAGGTTGCAGTGAGCCAAGATTGTGTCACTGCACTCTGGCCTGGGTGACAGAGTGAGACTTTGTCTCAAAAAAAAAAAAAAATTAGATTTTTGGATTAGGGATGCTCAACCTGTATTTAACAAAGACAGGATACTTTGTATCAATAGCTGAAGGCTAAATGATGCTGTAATAACTCTTAATTTTTAAAAAGGCAACAAAACAAAACTCAGTGGCTTTCAACAACAGAGTTGGTAGAACCATGTGATGGCTCTCAGAGCTTCACTTGGACTTGGCACAGTACTTCAGTTTACATTTGATTATCCAGATCAGTCACATGGCCAAGCCTGATGTCAATAGGGCAAGAATTAGAGCCTTTCCAGATAATTGTATTATTGTAAAAATATTTACTGCCCCTCCTTCAACAAAGACAACTCATAGAACTGGATGATTGCAAGTTGATTTTAGGTAAGAAATAAGTTTGGGTGGTTCTTTCTATAGAATGCTTATGTATATCCACAGCTCAGCCAGCAGGAGTGCCAGAAATCTTAAAGAAAAGCTTGCATAGCTGTTCAGTAAAAGGAGAAGAAGAAGTGTTTTTAATCGGCAAGAACTTTCTGAAAGGAACTAAAGTTATTTTCCAAGAAAATGTTTCTGGTAAGTAGACATATTTGTGGTATAGGCATTTGTATGTTTTCACTTTGTTATGTGGATATAGTCATAGAGAGTAAAAAAAAAAAATAGTTCAAAAATTTAATAAATCACTTTTTTTTTCCAATCAGATGAAAACTCTTGGAAGTCAGAAGCTGAAATTGACATGGAATTATTTCATCAGGTATAATTTAAGCTTTTTTATAATTTGTGTTTACTCTCTGAGCATTTCAGTTTTGTTCTGAAAATTTCTTGAATCAATAGATTAAATTTCTTCTTCGTATGGGAGTGATGTGAATCATTTAAAGTTTCTTTCTTGAGTTTCTTTAACTGAAATAGAATTATTTTCCTAATGCTAAACATGACCACCTCTATTTTAAAAAGTTAGGAGCATTAGCACATGTTTTCATTGCTAATAAACAAAACATTTCTTTCCTAATATTTATTTCTCTGAGGATTTGGATAATCTTATTCCACTATATAGTTAAATAAAAGGGAAACCAATATTTATTGAGAATCTGTTACGTTTCAGCTGCTCTGTGTTTGTTAAACCTTCTTGTGTTTAGAAGCACTCATCACACTGATATTAAAGAGTCTATAAGACATGTATTGTTTTCCAAGTAACAATAAAAACTTGAAAACAAGGATCAAGACCTGACTTAGGAATTAGTATTTAGAGCAGATAGGACCAAATCCATAGAAATTAAGACTTAACAGAAGGCCAACTTTCTAAGCAAGTTAGAAGGCACATGCAGAAAAGGTAGTATGTACAGGTGTAGATAGGAGAGAGAGAAGAGAGAAATAGGAACAAGCTAATGTGTAAATTACCTAAAGCCTAAAATTTAGTGCAAGAAGCTGTTGGGGATAGAAAAGAGCACATGAAGGAAGGCAGAGAAATAGAAGAGGCAAAAAAAATGGACAATATATAGCCATTTTATCCTAAAAGTTTATAATTTCCTTGTTTTCCTATTTTTAAAAACCTAATAAAATTTAAAACTTGTATCCAGTATATTGCCAAACTCAAAGCTCAGGGCACAACCAAGATTGCTCCCATTTCATACACGAGACACAAGTTCAGAGGTCCCTAGGCCACCACCACCCTCTTTTTAAACAAGTGACTCAAACAGTGGTTTTTTCCACTGTCCCCTTGGATTTGATAACTTCCTGTAACAATTCACAGAACTCTAGAAAGTGCTATACTTAGTGCCTATAGTTTTATAACAAAAGGATAGAGATCAGAATCAGCTAAAAGGAGAGATGGATAAACCAAGGTCTAGGAGTGTCCCAGACACCAACCTTCTATCATTCTCAAGAAGACATTACCATCTTAGCATAGCAATGTGTGGTAACAATTTGCAGAGAATTACCAACCAGGGAAGCTTACCTAAGTCTTTGGTGTCCAGAGTTGTTATTTCAGACCTAATAATATACTGCCCATGCAGCTGACCTTTGGTCTTCACTTCCATGAGGTTGGAATTGATATGGTGTGATCCAAAGCCTCTGCTATAAATCACATTGTTAGACTGTCCAGTGATCAAAGCCTCTGTTATAAATCACATTGTTCATCTGTCTAGTGACCAAAGCTCTCAAGTAAAGATCATTGTCACACAAGACATTGCAGGAACCTAGAGATCAACTCCTAGCAGCCAAAAAGGTAAAGGCCAGAACCCTCTCTGGGTAAATTTAGTTATTTCCTACACAGTATTTATAGTGTGGAGCTTCCTATATACCTAAACAAATGCTATGTGGCAAGTTTTTCTCTAGCCTTATGCTACTACATGTTGTGGAAAAGAGTTAGTGGGACTTAACAAACATTCCTTTTGTCACACAGATCATTGGGCAATATCTCCTAGGGTTCATTGTCAGACTAGTCTTAACTAAAGTTCTTTTTTTTTAAATTTATTTATTTATTTATTTATTTATTTATTTATTTTTGAGACAAAGTCTTGCTCTTTTGCCCAGGCTACAGTACAGTGGTGTGATCTCGGCTCATTGCAACCTCCACCTCCCAGGTTCAAGCGATTCTACTGCCTCAGCCTCCCGAGTAGCTGGGACTACAGGCGTGTGCCACCACATCCAGCTAATTTTTGTATTTTTAGTAGAGCAGGGTTTCACCATGTTGTCCAGGACAGTCTCAATCTCTTGCCCTTGTTGATCTGCCTGCCTTGGCCTCCCAAAGTGCTGGGATTACCACCACCACACCTGGCCAACTAAAGTTCTAATACCTGCTTTGTCATTAGCAATCTGTGTTAACTAAGTAAGACAAGTAACTTTTGTGCCCCAATTTTCTGATCTGTAAGATAAGCTCTTTCATTGGATTATTTGAGGCTCCCTCTCTCTAATATTTTATTATTTCTTATATTTGATCAGACCATCTCCACTCCCATGAACCAACAATAGCTTCCTCTGGAGTACTCCTGGAGGTTAGAGGCAATGTATTATAATTTTTCTGTGTTCCTTGTAATACCAAACACTTAATAGACACACAAGAAAAACTTTTTAGTTCATTTTATTCACTTTGAAGAAAAAGATGGGTGACTCTGGTCTAAGTAAGGTTCATTTGTTCTTTCTGAGATACTTCAAACCCTAATTTCAGCCAGGACCTTAAATACCTAGACTTTTAATCCTAACTGAAACTTAATTTATTCATGCAGTACTTTTGTATGCTATGAACATGTTTTCTTTCTTGACACGTTGGTTAGATTAATGTAGACTCCCTTGCTTGTAATGCTCTATTATAATTGTTATTCTTATAAATAATATAGATGAGGAGACTGTACATAAAGGGACATTCAATCTTTATAATATATACAAATATACATAAAAGGTTAGCTCAGGGGAAGATAGTATAAATGTGAAAATAAAATTCTTGAAAGAAGTACAAAAGACAGATCCTCAGAAGAATTTGTAGGAACAACTAGACTAAACAAAGACTTGAAAGTTTAGAGGTTATGTTTTTCAAATCGGTTCTAATAGTAATTTTGTAATGGGTCTTTGGTCAAGTCAAATTATATATTTATGTATATGTATATTCCAAACTGTAAAATTAATGTGACAAAGAAAAAGTATATCATAGGAGAGTGAAAGATATCTAGCACCATTGCTGACACACTCTGAAAAAGCTTATCTGCTAAGGAAAGTTATTTTGAATCTAAACAAATCTTTCTAAGAAATTAAAATTTGCCAGGCACAGTGGCTCATGCCTGTAATCCCAGAACTTTGGGAGGTGAGGCGGGCTGATCACCTGAGGTTAGGAGTTTGAGACCAGCCTGACCAATATGGAGAAACCCCCTCTTGGAAAAAAAAAGAAAAAAGAAATTAAAATTTAGCTGTTTTCCTCTTTTTATCCCAAAGAGCCTTATACCTGCTCCAAAGGCCTCCTAACCCTTTGTATGTTTTGTATGTATTGTATTCCTAGTTTAGTGATAGTTAATTGACCTAATTTATGAGAAGAGTATTGAAAACAGCTTTGCCAGGCATGGTGGCTCATGCCTGTAATCCCAGCACTTGGGGAGGCTGAGGTGGGCAGATCATGAGGTCAAGAGACTGAGACTGTCCTGGCCATCATGGTGAAACCCTGTGTCTACTAAAAATTTAAAAATTAGCTTGGCAAGAGAATTAAGAGAATCACTTAAACCCAGGAGGCGGAGGCTGCAGTGATCTGAGATCACGCCACTGCACTCCAGCCTGGCAACAGAGTGAGACTCTACCTCAAAAAAAAAAAATAAAAGCTTTTGATCATGAGTCACAGTTTACCTAATTTTTAATTCAGATCAGTTGTAGAATTTCTAGATTCAGATTGAGGAAGTTTGAAGAATTAGCAAAATAGGCTCGTTTGGTTTTTAAAAGGCTTCAAATTAGTTTTACTTAAATATGCTCTCCAAAGCAAGTGGAGTAAAAGTATTTTGATAAAATATGCATCTGATTTTTAGATACTAATCCTGTTACTAATTGGCAAGAAAAAAGTTTTTATTCAAAAGAATAATTTGAATTGTGGAGTTTGCCAAGTAATTTTAAGAGTGGAAGCTCTCACAAGCTGTTCATCCACCGATCTCCTTAACTCTAGGTAGACTGCTTCAACAAGAGTAAAAATGAGGATAGACAAGATTTAGTAACTCTGTTTCTTAGAAATTTGATCAATACCAGTACATTTTTTTATGACCTTGTACGCATTTAGATGTAGCTCCTGCCTCATAATGTGGATGTATACATATTTGTACATGATTTTCCACCTAGTTTAAAAGAATGTGTTTTCTTTTTTTGAGATGGCTAACTTAGGAGGCATTCTGTTAATGCCGTAAATTAGAAGCTAGCCAGTTCATTCGTTCGTTCTTTCTGTCTTTCTTCTCTTTCTTTCTTGTCTTTTTTCTTTCTCTTTTTGTCTTTCTTTCTGGCCTGTCTCCCTCCCTCCTTCCCTTGCTTCCTTCCTTCCTCTTTTTTTGTTTTTGTTTTTGTATTTTGAGACAGAGTCTCACTCTGTCTCCCAAGCTGGAGTGCAGTGACACAATCTTGGCTCGCTGCAACCTCCGCCTCCCCGGTACAAGCAATTCTCCTGCCTCAGCCTCCCCAGTAGCTGGGACTACAAGCATGTGCCACCACACCCAGCTAATTTTTTGTATTTTTAGTAGAGACGGGAGGTTTCACCATGTTAGCCAGGATCATCTCAAACTCCTGACCTCATGATCCACCTGCCTCAGCCTCCCAAAGTGCTGGGATTACAAGCCTGAGCCACATGCCTGCCTGCCTGCCTGGCTTGCTTGCTTGCTTCCTTCCTTCCTTCCTTCCCTCCCTTTCTTTTCTTTCTTTCCTCCTTTCCTCCTTTGTTTTTCGCTCTTGTTGCCCAAGCTGGAGTATAGTGGCGCCATCTTGGCTTACTGCAACCTCCACCTGCCGGGCTCAAGCGATTCTCCTGCTTCAGCCTCTGGAGTAGCTGGGATTATAGGTGCATGCCACCATGCCCAGCTAATTTTTTGTATTTTTAGTAAAAACAAGGTTTCACCATGTTAGCCAGGATGGTCTCAAACTCCTGACCTTAAGTAATCCACCCACCTCAGCCTCCCAGAGTGCTGGGATTACAGGCATGAGCCACTGCACCTGGCCTAGTTCTTTATTTATAATGTGACTGTATTTCAGAAAGTGTTTTAAGATGGCTCAGAAACAAATTAAATTCTCAGAAATGGAAACCTTGACCTTAATCTCATTTGTCGCATGTTTTCTGTTCAACTGAGTCAACCAACTATATAGTCTAACTTAATTTAAAATGTCATCAAATTCACATCACCCTCAGCTGTCAGCTTTGGTCTCCTGCAAATCAGATCATTAGTAAAAAAGTGTAATCACTACCCTATAATACCCCTTACCATTATAATCATCTAGGGAAGAAGAAAAAAGTCAAATATGGTTCATATTACTAGCTAAGACGATATAATCCCCATGGGTAAGTACTGGTGAAACATTTATGAATTCTACCTTTCTCTTATAAGGATGCTTCTGTCACTATTCCAACTGAAAACATCTTTGGTTTACTGAGATGTAGATAAACTGAACCCAGTTTGACTTAAAATGAGAATTACGTGGTTAGGAGTAGTGAACTGCATTGTGAAGTACATCTCACACTGAGGTTGTACAGAATATATGGTAACTGACTTTGCCCTTGGTAGGGCAAAAAATATAAGAATGACTTATATTTTTTCTCATAAGTCATTCTTTTATTCAATGAACATAATTGTGTATATTTTATATAAGGTACTATTCTTTACAAGTGAGACAGAGTGAAGAACAAAACAGCCTAGATCCTCATGGAGCTTACATTCTTGTGGTTGGAGAGAAACCAAAAATCAACCAAACAGAGTAATTTCAGGTGATGATAAGTGCGATCATGGAAATAAACAAGATTATAAGGCTGGGGAGGGGTACTGCTTTAAATAGGATGATCAGGGAAGGCTTCTCTGAGGTGACATTTGTATCAGACCTGATAATGGGTTAGGAACTCACCATTTGAGGAGGTGAGGGAAAAATATTACAGTTGAAAAGAATAACAAATAGAATCTGAAGTAAAACTGAGTTTAGTATGTTAAAAGAAGACTAAGGTTACTGTGTCTACAGTATAGTGAGCTGGAATAGCGGGAATGACATGAAGTTGACAGGACAGGGATCTTGACCTTGTAAGCCATTATAAAACACTTGGATTTTACCTTAAAAACTGTCTTAAGATTAATATCCTGATGCCTGTGACTCTGAGCTTTAAGATACATTCTTTTAAAAAAAAAAAAAAATCACTTTTTAAGGCCAGGCACGGTGGCTCACGCCTATAATCTCAGCACTTTGGGAGGCTGAGGCGGGTGGATCACCTGAGGTCGGCAGTTCGAGACCAGCCTAACCAATATGGTGAAACCCCGTCTCTATTAAAAAAAAAAAAAAAAAAATCACTTTTTAAACTTTATAGCTAACATGAAACATACTTAATTTAATTTTTAAAACTATTTTCCAACTCTTGTACTTTTCTTTATATTAGAATCATCTTATTGTGAAGGTTCCCCCCTATCATGATCAACATATAACTTTGCCTGTATCAGTGGGAATATATGTAGTGACGAATGCTGGAAGATCTCATGATGTTCAACCATTCACTTATACTCCAGACCCAGGTATGTCAAAATGAAAAATTAAGAACTAAGATGAATAATTACTTGCCAGTTTTTTGAAAGAATATGAAGACAACTAACTAGCTATCCAAAAAGAAAGTTGTCGTCCCAGCTACTTGGGAGGCTGAGACAGGAGAATCTCTTGAACCTGGGAGGTAGAGGTTGCAATGAGCCAAGATCACACCTAGGCTGGGTGACAGAGTGAGACTGTCAAAAACAAAAAACAAAAAAGCCCTTGATACTTGTCTCAGAATTAAAGATCATGTGTGAAAACTTTAAAGTTTAGAAATAGTATTCTGGCTTCAACAAAAATAGGAGAAAGAATACTGGCTTATTCTCAAAGACCAAATATTTTATTGTTTCCTTTCTAGGAAGGCTTCAGACATCTAAGGAAATTTGATTTAAAATCAATGGTAAAGCATTTTAGTAACTGTTAGTTACTAAATATTGACATTTGTTGTTTTGCAGGAGCTTGCACAAACATGAGAAGAAAGATGGTGTAATTAATACATAGGATTTGTTTCCTGATGAGCTTCTGCTCCAGTTGTGTTGGAAGGGAAAGAGTTTATGTCAGGGAATAGCCTTAAAGGTTTTGCTATTCTGAAAACACTGAGATTTTGTTCTTTTCACTTGTTTCTTTGTTTTTATTGATTAATTATAGAGACTTCAGGACTTTGAAGTACTTAGCATCAACACTAAGAATCCTTATTTTTTAGTGATAAATGCTAATTATTAGAAATTGCCCTTCAATAAATTGCTGAATAAACAACTTTTAAGTATTCTACTTCAAAGGCTGTACTAATTGCCTAATTTTGGCCACTCTTAGGTAATCATTACCATATGCTTGCTCTTTCAAGTTTGCCCCCAACATACTTTGTATGTTACAGATAACAGTCACTCTTAGAAAATCATGTTTGAATAAATATAAGGTATGCAAACTTTGTAATACAATCTAATGCCTTAGCTTCTGCCTTTATAATTCAGCTAATTAATCTTCCACAATTTTACCTTTTTTTTTTTTTTTTTTTTTTTTGAGACAGAGTCTCACTTTGTCACCTAGGCTGGAGTGCAGTGGTGCAGCCTCAGCTCACTGCAACTTCCACCTCCCGGGTTCAAGTGATTCTCCTGTCTCAGCCTCCCAAGTAGCTGGGATTACAGGCATCCACCACCATGCCTGGCTAATTTTTGTGTTTTTAGTAGAGACAGGGTTTCACCATATTGGCCAGGCTGGTCTCAAACTCCTGACCTCAAGTGATCCATCCACCTCAGCCTCCCGAAGTATTGGGATTACAGGCATGAACCACAATTTTATTTTTTTGTATTTGATGTAGTGTGACAATATTTTCAAGTGTTCATAAGAGAGAATATGATTTCAGGAAAACTTGGGTACAGAAAAAGGCCTATCTCAGTGTAACAAGCTAATAGCTGTTGTGATTTATTTAGGTACTATTGTTAAATATTTCATTATTCAATAGTGCAGCCAAAACAAGGTCCATCCTGATATATACAGTTTGGAGTAGAAGTGGTAACTGTTAATACTATTTGTTGAAATACTTATAAATAAAACTAACAAATCATTAAGTAGAATTTGACCAAAATACACTCACAACAACATGAGAGGCCAAATTTGAATTTAGAGTTTTCAAACTATTTTGAGTTCTAAGCTGGAATATGGCAGCATAAGGAGAGAGGCATCCCTGCCTGCCACCCTCCTTTTGCCACTTTTTGGCTCCATCCTATACTTCGAGGCCTTTGATTCTTTTTTTTTTTTTTTTTGGGGGGGGGAGGAAGGCAGAAAGGAAGGGAATAAGGACGGTAGGGAGGAAGGAAGGGATGAAGGAAGGAAGGAAGGGAGGAAGCGGGGAGGGAGGGAGGGAGGGAAGGGAAGAAAGGAAATCAAGCAATTGAAAGAGACATTGCCGACCTGGATCTAGAGGTTTACAAGTTGATTTCTTTTTTTTTTTTTTTGAGAGAAGGAAAGAAAAAAAAAAATAAGTAAAGGAGAGGAAGAAAGAGGAAGAGAAAGAGGGAAAGTAAATGGAAATATTGCTTTATTTTGAAAAAAATTGGGTATTAATAATGGCCAATCAATGTTTCATTTAAACTAATGGGTAGGTGTGATGTGGTATTGACAAGAATGTATATTTTGTGTATTTGAAGTGGAGAGCTCTATAAATATTTATTAAGTTTACTTGTTCTGGATCTGAGTTCGAGTCCTTGATATCCTTATTAATTTTCTGTCTCATTGAATCTAAGTCTCCTATCTGGGTGTTAGGATGGTTAGCTCTTGTTGTTGCATTGATCCTTTTACCACTATATCTTTGTTGCTTTAAAATCTATTTTATCCAATACGAGAATTGCAACTTCTGCTTTTTATTTATTTATTATTTATTTTTGCTCTCCATTTGGTTGGTAAATCTTTCTCCATCCCTTTGTTTTGAGTCTTTGTGTATCCTTGCATGTGAAACAGGTCTGGATGTAACATGCCGTTGGGTTTTGGCTGTGTCTTTTGATTGGGAATTCAGTCAATTTAAATTTAGGGTTACTGCCATTTGATGTTGACTGGCTGTTTTATCCATTTGTTGGTGTAAATTCTTCTTTATGTTGTTGCTCTTTACTTTTTGGTGTATTTTTAGAAAGGCTAATACTGGTTGTTTCTTTCTGTGTGTAATGCTTCTTTCAGAAGCTCTTGTAAAGCAGGCCTGGTGGTAATAAAATCTCTCAGTTCTTGCTTGTTCATAAAAGATTTTATTTTTCCTTCAGTTGTGAAGCTTAGTTTGGCTGGATATGAAATTCTGGGCTGAAGGTTCTGTTCTTTGAGGATGTTGAATATTGGCCCCCACTCTCTTCTGGCCTGTAGAGTTTCTGCTGAGAGATCTGCTGTAAGTCTGATAGGCTTGCCTTTGTGGGTAATCTGACCTTTCTCTCTGGCTGCCCTTAGTATCCTCTCCTTTGTTTCAGCCCTGGTGAATCTAACGATTACGTGCCTTGGGGTTGCTCTTCTTGAGGAATATCTTTGTGGTGTTCTCTGTATTACCTGGGGTTGAATGTTGACCTGCTTTGCTAGTTGAGGAAAATTTTCCTGAATAATATCCTGAAGGGTATTTTCCATCTTGGATTCATTCTCTCCGTCGCATTCAGGTACACCTATCAAACGTAAATTTGGTCTTTTCACATAGTCCCACATTTCTTGGAGACTTTGCTCATTCCTTTTTATCCTTTTTTCTCTAATCTTTTCTTCACGTTTTATTTCATTAAGTTGGACTTTGACCTCTGATATCCCTTCTTCTGCTTGAACAATTCGAGTGTTTAAACCTGTGCATACTTCTCGGAGTTCCTGTATTGTATTCTTCAGTTCCATTAATTCACTCATACTCCTCTCTAATTTGTCTATTCTCAGTAGGATTTCATCAAACCTTTTTTCAAAGTTCCTAGTTTCTTTATGTTGGGCTACAACATGTTCTTTTAACTCACCGAAGTTTGTTATTATCCATTCCTTGAAGAGTGATTCTGTCATCAGGAGGCGCTCCTTCTCCATCAAGCCTTGTTCCATTGTTGATGTGGAACTGTGATCATCTTTAGAGGGAGAGGCGTTCTGACTTTGAGTATTCTCAGCTTTTTTACTCTGGTTTCTTCCCATCATTGTAAATTTATCCTCCTGTCGTCTTTGAAATTACCAACTTTCAGATTAGGTCTCTTGAGTGGATGTCCAGGTTGTTAGTTCCCAGGGCCAGAGCAGTGGCGTTAAAACTGATGGTGCTTTTCTGCTCAGGATTCTCCTGTCGGGCTTCCTTCTTGTTTCCGTAGTAGGCGACTCTGCCTTCCCGGGGCTCCAAACCTCGGTCAGAAGGGGAACCTGTCCCGTTTACTCTGCGCCGAGCGCTGCCGCGTCGAGGTGCCGGCGGAACTGCTGCGCCGACCACGAGAGTCGCGCTGGCGACTCGTGTGTTTCCACCTCTGGGGGATCTTCTGCTCTGTAAGCGACCAGACTTTGTCTGAAAGTGTGGCGTCCTCTAGTCCTCCACGCCTTCCCTGAGAGCTGCAATCCCGGGATGTTAGCGATCGGCCATCTTGGATCGTTCCGCCTTTGATTCTTAATCAGTGCTTCCACCTAATAGGCCTAAGAGTGCTCACAAAATCTAGGGTAGTTGTACAGAAAATCTGGGCATTCTAGGTGCTTGTTACGTGTTCTAAAAGTAGGGTCAGGGCAGAGGTTCAACTGAATATATCCTGGTTCCATACATTCTTCCTGGTACAGACCTTCTGACACCCAGTGGGGCCATACTGCCCCAAATCAAAATGTGTATGCTCTCAGGCACTTAGGTACTTTGCAGAGGCATAAAATCTTTGTTTTATTCATAGTCTCTGAAGCTTTGCTTGGGCATTAAAACATCTTTAATTTTTTTTGCTTCAGCCTATTCAGACACAGAAATCACACTAGACATTATTTGCTGTAACTCTACAGTGGTGATTTCTATAAGAAATGGGGATATAATATTTAACATCTTTTTCTTTTTTTCTAAAAAGAAAGTACTGGCTGGATGAGGTGGCTCACATCTGTGATCCTGACACTTCAGGAGGCTGAGGCAGGAGGATCACTCGAGCCCAGAGGTTCAAGACTAGCCTGGGCAACATAGTGAAACCCCCATCCCTACAAAGAAAAAATAATAATAAGTTGGACATGGTGGCATGTGCCTGTAGTCCCAGCTCCTCAGGAGACTGAGGTGGGAGGATTGCTTCAGCCTGAGAGGCTGAGGCTGCAGTGATCCATGATTATGTCACTGTATTCCAGCCTGGATAACAGAGCAAGACACTGTCTCAAAAAAAGAATAATAAGAATTTAAAATAACTAATAACTTGATTTAAAAGTAGAAATTTAAATTTTTTCAAGGATTAGTTTATATTTTTAAATCTGTAGTTACTGGAATTAATATCATGCATAAATAATTTATGTGTATTTTTTCATTCAATTGCCTATAAATCATTTGTTAGACCTACTGTGAAACGTACTAACATAAATTACTTCATTCTCAGGAGATGTGTACAAATTTCTCTCTTTATTCATTTAGTGATAACTATTGTTTGACATGTTAGAAAATATAAAATAAACATACTGAAAAATAGAAATTGGCCAGGCGCAGTGACTCACACCAGTAATCCCAGCACTTTGGGAGGCCAAGGCAGGTGGATCACCTGAGGTCGGGAGTTCAAGAACAGCCTGACCAACATGGAGAAACCCCATCTCTACTAAAAATATAAAATTCGCAAGGCATGGTGGCGCATGCCTGTAAGCGCAGCTACTCTGGAGGCTGAGGTAGAAGAATCACTTGAACCCAGGAGGCAGAGGTTGCAGTGAGCCAAGATTACGCCATTGCACTCCAGCCTGGGCAACAAGAGTGAAACTCTGTCTCAAAATCAAAAAAAGGAAAGAAAAAGAAAAATAGAAATTAAGGCCGGGCATGGTGGTTCATGCCTGTAATCCCAGCACTTTGGGAATCTAAGATGGGCAGATTGCTTGAGCTCAGGAGTTTGAACCGGGGCAACATGGCAAAACACCATCTCTACCAAAAATATAAAAATTATCCTGTTCTGGTGGTGTGCACCTGTAGTTCCAGCTACTCAGGAGGCCGAGGTGGGTGGTAACTTGAGCCCGGGAGGTGGAAGTTGCAGTGAGCTGAGACCACACCACTGTACTCCAGCCTGGGTGACAGAGCCCTAGACTCTGTCTCATAAGAAAATAAATTGAAATGTACTCAAATAAAATATGTAATCATTTGAAGCAAGAACCAATTTATTTGTAATTTATTAAACTTTATTGTTTAGAACTGATTTATATTCTTAGGCCCATTAAATTTATAGTTTAAATTTGTTTTAAAAAAAAAATTAGCCTTGCATGGTGTTGTGTACCTGAAATCCCAGCTACTCAAGAGGCTGAGGCAGGAGAATAGCTTGAACCCAGGAGGCAGTGGTTGCAGTGAGCCAAGATCATGCCACTGTACTCCTGGGCAACAGAGCAAGACTGTGTCTCAAAAAATAAAAAAAATTGTTATAGTAGATACAATTGATATGACTAGATATGGTAGCCCAGCAATTCTCCATTAATACTAGCAAAGATATTTTTGTTTGTTTGTTTGTTTTTTCTCTTGTTTTTTTTTTGTTGTTGTTTGTTTAGCAAAGATATTTTTTAAGGTGTTACACAAAGAGTAATTATATTATAAATTCAGTATTTTCATCCCACTTAATTTAGCTTTAGCACATTACTTGACTAATGCTTCTGAATCCATATTTTTAAATAAATCATTTATAGGTGAATTATCTGTTGCTAGCGTTCTAGTATGTTTAATGTTTTAAATATTTGATGTTCTTACATCAGTCTACTCATCTGATATCATCAGCATATATTGTTACAAGAAGGATTTTTTTTTTTTTTTTTTTTAGTTTTTGGTTTTTATTGTTGTTGTTTAGAGATGGAGTTTCGCTCTTGTTGCCCAGGGAGGAATGTGATGGCGGGATCTCAGCTCACTGCAACTTCCACCTCCCGGGTTCAAGTAATTCTCCTGCCTCAGCCTCCCGAGTAGCTGGGGTTATAGGTTTGCGCCACCATGCCTGGCCAATTTTGTATTTTTAGTAGAGACGGGATTTCACTATGTTGGTCAGGCTGGTCTTGAACTTCTGACCTCAAGTGATCATCACCCACCATGAGGTTTGGGCCACCTTTAGGAAGGTGGCCTCCCAAAGTGCTGGATTACACGTGAGCCACTGCATCCAGCCTGGTTTTGTTTTGCTAAGTAATCATATGCTCTGCCCACTTGGAAATTGGAGAATTTAGAGGATAGAAATTTACTTCAGCTAGAACTTTTGCTAAACAAATAATTACATGATACCTTGTGATAAGATATTCTAATTAAAGAATTTTAAGATGTAAGTTTTTTAGGATGAATAAATGTAAATAAATACATTCATCTTTTTTTTTTAATAGCAGCAGCTGGTGCTTTGAATGTAAATGTGAAGAAGGAAATATCTAGTCCAGCAAGACCTTGCTCTTTTGAAGAGGCCATGAAAGGTACCAAGTTAATTCTTCTCAAAAATTGTAATTTGATGCTATGTTTTCTCTAATACACCTTACTATTTTATTTTCTTAGGTATTTACAACACTTTGCAGGGCATCTTCTATATTGTAAAATAAATATTTGTTTAACTTTATTAAATGTAGAGACTTGTCTTCCAGTTTGATATTTTTCTTACTGAATATGTTTATATATATATATATATATATACGTATATATATATATATATATATATATATTTTTTTTTAAAGAATGTTGGAGTAGAGAAGTTTTTTGTTTGTTTGTTTGTTTTAATTCCCCAATATTAAAAGTATATGAGGCCGGGCACAGTGGTTCATGCCTATAATCCCAGCATTTTGGGAGGCAATGCAGATCTATCACTTGAGGTCAGGAGTTTGAGACCTGCCTGGACAACATGGTGAAACCCTGTCTCTGCTAAAAATATAAAAATTAGCCAGGCATGGTGGCAAGTGCCTGTAGTCCCAGCTGCTCGGGAGGCTGAGTCAGGAGAATCTTTTGAATCCAGGAAGCGGAAGTTGCAGTGAGCTAAGATCATGCCATTGCACTCCAGCCTGGGTGACAGAGCAAGACCCTGTCTCAAAAAATATATACACATAAAGTAAGGTCAGGCACGGTGGCTCATACCTATAGTCCCAGCACTTTAAGAGGCCAAGGTAGGAAGATTATTTGGGTCCAGAAATTTGAGACGATAAATATCTGTTGACTAATAATTAAATGCATCATCTATAGTTATTGCTGAACAGATATGGGCAGCACAGTGAGGACCTTGTCTCTACAAAAAAATTAAAACAGGCCAAGTGCTATGGCTCATGCCTTTAACCTCAACACTTTGGGAGGCTGAGGTGGGCAGATCACCTGAGGTCAGGAGTTTGAGACCAGACTGGCCAACATGGCAAAACCCTGTCTCTACTAAAAATACAAAAAAAATTTAGCCCAGTGCGGTGGTGTGTGCCTATAATCCCAGCTACTTGGGAGGCTGAGGCAAGAGAATCACTTGAACCCAGGAGGTGGAGGTTGCAGTGTGCTGAGATTGCACCACTGCACTCCAGCCTGGGCAACAGAGCAGAACTCAGTCTCAAAAAAAAAAAAAAATTTAAAACATTATCAGGGCATGGTGGCACACACCTATCATCCTAGCTATTCATGAGACTGAGGTAGGAGGATTGCTTTATCTCAAGAGGTCGAAGTTGCATTGAGCTCTGATCACACCACTGCACTCTAGCGTGGGCTGAGGAACAAGACTCTCAAAAACAAAACAGAAATTTAAAATGTGATTAAGTGAGCAGTATTTTAAGGTCAAACTTTAAGGGTTTGTTTATATACTTTTTCAATAAAAAATTTAAATCAGGCTGGGCACGGTGGCTCATGTGTATAATCCCGGCACTTTGGGAGGCCAAGGCAGGTGGATCACCTGAGGTCAGGAGTTCAAGACCAGCCTGGCCAACGTGGTAAAATCCCATCTCTGCTAAAAATACAGAATTAGCCAGGCATGGTGTTGCATGCCTGTAATTCCAGCTACTCAGGGGGCTGAGGCAGGAGAATCACCAGAACCCAGGAGGCACAGGTTGCAGTGAGCTGAGATCATTCCACTGCACTCCAGCCTGGGCAACAGAGTAAAAAAAAAAAAAATTTAATCATATATGAGGAATAGTATGGTAAACAGAGATGACATGAAAAAAAATACAAGTGTTGGATTGTAATGCATTGACACCAGCTTGATGTTCTTAGGGCAAATTAATTCTTAGAAGGAGAAAAAATCAATCTGATATAAAATGTACTACTAAATTGAAGTTGGCTAGAAGGTTATTATTAAATTAACAAGATGGAACATAACCGACAAAACTTAATATCTGGCCTGGAGAGATTTTGGACTGTTTTTGGTGGGACTAGACTTAGATAAAATTGGAAGAAGGCTGGACGCAGTGGCTCACGCCTATAATCCCAGCACTTTGGGAGGCCAAGGCAGTGGATCACCTGAGGTCAAGAGTTTGAGACCTACCTGGCTGACATGGCAAAACCCCATCTCTACTAAAAATACAAAAATTACCTGGGCATGGTGGCGTGTGCCTGTAAAAAGCTATTTGGAAGGCTGAAGCAGGAGAATCACTTGAACCCAGGAGGCACAGGTTGAAGTGAGCCGAGATTGCTCCACTGCACACCAGGCTGGATGACAGAGTGAGACTCTGAAAAAAAAAAAAAAAAGATTGGAACATAAATAAAATTAACCTTTGTGACCTTTGTATGTATGGCCAAGGAAAGACTTGTATCTTTGCATGAGCATTAGACTAAATGTCCTTTTACTCTTTGTCTTTACCAATAGACATACTTGTCAGTGGTCAACTGAGGATAAGTAAAAGACTCTTGCTCAACTTACTCTACCTAGTCTTGCTTTCCAGAAAGGGGGAGAAGATAATAAGCATTACTATCTCAATACATTTTAAGAAAAATTGTAGATCTGTTAAGCAGTCAGTAACTGTATAGCTGATATATTTATTTATATGTAATTTCTAATTGAATTATAATCTTGTCCATAGATACTGACATTTTTAGACCAAATATAGTGTTAATAAAAATATAAGCCAGGTGCAGTGGCTAGTGCCGATAATCCCAACTACTCAGGAGACTGAGGTGGGAGGATCACTTGAGCCCAGGAGTTTCAGGCTGCATGTTCTATACTCCAGCCTGGGTAACAGAGTAAGACCCTGTCTAATTGAATGAATGAATGAATGAGTGAATAAATAAACACATAAATATTTTTAAAAGAAAAATACAGACTGTATATTTTTATTTTTATATTATTATTATCTTTTGAGACAGAGTCTTGTTCTGTCACCAAGGCTGGAGTGCAGTGGCACAGACTCGGCTCACCGCAACTTCCACCTCCTGGGTTCAAGCGATTCTACTGCCTCAGCCTCTCAAGTAGCTGGGATTACAGGTGTTTGCCACCACACCTGGCTAATTTTTTTTTTTGTATTTTTAGTAGAGATGGGGTTTGCCGTGTTTGCCAGGCTGGTGTCAAACTCCTGACCTCAAGTGATTTGCCTGCCTCAGCCTCTCAGAGTGCTGGGATTATGGGTGTGAGCCACCACACCCAGCCCATATTTTTATTTTTATAGGATTAATCAAATAACCTACAACAAACTAAATTGATAGTGATAAAGCTAAAAGTAAGACCATTTTCTTCATTTAGCAAACATTTGTTGATTACCTGCCGTGCAGCAGGCGATTAACAACAATATCTCTTCCTTCACAGAGCTCAAAATCTAATGGAATTCAAAAGCAAGAATAGTAGTTGAATATTATGGGATCAACTTAAGATCACACTAATAGTTTTTCAAAGTGTCCTATGGGATATTCTTAGGTTACTTTTAGATGCCTGCCCTGTGCATGATCTGATGTTTTGTCTCAGTTAAAATTAGGTTGTAGGCTGAGTGTGGTGGCTCATACCTATAATCTCAGTACTTTGGGAGACCTAGAGGTAGGGATCGCTTGAGTACAGGAGTTTGAGACCAGCCTAGGCAACATAATTAGACTTTTGTCTCTACAAAAAATAAAAAAATTAGCCAGGCAGGGTGGTACGTGCCTGTAGTCCCAGCTACTTAGGGGGCTGAGGTGGGAGGATTGCTTGAGCCCAGGAGGTGGAGGTTGCAGTGAGGCCTGATTGCACTACTGCACTCCCACCAACAGAGACCCTGTCTCAAAATAAAATAAAAATCTGGTTGTTAGGAGAATTGTATTGGTATTAGAATTTAGGTGAAAATAGGTCCAAAGAACTCATGAATAAGTGATTCATTTCTCAAAAACTACTTAGGTAGAATAATAAAATATGGAATGTCAAAAGTTAAATGAGCACTTTCCCCTCTGTCAAAATAATCAGTTTTCATAGGAATTATGTTTTTAGCCAAATGGCTGTGAGGCAAGTTGAAGTAAGACAAGAAAAATGCCAGTATTTTTAGATGAAAATATTTACTTTCAGCAGGTTTTTTTTTTTTTTGAGACAGAATAGTGCTCTGTTGCCCAGCCTGCAGTACAGTAGAGAAATCTCGGCTCACTGCAACCTCCGCCTCCTGGGTTCAAGTGATTCTTGTGCCTCAGTCTCCCAAGTGGCTGGGATTACAGGCATGTACCACCATGCCCTGCTAATTTTTTGTATTTTTAGTAGAGACAAAGTCACCATTTCAGCCGGGCTGGTCTCAAACTCCTGGCCTCAAGTAATCCACCTGCCTTGGCCTGCCAAAGTGCTTGGATTACTGGCATAAGCCACAACACTTGGCCTTTCAGCAGAATATTGACTAACAACAACAAAAATTTATGAAGGGAGCTATCCAACTCATGTACCATGTGCCATTTAAAAACTTTTCTTTATAGCCAGGATTTCTTCTCGATATCAGATTAAGACATTTAACAGCTGTGCTTTCTGAAGACTCTTTCCATAGAGCCACAGAGTAGTAGTAAACTTTTAAATCAGGATTTGGCTATGTGCTCAACTCAGAGGACTGTCATTAGCAATAGCAGTAGGCATCACTGAATGCTACTATGGATTCAGGTAGACAAAAACGAAGAAAGAAAAGCAATCAAGGGGAAAAGTAGATGTCGAGAAGTGGTAGAATCTTGCTATATGTTGCCTCTAGGTATAAATCTATAACTGGGTGGATGTGGTGGCTCAGGCCTGTATCTCAACACTTTGGGAGGCCAAGGCAGGCAGATCACCTGAGGTCAGGAGTTCGAGACCAACCTGACCAACATGGAGAAACCCCATCTCTACAAAAATACAAAATTAGCAATACTCAGGAGGCTGAGGCAGGGGAATCCCTTGAACCTGGGAGATGGAGGTTGCAGTGAGCCAAGATCGTGCCATTGCTCTCCTGCCTGGGCAACAAGAATGACATTCCATCTCAAAAAAAAAAGACATTTAAATTATTACTAATATTCAACAAATTTTAGAGTGCAATAGTTGGCAATTTTTGTGGTTTTTAAACTTTTTGTGTGTGTGTGTTTGTATGCAGCAATGAAGACTACTGGATGTAATTTAGATAAGGTAAATATTATTCCTAATGCCCTGATCACTCCACTCATACCAAGCAGTATGATTAAGAGTGAAGATGTTACTCCAATGGAAGTAACAGCAGAAAAAAGATCTTCCAGTATTTTTAAGGTAAGCTGTATTGACTAGTGCCCCAACTTGTAACCTCCCGTATAAAAATTGCTTTTACTTTATCTATTTTTTTCAAATTGTTTTTGCTTTGGATGCACTTAATGAATTTTGCTCTAAAGAGGGAATGCTATACTTAAGCAAAATTGCCCACAAAGTGACTTCCAATATGCATTTTGACGAGGGAAGAATTAATATGTTATGTGAGATATTAATGAAAATACTAATTTTAGCATTTTCAGAATTAGAGATGTTTTTATTTTTTTCCCAGCCTTTTCTCATAACTCCCTATTTTTTTTTTATACTTGTCTTCTCCCTTGTAATGTTACTGGTGAGCTGCAAATTTGAGATATTTTCATACCTGCTCTTCATGAACCATAAAATTAATGTGTTCTGATTACCCTTAATTCACCTAAGCATATGAGTAGCTGATAATTCTACTTCCTTGTTTGACTATCTTTGCTTATAGTACTTTAAAAAAATACATCCCAAGGACAATGAGACATCATGTTATGGAGAATCATAGTCCCACAGCTGTTTTCTAAAATAATAATATAGAGTGGAAAACTGATCCTGCATATATTTTTAGAACAGTAGTGATTTTTGATGTATGTTACAAACTTATTTAATGTTTACATTTTCATATTATTTGGGAATTTTTATTTTTTAGACTTCAAACACAGTTGGATCAACTCCGCAAACATTAGAAAACATCTCAAACATAGCAGGAAATGGCTCTTTTTCATCACCATCATCTTCTCACCTGCCTTCAGAAAATGAAAAACAGCAGCAGATTCAGCCCAAAGCTTACAACCCAGAGACCCTGACAACTATTCAAACCCAGGACATCTCACAGCCTGGTACTTTTCCAGCAGTTTCTGCTTCTAGTCAGCTGCCCAACAGTGATGCTCTATTGCAGCAGGCTACACAGTTTCAGACAAGAGAAACTCAGTCTAGAGAGGTATTACAATCAGATGGCACAGTGGTTAATTTGTCACAACTGACTGAGGCGTCACAACAGCAGCAGCAGTCCCCACTACAAGAACAAGCACAGACTTTACAGCAGCAGATTTCATCAAATATTTTTCCATCACCAAATAGTGTGAGTCAGCTTCAGAATACTATTCAGCAGTTGCAAGCAGGGAGTTTTACAGGCAGCACTGCTAGTGGCAGCAGTGGAAGTGTTGACTTGGTCCAGCAAGTTTTAGAGGCACAGCAACAGTTATCTTCAGTTTTATTTTCTGCTCCAGATGGTAATGAGAATGTTCAAGAGCAGCTTAGTGCAGATATTTTTCAACAAGTCAGTCAAATTCAAAGTGGTGTAAGCCCTGGAATGTTTTCCTCAACAGAGCCAACAGTCCATACCAGACCAGATAATTTATTACCTGGAAGAGCTGAAAGTGTCCATCCACAGTCTGAAAACACGTTATCTAATCAACAGCAGCAGCAGCAGCAACAGCAAGTGATGGAATCTTCAGCCGCAATGGTGATGGAGATGCAACAGAGTATCTGCCAGGCAGCTGCCCAGATTCAGTCAGAGTTATTCCCTTCAACTGCCTCAGCAAATGGAAACCTTCAGCAATCACCAGTTTACCAGCAGACTTCTCACATGATGAGTGCATTGTCTACCAGTGAGGATATGCAAATGCAGTGTGAATTGTTTTCTTCTCCTCCTGCAGTTTCTGGAAATGAAACTTCTACAACCACCACACAGCAGGTTGCAACCCCTGGCACTACCATGTTTCAGACACCAAATTCAGGAGATGGAGAAGAAACTGGAACACAAGCAAAACAGATTCAGAACAGTGTCTTTCAGACGATGGTCCAAATGCAACATAGTGGGGACAGTCAACCTCAAGTTAACCTTTTTTCGTCCACAAAAAGTATGATGAATGTTCAGAATAGTGGTACGCAGCAACAAGGTAATGGTTTATTCCAGCAAGGGAATGAGATGATGTCACTTCAATCTGGAAATTTTTTGCAGCAGTCTTCTCATTCACAGGCCCAGCTTTTTCATCCTCAAAATACTATTGCTGATGCTCAGAACCTTTCCCAGGAAACTCAAGGTTCTATTTTTCATAGTCCAAATCCTATTGTCCACAGTCAGACTTCTACAACCTCCTCTGAACAAATGCAGCCTCCAATGTTTCATTCTCAAAATACCATTGCTGTGTTACAGGGCTCTTCAGTTCCTCAAGACCAGCAGTCAGCCAACATATTTCTTTCCCAGAGTTCCATGAGTAATCTTCAGACTAACACAGTAGCCCAAGAGGAACAGATTTCATTTTTTGCAGCACCAAACTCAATTTCTCCACTTCAGTCAACATCAAATACTGAACAGCAAGCTGCTTTCCAACAGCAAGCTCCAATATCACACATCCAGACTCCTCTGCTTTCCCAAGAACAGGCACAGTCCTCCCAGCAGGGTTTATTTCAGCCTCAAGTGTCCCTGGGCTCCCTTCCACCTAATCCAATGCCTCAAAGCCAACAAGGAACCATGTTCCAGTCACAGCACTCAATAGTTGCCATGCAGAGTAACTCTCCATCCCAGGAGCAGCAGCAGCAGCAGCAGCAACAACAACAGCAGCAGCAGCAACAACAACAGAGCATTTTATTCAGTAATCAGAATACCATGGCTACAATGGCATCTCAAAAGCAACCACCACCAAACATGATATTCAACCCAAATCAAAATCCCATGGCTACTCAGGAGCAACAGAACCAGTCAATTTTTCACCAACAAAGTAATATGGCCCCAATGAATCAAGAACAGCAGCCCATGCAATTTCAGAGTCAGTCCACAGTTTCCTCACTTCAGAACCCAGGTCCTACCCAATCTGAATCATCACAGACCCCCTTGTTCCATAGCTCTCCTCAGATTCAGTTGGTACAAGGGTCACCTAGTTCTCAAGAGCAGCAAGTAACACTCTTCTTATCTCCAGCATCCATGTCTGCCTTGCAGACCAGTATAAATCAACAAGATATGCAACAGTCTCCTCTTTATTCCCCTCAGAACAACATACCTGGAATTCAAGGAGCCACATCTTCGCCTCAACCACAGGCTGCTTTATTTCACAACACAGCAGGAGGCACAATGAACCAACTACAGAATTCTCCTGGCTCATCTCAGCAGACATCAGGAATGTTCTTATTTGGCATTCAAAATAGTAAGAAACTCTTAATTTCTCATTACTAAATTGGTCATTGTTACTATTAGAAGGAAATAAAGTACAGGCTCACTGCAACCTCTGTCTCCCAGGTTCAAGTGATTCTCCTGCCCCAGCCCCCTGAGCAGCTGGGATTACAGGTGTGAGCCACCCCACCCAGCCTGTACAGTTGTTTTAAGAGTACAGATTGTAGTTAGAACTCTATCACCTGTAGACTATAAGATCTTGTACAAGTTATTTGACTTTTATGGGATTCAACTGTCACATCTAAAATGGTGATAATATTACATACTTTACATGAATTTGGGGAGGATTAAATATGGCAATGTACAAAAATATGTGTTTGCCATTTTAAGCTATAAACATAAAAGGAAAATGAAGTTAGAATGACAGATAATGTCTTAGCCATTTGAACTAAGTAGTTTCTAAGGAGCTAGAAACCCATTTTTAATATTTATATACAAAGGAATTTATATATGATTTTTTATATTTAAGCAGAATTGTATTTTTAGACTGCTTAAAGGAAACCTAGGATGAATTCCAGTACCAATCTATGAAAACCTTTTTCTTGGACTATCAGGTGCCTAACTTTTAGTAATGTACAAGGAGAATGCAGTAATGAATTTTCCCCAACAACTAATAAATATCTTTTCATGAATCTTTACTAATCAGATAGCTTCTATTTTCAATATCTCTGCAGACTGTAGTCAGCTTTTAACCTCTGGACCAGCTACATTGCCTGATCAGTTGATGGCCATAAGTCAGCCAGGCCAACCACAAAATGAGGGCCAGCCACCTGTGACAACACTTCTTTCTCAGCAAATGCCAGAGAATTCTCCACTGGCATCGTCTATAAACACCAACCAGAACATTGAAAAGATTGATTTGCTTGTTTCGTTGCAAAACCAAGGGAACAACTTGACTGGCTCCTTTTAACTGGATGTGTAAGTATTGTATTTTGGCTTCTTATTGAAAAGTATCAAATTTTATTCTTAACAGATTTAAGTTAAGTAATAATAGTTTAGTTCTGGCCAGGCTCAGTGGTGCACACCTGCAAGCCCAGCACTTTGGGAGGCAAAGGTGGGCAGATAACGAGGTCAAGAGATCAAGACCATTCTGGCCAACATGGTGAAACGCCATCTCTATTAAAAATACAAAACTGTGGGGGAACTAGAGGAGGGACAATCAGGAGTAGGGAGTTGGGGAGGGATAACATGGGGAGAAATGCCAGATATAGATGATGGGGATGGAGGCAGCAAACCACATTGCCATGTATGTACCTATGTAACAATCCTGCATGTTCTTTACATGTACTCCAGAACCTAAAATGCAATTTAAAAAAAAAGTATGTATATATAAATACAGAAATTAGCTAGGCGTGGTGGCACGTGCCTGTAGTCCCAGCTACTTGGGAGGCTGAGGCAGGAGAATCGCTTAAACCTGTGAGGTGGAAGTTGCAGTGAGCCGAGATCGCACCACTACACCTCCTGGGTGACAGAGTGAGACTCTGTCTCAAAAAAAAAAAAATTCTGAATGATAGCTTATGATCATATTGTTAATACAGAGCAAGCATCCCTAGTCCAAAAATCCAAAATCCAAAATGCTCTGAAGTCCAAATCTTTTTGAGCACTGACATGACATCTCAAGTGGAAAATTCCACACCTGACCTCATATGACAGGGTTATAGTCAAAATGCAGGCTCACGACATGCAATTTATTCAGTGTCCCCAAGTAGAAAAAAGATTCTCCCAGCCCCCTTCAGCTGTGATAGATCTTTTTAGGTGTATATGAAACAGAAGTGAATTTCATATTTGGACTTGTGTCTTATCCCCAAGAAAACTCATTGTGTATACGTACATATTCCAAAATCCAAAAAAGTCAGAAACACTTGTGATCCCAAGCATTTTAGGTAAGGAATATTCAACCTATATTGGACATTCCTTCTGCCTCTGAGCTTCTTTGCCTTGGAATGACAAAACATCTGATGAGTATGGAAACTGTGCTTCCTTTGTACTATATATTGGATATAATCATGCCTCATTTATCCCTTCCTCCAGAAATAAATATTGAGTCAGGAAGGTCTGTGGGGCTGGGCATGGTGGCTCACGCCTATAATCCCAGCACTTTGGGAGGCCGTGGCAGGCAGATTCCAAGGTCAGGAGTTTGAGACCAGCCTGGCCAATATGGTGAAACTCCATCTTTGTACTAAAAATACAAAAAGTTAGCCAGGCATGGTAACAGTAGCACCTGTAGTCCCAGCTACTCAGGAGGCTGAGGCAGGAGAATTGCTTGAACCCAGAAGGTGGAGGTTGCAGTGAGCTGATATCGCACCATTGCACTCCAACGTGGACGACAGCAAGACTCTGTCTCAAAAAAAAAAAAAACAGGGCCGGGAGGGGTGGCTCACGCCTGTAATCCCAGCACTTTGGGAGGCCGAGGCGGACGGATCACGAGGTCAGGAGATCAAGACCAAACTGGCCAACACAGTGAAACCCCATCTCTGCTAAAATATAAAAAAATTAGCTGGGTGTGGTGGCACGCGTCTGTAGTCCCAGCTGCTTGGGAGGCTGAGGCAGGAGAATTGCTTGAACCTGGGAGGCGAGGTTGCAGTGAGCGGAGATCACGCCACTGCACTCCAGCCCGGCGCCTGGCGACAGAACGAGACTCTGTCTCAAAAAAAAAGTTTTACTTATAGTACCATAATATACTTTTGGATCATTCAGGGTGTCAGAAACTTTATAAATGCTTCCCTCCCTAGTAAGTTACATTAAACTTTTTCTCTTTTTTAGAAATTCCATGAAGAAAATCCTGATTCCAAGATATCCTGAGATCTTGTGGTTTCATGAGAATGATTGAACTGTTAACTTTAAAAACAAAACAAGATATGAAAAAATGTATTTGAGTAAATTGATAGATTTTACTCTGACTGCAAAAGAGCACACCTATGCTGCTTGTTGCAGTGATGAACCACCAATGTTAACATCTTCATATTTTATATTCCTAATAACAGTGATGACTGAGAATCTGTTTGAGTTTCCAGCTGGCAGAATTAATTGTTACTATTTTCCTAGGCGTAATTTCCTTAAAAGTACAGTTTAAATTCAAGGCTGGACCACTCAGTTATTATTGCTATTAGAAAATGATATGTCATGTTTACTTTTGTTCTTCATTATTTTCTTTCCTGTGTTGTTTTAGTCAAGTAATGGCTTTTGAAAAAGTAAAGTTCAATAATAACTAAGGCATATTTTTTATAAAAGGCACAGCTGTTGGCCACAGTGAAGGAATCTTTTTTTCAGTTTCTATGGAGAAACTGAAGGGATAACATTCTAACAAGTAAACTGTATATACAGATAAAAGGACTCTTGATTTAACACAAAGGCATATGATGCACTTATAAAACTGGAAACAGCTGGAATGCTATTTTATTTTTCAGAGAGTTGTTCTCTGGGTTTCTACTAAAGGGGTTTAGCCATAACTGTGCATAGAAAAATAATTATCTTTACTAAAAGAATGAAGGGGATAATATATGATAAATTATGTTCTGATATCCTCCTACAGTAGTTTAAACTGACAGAAAAATTTGAGTGTTTTCTTCTTAACCCAGTATTAGGCTGGTTTTCCCTTTTTATATACATCTATATTACTTTTCACTTCTTTTTCTCTTTACTTTAGAGAACTATTAATGTACTACTGGCTTCATGACCCTGTAGCATCTTTGGCCACTTTAATCTAGGGTGACCTAGCATTCCTGCAGCACAGGGCAGAGAGTATTCTCTTAGGAATTATTGGGAGTTGATTCCTGAGAAACAACACATTTTTTCCCCATGGACGGTGCTGTTCTGAAGTCTTCAAATTTTTCCCTCTAATAGGAAACAGTATAAATTTCAATTTTAAAAAAAAAAAAGGCAAACTAAAATTTCTTGAAACATCACTTCTCCCCGATCTGCAGTGAGTATAAATTCACTTGTCACCTCAGTGCTTTACAGTTTGAAGTGGTCACTTACCTGATGGTTCCCAAAAGCCTTAGGCTTTACAGGGTCATATCATTGACTTAAAATGAAGAATTAACTTGTGTTACATCTATAAAGAGCAAAATAACACTCCAGAACTTGGCAGTTGTAGCATTAGTTATACAGTTTTGGGTGTTCTTGCCACCCGTGGGATGCCTGCTTCTCACTACCACCTGTGTCTGGACACATGCTTATGTCTCATTTTCCTTTTGGCATGTGGAAAGCTGTCAATGCAGTGTAAGGCCAACGTGTGTGTGGCTTCTATGTGTTTATATAATGTTTTGGTATCCTCGTTCGTTTCATTTATTTTTTAAGTGTACAAAAAATGGCCTGTTAATTGTTGAAGGCTACTTTTCTGTTTTTGTTTTCTATCCTGTACATTTAGTTGAAATGTGTGGAATTGTGGTGTTGGTTTTGTTTATACAGCCAGATTTTTCCTTTTTTGTGTGTGTGATGATCTTCCTTTGTTCTTTGAATGTGCCCTTTTAAGTGGTCTTTTTCTCTTTATTCACATGTTTTCTTCCCTCCACCTCCACCCCTTTCTTTCTTTCTCTCTCTGATTGAGAGGCATTGAATTACGTTTTCAGTAGTACAGGCTTCTTGCCAATATGAAGGGAACTTTTCAGAAAGAGACCTACTCTGGGTCATTTAATTTTGAATACAGTTTTCAATCGTTCAAGTTTTGGATGGTTTATATCTAATGTGTGTTTCATTTTTTTGGAAAGCTATATTTTGTATTTAGGAAATGGTATACTATTTTGCTATTTGTACTGAGTGAGTACATTGGCATAAATATAGAAATTTATATATATACATATATATAAACTATTCTTTTTTGCCACACATTTTTGTGGTAAATTTGTGAGTTTGTCTGATGTTCTACCACAACGTGGCGTCTGATAACAGTGAGGGGAGGGGGGGTTTGTTATGTCTTTATTGAGTATTTAAGTATCTTTTGAAACAAATGACCTGTTCATCTGTGGCCATTCCATCAGGCAGTTCCTTGATGTTAATAGTGGGCTAAAGGCAGCTTACTGTGTGTTTGCTGGAGCTTTCACTCAGCCAAGTGTTAGAGTAAGGAAACGCATTGAGGCAATGGCTTCAAATGGTGTTTCACAAGAATGAGCCATTCAGTCTTTGCTCACTATATATTTAATATTTTATTATTGTTATTGTTATTATTAATTGGCTTTCTGTATTCTATGCCTTTTATTTATAAAGACACTAAGAAAACCCATGTTTGTAATTTTAATAACATTTTTCCCCATCTTGTAATATCCCAAGCTACTTTATAAATTCTCTGAACCAAAAGTATTTTCCTCAGTGTATCTCTTCTCCCCCAGCCCTTTTGGGAAAAATTACCCAGTATAGTTCAGGTTATGAGGAGGATCAGCCACACAATCCAGTGCTTCACTTTGAAAATGTAAAACTCTAACCCTAAAGTAGGGTCGATTGAAATGTCAGACAAAGCAAACCCAGCAAGTATAAAAAGAAGTAGTAGAAATAAAAATCTGTAAGTTTATTTTTGAATTTTCTGAACTTTTTTCTAGGAGATTATGTAGAGACTAAAGGAATCTGTTTACCAAATTCTAATTAGGATGATTGTTAATATCGCACTGTAGATGAAGTAGTGGCAAGACTGGCTTGTGTGCTGACTTCTTTTCTGTGGTTTAGCAAGAGGTTTATTGTTATAAAATGCTGATTGGCAATGCCAAGTCACTGGGACCAATTTTCTGTTTTATAATACCTAAGTTTAGAACAGAATATATACCTGAACTGTAGTGGTTTGATTGGATGGAGGCAGAAAATCTTATTTTTATTCTCATAAATTTTGTGATTATTTATACAAGGGCTGTGCTATGCTACCATATTCTTGTTAAATAATAATAGGTTTTTTGTGTTTTTACATTGTTAAATGTTCCTTACCCCTAAAGGTCAATGTTAAGTACAACATTCTGAAAATACAATTTGGTTACAAAGAGTATTCATCTTCTTTGAAGCTCAGTGGTTGATACTTGTGCTAATAATGCAATTTCCTTATTACTGTTACAAATTATAGCTACATATAGGAGAGACTCAGTGAGCCAGCAAAGGCCATAGAAACAACAATTTATTAAATGTATTTATGGCAGAAGGACCTAAATAAACTGTGAGCCACCTTTTCTTTGTATTGTTACATTCAATTGTCGTTGATTTCAGCAACTCACATTAATGCTTGGAGCTTATCTCTCTCTCTCTCTCTCTCTCTCTCTCTCTCTCTCCCCCCCTCCCCTCCACCCCGTGTGTGTGTGTGTGTGTGTGTGTGTGTGATTCCTTATTGTCATGATTCCATTATATATCCACACCAACATGGGTGACGATAATGCCAAGTCATAATTTGCCTCTGAGCTTGATCATGTTACCTTTATAATTAGAGTATCATGTTATTTAGCCATTGCAAATCTGTTTTAAAACAACTCATTTTAAAAAAAGAAGAAGTTTTTAAGGGCTTTATTATAGAAGAAGTATTAATGAAGGACTTTCCTTCCTCCCTTCTTTCCTTCCTTCCTTTCCTCCCTCCTTTCTTTCCTTCCTTCCTTTCCTCCCTCTCTCCCTTTTCCCCTTCCTCCTTGCCTTCTTCGTTTCTTCCCTTATTCCTGTCTCCCTCTTTTCTCCCTCCCTTCCATCCATCCTTCCTTGCTTTTTTTTTTTTTTTTTTTTAGTAATATCACATGTGCTATAGTTTGGAATTTTATTCTAGTGCATTTCTTGCCCATCAGAACCTCAGCTAATCTACATAGGAAAAATAGTGTCAAAGGAAATGAATTTGTATCTGAGTCCCTCCAGAACTAAGATAATTCTTTTTGACCATTTAAGCCTTTATAAATGCTTGTTTTAGGAAATTGAATCTGTTAGATGCATCAACAAAATAATGACTAGATAAAATGATTTAATAATTAAAGTCTCAAATTCACCATGGTTATACATTTTCACCAGAAATAGTAATTTTTATAATTTTTCATTTTTCTCATGAAGATTTTTATTCCAGTATCTGTTTCCTAATTGATTTTTAAAATTAATTAGCTTTCCCCTGCTTTATGACCATAGGCTTTATCCCTAACCAAGACAACTGTCTTATATCTGCATGCCCTAGGCTCTATGGAGGGACTCCATGAAGAAAGACCATAGGTTAGAAAAATAACTCAGAGAATATACCCTAGCAAGTGGGTTAGTAGAATCTCATAACATGTATTAAAAAGAGGTTTTCTCCTCTGCCTGTTTGTGTCACTAGAGCAAAATTGTAGAGATAATGTTCATAATATAGTAACTATCAGAATAATATCTACAGTATCATTTGTGGATGATCCCAGTGCTCTAGTTACCTTTTTTTTTTTTTTTTTTTTGGTGAGACAAAGTCTTGCTTTGTTGCTCAGACTGGAGTGCAGTGGTATGATCTCAGCTCACTGCAACTTCCACCTCCTGGGTTCAAGCGATTCTCCTGCCTCAGCCTTTCGAGAGGCCAGGATTACAGGTACTCACCACTACACACTACACCTAGCTAATCTTTTTTTGTATTTTTAGTAGAGACAGGATTTCACCATGTTGGCCAGGCTGGTTTTGAACTCCTGACCTCCAGTGATCCACCCACCTCAGCCTTCCAAAGTGCTAGGATTACAGGCATGAGCCACCACACCTGGCCTAATTACTTCTTTAATCCCCATTTATTTTTATGCCATTCTAGCCTAATTTATTAATAGAATTCTGTTTTTTACTCTTTCAAAAAATTTTTTAAATTAATATTTTATATCTAGATTCAATGCTATGGAAAAGTGCCTTTTTATCATTTATAATTTCATTTTTCACTATTTCCAAAAACACATAAACAGAGAGTTTCAACAGATCCCAGCTTTCACTTTTTCAATTTAAACCTTCTTTTCTCCATTTCTTCCCTTTGGCTTAAGAATAACAGAAAAGGTATATTGCTAGAATTGTTTCTTTCAGAGACGGCAAAAGATTACAGAATTAGACTGTTCAGGCTTTATGTAAATAAAATTTGTCTTCATTTTAACCAGCTAAAGGTAGGTCTTAAATGAATGCTGATTAGAATTTTAGCATCTGTGAAACTCCATGTGCACAGATGTGTGTAAATTTCAGAGAGAAAGTGTTTAAAGCATTTTCTCTGATGTTAATTAGATGGAGATAAATCACTAAAACATAGTTTAGGTAAAGCCTAACTATGTCACTTTTATTTTTTTGACTAGACAAGGCAAAGTTGTTTATTTTAATATACTTCTTGTCTACCGTCAGTTAATTCACCTAGAAAAAAAGGGTGAAAGGAAATGAGAAAGGAGTCCCTCCAGACTTAAGGTAATTCCTTTTGATCAGATACAGTTGGACAGAGGGCCCTGGTTTTTGTTAATTTTGCCTCTATTCCAGCTCATTACCACAGTGGTGGTGCTTGAAGAAAGTGCCATCAGCAACAGGTCAGGATAGTAGTACCTTTGGATAGGGCTGCTTTCCCCATGCTAGTATTTCTGTGACCGTTAGTGGCACTGAAGACTGCAAACTCTTATGCAATATTCTTAATACCCTATTGATATTATGCACTTCAATCATTCCAAAGAAGCCAAGAATGCTGTATAGTGATGATTCCTTCCTAATGAATACATCTTAACTATTTAGAATATTATGTCCCTTTTCTTTTGAATAGCCAACTTGGTATAAATGTTTATGGATTTTTCTAAAATGACTGTATAGGACCTAAGACTTTGAAATGTAATTTACTATAAGGTGAAATGATTACGCTTTAGCAAATCATTTTAGAAACATCACATTTTAGAAACATTCAGCTTGCTAACCTACATGTTTGGGAATTCATTCAAACCAGCTGTTTTTCTATATATTTTGTGTCATGTATATAAGAACATTTCAATATATCATTTTCTATGTACATAGTATGTGCAAACCTGTGGTTCTCAGAGTATGGTTCTCAGCCCACCAGCTAGTATCAGTATCACCTGGGAACTAGTTAGAAATGTAAATTCTTGGGCCCCATCCCAGACATACTGAGTCAGAAACTTTGGAATAGGGCCCAGCAATCTGTTTTCACAAGCCCTCCAGGTGATTCTGATGCACACTTTAAAGTTTAAGAACCACTGGTCTAAGGCTATATTGAGATCTAGAGAGTTTTTCTTCAACTCAGACTGATACACATTGTTCTTCATGTAAATTTAGCTTAACGTGGTTATCTATAATCTTTTATTGGCAAAGATAATTTATTCTCAGTACTGCCTCTAGAGAGATCCAGTATATTTTATGTACATACACAGCCTAATTCTTGATAATTCTGTTAACTTAGTTTGGAATTTTTCTACCACTTACTAAAAAGTTTACATGAAATGGTTAATTTAAATATATAGGTGCAATGTTCTATATTTATTTTCATTGTTATGTCATTTAAGTAGCTAATAAAATTGACCGGTGCTAAAGACCTGTTTATCCATAAAATGGGTACCTTGTGGGCGGTGTAATACAAGCATTCTTTCCATTGCCTCGTACTTTACCAGCAGACCACAGTTTTGCTCTGGGTAGACCGTCCCTCAGAACAAAACCATCATTCCTTGTATTTATATTTGTATCTGAGATAGTCAACAAGATGGCTGGCCAGGTCAACATAGCACCTTAACTTATTTTTTTAATAGGTAGAACTTCTTCAAAAGTAGTTTGTTCTGTATAAGACCTAAGCTATCAGTGGAGATATAGCTATCCTTGGAGCTTATGCTTCAGACAAGAATTATTAACTAAAATAACAAGATAATGTGTTACATAATTTGGGCATTTCTCCTTTCTCAAGTGTATGCAATCATGGTAGATATAAACTAACCACAACATAGGTAGATCGACTGATTTCATTTTAATTTCCTGTGTAAATTCAGTACCTCTGTAATTGTTCTAATCTTCTTCCCACTGTTTACAAATCACCAGTTAGTTAATTTGAGAAAGAAAAATTCACATTTCAAAATAAAAGTAAATGTATACTCACTTTATGAAAATCATCACTGCTGTCTTTCCTTAATACCAGCAGTGGACATGTGAGTGGCTTATTCTACAAATTTTGGTGCTGGCAAATACATAGGCAAACTGTTGGGAGCTGCTCTGGTTACATTCCTCCTTTCTTATTCCCTTTTTCTCTTCCCCATTTTTTTCACAATATATTCCTGTACCCAAAGCATTCTACCACAGTTCTATTTGACTCCCACTTGTAATACCCCCTTTAAGCAATTCCGTGTTTAACCATGTGATCCAGCTTGCCCCCTCATGTTCTCCCTCCCTCTCCCTCTCCTTTCTCTCTCTTCCAGAAGTCATTTGCCCGGTTTGAAATATTTTTTAGGGCTTGCTTATTGCTATTATTTTAGCTGCTGAACCTCGGGACAATATATACACACACTTACACACCTACACACACATACACGCACACAAAATCTCAGCTGTTGAAGAGTGGGTTTGGAATCAGACTTCTGTGACCAGTAAAGAACTGTCCTGTGCTGAAGTCATTGTAACTTTAGTAGTTACAGACTGATTCCAGTGAACTTTATCTGATTTCTTTTAATCTAATGAATGTATCCACTTACCTTGTTTCCTTCTAAATTGATAAGCTCCAAGTAGTTGCTAATTTTTTGACAACTTTAACTGAGTTTCATTCAGTTCTTATACTAAGTGTTTTAAGTATGCTACCAATATTTCATTAACCTGTTCTCAAGTGGTTTAGCTACCATTCTGCCATTTGTAATTTTTATTTAATTTTATTTGCTTGAGCACACTCATCAACCACTGAACTACTTTCTTCCATTGTCCTGCAGTGAAATAAGGGTTACATTTTTGTGTATATGGCTTTCATAGTTGGGATTTCAGAGCACTGATACCAGATAATTTTCAGTTTGTTCTCTGGGGGAATTTCATTTGCGTCTATGTTTTTAGCTATCTGTGATAACTTGTTAAATATTAAAAAGATATTTTGCTTCTATTGGAACATTTGTATACTCGCAACTATATTTCTGTAAACAGCTGCAGTCAAAAATAAAACACTGAAAGTTTTCATTTTGCAGTGGGTAACTGTCTTTTTTTCCTCAAACTTTGTGAACAGAATTGTGTGCATGAATGGCAGTTTTGAGCAGAATAAGTATGTGACTGAAGTTAGAAAATTCATTAGGGAAGAGGTATGAAATATAGACACATTTCTGAGTAGTTATTTTGTGTCTGCCATTTTGCCAGGCAGAGTATAGTGACTCAGTGTGACAGAATTTTTGTTTTACTTAATTTAAGTGTTTCATGTTTAATAAATACATATACATGGAGGTGCTTTTGATGAAAACCAAGTCTCCCCATCCTTCAGTCCCATGCCCAGAGACAATCTCTGTTTATTCTTTTGGTGGTTATTTCTTCACCTCTAAATTAGTGTATATTAGAGTGTGGTACATATAACTACCAGTGATACGTGGATAAACATTATTTTTTAACTTGTATAAGTGTTTTGATGTATAATAGAAAAAAATAGGCCAGGCGTGGTGGCTTACGCCTATAATCCCAGCACTTTGAGAGGCCGAGGCGGGTGGATCACAAGGTCAGGAGATTGAGACCATCCTGGCCAACATGGTGAAACCCCATCTCTATTAAAAAAAAGAAAAAGAAAAAAATAGCCGGGCGCGGTGGCTCACACCTGTAATCCTAACACTTTGGGAGGCTGAGGTGGGTGGATCACCTGAGGTCAGGAGTTCAAGACCGGCCTGGCCATCATGGTGAAACCCCATCTTTAAATAAAATAATAAAAAGAAAAGAAATAAATATATGCCAGGCGCAGTGACTCATGCCTGTAATCCTAGCACTTTAGGAGGCCGAGGCGAGCGGATCACAAGGTCAGGAGTTTGAGAGCAGCCTGGCCAACATGGTGAAACTCTGTCTCTACTAAAAATACAAAAAATAGCTGGGCGTGGTGGCAGGTGCCTGTAATCCCAGCTACTCAGGAGGCTGAGACAGGAGAATCGTTTGAACCTTGGAGGTGGAGGCTGCAGTGAGCCGAGATCCTGCCATTACACTCGACTGGGTGACAGGGTGAGACTTCATCTTAAAATATATATATAATGTGTTTACCTACCAGAGTGGTGACAAAAGTGAGTCAAAGAAAACTATTAAATCACCAAGTTTGGTGGCTCATGCCTCTGTAATTCCAGCTACTCAGGAGGCTAAGACAAGAGGATCACTTGAGACCTGGAGTTAGAGACCAGCCTGAGGAACATAGCAAGACCCTGTCTCTATTTTTTTTTTCTTTTTCTTTTTTTTTTTGAGACGGAGTTTCGCTCTTGTTACCCAGGCTGGAGTGCAATGGAGCGATCTCGGCTCACCGCAACCTCCGCCTCCTGGGTTCAGGCAATTCTGCCTCAGCCTCCCGAGTAGCTGGGACTACAGGCACACGCCACCACGCCCAGCTAATTTTTTGTATTTTTAGTAGAGACGTGGTTTCACCACGTTGACCAGGATGGTCTTGATCTCTTGACCTCGTGATCCACCCACCTCGGCCTCCCAAAGTGCTGGGATTACAGGCGTGAGCCACCGCGCCCAGCCTTATTTTTTTAAGTATAAATGAAAAAGGAAGAAAAATATTAAATGAAAAAGAAAATAATAAATGCTAATACAAATACATGGATATCATGAATATGGTATCTAACTGAATCTTAAGAGACATTGCTTTAGACAGTATACTTACACCTTATCAAATACAGACAGTATTCTTGATTCTGTGAAGGAGTGACACTTCTTAATACATCCAAATGTACACTTCTAAATGAGTTGTTACTTAAGAGTGTGTGTGTGTGTATATAATTTTTTCTAATGCTGCTGTTATGAATACAGTGTATTTACATGTTGCCTTGCCAAGCATGGTGGCCCATGCCTATAATTGCAACACTTTGGGAGGCCGAGATAGGAGGACCACTTGAGCCCAGGAGTTCAAGACCAGCCTGGGCAACAAAGTGAGACCTCATATCTACAAAACATAAAATAATTAGGAGTCCCAGCTACTCAGGAGGCTGAGAGGATCGCTTACGTCCAGAAGTTTAAGGCTGCAGTGAGCTATCATCATGCCACTGCACTCCATCCAGCCTGGACAACAGACATTTTCTAAAAAAGAAAAAAGGGAAAGAAGAGTAAAAGTTGCCTTTTGGTATTTATTGACTTCAGTGACACTGAAAATGAGCAAAAACCAAATGTAGTAAGTATAAATATCAAATTATATACTTTGGCTCAAAAAAACAGCTTATGTGGGCAAAATACTGATCTGAAGATGGGACTGCAATAGGATGGGGCTGCCAGAAAATCTGATGCAGTCTCAGGTTACATAATTGAAGTACAGTGTCCAGAATAAGGGAGGTTATTGTCTTGTTCTACTCCAAGCTGGTAAGAGCCTTACTCTATTAAATGGACAAATTCTAGAAGAGAACTAAAATATCACTTATTCATGCTGAGAACACAGTAGGGACTCTAGAAATAAAAAAAATAGCTATAATTTCTCAGAAAAAGAGGTATTGGCTGCTACTCTCATGCTCTATTTTATGGAGCCATCTCTGTGCTTCTACTGAGGCAATATAGTGTTTGAAAGCATGGGCTGTTGAGTTTGCCCACAATGTAACCTCCATTCCTCAATTTCCTTTGCTGTAAATTGAAAACAATAAAACCTTCCTTGTAGAGTTGTTGAAAGAGTTAAGCAAGTTAGTCGATGTAAAATTACCTAGTTCCTGGCACCAATAAGTGCCTCCTAAGTGTTACCTTGTACTAGTATTACTAGTCCTGTTGCTCCTCTGCTCTTCTAGCTCTTGTCTACTACTCACATCCTGGTATGTATTAGTCTGTTTTTTGTTGCTTATAACAGAATACCTGAAGCTGGGCAATATATAAAGAAAAGAATTTTTTTGGCCAGGCACAGTGGCTCACGCCTGTAATCCTAGCACTTTGGGAGGGCGAGGTGGGTCTGATGTTAGGAGTTCAAGATCAGCCTGGCCATCATGGTGAAACCCCATCTTAAAAAAAAAAAAAGAAAAGAAATTTTTTAACAGCTATGGAGGCTGGAAGTCCAGGAGGAGGGGCTGCATCTGGTTAGAGCCTTCCTCCTGGTGAGGGCTTTCAAGAATCCCACTGTGCTGCAAGCTATCACGGCAAAGGGGCTGAGCATGCAGAGGACTCAGGTCTCTCTTCCTGTTTTAAAGATACCAGTAGCCCTCCTATGATAGATAACTCATTAATCCATGAGTAGTGAGTTAATTTATTCATGAGCACAGAACCCTCCCTCATGGGTTTTTTTTTTTTTTTTAGATGGTTTTGCTCCATCACCCAGGTGGGAGTGCAGTGGCACAATCACAGCTCACTGCAGCCTCTTCCAGGCTCAAGCAATCCTCCCACCTCAGCCCCTACCCTGAGTAGCTGGAACTACAGGCACATCCCCACTACACCCAGCTAAGTTTTGCATTTTTGTAGAGATGGAGTTTCACCATGTTGCCCAGGCTGGTCTTGAAGTCCTGGCCTCAGGTGATCCATCCGCCTCAGCCTCCCAAAGTGCTGGGATTACAGATGTGAGCCATCATGCTGGCCCTCAGTCACCTTTTAAAAGGCCCCCCTTCTCAATTCTACCAGATTGGGGATTAAATTTCAACTTCAGTTTTGGAGGGGATAAGTATACAAATCAGCATTTTGGCTTTATCAAAGACTGTCATCAGTATCAAAACTCTTCCTTTGAGTCATTTCCATTGGCATATAAATTTGTTGTAATGTCTCTTGTCTCTTAAAAAAAAAATTGTTCTTTGATCACACATCCTCCTCCACACTATTTCTACTTCCTCTCCTTCCATTCTCTCTTAAACCCATTCAAATCAGGCTCTCATCAAGATACTCTACTGAAATGGCACTTGTCAATATCACCAACAAATGGGTTCCACATGGCCAAGCCCAGTGGTCAGTTCCCAGGTCTCATCTTGCTTGGCTTGTCAGCAGTATTTGACTCACCTGATCATTCCGTCCTTCAAACACTTGCTTCGCTTGGGTTTCAGGACACCACACTCAGCTCTGCTGTGTCCCTGAACGTTTTTTTTTTTTTTTTTTCATGGCAGATGGGAAATGTACTGATGTCATAACAAGATTCAAGGGTGGCATATCTCACCCATGCATGTGAACACCCAATCATCTCATTTAGGAACTACAAAAGGATCTGACCACTGCTTTTCACTCTCATCTTCACCTCCGAACACTGTTGAGCCCCAGAGGTCAATCGTCAAATCTCTTCTCTCAAAACCCAATGAGTTTGAGCCCAGCCAATCTCATTGCTTTAAATACCATCTGTTGAAGACCTAGATGTGCATCTCCAGCCATAACTTCTGCCTTAACTCTAGGTTCTTCCTTTTTTTTCTTTTTTTTTTGAGACAGAGTCTTGCTCCATCGCCAGGCACCAGGCACCAGTGGCCCAATCTCGGCTCACTGCGACCTCCACCTCCTGGGTTCAAGCAATTCTCCTGCCTCAACCTCCTGAGTAGCTGGGACTACAGGCACGCGCCACCACACCCAACTAATTTTTGTATGTTTAGTAGAGATGGGGTTTCACTATGTTGGCCAGGATGGTCTCGATCTCTTGACCTTGTGATCCGCCCGCCTCGGCCTCCCAAAGTGCTGGGATTACAGGAGTGAGCCGCCGTGCCTGGCCGAACTCCAGGTTCTTCCTATCCAACTGCCTACTTGTCAGCCTCACCTGGCTGTACTAATAGAGTCTCACTCATAACCTAGGCTGGAGTGCAGTGGCACAATCTCAGCTCACCACAACCTCCACCTCCCGGGTTCAAGCGATTCTCTTGCCTCAGCCTCTTGAGTAGCTGGGATTACAGGTCCACGCCACCACGCCCAGCTAATTTTTGTATTTTTAGTAGAGAGGGGGTTTTGCCGTGTTGGCTAGCCTGGTCTCGAACTCCTGATTTCAGTTAATACGCCTGCAGTGGCCTCCCAAAGTGCTGGGATCACAGGTGTGAGTCATTGCGCCCAGCCTGTTTTTCTTAATTTCTATACCACTCTCTTTCCCGGCTCTCTTTTAAATTTCCTGAGAGGACCGAATAGGTTGTTCCATTGCCATTTAGTAGGAAGTAGCCCTGCGGGATGAGCTGTGGGACCACGTCACCTAGGGGGTTCCAGCCGCGGTTTATGATTGAATCCTCTGATGTGTCTCCCACTAGATTCCACTATCATTAGCTTCACTGATACCAATGAGTGTGGATCTGTTTTGTAGAGATGAATTTTACTTAATTTGGATCTTTCAGAAATTTACTCAAAATTGCAGTGAAGATGAAGGCAACAGAAAACATTTTCAGCCGGGCGCGGTGGCTCACGCCTGTAATCCCAGCACTTTGGGAGGCCAAGGCGGGTGGATCACGAGGTCAACAGATTGAGACCATCCTGGTCAACATGGTGAAACCCCGTCTCTACTAAAAATACAAAAAATTAGCCGGGCATGGTGGCGCGTGCCTGTAATCCCAGCTACTCAGGAGACTGAGGCAGGAGAATTGCCTGAACCCAGGAGGCAGAGGTTGCGGTGAGCCGAGATCGTGCCATTGCACTCCAGCCTGGGTAACGAGCGAAACTCCGTCTAAAAAAAAAAAATTTCAAACTGAAACAGCCGTCAGCTATTGTCGACACTGTCGAGAGGAAAAACCACCAATACCAGTCAGCCTCTGGTAAAGGAGGTTCTCTAGCTCGGTGCAATGCCTTTGTTTTCTTGGCAAGAGGCTGTCTCCCATTTTTCAGGCAACCTTCTCATCATTTCTCATCTCTTCTTTCAATAGACCACAAGAGGGCAGTGTTTCATCATATTCTTCCTGAATGATACACTACCAACAGTGAGACGAGATGACTTCCGGAAGTAGAAATTGACTATTATGCCAAAATTGTTCACCAAAGTTGACAAAACTCTAGGTTTACTATTGTGCCCCGAAAGTCATGGGACTGGACCCTATCAGTTTAGCATAAGTCAGTTTAGCAATGATACAGAAAATAACCTCCTGAAAGTTTGAATAGATCAGAAATGAACTACTTTTTGTGGAAGGCTGTTTTTAAGTATTAAAGGTACTATTTCCTTTCTTTTTTTTTTTTTTTTGAGACGGAGTTTCGCTCTTGTTACCCAGGCTGGAGTGCAATGGCGCGATCTCGGCTCACCGCAATTTCCACCTCCTGGGTTCAGGCAATTCTCCTTCCTCAGCCTCCCGAGCAGCTGGGATTACAGGCACGCACCACCGTGCCCAGCTAATTTTTTGTAATTTTAGTAGAGACGGGGTTTCACCATGTTGACCAAGATGGTCTCGATCTGTTGACCTTGTGATCCACCCGCCTCGGCCTCCCAAAGTGCTGGGATTACAGGCTTGAGCCACCGCGCCCGGCCCCTATTTCCTTTCTTGAATTCACATTGCAGATGTGCATTGTGGATTTATGGGTTTATCTCTGCAAACCTTAAAGTGGAAGATTGAAAGGGCCAGGTGTGGTGGCTCATGCCTATAACCCCAGCACTTTGGGAGGCTGAGGCAGGCTGGTCACCTGAGATCAGGAGTTTGAGAACAGCCTGGCCAATATGGTGAAACCCTGAATCTACTAAAAATACAAAAATTAGCCAGGTGTGGTGGTAAGCGCCTGTAGTTCCAGCTTCTAGGGAGGCTGAGGCAGGAGAATCGCTGGAACCTGGGAGGCAGAGGTTGCAGTGAGCCAAGATCACACCACTGCACTTGAGCCTGGGCAACAGAGCAAGACTGTTTCAAATATATATATTTTTTTTAATTAAAAAAAAAAAGTAGAATATTGCAGTAAAGAAGAGATTGATTAGCTGTTCCTATCAAGGTATCTATATGTACTGGATACAAACAATGAAAGTCGAAGAGTGATATTCATGTTAGGCATATTAGTCACTGCATTGTAATCGAAAGCAAGAAATATCACAAACAAACGTTGGATTACTAACTGCCAAACGAGTTAAGTCCCTTAGGACAGATAGATTCAGTGTTTTCTTTCTCTGAGCAATTCCCTTCTGCCATAAACTCCAGAGACGTGATGAATAGAAATAGAAAATTGGAGAGTTGAATGATACCTAGCCAGACTTTGCTCTAAAACTTTAGCCCTAAAAAGAGAATTAAATTGTGTAGATGCCTTTAAAGAACATTTTGTAGCTTCTTTCTACATCTTTCCCTAAGTGGCCTCTTGAGCCCAGTTGGATTTTGGTTATATGCCATGATAGTAATCATAACAATCAGTGACATTCAATAATAAAATGATCCAAAAATGCATGAATACAGTCGATTCCCTCTCTTATTTATTCCTTGTGGGAGAAAAAAAAAAAAACACCCAAATCTTAAAAACTAAAGTGAGTCAGGGAAGCTTGGGAAGATACCCAGATCTGATAACATGTTATGAGGAAATCCAGTCTTACGAATCTTATTTTCTGGCTTTGATCTGGTTGTCAGTTGGGATGGACTTGCCCAAGTGATGGCCCACAGAAAGGCCAAATTTCTTGTTTTTCTCCTCATCCTGCACCTCTTTTTTCATTAAGAATCCTGCCTGGAAATTTAGATCAAAGAGGCTGCTTGGAGCAAAATACAGTGGTGTCTCCTCCCAAATATTCTCCAGGCGTTTCTTCCATCCTTCCAGGATCTGAATTCGGATGTCTGCTGGAGTGTGCCCAATGCTGTATGTCAGTTGAGGTTCTAAGACTTGGAAGCCACAGAAATGCAGAATGCCACTCTGGGGATACAGAAAGCACAGAGAGGTAAGTCAACGAAATTCCATGCAGTTGTACTATAAACAACAGAAGCTGGTCTGGGCTGCCCAGTAAGACACTCTGATAGGGAGGCCTCAGGCACCCTAGCCAATCATTTTGGAGCCACCGTCTCTGTCCTACCCTCTACCTAGCTGTTACCAACTTTAGCCTTTTCAGCTGTGCTCTTCTTTAAATGCATAAACCCTTGAAACTGTGCCAACCTGAATACTTTGCCAAGAAGGCTGGAAGTTCTGTTACTTTAGGGAGTCTCAGTTTCTTGGCAGGTGACTCTTGCCAACGCATGTGTGAGCATTTCTCCGCCTCGCTATGTAACCAGATGAATCTTGCTTTTTTTTTTTTTTTGAGACAGAGTCTCGCTTACAGGCTGGAGTGCTATGGCATGATCTCGGCTAACTTCAGCTTCTACCACCCGGGTTCAGGCGATTCTCATGCCCCAGCCTCCTGAATAGCTGGGACTATGCCCAGCTAATTTTTGTAATTTCAGTAGAGACAGAGTTTCACCATGTTGGCCAGGCTGGTCTCCCAAAGTGCAGGGATTACAGGCCCAGATGAGTCTTGATAAATAATTTTCATACATGGCCACTCATGGGCTCTTCTCTCCAACCACCGTCTTTACAGAAATTATCCTGAGGGTCTGGTGACACCAATAAGCCCACCCCAGGCTTCGGTTTTATCCATGTCTAAACAGGCTGGACTAAATCATTTCTGTTTTCTTTGAAACAGGGTCTCGTCCTGTATCCCAGGCTGGAATGCAGTGGTGTGATCATAGCTCACTGCAGCCTCGAACTCCTGGGTCTCTCGCCTTAACCTCCCAAGTAGCTGGGAACACAGGTGTGTGCTATTACACCCAGCTAATTTTTTTTTTTTTTTGGTAGAGAGGAGGTTTCACTATGTTGCCCAGGCTGGACTCAAACTCCTGGGCTCAAGCGATCCTTCTGACTCAGCCTCCCAATAAATCATTTCTTAAATTGTCTTGGGCTCTAATAGTCAATGGGACTGTATCAGCAACTTGGAGAAGGACAGGAAGGCTGGAGAGAGATGTCAGTCATCTGGTGAGACCAGGGCCCATGGCTGTACAAACCAAGGGTAGAAATCCTCACTCGTCCTTGGCTGGGAGAGAATGCTGTTTTCACATGCACACACGTGGGTGTTTTCTACATGCATAGGCACCCAGGAAGGCAGGCGGCAGCTGAAGGAAGCTCCTGCAGTTCTGAATCATAATGATGCTTCCATCTTCACAACTCAAGATCTGTTTTCAGCTGCTATCTTGATGCTTTGAACCCCACAGAAGGCTCAATTAATGAATTCCTCTGAAGGTTCATTGAAAATGAGGTACCTGGCTGGGCACTGTGGCTCGCCCCTGTAATTCCAGCACTTTGGGAGGCTAAGGCAGGAGGATCATTTGAGATCAGGAGTTTGAGACCCGCCTGGCCAACGTGATGAAACCCCGTTTCTACTAAAAATACAAAAATTAGCCGAGCATGGTGACAGGTCCCTGTAATCGCAGCTACTCGGTAGGCTGACGCAGGAGAATTGCTTTAACCCAGCAGGCGGAGGTGGCAGTGAACCAAGATGGTGCCACTGTACTCCAGCCTGGGCAACAGAGCGACTCCATCTCAAAGGAAAAAAAAAGAAAATGAGGTACCTGAATTGGCCAGAGAATGACATTCATGTCCCCATGGACTCCTTGCAGAGAGTACATGGAGCCGCTGCCACCAGTGGTGATGGAAAGCACTGCCTTCTTACTCTGCAAAAGAAAAAAACACACTTCATTCCCCTCACATCCCCTTGGTGACAAGAAGTTAATAAAACAGCTCCAGGGAAAAGAACACACAAGTCCCTCCTATTTGCTGTTTATATTACATCATACTTTGGCTCCTCGGAGCTACACAGTATGACTCTGCAGAAGTACCAGCCTAGACGGTCTACAGACAGGCGGCCCGGGGCAAACCAAGGATTCCAAACCCCCACGTGTGGCTCAGGGCAAGGCTGTCACTACATCCAAAATGAGTGCTGGCTGCCAGCTGCCTAGATGGAGTGATTGATGGTTCTTATCCATCCTCCCACGTGCTAGGCATGGCGTAGGACAAGCTCTTTCTTTCTTTCTTTCTTTCTTTCTTTCTTTCTTTCTTTCTTTCTTTCTTTCTTTCTTTCTTTCTTTCTTTCTCTTTCCTTTCTTTCTCTCTCTCTCTCTTTCTCTCTCTCTCTCCTTTCTTTCTTTCTTTTTTGAGACAGAGTCTTGATTTGGCACCAGGCGCCAGGCTGGAGTGCAGTGGCACAATCTCAGCTCACGGCAATCTCCGCCTCCTGGGTTCAAGCAATTCTCCTGCCTCAGCCTCCCGAGTAGCTGGGACTACAGGTGCGCCACCACAACCAGCTAATTTTTTTTTTTTTTTTTGGTAGAGATGGGGTTTCACCATGTTGGCCAGGATGGTCTCAATCTCTTGACCTCGTGATCCTCCTGCCTCAGCCTCCCAAAGTGCTGGGATTACAGGCGTGAGCCACTGCATCCAGTCAAGCTCTTTCATCTGGAAGGTCTCAAGGTGTTCCCTGTGCAGGATTTGGGTCTCCAAAAAATAAGACAGGCCTTCTTTTGTTTTGTTTATGGGAATTTTCCACACACATAAATGAGGAAATAGTGCTGCATCTACACCACTCATCTCAACTCTCAGTATTTTGCCATTCTAGTTTTAGCGACCTGTGACCCCCTTTTTCTCTGGAGCATTTTATTTTCTTTTTCTTTTTTTTTTTTTTTTTTTTCTGAGACAAAGCCTGGCTCCGCCGCCCAGACTGTAGAGCAGTGGCGTGATCTCCGCTCACTGCAATCTGCCTCCCGGGTTCAAGCGATTCTCCTGCCTCAGCCTCCCAAGTAGTTGTGATTACAGGCACCTACCACCATGCCTGGCTATTTTCTTTTCTTTTCTTTTCTTTTTTTTGAGATGGAATCTTGCTCTGTTCCCCAGGCTGGAGTGCAGTGGTGTGATCTCAGCTCACTGCAACCTCCACCTCTCAAGTTCAAGCTGGGATTTCAGGCACGCGCCACCAGGCCCAGCAAATTTTTTGTATTTTTAGTAGAGACAGGGTTTCACCATGTTTGCCAGGACTGTCTCCATCTCCTGACCTCATGATCCGCCTGCTTCAGCCTCCCAAAGTGCTAGGATTACAGGCATGAGCCACCGCACCTGGCCTAATTTTTGTATTTTTAGTAGAGATGGGTTTTCATTCACCATGTTGGCCAGGCTGGTCTCGAACTCCTAACCTCAGATGATCTGCCCACCTCAGCCTCCCAAAGTGCTGGGATTACAGGCATGAGCCACCGCACATGGACTTTTATTTTATTTTATTTATTTATTTTTTGAGACAGAGTCTTGCTCTGTCACCAGGCGCCAGGATGGAGTGCAGTGGCGTGAGCTCAGCTCACTGCAACCTCCGCCTCCTGGGTTCAAGCAATGCTCCTGCCTCAGCATCCCAAGTAGCTGGGACTATAGGCGCACACCACCACACCCAGCTAATTTTTGTATTTTTTAGTAGAGACAGGTTTTCACCATGTTGGCCAGGATAGTCTCAATCTCTGGACCTCGCAATCCACCCACCTCAGCTTCCCAAAGTGCTGGGATTATAGGCATGAGCCACCCACGCCTGGCCTTATTTTATTTTTTAAGAAAGAGTATCATTCTGTTGCCCAGGCTGAGCACAGTGGTGCGATCTCAGCTCACTGTAACCTCTGCCTTCTGGGTTTCAAGCAATTCTCCTGCCTTAGCCTCCTGAGTAGCTGGGGTTATAGGTGCCCACCACCATGCCCAGCTAATATTTGTATTTTTAGTAGAGACTGGGTTTCGACATGTTAGCCAGGCTGACCTCAAGTGATCTGCCTGCCTCGGCCTCCCAAATTGCTGAGATTACAGGTGTGAGCCACCACATCCAGCTTCTGGAGCGTTTTAAAACATATCCCAAACATCATGTCATTCCATCTGTAAAAACTTGATCATGCATCTCTCCCAAAGGGCCCAGAGCCTCGGCTTAGGATCTAATTGTGCTCAAAACCCTGCATCAGGACAGACTCCACCCAGAAGCCACTATCAGAGCATTCCGAACTGTCCACCTACCCGGAAGGGTCCTTTGTCGTACATGGCAGCGTATGTGTAAGCAAACTCTCCTATGAACACTCGCTCAAACCAGCCTTTCAGAATGGCAGGGACTCCAAACCACTGCAGGGGGAACTGCGGGACAGAAGACATCATTGAGATCAGACCAGAGGCTCCCCAGCCCAGAAGGCAGCCGGGGTGCTGAGCTGCTGTCCATGATGGCAATGAGAGGAGCCCCTCAGCCTTTCCCGTTCCTCCTGGAAGTGTTAGCACTTTAAGGAAAGAGATCATTATTGTACTTGGTCAGCCAACTTGACAGTCTTCTTTTGGCCTGAAAATGCAAATATCGAGTGGGCCCCAAGCAAAGCTACATACACAGATGACTTGTTTATATGAAATTTGTATGAAGTCACATTTGGCAGCAAAGTCTAAATAGCAAGGATTGCAAACAAGGTTTGCCTCAGGGTGTGATGCCTCAATCAGTATTTTCCCAGGAGTTTGCTTTAGTAGGTGTGGTATCAACAATGTGACCGTTGGCTGGGCATAGTGGCTCATGCCTATAATCCCAGACATTGGGAGGCTGGGGCAGGGAGATCACCTGAGGTCAGGAGTTTGAGGCCAGCCTGACCAACATGTTGAAACCCATCTCTACTAAAAATACAAAAATTAGCTGAGTGTGGTGGTGTGTGCCTGTAGTCCCAGCTACTTGGGGGTCTCAGGAGAATCGCTTGAATCCAGGAGGCAAAGGTTGCAGTGAGCCGAGATCACACCATTGCTCTCCAGCCTGGGCAACAGAGCAAGACTCTACCTCCAAAATTAAATAAATAAAAAAATTTCAAAAATAAAAATAATAATAAATAATAATTATTGTGACTAAGGTTTATCAGGGACTTTCCATGAGAAAGTCTTGTCTGACCTCTTATCCTAATAAAAGCAGAGTAAGGACTATGCCAGGAGTTCTTATCCTTGATTCATGATATAAAGATGTGATAGGCACATGCCTATAATCCTAGCACTTTGGGAGGCTGAGGCAGGCAGATCACTTGAGCCCAAGAGTTTGAGACCAGCCTGGGCAGCATGGTGGGACCCCATCTGTACAAAAAATTTTAAAAACTCAGCAGGGCATTGGTGGTGTGCGCCGGTAGTCCCAGCTGTTTGGGAGACTGAGGCGGGAGGATCACTTGAGCCCGGGAGGCTGAGGCGGGAGGATCACTTGAGCCCGGGAGGCTGAGGCGGGAGGATCACTTGAGCCCGGGAGACTGAGGCGGGAGGATCACTTGAGCCCGGGAGGCTGAGGCAGCAGTTGGCAGAGATCACGCCACTGCACTCCAGTCTGACTACCGTGAGAACTTGTGTTCATTTTTTTAAAAAAATCTTTGTTAAAGGCATCCTTTGGGGTACTGGCTAGTGGCATGTGGCTTTGAAGATTCATGTGATTCATAGCAACAGGCCCTCGGGTAGAAGAAGAGATCTCAAGGATTGGATGCTTTGTAGCTGATTGAATAAGAACAACAGTAAGAAAAACCACAGCCCGTACCACCCTCCTCGTGGTTTCCAGCATCATATACATTCTATGTTCAATATCAAAAGACTGGCTGGAATTGGCAAAAGCGAAGTCATTGAGTACAGTCACATTTATGGGAAAGATCACTGATGAGATGCCCACACAATCCCAGCATTGTCTGCTAAACGGTAGGGCAGCTTCCCTAAGAAGAAAGGCCATGGATTGCCGTGGAAACACGTTCAGCAGGGTTTCAAAGCCCCCTTCAGCTGGCAGACTACCACGGCAGGGAAGTCAACGTCTCATGCATCATTCTACAAAGTATTTGGGATTCTTATGGAGAAAGGAGGAAAACAGCAAATGTTGAGAGAGTCCTCCAGGAATCTCTAACTGAAGGGGAGACGAGGTATGTGGGAGAAAGCAAGTTCAAGGGTCGTACATCATCTCTGCAGCTGCATTTCTATATGTAACAGTAATACAACCAGATTCCCAGTATCTGTGAAATCCGTGTAATACTGCACCTTTAAAGTAATCAGCCTTGTTTGTAAAGAGTGCAGTCAAGTGGGTGACTGTTCTAAGATCCCATAGCTAATCAGGTGACAGGTATAGGACAATAAGCAGGCAAGTGTCCCTGACACACCTTCTGATGTCCCCCCCGCCCAATACCTGGAATATCACAAGGTCTGCGGCTTCCAGCTTCTTTTGTTCAACCACAATATCCGGGCTCAGACGGCCTTCTTTATAAGCCAGAGTAGATTCAGCAGCATACTGAAAGTTCTCAGGGTCCTTCAGTTTACCTGCAGAGAAGAAAAAGAGTGGCCGGGGCCAGCGGGGCCAAGGCTGGGCCAGAGGACCCACAGGCAGGGAGATCCACAAAGAACTGATCAAAGAGGGGAGGAGGAGCTCCTACCTGTGAAGTCCTTTCTGGAAATGATGGCATTGAAGTTCATGGCGTAGAGGTCCGACTCGGCCACCTCCCATCCTTTCTTCTTCAAAGCCACTGCAGCAGCCTCCTTCATGGCATAGTTGAAGGACGTCCTCTCTGAGTGAGCCAGGACGATCAGTGCTTTTCTGCCTACCGAGACACACACAAAGCACATGGAGAAAACCCATTACCAACCAGCAAACCTTCAGCTACAGGGGAGCCTCAGTCTGTAAAGGAAGGGGCAGCTTTGTTAGACATTAGGTTATTGCAATCCATCCTCTGTTGCCAGAAATGTATTTTCCTCTTAAAAGTGCTGAAGATTAAAGGAAGCATTTAAATCAGTGGCTGATTTAATAAACAGTGTTGACAGATGAGTACCATGTCTCATGCCTGTAATCCCATCACTTTGGTAGGCTGAGGTGGGCAGATCATGAGGTCAAAAGATCGAGACCATCCAGGCCAACATGGTGACCCCATCTCTACTAAAAATACAAAAATCAGCCGGGCATGGTGGTGCATGCCTGTAATTCCAGCTACTTGGAGGCTGAGGCAGGAGAATTGCTTGAACCTGGGACGTGGAGGTTGCAGTGAGCCAAGATTGTGCCATTGCACTCCAGCCTGGGCGACAAGAGCGAGACTTTGTCTCCAAAAACAAAAAAAATTGTTTAGCAATAAACACCATAAACAAAGTCAAAAGATACCCACTGGGAGAAGAAATTTGCACATCTCATCACAGAGTTAGTTATACTCCCAGTGAGTGCCCACAAATAATTAGAAAAGAACAGATGGTGCAAAGGAAAGTGGGTCAAGGACCTGCACACACTGTTCGCAGAGCAGGAAAGGCGAATGGCAACAAACAAATGGAAAGACACTCCGCGTGGCCTGTCAGGGAAAGCAAAATTAGAACAAGGTATTTACCCATGAGATTGGCACCAAGAAATGTAAAACAAATAACGTCCGGGGCTATTAAGATTGTACTAACAGAAAACTTGGTGCATTCCTGGTGGGAATATGAATTAGCTCAACCTTTAGGGAAAGTAATCAGGCAGAATCTCTTAAAACTTTAAAGACACGTAAATCTTTTATTTCCCTCTCCAATTTGGGGAAATCTGTTCTACAGACTAAAAGCATCGGGCTATACGAGCAAGGATGTGTATTACACCATGCTTTTCACTGGTAAAAATTAGATGTAACCTGATTGTCTAATTATGGGGAACATTTTAATAAATGATGCATATATCCACACTACAGGATATTTTGCTGTTAACAAGAATGAGTTGACGGGGTGCGGTGGCTCACGCCCGTAATCCCAGCACTTTGGGAGGCCCAGGCGGGCGGATCACCTGAGGTCAGGAATTCAAGACCAGCCTGGCCAACATGGTAAAACCCTGTCTCTATAAAAATACAAAAATTAGCCAGACGTGGTGGCAGGTGACTGTAGTCCCAACTATTTGGGAGACTGAGGCAGGACAATTCCTTGAACCCCAGAGGCAGAGGTTACGGTGAGCCGAGATCATGCCATTGCACTCCAGCCTGGGCAACTAAGTAAGACCCTGTCTCAGAAAAATAAAATAAATAAAAATAAAAGTAAAAAAAAAAAAAAAGAATAAGTTAACTGGCTGGGCACAGTGGCTCGAGCCTATAATCCAGCTACTTGGGAGGCTGAGGTGGGAAGAGCCCTTGAGGCCAGGAGTTGGAGACCAGGCTGGGCAAGGCAGTGACACTTTATCAACTAAAAAAAATTTTTTAGAGACTGTTGACCAAGTACGGTTGCTCTCGCCTCTAATCCCAGCATTTTGGGAGGCTAAGGCGGGAGGATTGCTTGAGCCCAAGAGTTCGAGACCACCTAGGCGACATGGCAAAAGCAAAACCACTGTTCTACAAAAAATACAAAATTAGCCTATACTCTCAACTACTCAGGAGGCTGAGAGATGGGAGGATCACTTGAACCCAGGAGGCTGAGAGATGGGAGGATCACTTGAACCCAGGAGGCTGAGAGATGGGAGGATCACTTGAACCCAGGAGGCTGAGGCTGCAGCAATCTGTGATTGCCACACTGCACTCCAGTCTGGGCGACAGAGCAAGACTCTATCTCAAATAAATTTTTAAAACTAAAAAAATTAAAATGAATTAACTATATACAGTGACTCAGAAAGATATCCATGATATATTGTTAACGGATAAAAAACAAGTGAATATGAATCCGTTTTTATTTAAAACAAAAGAAAGAAATGAGAGACAGGGAGAGAGAGAGAGGGAAGGGAAGGAAGAAAAACTACACAAAAAGAGAAAGAAAAAAAGAAACTACATATATATGTGTGTAGATTAGCAGTACATTGGTATGAGGGAGAGAAATGTGTAATGATCACATTAGACTTTTTTTTTGAGACACAGTCTCACTTTGTCGCCAAGGCTGGAGTGCAGTTGCACAATCTCAGCTCACTGCAACTTCTGCGGCCCAAGTTCAAGCGATTCTCCTGCCTCATCCTCCCCAGTAGCTGGGATTACAGGTGTGCACCACCACACCCGGCTAATTTTTGTATTTTTAATAGAGACGAGGTTTTGCCATGTTGACCAGGCTGGTCTCAAACCGTGGACCTCAAGTGAGCCACTGGCGTCGGCCTCCCAAAGTCCTGGGATTACAGGTGTGAGCCACAGCACCCGGCTGATGACATTAAACTATTAACAGCTTCCTTTCTAAGAAATGGCAAAGGGGTACGGGTAGAAGGGAAATGGGCCTCTTTGATATTAACAAGCTTGTCAGAGGCAGCATGCTTCAATTTGCAACAACAGTATTTAGCGGGTTCTATGATGTGCTGGGTGCCGCCCTAAGTGCTTTGCATTCTTTTTTTTGGAGGGGGACAGAGTTTCGCTGTTGTTACCCAGGCTGGAGTGCAATGGCACGACCTCGGCTCACCGCAGCCTCCACCTTCTGGGTTCAAGCAATTCTCCTGCCTCAGCCTCTTGAGTAGCTGGGACTACAGGCGTGCGCCACCATGCCCAGCTAATTTTTGCATTTTTAGTAGAGACGGGGTTTCACCTTGTTGACCATGCTGGTCTCGATCTCTTGACCTCGTGATCCACCCCCCTCGGCCTCCCAAAGTGCTGGGATTATAGGCGTGAGCCACCGCGCCCAGACTATCTTTTTTTTTTTTTTAAGATGGAGTTTCGCTCTGTCACCCAGTCTTGAGTGCAATGTCATGATCTCGGCTCACTGCAACCTAGGCCTCCCAGGCTCAAGTGATTCTCCTGCCTCAGCCTTCTGAGTAATTGGGATTATAGGAGCACACCATCATGCCCAGCTAATTTTTTTATATTTTTAGTAGAGATGGGGTTTCACCATGTTGGCCGGGCTGGTCTTGAACTGCTGACCTCAGGTGATCCACTTGCCTTAGCCTCCCATAGTGCTGGGATTACAGGCGTGAGCCACCGCACCCTGTCTTTTTCTAAGACAGGGTCTCGATCTGTCTCTCAGGCTGGAATGCAGTGGCTCAAGCAATCTCAGGTCACTAAAGCCTCAACTCTCAGGCTCAGGCTGTCATCCTACCTCAGCCTCCCTAGTAGCTGGGACTCCAGGTGTATGCTACCACGCCTAATTTTTTTTTTTTTTTTTTTCTTTTTACAGAGACAGGGTTTTGCCCCGTTGCCCAGGCTGGTCTCAAACTCCTGGGCTCAAGCAATTTTGCCTGCCTCAGTCTCCCCAAGTGTTAGGATCATAGGTGTGAGCCACCACGCCCGGCCCTCACTTTCTCCCTTTGTCAGGACAACCTGCTTTTTAAATGTGTCCCTTCCAAAAATTCAGGTGCTGCCAATGTGAAAGAATTAACAGTTGGGGCCTGTGAGAGGTAATAAGGTGAGGCGGGGCTCCTTCCTCGTGAGCAGGATTGAGGGCCTCATAAAAGAAGCTTCACCCAGCACGGGGCTCAGCTGCCCTTCCATTTTCCACCTTCTGCCTCACACCGTCCATATCAGGACACAGCATTCCTCCAAATGCAGCTCTCACCAGACAACCACACCTTCCAGCACCTTGATCTTGGACATCTGAGCTTCCAGAACTGTGAGAAATCAATTTCTCTTTTTTTATGAATTATCTAGTTCCAGTTATTCTGTTATGGCAGCATGGAATAGATTAAGACAAACCCTATGAGGTCAGTACTGTGAGTAGCCCCGTGTTATGGATGAGAAAACCGAGGCACGGGAGAGAAGCAAGTTACCCGAGTGAGCAGTCATTAAGTGGTGAAGCTGGAATGATGTGAAAATGTAGAGAGTGGCTGGGCGTGGTGGCTCACACCTATAATCCCAGCACTTTGGGAGGCCAAGGCAGGCAGATTGCTTGAGCCCAGGAGTTTGAGACCAGCCTGGCCAACATGGAGAAACCCCATTTCAAGAGCAACAACAACAAAAATTAGCTGAGCGTGGTGGTGTGTGCCTGTAGTCCGTGATACTCAGGGGGCTGAAGAGCAAGGATTACTTGAGCCAGGGAGGTGGAGGTTGCAGTGCGCCATGATCACGCCACTGCACTCCAGCCTGGGCGAAGGTGAGACTCCCTCAAAAAATAGAAAGATGGTGGTGGGGTGGGAGAGGGAGTGGAGGGAGAGAGGGAAAGAGAAATACAAGTAACAGCATGCAGGGATATAAACCCCCACAGTTGCTCCTGATAAGTGCACTGCTACTTCATACCCTACCATGAACAGTGGGTGGAGCTGGGAGAGAAGGCATCTGCAACTTTTTTGCACTATCTGAATAACTTAAAATAACTAAAATAACTAGAAAAGCACGTTGAAGCCTTAAGCTCTCTTCCTGCTTTTGTTACAGACCACACCTGGCAAGGGAGGCGCCTCTTGGGCTAACTTTGAGGGCCCAGCGTGCCACTCCAGGGGATTTCCAAACTTCATCCTAAGGTTTTAGACTCTCGAAAGTAAAATTCAGTGGAATAGGTGTTGGATGATGATTTAAATGCGCTGGAAGTGATTGGCCGGCTTTGGATAGCCTGGGAAAAGGGAAAGGAAGTTCTGAGGCTGCCTCAACAAATTCCTACCTCCTTAACCCATGGATCTAACATGACTGGGAGGCCAGTGAGACAGGAAGCTCTAACACGCGTTTTCTTTGTGATTGACCTTGCCATTAGTCATATCAGTGTGCACTCAACACAGCTCTGACAGTTTTTATTCTACTGACTTATCAATGTTAACAAGTAGTAGCCGGGCGCGGTGGCTCACGCCTGTAATCCCAGCACTTTGGGAGGCCGAGGCGGGTGGATCACGAGGTCAAGAGATCGAGACCATCCTGGTCAACATGGTGAAACCCCGTCTCTACTAAAAATACAAAAAAAATTAGCTGGGCATGGTGGCGCGTGCCTGTAATCCCAGCTACTCAGGAGGCTCAGGCAGGAGAATTGCCTGAACCCAGGAAGGCGGAGGTTGTGGTGAGCTGAGATCGCGCCATTGCACTCCAGCCTGGGTAACAAGAGCGGAAACTCCGTCTCAAAAAAAAAAAAAAACACAAGTAGTAAAACAGTCAAGGCACTTCTCAGAAGATGAGCAAGTCAGGATATCCATCTCTAGCTCTTGAAGGAGCTCATACTCTAATAGATAGAGGCATGCCTGTGACTTTAAAATGTTTCACGTAAGGCAACACACAAACAGGAATAATACATTTGCAACAAACACAACCACCAAGGTGCAGCACCTGTAAACACAAACCCCAAAACCAACTCAAAAGAACGGACAAAAGAAGGTGGTGGGCTGGGCGCAGTGGCTCCTGCCTGTCCTCTCAGCACTTTGGGAGCCCGAGATGGGCAAATGACCTAATGTCAGGAGTTCCAGACCAGCCTGCTCAACATGGTGAAACCCCATCTCTACAAAATACAAAAAAAATTAGCCAGGTGTGGTGGCAGGGCCTATAATCCCAGCTACTTGGGAAGCTGAGGCAGGAGAATCACTTGAACCAGGGAGGTGGAGGGTGCAGTGAGCCAAAATCGCACAGCTGCACTCCAGCCTGGGCAACAGAGCAAGACTCTGTCTCAAACAAACAAACAGAAAAATGGTTGTGAACAGGCAATTGACAGAAAGGAAGTTTTCTGGGCCTGGAAGGTTCATTTACCCTTCCGGCCACACACCTAGCTGAACAACATGACCTGGGAAGAGTTAGAGCATTATCCTGAGAGGCCCCAGATGCATGCACAGATAACCTCCTCAGGGTACAGTGGCATTAGTGTGCTAGGAGGGGTAAGGGGCAAAGTTCAACAGAGGGCCGGGCGCGGTGGCTCACACCTGGAATCACAGCACTGTCGGAGGCCGAGAGGGGGGATCACTTGAGGTCAGGAGTTTGAGAGCAGCCTGGCCAACATGGTAAAAACCCGTCTCTACTAAAAATACAAAAATGAGCTGGGCATGGTGGCGTGCACCTATAATCCTAGCTGCTGGGGAGCCTGAGGCATGAGAATGGCTTGAACCTGGGAGGCACAGATTGCAGTGAGCCTATATCATGCCACTGCACTCCAGCCTGGGCAGCAGAGTGAGACTCCATCTCTGAAGGAAACCTCAGGACTTGAGGGCTGGCTCAAGCCCTAATGGAAGGGTTCTGAGAGGAGCTTGCCATTTGAGCTGAATCTTGGTATTGAACTCTTGGCCTCAAGCAGTCCTCCTGTTTCAGCCTCCAAAATGCTGGGATTATAGGCATGAGCCACCATGCCCAGCAGAAAAAAAAAAATGTTGTTTAATTAGCTGGGTTTCAAGTTGTTCTGCTCTGACCAAAAAAATTAGCCGGGTGTGGTGGCACACACATATAGTCCCAGCTACTCAGGAGGCAAAGATGGGACAATCACTTCAGCCCAGGAAGTCAAAACTGTAGTGAGCCCAGATCATGCCACTGCACTCCAGCCTGGGCGACAGAGCAAGACCCTGTCTCAAAAGGAAAGAGAGAAGTATGATAAGGGCAAGACTTAGCAGCAGTTTCCTGCATTCTCCTTCTGCCTTCTCGGCTCACTTGAATCCTCCAGGGAATATAAGTGCAAGCCAGATGCGTCTACTAGTTGCAAACAAAAAGCCTGGATGTTTCAGTTAACCTCAAGGTTTGGTTAGCTGTGTACAGCTAAAACTAATTATACAAGGTCCAAGTCTCCCCTTTTCCCTCGTTACCACCCGCTTTTTTGTGCTTAAACTACACAGAAACACAGAACACTCTGGAAGATTGAAAAGTCAGGAGTTAGCTCCTGCCCTAGTATTTGGAGGAGAGGGTGCCGGTGCCTCAGAGCAGCTGAAGAATGAAATACAAGGGAAGCAGCAGCCACCGCGTATGCAGGAAGCCTCTCAGCTCTCAGAACCTATGCCCTGCTGTCTTCCCCCAGCAACTTATGCTGGGCTTCTAATCCACAGGTTCCTCCCTTTCTTAGAGATCCTGACAAGTTTAGTTTGTCAACTGCAAGCGTGATCTCTTCCCCCACTCACTTTGACCAAGATGGGTTTCTTGTCTGTGCAGTTGCTTTTTATTTTCTTGAGATGGAGTCCTGCTGTGGCCGGGCTGGAGTGCAGTGGCACGATCTCCGCTCCCTTCAACCTCTGCCTCCCTGGTACAGGTGCATTTTTAGAGGCAGGACCAGGTTCACAGGGAAGGAAATTACAGAAAGGCAGAATTCTGCCCCAGCTGAGGCAACAGCTTTCTAAATCTTAGCACTGTCCAATCTCAGAGTGAAATTGTTTGGGAAACAGCTCTCAGTCCCTGCAATTGTCTCAGCTGGTTATTTATGCCTCAGGTAGAGTTAGGGTACCCTCTAAGTTCCCCTAGGGTTGATGGGCAAGTGGGGAGGCTCTATCACTGAAATGAACCCAATACCAGAAACAGATCCAGTGCTAGCCAATCAGGTTTGCCTGATCCAAGAGGCTTAATGGAAAATACCTCCCAAGGCTGGGCACAGAGACTTGAGCCTGTAATCCCAACACTTTGGGAGGCCGAGGTGGGTGGATCACTTGAGTCAGGGAGTTCGAGACCATGCTGACCAACATGGTGAAACCCCCATCTCTACTGAAAATACAAACTTAGCTGGGTGTGGTGGTGCACACCTGTAATCCCAGCTACTCGGGAGGCTGAGGCCAAAGAATCGCTTGAACCCAGTAGGTGAGGTTGCAGCGAGCCAAGATCGCACCATTGCACCCCAGCCTGGGCGACCAGAGCGAAACTCCATCTCAAAAACACAAAGCAAAATAAAACCTGAGCCTGGCAGCCTGGAGCTGGTTCTGGTCTCCGTCAAACTAAAGGCATCAGTTTCCTCCACTCCTGCCCACCAATCGCCTGATCTCATTTTCTTCAGAAGCCGGGAATCCACATTTTTAAGTGAAATCACCCATTTTAATGTTAGCAACTTATGTCAAAGTGTTTTAAATACTATAGACCAAAAGAGGTATAGACAGTGACCGCAAGCCTGATTTGGCCTCCGAGGGTCAGTTTCTGAACTAACCCCAGTTTTGGAGGGAATGTCTGCTTCTAAGGTCTGCTTCCTAAATGTCCACTAGAGTTCGTGGGGTGGAGTGAGGGAGTATCTGCGGCTCCCATACAAACAGAAGCTCTCCCCCTGCTGGAATCCGATCAAGGCTCATCCCAGGACCCTAATCTCTTCCTTTGTGCATTTTGAGTCAAGGAAAAACACTCAGAGCTAAGCCCTTACAACCACCTCCGCACACACCAGGTCTCCAGAAATGCAAAAACTTCCTCCTTGGCTGCACTCACCGGCCATGGCTCCGGGGCAGTCCAGGGCGCTGATTGGCTGGGCTCGTGGTTGCTGGGGCGACCCTGGCCAGATAGTAGGTTTTCCGGGTTGGTTTCAGGGGCTGCAACCAACCATGCAAGAGTCCCGAGTGCGCAGCGCATTCTCTCTTATATCTGCTGCCCCGCCCATTTGAGTTGGACAGCCAACCAGGGTGGTACCGAACGCCTGGTCCTGGGGCGCTGGGCAGAGGCTGCCGAGGCTACAGTTCCAGGAAGGGAGGGAGCCTGGGGGATGAAGGAGGGGCCCTTCCACTCCCGCTCACCCTAGCAACTGGTTGAAGTCGCGAAAAGTCTCTGGGGGTCGGGGGAGGGGTTTTGTGGGGGTGTGTGACAGAGACCTCAAAAATCTGGCTGGAGGGGCTAGGCAGGCCCATCTGCGCACTGTGTCCTGAGGGGCAAGGGGATGCAAGGAGGAGGTTGTTCCCAAGGAGTCCAGGGATCGGTTGGCCACACCCTTCGGGCCTTGGCAAGAAACCCGGCAGCAAAAGCTGGATGCAGATTACTGTGGTTTCCTAGGGTCAGATTTAGCTGAGTCACTGTGACTGGATTTGGAAGGCTAACAGCACTGAAGAGACTTGCTCCGTAGAAATGCGTTTGTTTCTTCCTTTTCTTTTCCTTTTTTTTTTGAGACGGGGTTGGTCTCGAACTCCTGACCTCAGGTAATCTACCCGCCTCGGCCTCCCAAAGTGCTGGGATTCCAGGAGTGAGCCACAGCGCCTGGGCCATTTCTTACTTTTCAAGATTCAGATTCTGCACTTGGGGGCACATACAATGTACTTCTGTGGGTGCCTGCCGCCAGCCTACCCCTGCTCCTCAAAGCAGGTAATTGGAAACTAATTGGTTTTGTTTCCCCATGAACTAAAGCAAGGCTGGTGTGGAGGTAGCAGTTACAGGGAAGCATTTAAAAAATAGCCAAAACAGAACCAAGTGTACTGGCTTTACACAAAAGCTCACACAAAGGGACAGAACAGAACAGAGCAAATAATTTAAATCTGGGCTGGAGGTGGTGGCCCACGCCTGTAATCCTAACACTTTGGGAGGCCAAGGCAGGGGAATCAATTGAGGTCAGGAGTTTCAGACCAGTCTGGCCAACCTGGTGAAACCTAGTCTCTGCTAAAAATACAAAAATTAACCAGGTGTGGTGGTGCACACCTGTAGTTCCAGCTACTTGGGAGGCTGAGGCAAGAGAATTGCTTCAACCCGGGAGGCAGAGGTTGCAGTGAACCGAGATTGTGCCACTACTGCACTCCAGCCTGGGCGACAGAGTGAGACTCTGTCTCAAGAAAACAAACAAACAAACAAAAAAAACTATAAAGTAACAATTATAGTGAAGAGGGGAGACATACTGTCAAAAGGTGAAGGAAAAATGACTAGAAAAAGTGGTAATTAACCATCAGAAGAATGACAGATGGGGGTGATGAGGACCACACAGGGCCCTTCCTTTGTCCCTCCAGTGCAAAATTTAAGAAAGCACCAGAGTTTAAAGAAAAAAAAAAAAGCCTGTCCCTGTGGCTTATGTCTGTAATCCCAGCTCTTAGGGAGGCAGAGGCGGGAGCATAGCCTGAGCCCAGGAGTTCCCTGCCTGGGCAGTATAGTGTTGCATTGAACTTAGAACAGAAAGTCAGCACCAGAACAAAAGTATACCAAATTGCAGGGTTTATTGCCGGCGACCAGGGAGGACTCACGTCTCTCCAACCCGTGGCAGAGAAAGAAGAGTGACAAGACCTTTTTATACCCACAAAACCACCTTGGGAGTGGGGGTGAGGAATGGAGATGGGAATGAAAGCTTGTCAATCACCTCCTAGGCTGAGAGGAGGGTGAGGGGGCTCCAGATATTCCAAGGGCCAGGGGACTTTTGTCATTCCGATTGCCACTTAAGTGGTTTACAGAGGTCAAGGTAAACATTAGTTTATACATTATTTGTACAGGTGTGGGGGTCCATATAATTTTAGGTTACTTGGCACGAGGATGGAATTATCTGGGGGTGCTTACTTTGGTAAACAAAGACCAGCAATTCTGGCAGTAACAGATAAGAGAAAGTATGCAGCTTGTCCTCTCTTTACATTTTGCAAGGTAATCTTAGTAGTTTACAGAAGCCATGGCTAGTAGTCATTGTGAGGAGAAACAGTTTTCCCATTTTAAAATGGCATTGTACTGGTTCTAATTCTAGGCCAGCTATATCACAATAGCAAGACCCTGTTCTCTTAGGAAAAAAAAAAAAAAAAAAAGGCACCAGAAAACTCAGCAACAAGATAAATAATACTTTATTTTTTCTTTATATAAAGATTTTATTTTATTGCATTTTAGGTTTTGGGGTACACATGAAGAGCATGCAAGATTGTTGCATATGTACACACATGGCAATGTGGTTTGCTGCCTTCCTCCCCTTCACCTACATCTGGTATTTCTCCCATGCTATCTCTCCCCAACTCCCTACTCCCCCCTGTCCCTCGCCTATTTCCCCCAACAGACCCCAGTGTGTGATGCTTCCCTTCCTGTGTCCATATATTCTCATTGTTTAATACCCACTATGAGTGAGAACATGCAGTGTTTGATTTTCTGTTCTTGTGTCAGTTTGCTGAGAATGATGGTTTCCAGGTTCATCCATGTCCCTACAAAGGACACAAACTCATCGTTTTTGATTGCTGCATAATATTCCATGGTGTATATGTGCCACATTTTTCCTGTCCAGTCTATCATCGATGGGCATTTGGGTTGGGTCCAGGTCTTTGCTATTGTAAACAGTGCTGCAATGAACATTCGTGTTCATGTGTCCTTATAGTAGAACGATTTATAATCCTTTGGATATATACCCAGTAATGGGATTGCTGGGTCAAATGGAATTTCTATTTCTAGGTCCTTGAGGAATCGCCACTGTCTTCCACAATGGTTGAACTAATTTATACTCCCACCAAGAGTGTAAAAGTGTTCCTGTTTCTCCACATCCTCTCTAGCATCTGTTGTCTCCAGATTTTTTAATGATTGCCATTCTAACTGGCGTGAGATGGTATCTCAATGTAGTTTTGATTGGCATTTCTCTAATGACCAGTGATGATGAGCAGTTTTTCATATGTTTGTTGGCCTCATGTATGTCGTCTTTTGTAAAGTGTCTGTTCATATCCTTGCCGACTTTTGAATGGGCTTGTTTGTTTTTTTCTTGTAAATCTGTTTTAGTTCTTTGTAAATTCTGGATGTCAGCCCTTTGTCAGATGGGTAGACTGCAAAAATTTTTTCCCATTCTGTTGGTTGCCAATTCACTCTAATGACTTTTTTTTTTGCCATGCAGAAGCTGTAGAGTTTGATTTGGTCCCACTGTCTATTTTGGCTTTTGTTACTAATGCTTTTGGTGTTTTGGTCATGAAGTCCTTGCCTACGCCTATGTCCTAAATGGTTTTGCCTAGATTTTCTTCTAGGGTTTTTATGGTATTAGGTCTTATGTCTAAGTCTTTAATCCATCTGGAGTTAATTTTAGTGTAAGGTGTCAGGAAGGGGTCCAGTTTCTGCTTTCTGCACATGGCTAGCCAGTTTTCCCAACACCATTTATTAAAAAGGGAATCCTTTCCCCATTGCTTGTTTTTGTCAGGTTTGTCAAAGATCAGATGGTTGTAGATATGTTGTGTTGCCTCCGAGGCCTCTGTTCTGTTCCATTGGTCTACATCTCTGTTTTGGTACCAGTACCATGCTGTTTTGATTACTGTATCCTTGTAGTATAGTTTGAAGTCCAGTAGTGTGATGCCTCCCGCTTTGTTCTTTTTGCTTAGAATTGAATTGGCTATGTGGGCTTAAATAATACTTTAATGCCATAGTTTTTTAAAAATCAAAATGAATGTGAAAGAGTCATGATGAAGCTGGGTGCGGTGGCTCACATCTGTAATCCCAGCAGTTTGGGAGGCCGAGGCAGGTGGATCATGAGGTCAAGAGATCAAGACCATCCTGGCCATGGTGAAACCCTGTCTCTACTAATAATACAAAAGTTAGCCGGGGGTAGTGGCATGCACCTGTGGTCTCAGCTACTCGGGAGGCTGAGGCTGAAGAATTGCTTGAACCCAGGGGGTGGAGGTTGCAGTAAGCCAAGATTGTGCCATTGCACTCCAGCTTGGCAACAGAGCAAGACTCCATCTAGAAAAAAAAGTCATAATGGACAAAATGCTCACTGCAGCCTCAAACTCCGGGGCTCAAGCAATCTTCCTGCCTCAGCCTCTGGAGTAGCTGGGACTACAGGTGTGCACTTCCACACCTGGCTAATTTTTCACTTTTTTTGTAGAGAGGTGGATCTCACTGTTTTATCCACTCTGGTCTAGAACTCCCAGCCTCAAGTGATCCTTAGCCTCCCAAAGTGCTGGGATTACAGGCATAAACCAACATTTTAACATTTTGTCCATCATGACTTTTTGGCATTCATTTTGATGCAACAAGAGAGGACGCTATTATTTGCATGTATTTAAGAATTACTCTGGGAGGCTGAGGCAGGAGGATCACTTGAGCCCAGGAGTTTGAGATAAGCCTGAGCAACCAAGCGAGATCCCAGCTGACAAAATAGTAGGAAAGAACCTTTTTAAAAAAGTTCTAGGCAGCCCTGTCCGATAGAACTTTACCTGTCTATGCTGCCCAAATAAGGTAGCCACAAGCCTCAAGTAGCTATTGAGCACTGGAAATGTGGCCAGCAGCCAGGGGTGGTAGCTGTGGTCCCAGCTACTCAGGAAGCTGAAGCAAGAAGACTGCTCGAGCCCAGAAGTTCAAGACTGCAGTGGTGGTAAAGCAGGAACGGCCGCAAGAAACACTGAACTGGGAAGGAAGGGGTGATTTATTCGGCAGGGAGCAAGGCATCATAGCTGCCTAAATGCCAAGCTCATCTAACAAAGGAAGTCCCTGCCCTTATAAAGGCTTACAACTCTAGAAATTACACGTGAAAGGGTCTTGGTCCATGAAGTAGGCGTGGGGTATGTGGCTTAGGTGGGTGTTTGATCTTGTTTAAAAACAATGTCGGCCGGGCGCGATGGCTCATGCCTATAATCCCAGCACTCTGGGAGGCCGAGGCGGGTGGATCACAAGGTCAAGAGATCAAGACCATCCTGGTCAACATGGTGAAACCCCGTCTCTACTAAAAATACAAAAATTAGCTGGGCATGGTGGCCCGGGCCTGTAGTACCAGCTACTCAGGAGGCTGAGGCAGAAGAATTGCTTGAACCCAGGAGGCGGAGGTTGTGGTGAGCCAAGATCGCGCCATTGCACTCCAGTCTGGGTAACGACAGCAAAACTCTGTCTCAAAAAAAAATAATGCCTTCCAGAAAGATTCCTCCATACCGTGCCTGTGATCTAAAGGAGGGCAATGAAGGTCATGCCCGGTCTGCCAGCCTTTACTTCTCCTGTTGAAATGCAGTGTGGAGTTTAAGGGGGAGGTGGTGTTAGATACTTAGGTCTCCCTCTTCGCTACCCTCTTTGAGAATCTCACCTATAACATTAGTGAGAGTTCTCACTCTTATTCTCATTTTCATGATCCTCTGAAGATAATGATGCATATAATACTGGGGGGGCCTGGCACATCTGCCAAGAGGCCTCCGGCCAGCGGAGAGCCCCAGCCCCATCTAAATGTTCTCAACCTGAAGAGGGAGTGCGCGGAAGAAAAGAGAGATAGACAAGGGGGTCTGGAGGACTGCCAGGCAATGCCAGAACAGCATGTTTATTTGTGCACACCATAGGTTATATACTTTTCAGTGTTTAAGGAGTGACGTACATTCCATTGTATCTTGAAATAAAATCAAGAACAAAAAAGGGGTACAGAAAGTATGACTCATAATCAATCAAAGGGTGTACAGCAAAGGGACAATAAAGTTTGCAAAAAAGGGGGTCATAGGCCGGGCGCAGTGGCTCAAGCCTGTAATCCCAGCACTTTGGGAGGCCGAGGTGGGTGGATCACAAGGTCAAGAGATCGAGACCATCCTGGTCAACATGGTGAAACCCCATCTCTACTAAAAATACAAAAATTAGCTGGGCATTGTGGTGTGTGCCTGTAGTCCCAGCTACCCAGGAGGCTGAGGCAGGAGAATTGCCTGAGCCCAGGAGGCGGAGGTTGCGGTGAGCCGGGATCGCGCCATTGCACTCCAGCCTGGGTAACAAGAGTGAAACTCCGTCTCAAAAAAAAAAAAAGTGGGGGGGTCATAAATCTAAACATATGTTTATCTAAAATCAGTCAAGCAAGCAAGTAAGATCGTTAACAAGGTACAGCTGGACCTTTCCAAATGTCATTCTAACCTTGCCTATTCATATAGGATCATATGCAAACAATATGATTGAGTTAGCAGAGGTAAACAAAGTCATACAGTTATTGTGCAGAGAAGGAACTAGGAGGCACACAATGTCTAACCATACAATGTCTCGTTAGACCACAAAGCCTGAGCTCAGCCATCCTGTTGCAAATGTCAGCGGCAAAGATAGATGTTTATAAAATCAGTGCAACCAGACTTCCTCTTTTCCCCTTAGCTCAACAGCCTCCAGGAGAGGAGAAACGTGTATGGGCTCAAGCTCAAGACGGCGAGGGTCCTGTCAAGGATCCCTTGCAGTAGCAATCCCCACATAATACATTTGTGATGTGGTTCTTTGGTCTATTACAACAGTGATGAATTTCTTAGTCATTTAGAGGAACAAGGGGGGGAAATGTGAGTAGCAAACAAACACCTAGTATTGTTACCACACTTATGATGAGGTTCTCTAATCCTCCCAAGGCTGGGGCCCAATCTCTAAACAAGGACTCAGGGTTGGATCCATGCCATACCTGCACAGGCACGTGTGCTAGTGTGCTCATATCCTTAACTGTTTCTATGTGTAGCCTGTCGTCTGTGTGTAGCCAGCAGTCAGTTAGTTTGAATTTTTCTTTTTTTTTTGAGATGGAGTTTCGCTCTTGTTACCCAGGCTGCAGTGCAATGGCGTGATCTCGGCTCACCGCAACCTCCACCTCCTGGGTTCAGGCAATTCTCCTGCCTCAGCCTCCCGAGTAGCTGGGATTACAGGCAGTGCCACCACGCCCAGCTAATTTTTTTGTATTTTTAGTAGAGACAGGGTTTCACCATGTTGACCAGGATCGTCTGGATCTCTTGACCTCGTGATCCACCCGCCTTGGCCTCCCAAAGTGCTGGGATTATAGGCTTGAGCCACTGCACCCGGCCTAGTTTGAATTTTTCACAGACTCCTCCTTCAGCTGCTAGCAAATAATCTAAGGCCAACCCGTTCTGATAAATCACATTTCTCAGCTGAGTTTCTTGTCCAACCAAAATGGACAGAGGTTTGCCCGTTTCATTAACGAGGCTTTTCAAGGCAGCCTGCAACCAGATGATCTGACTGAGCATATAGACAGGAGTCTGATGTCCCCATGAAACATCCTCCGCCCATGTGGCCGGCTCATAATCAATAATTCTTTCCGGTGGACACTCATTATTTTCCCATTCACCTATCTTTAGACTTCTTTTCTCCCGGGCGGGGTGGACTAGATGTCCTAACAACCCACCTGTCTTGGCAGACAGTAGGAAAAAGGAAGGCTTAATGATACCCATGACACAGCTACCAGTCCATGTTCCAGGGAGCTGTATGTATGCTCTATGTCCACATATCCAGTACAACGAAGCTGGGGCTGTCCGGTCTCTTCAATACCCAGGATAATTCCAAGCCTCCTGCAATTTTGGAAATTTTCGAATGGGAATTTTCTCTGTGTAGTTTGAGTTCCACCAGGAAGAGTGTCCACTGTTCCATTGTACAGTTGCTGCCCAGGCAGCCAAGCTTTCTTACTGGAACAGAGAAGGCTTTTCCTTCTCTGGCCAAACCGTCTTGTTCAATAACTGAAACCTTTAAAACCCAGAAACTGTTGGTTTGAATTCTTTGAACTGAGGTCAGGTCAGGGACAGGGTCAGAGGGTACTAACTCACGGGCTTCCTATGGCCACCTATTACCCACGGTAATTCCCCCACACACATAGCAAGAAGTGACATTAAGGGGATGGGTCACATTTTCAGCAAGCTGGAGGAACGAGTTCTTTGTCTTTTTTGGAAGTTCCAGCACTGGCTTATTTAATATATCATAGAAGGGCTGGTACACTGGCTGGGCTGAGCGTCTTTGGATTTTTCCCTGAATCTGGATGCTGACTCCAGGATCAATCCCGTTTCTATCAATTCCTAGCATTACGCTCTCCCCTTTTTCCCATTTAGGGTCTTGGGGGTTCGTGATTACTAACTCTACTGGGTTACAATGTCCTGAGACACAGGGGGCATTGCTCCCTGGAATGGCATCCCTCCCTTTTACAAGGTGAACAGTATTACTTGTATTATTTTTCCAAGTGGCCCACATGATACATGACCAAAAAATACATTTACTGCACCAGCACAGTAGGTTTTCTGGCAGATACACTTAAGCTCTTTTGTGTAACTTTGTTCCCATCCGAGGGAACCACAGCACTCCGCCACTGGAATGATTGGCACTGATGGCCGAACAGGCATCAAATCTTAGGGGGACCTGTTCTGGGCTTCCCTTCTCCTCTGTTTCAGCTATTGACTTAGAGGGCTGTTCCCTCGTCCTGTTAGGAGTTTAATTTCAAAATCGTATGTGTAGGGGGCTCTGATGGGTCGTAGCAGACGTCGGGCTGTCCATTCCCTGGATGACACACCTTATACTGAGTATCATCATATAAACAGGTTCCCTTCTGTGTCCCTGCACACTCATAATAACTGTAGAACAAAAGAATGGCAGTAACTTGACGTTAACCTGGTGCACACACTGCGAGCATTCTCCAAAAGTAGTTAATGTCCCTATTGTACAAGTCCAAATATTAAGAATAAGTCCCACGATGAACTTCCTCATGCTTCGGCCATGCATGGACCAGCCAGCTTCGAGGATGTGGCTGGAGCAGGGCTTGTTATCCTGCTTAAGGTGATTTTGCAGTCGTCCGGGTCTGGTCTAGCTTCCCAAGTTTCAGTTGCTGTAGGTTTGATGTAGCTGTGATGGATTCAGGATGGGGTTCCCTCTACCTTTATGGCTGTTGGTCAGGAATCCTTACCACGTTGTGGCTTCAGAGGGACTGCATTCCAGTCCTTTATTCACACGTGATTACCTGGTGAGAAAGGGTGAACTGGGGAGAATAAGCTTACAGGGCATCTTTCATTTACCCAGGTTGAAATATCCTGAGTGATTTTTCCTAGAGCTTGTATCTGTGGTCCTAGCTCAATCTCTCCTCACTCCCAAGGAGTTCCTGGGAGTGCCTACGTGTGGGAGGGAACCTGTGATATAAGACTTCATAGGGGGATTATCGGGAGTACATCTAACGTTGAGTAACACCAAGGGAAGTGCCTGCACCCACTGTAAGTAACTCTGTTTCCTGACACATTTTCCCTAAGCTGTCTATCTGCTCCACCTTCTGCTTGGAGAAAGTCCTTTCCCTCCTGAATTTAACAATCTTCTTTCTCTGTACAGTGCCCCATGCACTTGAAGAGTTAGAAAGGCACACTGGGAATTAGTATAGAGGTTCACCATCTTATCTTCACTCGGTTCCAGGCCCGGGTCAGAGCAGTAAGTTCAGCCTTCTGAGCCGAAGTACCCTGAGGCAGTGGTAGCAGGGTCCCGATCAGTGTCCAGAGTTACCACTGCACAGCCTGCCCACCGTTCTCCTCGTGGATTAACAAAACTGCCTAAATCCACACACAACTCCCAGTCTACTACTATGGCTGATCCGGAAGATCAGGCCTGCTGGAAGAAACTGAGTCCAATACTTGAACACAGATGCGTTCAATCAGGCCTTCTGACACCGGGGGCGAAGTGGCGGGGCTCAAGGTGTTGCAGTCGTAAAAGGTGATGCTGATGTGGGAGCGTCACTTGGCAGGCTCAAGTGTTTGGTTAACCCAGCATTTGGTAACCAGTGATGTCCTTTGGTATTCATTAGAGTGTGTAGGGTGCTTTGATATTTACATTTTGTCCCCGAGTTGATGTTAGAACTTCAGCTGCCATTTTTTCTCTTTCTGACACACAGAGTGTGAGAAGCTTTGTTAAGTCGGGTAGCCCCAAAGCTGGGGCTGACAAAAGTTTTCCTTTTTGTTCCTGGTAGGCCTGCCACTGCTGGGATCCGCATTCAAAGGGTCCTCTGTCTCCCCTCTGCTTTATATAGGGGTTTGGCCATTACTGCGGAGTCCCGAATCCACTATTTACAGAAACCCACAGCTCCCAGGAACTCTCGCCTGCCTTTTATTTTCGGGTTCTGGCAGGTTGACAATGACTTGTTTCCTCTCTGCTCCCAGGCTGCACTCTCCCTGCTGGCTGGTGAACCCGATACTGCACTTGCTGTTGGCAAATCTGGGCTTTGTTTTTAGACACTTTATAGCCACAGTCCTCCAAGTAAGGCATCTCTTCCTTTAGCGCATCCGACTGCTGTGGGGGTTTTCCAATAAAAGGTCACCAGCCTATTGGAGCAGGGTGCAACCTAAGTCCTTAGAAACTTCTGGGGGGTCACGGGCTAGTGCCTCCCCAAAGATGGTGAGAGAGTTCTTGAACCCCTGGGGAAGCCAGGTCCAGGTGTACTGGGTGGTCATACCTGTTTCTGGATTCTCCCATTGAAACACAAATAGTTTCTGACCTTCCGAGGCCAGTCCAAGGCTAAAGAAAGCATTAAGTCCATGCAAGAGAACCAACTATCCTCTGCTGGCAACAATCCCAACAGTGTGTATGGGCTGGGTACAAGTGGGTGCAAAGTCACTGTAGTCTGATTAACCAAACGCAAATCCTGCACTGGCCTGCAGTCTTCAGTCCCTGGTTTAGGAACAGGCAAGGGGGCGTTCCATGGAGACTGGCGAGGAACTGTAATTCCATAGTCCTTTAAGCATTTGAGATGGACCTGGATGCCTTTTAGGGCCTCTCGGGGAACTGGATATTGCATTTGCCTAACCGGCTGAACCCCAGGCTTGACTTTAATGAGCTCGGGAGCCTAGTTGATTGCCAGTCCTGGCGGATTGCCCTCTGCCTGGACCTGTGGCCATTGCTTGGCTAGAGCAAGGGGTTAATTTTTGTCCCGGTAAAGTCAGGAAGAGTCTCCACCCCTCCTCCTGAGGAACTGTGGGAGCCTTGATAATCCCTGCCTGAGGCAGTTTCAGCTGCAGGGAGCCCATATTAGTGAAGGTGATAGTATTAGCTCTTAGTTTGCACAGCAAGCGTCTCCCCAAGGTGGGTATGGGGCAGTCTGGCATGTATATGAACTGATGTATAACTTCATGGCCTCCCACCAAACAGGTCCCAGGCAAACAGAGAGATTGTTTCTCTGACACCTCAGTAGCTCCAACAATATTGGTTGTTTCCTTTGATTGGGGGGGCTACAGGACTGTCATCCGGACCATGGGCTCTTTGGGGGTGAATGAGCCCGGCCCCCACTTGAGTCCAGTGGCCCTTCCATTAGACTGAACAGAGTTCCTTCACTTTCGTCTGAAGCCTCATGCTTAAGATCACCGTTTTCCTGTTAACTGGGGGCACTTGTCCTTCCAGGGTCCCATTTCCTTACAGTAAGTACACTGGTCCCAATGCAGGTGTGGGTGATGAGACTGGGTAGCTTTCCAGGAACCCCCCTTTCCCCGCCCTTTTTGGGGCTCTCCTTTACTAGTGGCAGCTGTCAAGTTGGAGTTTTGTCGAGCCTGCTGCTCATTTTCTCTAGGACTCTCTCTATGGCTTACCGTGTCTTTGTTTACAAACACCTGGTTACCCATTTCCAATAACTATGAAGTACTCACACCTGCAAATCCTGCCTATTTCTGCCATTTTCTCCTAATGTCTTCTGCACACTGAGTGAATAATGCCATATTTACCATGCGTTGGTTTTCGGGGCTCTCAGGATCGAAGGAGCATATATGCGATGAGCTTCACACAGCCGCTCATAGAACTGTGCCAGCCTTTCCTTTTTTCCTTGAATGACCTCAGTGACTTTATTGATGTTTGTAGCCTTCTGGGCTCCCTTTCTCAATCCTTCCAGTAAGGCCTCTCTGTACCAGATGAAACTCTTCCTGCCCTCCGGGGTGTTTGGATCCCATTGGGAGGAGTGAGTGTCTCTCAGTGGGTGGAGCGGGTTTTTTTTCCTAGTTGCCTGGCCCTTTGCCCCTAGTATGGTTGCCGCCTGTCCTTTCAGCTACTCTGGAGCAATTTAGAATGAGCTGCAATCACACCTATGTTAATTCTAGCTACATAATTATAATCTTGCAGCTCCAGGCCGGTGGCTCACGCCTATAATCCCAGCACTTTGGGAGGCGGAGGTGGGTGGATCACAAGGTCAAGAGATCAAGACCATCCTGGTCAACATGGTGAAACCCCGTCTCTACTAAAAATACAAAAAATTAGCTGGGCATGGTGGCGCGTGCCTGTAATCCCAGCTACTCAGGAGGCTGAGGCAGGAGAATTGCCTGAACCCAGGAGGTGGAGGTTGCGGTGAGCCAAGATCGCGCCACTGTACTCCAGCCTGGGTAACAAGAGCAAAACTCCGTCTCAAAAAAAAAAAAAAAAAAAAATTATAAGCTTGCTTGGCTCAGAGTACACTGAAGTTTATACACCGGACTAAACTATATTGGTGCAGTTAATTAGAAGTCAAGCTGCAACAGGAGGCCTGGGGTAAAGACCATCCGAGAGCGCAGTAACACCGGGGACACCTCGGGGTGGCTGCAGAGCAGGCAATACTGCTCTGGTCCCACAAATGCCTTCTCAACATGGAGACTGTGTAAGGGCCTCATAAAGAGGGCAAAGATCTCTGAGAAGGGAAGTGACCTGCGCTCACAAGATCCAGGAGCATCTTTGCAGATGGGAACTGGCAAGGGGGAGAAAAGCCTTGCCGGGCGGAGCTCGTGGAACCTCAGACTCTGCCTAGGTTCTGGGAATATGGAGTGATTTTAATTGCTCTATGTCCTCAGTGCTTGGGAGAGAAAAGCCCCTTGATGCTTTGGGAGTGGTCAGACCAGGTGGCACCCTGATAACAATCGGTGATAAACTCGGAGTACTAGTTTAGCACGTCTTAGAAGGATCTTTTATTTTTTTATTTTACTTTTTTTTAGAGATGGGGTCTCACTATGTTGCCTAGGCGGGAGTGCAGTGGCTATTCACAGGTGCGATCCCACTATTGATCAGCACAGGAGTTTTGACCTGCTCTGTTTCCAACCTGGGCCGGTTCACCCCTCCTTAGGCAACCTGGTGGTTCCCCCGCTCCCGGGAGGTCACCATATTGATGCCGAACTTAGTGCGGACACCCGATCGGCATAGCAGACTACAGCCCAGAACTCCTAGGCTCAAGTGATCCTCCCACCTCAGCCTCCCAAGTAGCTGGGACTACAGGCATGCGCCATCGCGCCCGGCAAGGGCTCTCCACCCAGCTGTCTTACCTACTCCTTTACTCTCCTTTTCCACACCCATTAGATCAATGAGATTGTACACACAATAAAAGTGTTTGGAGCCCAGAGCTCGGGGCCAGCGCAGTTCCCAGGCTTGCACTGGTCCCCTAGACCCACGCTGTAAATTCTACTCTTGTGTCTCTGTCTTAATTTCCTTTTCTCAATCTCTCGCCACCACCGGGACTGGGGTTGGGGCTGGTTCCCAACATCCAGGGTGTCCTGGCTCACCGCACATAACCTCATGCCATACTTGGAGACAAGAGACCTGTCTAGGTTCCCCTCTGAGGCCAATCTGTGGGTAACCCCCAACATGGGCATGGAGGAAGGAGAGCTGTGCAAACCCCAGGCACAATTAGTGCCTGAAGAATATCTTAGTTTATAGTGTTATTGTTCAGCTATTTCCTTTATATAATCCTTTATATATAATCATGTATTAGTTTATAGTCGGAACAATTAGTGCCTGAAGTATAACTTACTGCTTATATATATCTAGCTTAAATAATCACACTTAGTACTTATATCTAGCATACTTAGTTTCAGATAACCTTTCGAATCATATAGGTATTGTAGTCGGAGCTGTACCGACACATTTAGTGCCGACTTATGTCATTCTTCTCTATAACCATCTAGTGGTTTGTAGTAAGAGGAATGCCTAGAGCAGTCACAGAGCAGAAGCAAGTACATGGAAAAACAGCCAGACCAGGACAAGAACCAAAGACCCAGGCGGTGGTGTCCCTGCCTGAAAGGACATACGCAGTATGGCAGGCTTGGAGCAAGAGCCTCTCCTCCTGAAAAAGAAGTCGTAGTAGCTTGCATTCAGTTCCTGTGAAAAGGAACTCAGATCCTGAGATCCCACAAATAACCAAGGGAGGAGAACCCCTCTGGTGTGGCCAGGTCACGGTGGCTGTACACCCTGTCAGCCTTTTCTCGTTTCTGTGCTAGCTCAAAGCATCCTCCCACAAAATATCTTAGAGAAGAGCATGAGTCTGTCAGCTCCCACTGCATTGGCTTACAGTATCTTTCTATAAGAATCATTTGAAGTTTAAATGAAAGTTGCCAGGAAAAAGAAAAGAATCCTTTGAAGTCTCCAGCCCCCAAAGAAGAAGTGTTATGCATGACATTTGTTGCACATGGCTCACCTCCTTGCCTTGGCGCCCATGTGGGGGGTGGGCTCCCCTTTTTTGTACACAACCCTCTGCTACTGCACATGGCATGGCCCCCTACTGTGCACGGCCCACCTCTATGCCCAGGTGACCCAATGGGGTGGCCTCCTCACTTGTTACTCACGTGATTATGTATGCCCTATCACTAAGCCTATAGATGATCTCGCTTAGGACCCTTCCCCCTGCCTTGTACCAAAAAATACAGACTCTTCTGAAGGTTCAGGGCCTTGCCTGTCTCCGCTCATAGGTGGCGTGGCCCCTGGAGCCCAGCTGCTCTTCTCCAGTTCCTCTGTGTCCTGTCTCTTTATTTCTTGGATCCTGCGCCTTAGCACAGCTATAGGAGACACCCCACGACCCTGTAGGGCTGTGGCAGTACACCAATCCACCCCAAATGCTGGCCAGTCTACCTCACATAAAGTCCTTACCTTCCCGGTGTCAGAGTTACTCCATAAGGTCCACTAAATCTGTTATTGAAAATTTTCAGCATGGTCCCTAAAGGAATGGGCTTGCTATGAGTGTGACCCATGTTTACACACAGAAAAACAGCCCTCACAGACAGTTAAGAGAGTGTTCTCCACCCACAGCAGTTCCCGCCCAGTACGGCATGCCACACTCTGTTTCACATTCGCTTCAGGATGGTAGGAGCACCCCCTCTTGGGGAGAGTTTCAGAAGCTGCTTGGCATTGGGGCGTTCGTTAATCCCCTCACAACACCTAGATTTCGAGGGCACCTCCTTGAATAGCTGTATGTGGATTGTCCCTGATCACAGCCGGCCCCACATTTCACTCGGAGCTTGAGGTCCCCTCTAATGGACCAGCGGCCACCACATTTCATGGCTGACGAGTCCAATTGGACTCCAACCACTCACACAATCGCACTCCTTCCTCAGTTTCCCCCACCTAGTACAACATGACACACTCTGTTTAATATTCGCTTCAGGCTGGTAGGATCTTCCCCAGTCTCAGGGAGTGTTTCAGACACCACTTGGCATTGGAGCATTCCATAATCCCCTCACAATGCCTAGATTGCGAGGGCACCTCCTTGAATATCCGTATGTGGATGTCCCTGATAACAGCCAGCCCCACAAGTTGCTTGGAGCTTGGGGTTCCCTCTAATGGGCCCACTGCTCCCACGTTTCACGGCTGATGATGGACTCCTCCAGTTACTCACACAATCGCACTCCTCCCTCCACCCAAATCGAAACCAAAATCAAAACTTCCAAGGTTAGTTGCAGAAAGAGACAGAGAGAGAGCCAATTTCAAGAGTGCCAAATCTGGCACACGTGGGTGATCAGGCCACGCTTCCACCTAAAGGAGGTGGGCAAGTTTCCCAGGATCGGTCCTACGATGTTTCTGTTGCACAGACACTCCAAGTACCCGTTCCTTCTCGGTGTTCAGCCACTGGGTGGATCCGCACCGTGGGGGCCTTCCTGCTCTGCTCTGGCGAGGCGCTCCACCCAGGCCAATACTTGCTCAGGAGCGCTCTCAGGACTTGCATTGGAGTGGGCGGGAGCCCCCGACAGGGGTGCTCTGAAGGGCTGAGCGTGGGATTACGGAATGCTCCAATGCCAAGTGGTGTCTGAAACACTCCCTGAGACTGGGGAAGATCCTACCAGCCTGAAGTGAATATTAAACAGAGTGTGTCATGTTGTACCAGGTGGGGGAAACTGAGGAAGGAGTGCGATTGTGTGAGTGGTTGGAGTCCAGTTGGACTCGTCAGCCATGAAATGTGGTGGCCGCTGGTCCATTAGAGGGGACCTCAAGCTTCGAGTGAAATGTGGGGCCGGCTGTGATCAGGGACAATCCACATACAGCTATTCAAGGAGGTGCCCTCGAAATCTAGGTGTTGTGAGGGGATTAACGAACGCCCCAATGCCAAGCAGCTTCTGAAACTCTCCCCAAGAGGGGGTGCTCCTACCATCCTGAAGCGAATGTGAAACAGAGTGTGGCATGCCGTACTGGGCGGGAACTGCTGTGGGTGGAGAACACTCTCTTAACTGTCTGTGAGGGCTGTTTTTCTGTGTGTAATCATGGGTCACACTCATAGCAAGCCCACTCCTTTAGGGACCATGCTGAAAAATTTCAATAACAGATTTAGTGCACCTGAAAGGCTGTGTGAGTTATCTGCCAACTGAAACTTGCTTCCCAGTTAGGGAACCAAATACAGCAGGAACAGCTGCAAGGAACACTGAACTGGGAAGGAAGGGGTGATTTATTTGGCAGGGAGCAAGGCGGCATAGCTGCCTAAATGCCAAGCTCATCTAACAAAGGAAGTCCCTGCCCTTATAAAGGCTTACAACTCTAGAAATTACAGGTGAAAGGGTCTTGGTTCATGAAGGAGGCGTCGGGTATGTGGCTTAGGTGGGGGTTTGATCTTGTTTAAAAACAATGCCGCCCAGAAAGACTCCTCCATACCGTGCCTGCGATCTAAAGGAGGGCAATGAGGCCGAGCACGGTGGCTCAAGCCTGTAATCCCAGCACTTTGGGAGGCTGAGGCGGGTGGATCATGAGGTCAAGAGATTGAGACCATCCTGGTCAACGTGGTGAAACCCCATCTCTACTAAAGATACAAAAAATTAGCTGGGCATGGTGGCGCGTGCCTGTAATCCCACCTACTCAGGAGGCTGAGGCAGGAGAATTGCCTGAACCCAGGAGGCAGAGTTTGTGGTGAGCCGAGATTGCCTCATTGCCCTCCAGCCTGGGTAACAAGAGCGAAACTCTGTCTCAAAAAAAAAAAAAGGGAGGGCGATGAAGGTGGTGCCCAGTCTGCTGAGGTGGGAGGAGGCTGAGGTGGGAGGATCGCTTGAGCTCAGCCTTTACTTCTATTGAAATGCAGTGTAGAGGTTAAGGGGGAGGTGGTCTTAGATGCTTAGGTCTCCTTCAGTGGACTCGAAAAAAGAAAAAAAGGAAAAAAAAAAAGTGGCCAGTGGACTGAGGAAGTGAAGTTTTCATTTTAATTAATTTAAATTAATTTTTTTAAAATTTATGTTTTGAGGCAGAGTTCCACTCTGTCACCCAGCCTGGAGTGCAGTGGCACAATCTTGGCTGACTGCAATCTCCATCTCCTGGGTTTAAGTGATTCTTGTGCCTCAGCCTGGGTAGTAGCTAGGACTGCAGGCATGTGCCACCACACCCAGCTACTTTTTGTACTATTGCTAGAGATGTGTTTTCACCATGTTGGTGAGGCTGGTCAGGAACTCCTGACCTCAGGTGATCTGCCTGCCTTGGCCACCCAAGTGCTGGGATTACAGGCATGAGCCACTGTGCCCGGCCTTAATTAATTTAAATTTAGATAGCCATATGTGGCCAGTGTCTGGAAAGACCTGAGCTGGGTCTGATGGAAGCTGCAGTGTCCTGGCTATTCTATCCCATGTTCTTCCAGTGAGATTGTTTTCTCCAGTCTCCAGTCTCCCCCTCCCATCTGGAGGTGGGACTCAATGCCCCAAAGCTTGAGTGTTGTGTTCAGTTCATGGTTTCCAGCATGGCTGGCTTCCATCCTCAGTCATTTTAATATGAACTACATAGGGGCCCGCCCCAAGTCACCTCATTCGCATGAACCATCAGGCACAATCTCAGCTCACTGCAACCTCTGCCTCTGGGTTTAAGGTGTTCTCCTGCCTCAGCCTCTCAAGTAGTTGGGATTACAGGCATGTGCCACCATACCCAGCTAATTATGTATTTTCAGTAAAGACGCGGTTTCTCCATGTTGGTCAGGCTGGTCTTGAACTCCCGACCTTAGGTAATCCACCCGCCTCGGCCTCCCAAAGTGCTAGAATTACAGGCATGAGACACCAGGCTTGGCCTACTGGCTGATTAAAAAAATTTTTTTTGAGACAGAATCCCATTCTGTCACCCAGGCTGGAGTACAGTGGTGCTACCTCAAGCTCACTGCAACCTCTGATCCCCAGGTTCAAGCGATTATTTTGCGTCAGCCTCCTGAGTAGCTGTGATTACAGGCACACACCACCATCCCTGGCTAATTTTTTTTCGTATTTTTAGTAGAGAGAGGTTTCACCATCTTGGCCAGGCTGGTCTTGAACTCCTGACCTTAGGCAATTGGCCCGCCTTGGCCTCTCAAATTACTGGGATTACAGGTGTGAGCTACTGCACCGTGCCTGATTTAAAAAAATTTTTTTTTTTTGTAGAGAAGTTGTCTCCCTATGTTGCCCAGGCTGGCCTTGAGCTACTGAGCTCAATCTGCCAACCTCAGCCTCCTCAAGTGCTGAGATTACAGGCGTGCACCGCTGTGCCTTAGTCTGCTTTTTAGACAAACTCATCAGGTTTCCTAATCAGTTCTAGTCTTCCAGAAAAAGTCTTTCTGTAAGCCTTCTGTCCCAGTCTGGGCTCAACATTCTCTAGGTTTGTCTTTTCTGTCTTTTTGCCTCTCTCTTATATTGGATCTCATATTTTCATCTTTGGTTTACTCCTCCCCTACCTTTTTTTTTTTTTTTTTTTTGGTGGGGGGGATTACATTCTCCAGTGGCTAAGAAAGGATAAGTGGCTGGGCGCGGTGGCTCAAGCCTGTAATCCCAGCACTTTTGAGAGGCCGAGGCGGGTGGATCATGAGGTCAAGAGACCATCCTGGTCAACATGGTGAAACCCCGTCTCTACTAAAAATACAAAAAATTAGCTGGGCGTGGTGGTGCATGCCTGTAATCCCAGCTACTCAGGAGGCTGGGCAGGAGAATTGCCTGAACCCAGGAGGCGGAGGTTGCAGTGAGCCAAGATCACGCCATTGCACTCCAGCCTGGGTAACAGGAGCGAAAACTCCGTCTCAAAAAAAAAAAAAAAAAAAAAAAAAGTAAAAAAGAAAAAGGATAAGTGAGGTGCAGTGGCTCATGCCTGTAATCCTAGCACTTTGGGAGGCCAAGGTGGGCAGATCATTAGAGCTCAGGAGTTTGAGACCAGACTGGCCAACATGGTGAAACTGTCTCTACTAATACAGAAATTAGCTGGTCGTGGTGGTATGTACCTGTAATCCCAGCTACTTGGGAGGCAGAGGCAGGAGGACCACTTGAACCCAAGGGGGTGGAGGTTGCAGTGAGCCAAGATCATGCCACTGCAGTCCAGGCTAGGAAACAGAGTGAGACTGTCTCAAAAAGAGGAAAAAAAAAAAGCTAAGTGGAAAGTAAGTTTTTTCATCATGTTAGCCAGGTGGGTCTCCAACTCCTGATCTCAGGTGATCGGCCCACCTCGGCCTCCCAAAGTGCTGGGATTACAGGCATGAGTCACTAAACCCAGCCAACCTTCTATCAGTTATGCTTTTGGTGCCATATTTAAGAAACCATTGCCTAAACCAAGGTGACGAAAATTTACATGTGTGTGTTTTTATGAGTTCTATAGTTTTTGCTCTTTTATTTCAGTCTCTAATCCCCTTTGAATGAATTTCTGTGTTTGGTGTGAGGTAGGGAATAACATCAAGTTACAGATAAGGAAACAAACACCAAGTGGTTATGTCACTTGTCTGTGGTTATATAGCCAGTCAGTGATGTAGTTGAGAATTTGTACCCAGGCCATTGGGATCTCAGTCAGCTCCTAACCCCTAACTTGCTCTCAGAGTTAGAATAAGAATCCTTGAGTTTCATTCCCAGTCAGCTGCCAGTGCTCTTCTCTGTCTTCATGGTTTCTTCCAGCTTTAGTTTGCTCTCAGTACCAAGACTGTACAATTCCCTGGTCTTTCCTGAAGCAGGCCCTATCCCAGGAGTATGTACCAGGAATTATGTAGCAACTGAAAACAGTGTCCTCAGGGTCCCCTATGTCCCCAGGGAGCAGGCCAGACCCATAAAGCTTTGTTGTTTTCATTATCTAGAAACAAAAAGCAAGAGTAGGAGAATTCTCAGGAGTTCTCTTTCCTTCTGATGAAAGAACATGAACATCCTCATGAGTCAGCTGCTAATGCATTGTGTCCACCCGGGCTCTGCTTTTCTGCACAAGTCCCCAAAGCCCCCTTGCTTTTCTCTGTATTGTGGATGATACACTTTTTACATTAGCTCAGAGCCATTCTCAAGCCTGTCTGGGGACCTGGGTATCTGTTGTCCTCAGTGGTTCCTGTGGATACCAGCCAAGTATCCCTGGGGGGAACAGATTATTGGTATTAGGGTAGAAGAGGTTCTACCATCCCTTCTTGTCCTTCTGCCCCACCGCCACTATCGCTATTGCATACAACTCACACCATTGCGTTGGGCTTCCTGTGTTTGGGTGTGCCCTGCTATATATATATATATATATATATATATATATATATATATTTTTTTTTTTTTTTTTTGATATGTAGTCTCACTCTGTCACCCAGACTGGAATGCAGTGGCGTGATCTCTGCTCACTGCAACCTCTAACTCACAGGTTCAAGTGATTCTCCTATCTCAGCCTCCCAAGTAGCTGGGATTACAGGTGCGTGCCATGACACCCAGGTAATTTTTTTATTTTTAGTAGAATCAGGGTTTCACCATGTTGGTTAGGCTGGTCTTGAACTCCTGACCTTGTGATCCACCTGCTTTAGCCTCCCAAAGTGCTGGGATTAGAGGCATGAGCCACGGCCTTTGGACGTGTCCTGCTATAATTTCTGTAAGTTATGTATTACCTGAATTAGGCCATCCTTTATTCATCCTATATTGGAATGCTCTGGTTAAAATGAAATTTCTGCCAGTCACAGTGACTCACACCTGTAATCCTCAGCACTTTGGAAGGTCTAGGCAGGCGGATCACCTGTGGTCAGGAGTTTAAGATCAGCCTGGCCAACATGGTGAAACACTATCTTCACCAAAAATACAAAAATTAGCTGGGCATGGTGGCATGTGCCTATAGTCCCAGCTACTTGGAAGGCTGAGGCAGAACTGCTTGAAGAGATGGAGGCTGCAGTCAGCTGAGATTGTGCCATCGCACTCCAGCCTGGGCAACAGGGCAAGACGGTCTCAAAGGACAAAACAAAAACAAAAACCTCAAAATTCTCTTAAAATAACATTTATTTGTTCTTAAGAGACTGTATTCAAGGCAGCAAACTGAGTTGTGGATTTTTTTTTTAATTGAGAGTCTTGTTCTGTTGCCCAGGCTGGTGTGCAGTGATGTGATCTTGGCTCACTGCAGCCTCGACCTCCTGGGCTCAAGCAGTCTTCCTGCCTCAGCCAAGTAGCTGGGACTTTAGGGATATGCCACCATACCCAGCTTACTTTTTGTAGAGATGGGGTTTCATCATGTTGCCCAGGCTGGTCTTGAACTCCTGAACTCAAGCTTTCTGCCTGCCTAAGCCTCCCAAAGTGCTGGGATTCCAGGCATGAGCCACTACACCCAGCCTGGTCAGTTATTCTTATTTTTCTCTAAAAATTAGCGAATACACAGATGGGGTTCTATCTATCTATCAATGAATGACAAGAGTCTGGCTCTGGTCCAGGCAACCATGCAGTGGCACCATCTTGACTCACTGCAACCTCTGCCTGCCTCCCAGGTTTAAGCAATTCTCCTGCCTCAGCCTCCTGAGTAGCTAGGATTATATAGGCACTTGCAACCATGCCCAGCTTTTTGTATTTTTAGTAGAGATGGGGTTTCACCATTTTGCCAGGCTTGTCTTGAATTCTTGACCTCAAGTGATCTGACCACCTTGCCTCCCCAAAGTGCTGGGATTACAGGCGTTAGTCCATCATACCTAGCCTGGTTCTTCTTTTTAAATGTGGCTACAAAATATAAAACTGTTTCCAGTCATCCTTGTATTGATATTTTTTTTTCTGGTGGGAGCAAGCATCCTAGCATCTTTGTATTATACATTAATTAATAACAAATGAGAGGGTTTTATGTTGCCCAAGGCCAGGACAACAGGCCTGAGCCACCACAACTCCCTATTTATTTTTTTGAGACAGGGTCTTACCCTGTCACCCAGGATGGAGTACAGTGGTGCGATCTCAGCTCACTGCAACCTCTGCCTCCTGGATTCAAGGGAATCTTGAGTCAGCCACCTTAGTAGCTGAGACTACAGGTGTAGGCCACCACATCAAGCTAATTTTTGAAATTTCTTTAGTAGAGGTGGGTTTCACCATGTTGCCCAGGCTGGTCTTCATCTCCTGAGTTCAAGGAATCTTTCTGCCTTGGCCTCCCAAAGTGCTGGGATCACAGGGGTGAGTCACCACACCCAGCCTATTATACCCTTATTATGTCACATACAGATCAGAGGACCTGTATTACCTTTGTCCTTTGGTACTCAGGCATGCTCAATCTTGGCATATGTATAAACAGAGCTCTCTCGAGTTTTTTTTTTTTAACAAGACTTACATTGTTCTAGTATGAGCTTTGCTTCTTTACAAGGAGACAGATTGTCTGGAGGAGCAGGGAATGGGTGTGGCAACATGGAGATTGTTGATCTCTTGTGTAACCATCTCTGGCTGTGGTCACGGTAATCAGGGAGTTTCTGATTTCCCACACTCCTGCGGTGCACTCCGGAGAACACTTCACTCATCTCATCTCCTTGATAAGGTTCTCCAATACTTGAGAGCTCTTATTCTTTGCAACATGAGATAAGAACCCTGTTTGCTTTGCCTTGACTCATTCCTAATCAATGCAAATTAACCCTGCAGCCCAGTGCTACAGATACCAAGGGGCTAGGAGGCAGCTCCCTCTCCTGCACGGCAGAAGCCATCAACAGGTACAAGAAGATAATCATTTGAAAGGTTCTGGCCAGGCACAGTGACTCACACCTGTAAGCTCAGCATTTTGGAAGGCCAAGATGGAAAGACTGCTTGAGCCCAGGAGTTCGAGACCAGCCTGGGCAACAAAGTGAGACACCATCTCTCCAATAATAATAATAATAATTAGTCACATGGTGGCAGGCACCTGTAGTCCCAGCTACTCTGGAAGCTGGCATGGGAGAATCCAATCGCTTTAACTCAAAAGGAGGTCAAGGTGGCAGTGAGCCATGTTTGTACTACAACACTCCAGCCTGGGTGACAGAGCAAGACCCTGTCTTTACAAAAAAAAACGGCCGGGCATGGTGGCTCATGCCTGTAATCCAAGAACTTTGGAGGCCAAGGTGGGCGGATCACCCTGAGGTTGGGAGTTCAAGACCAGCCTGACCTCCTTGAGGTCAGGCCCAAGTGATCCTCTTACCTCAGCCTCCCAAGTAGCTGGGACTACAGGCTTTGAATATATATATTCAAAATAATATATATATTTTGAAACTTAAAAAATAAAAAATAAAAAGCAAAAAAAAAAAAAAAATTATGGAAGGCCTTGTCCATATCCACACATGACTAACGATTAAACTAGGAAGAGTTGGGTTTCAAAAGCTTGGAATGCTTTCTGCATTCCAAGCTGGCCGGGTTCAGGAGCTCATGCCTGTAATCCCAGCACTCTGGAAAGCACTCCAGCTTGGGTGACATAGCGAGACTCCATCTCAAAAAAAAAAGGCTGGTAGGCACATCACCTGAGGTCAGGAGTTTGGAACCAGCCTTGGTTAACATGGTGAAACTGTCTCTACTAAAACTACAAAATTAGCTAGGCAGGGTGGCATGCACCTGTAATCCCAGCTACTTGGGAGGCTGAGGCAAAACAATCACCTGAACCCGTGAGACGGAGGGTGCAGTGAGCCGAGATTGAAGCACTGTATTACAGCCTGGGCAAAAAGAGCAAAACTCCAACTCAAAGAAAAAAAAAAAGAGTCACACAAATTCTCTCAGGGGAAATGGATGCATGCACACTGATGCAGGGTTTCACAGCTAGCAAAGCCCTCCTAAAGGGTTTTATCTACTTATCACAATACTGTGAAACAGGTATGATATTCTTCTGCAGAGGAAGAAAAAAAAAATTAGCTTCAGAGAAGTTGCATTTTCCCTAAGGTTATAGCTGACACAGGGCCTCAATCCCTGGTTGAGCTCCAGGTCTTTTTTCCCTAACTGCTTTTTTTTTTTTGAGATCGAGTTTTGCCCATTACCCAGGCTGGAATGCAATGGCATGATCTTGGCTCACTGCACCCTCCACCTCCCAGGGTTCAAGCAATTCTCCTGCCTCAGCCTCCTGAGTAGCTAGGCTTATACCACACCCAGCTAATAATATATATATATTTGTTTTGTTTTTTTTGAGATGGAGTTTCGCTCGTTACCCAGGCTGGAGTGCAATGGTGCGATCTCGGCTCACCGCAACCTCCGCCTCCTGGGTTCAGGCAATTCTCCTGCCTAAGCCTCCTGAGTAGCTGGGATTACTGAGTAGCGCAACCGTGCCCAGCTAATTTTTTGTATTTTTAGTAGAGACGGGGTTTCACCTTATTGACCAGGATGGTCTTGATCTCTTGACCTCATGATCCACCCTCCTCGGCCTCCCAAAGTGCTGGGATTACAGGCTTGAGCCACCGTGCCCGGCCTTAATATTATATTTTTAAGAGAGATGGGGTTTCTCCATGTTGGTCAGGCTGGTCTCAAACTTCCAACCTCAGGTGATCTGCCCGCCTTGGCTTCCCAAAGTGCTGGGATTACAGGTGGGAGCCACTGTGCCATGTGTTTTGCTTTTTGAGACAGGCAGTCTTGCTCTGTCACCCAGGCTGGAGTATGGTGGCAGGATCTCAGCTCACTGCAACCCCCTCTGGCTCCTGAGCCTTACCTCAGCCTCCCAAGTAGCTGGGACTACAGGTGGCACCACCGTGAGCAGCTAATTTGTTTCACTAAGTTTGTTTGCTTGTGTGATTTTGCTATGTTGGCCAGGCTGGTATTAGACTCCTGTTAAAGTGATCTGCCTCCCTCAGCCTCCCAAAATGTTGGGATTACAGGCCTGAACCACTGTGCCCGGCCAACAAGTTTTCTTCTTTTGAGACAGGGTCTCTGTTACCCAGGCTGGAGTGCAGTGGTGTGATCTCAACTCACTGCAACCTCACCCTCAGGGGGCTCAAGCAATCCTCCGACCTCAGCCTCCCAAATAGCTGGGACTATAGTTGAGTATCACGACACCTGCTAATTTTTGTGTATTTTACAGACATGGGGTCTCATTATGTTGCCCAAGCTGGTCTCAAAGTTCCTGGGCTCAATCGATCCTCCCACTTTGGCCTCCCAAATTGTTGGGATTACAGGCATGAACCACAGCACCTGGTCCATGACTTTTTAAAATTACATGTGAGGCCGGGCGTGGTGGCTCACGCCTGTAATCCCAGAACTTTGAAAGTCCAAGGCAGGCAGATCACCTGAGGTCAGGAATTCGAGAACAGCCTGGCTAACATGGCAAAACCCCATCTCTACTAAAAATACAAAAAAAAAAAAAAAAAAAAAAAAGCTGGGCGTGGCAGCACACGCTTCTAGTCCCAGCTACTCCAGAGGCTGAGGCAGGAGAATCACTTGAACCCAGGAGGCAGAGGCTGCAGATCGAGCCACTGCACTCCAGCCTGGGCATCAGTCTCAAAAAGAAAAAAAAAAATTATATGTTGACTGTAGGCTAAATCCTGACCAGTCTTATATAAGTCTTACGGCCTCATACAAGGAATGAAATGGGTGGGACTGAGAGAAAGGGAAGGAATTCCAAGAGGACAGTGAGAAAGGGGTGCAATTATGCTAAGAGCCTTACCTTGTATTCTCTCTAGACATTCTTTTGGCTTAGGTTGTTCTCTGTGTCCTAGGCTCAAGCGATCCGGCCGTGACTTCCCAAAATGCTGGAGTTAGAAGCATGAGCCACCATGCCTGGCCTATTACCCTTCTCTATGTCTGACAGAACAGAGTACAAGGAAAAATGGAAAGGGCATGTGGGAGTCACCCCAGGCTCTAACAACCACTCACCTCTCCCCCAGCACCCTGTGCTCCAGGTAGGTGTCAAGCCATCAATCCTCTTAAGAGCAGGAGTTTCACAAAGATGGGGACAGAAAGCAGGCAGTGTTCACTCTCCTTCCTACCATCTCCACTGGTACATTTGTTGCTTAAAAGCACAAAGTTGAAATCTTGCCCCGGCCACTCACAGGCTGTCACTTTTAAACTACGTGAGGTTAAATTCATTTAACCTCTTGCAGCTCAGGACTGCTTGAAATAACAGCAGCCATACCCTTTATTAACATTCTATGGATTAAATAGGCTAACATCGGTAAGTACATAATAGTTTGGTAGCTCTTGGCAATACCAGGCAGCTGAAAAATGTGGAAAATCTCTATGAACTGATACGGGATGATTTCCAGTGCTGAATATACGAGGTAATAGTAATGTACCAACGTGATACTTCAATTTGTGTGGTTATGTAAAAGAATATCATTTTCCTAGGAGACTTATACTTTGTTACTGTGTGTGCAGAAAAAGCAGGTGAGGCAGAACCGTGGAGAATCCAGATGAAAGGCCGTCTGGGAGCTGACCACACTGCACTTTCCAGAATGATGAAAACTTGTCTCAAAAAAAGGTTAAAAGGAAAAGAAACTGGTAGTCCTTCGTTTTATGATAAGCTTGTATTTTCTGGCAGGAAGATAAATCTCAATGCTTGATCTCTGAGCATGCAGCTCAAGTGTTGGCCTTGACATGACCTAAGCAGAGCAATTTGGCCTATTTAATAAAAAGGCACTGGAGCTTGCAGTCACATTTATTAGAAAAATATTCTCCTTTGGAAATTCCTTTCTTGAAGATTGGATACAGGGCGTTGTTCTTTGTTTTTATCTATGTTCTTTCTGTTTTTATCTAATTCTCCTTCATGTGGCAGGCGGCCAGGTAGTCCGGATCTTCACAGGCAACAGACGGCCCAGTTCCCTGCTGACCCAGCAGAGCATGGCCAGGCAAGGCTGCAGCGTGACACCCGCCTGGGGAAATGCGACACTGGAACTCCTCAGCAGCCACCACAGCCATCCAGTCTGTCTGTGGGAACTCGCATTTCACCTTTTCTTCACAAACTTCTTTCTGGAAGCATTGGGATTTAAGCGTCTCCGCCCAGCTCCCAAGGTGCTGTCCCGGAGCTGCAGTATGGCTGAGCGGCTAGAGATGTCATTCTCTACGAAGGGTGACACCCCAGCGATGTAGTCGGGGTCAAACACGTTGGTTTTCTGCCTGGCCTTTCGGGAGAGTCGTAGCTGGGGGAAACGCTGATCCTCGGTGAGATAGGGGTTGATGGCATATTTGCCCCCTTTGGGAGTGGGAAGCGAATACTGGAAATAAAACAAGGAATGGCAGTTACAAGAAAGGAATCCACAGTCACACAAGGCCACAGCTGATAAGGTACAGCCGACCTTGCGGATCCTGATGACAGTGCATGGTAACTGTGGTGACACGCAGCTGCCTCCCACCTGATTCTCACCTTAACTCACACATGAAACACGGAACATGGTATTTTTGACTCAGCTAAAGACAATACAGAAATAGAAATAAAAAACATTTCCAGTGTGTATTTATACACACATGTACATAATTCCTAGCTCTGTCCATTGGAGCCAAGATGCAGTGACACCCCAGGACAACAAGCACACCCAGTCCCTGAAACTTTACTTCTAAAAGCCATCCTACATGAAAAACCAGAGGTCCCGAGAGAAATGGTGGATCCTGGGGCACAGGCAGAAGATGGCTAAGAGTCTACGAACATCTTGTTGTGCCAGAAAGTTGTGTTCAAAGAATACCTGGGATCTGTCAAAAGAACACAGGAGCCAGCTGGAAAGGGCTCCCACTGGCCACACATGGCACAGTGTGAGGCTCAAAATGACAGCAACAGATCACAACCTTCAGACTGAAAAAAAAAAAATCCACAAGACTACACTCATAGAAATAAATAAATGGGAATAAAAGGAAAGTTCCTCTTTATAGTGGAACACCAAGACATAAACACAGAAAGAATGATAGAAGTCACCATTTGGTGGCCAGGCACGGTGACTCACACCTATAATCCCAGCACTTTGGGAGGCTGAGGCGGGTGGATCACAAGGTCAGGAGTTCAAGACCAGCCTGGTCAAGATGGTGAAACTCCATCTCTACTAAAAACAAAAATGAGCCGGTAAGGTGGCAGGTGCCTGTAATCACAGCTACTTGGGAGGATGAGGCAGGAGAATCGCTTGAACCCAGGGGACGGAGGTTGCAGTTAGCTGAGACTGTGTACTACACTCCAGCCTGGGTGACAGAGTAAGACTCCATCTCAAAAAAAAAAGAAATCGACATTTGACAATCATGACTTTAATAACCGTTCAAGGAACTTAAGTTCAACGAAAAATAACATATACATAGTCTGAGTCTCTTTCTACAAATAATTAATTATAAATAACTTTACAGTGGATGAAGGTGGCAGAAGGCACTGAACCAAGTGATCAAAGTCAGTATCACCAGTAAATCACCCAACTAGTTATCATTTACTCTCTGAAACGATGCCCTGAGCACACCTCAACATTCCTTCTGGGGTGTTCCTGCCAAAAATGCATAGACTCAATCTCAACTAAATCCCACGGAAATACCAGACACACCAAGGGGAGGGACATTCTACAAAGAAACGGGCTCATACTCTTAAAAAATTTCAAGGTCATCAAACACAAGACTGAGAAAGGACCCCAGCCGAAAAAAGATGAGATGACAAAATGCAACATGTTATCCTAGAGTGGATTCTGGACCCAAATCCCCTTTTGTTAGAAAGGAAATTTGTGGAACAACTCGCCAAATCTGAACTTGCGTCTGCAGATGACACCACAGCAATGCTGACTTGTGGATTTTGATAATTATACTGTGGTCACATAAAACAAAGTCCTTGTTTCAAGGTAAAGGGGCATTATGTATACAGTTTACTCTCAGATGGTTCAGGGAAAAAAAATGTACATGGATAGAGAATCCCTGCTACTTGGGAGGCTGAGGCAGGAGAATTGTTTGAACCCACGAGGTGGAGGTTCAGTGAGCCAAGATCACGCCACTGCATTCCAGCCTAGGTGACAGAGTGAGACGCTGTCTCAAAAATAAAAACAGGTCGGGCGCAGTGGCTCACACCTGTAATCCCAGCACTTTGGGAGGCCAAGGTGGGCAGATCACTAGGTCAGGAGTTTGAGACCAGCCTGGCCAAGATGGCGAAACCCAGTCGCTACTCAAAATACAAAAATTAGCCACGTGTGGTGGCGGGCACCTGTAATCCCAGCTACTGGGGAGGCTGAGGGAGGGGAATCACTTGAACTCAGGAGGCAGAGATTGCCGTGAGCTAAGATTGTGCCCCTGCACTCCAGCCTGGGCGACAAGAGCAAGACTGTCTCAAAAAAAAAAAAAAAAGGAATTGTTTGTACTGTTTTATAACCATAAATTGAAAGAAAAAAGGTTCTTCTCATGCATGCAGGGTTATTTTGCTGCTGGCAAAAGCCAGTGCCACTCCTTCGTCCCCCAATCTTTCCCTCCTGATTCTCAGCGTCAGCGGCTGCTGTATCCAGCCCATCCAGCCCTCTCTTCTGTGCCATGTTTTCTACACCCCTTCCTCTCTAGGTCATGGGCTTCCGGAGACCTGGCCCATCCTTTACCTTCTGCACAGATCTAAACCTCTGCCTTCCCCTGCAATTCATGCAATTCATGAGCCACAACTGCAGACCGGTCACTTACTCATTAGATAGCATTTGTCTCTCTCTCTCCCAACTCCGTTTTGGTACCTAGGTCACACAGGCTTTCAATCCTGCATCTTCCAGAAACGACTAGACTAGGTTCTCTTTTGTCCTTTCTGTTCTTTCTGATTCTGGCATTGAGAGGGGGGTGGGGAGAGGCACCACTTACCCGGAGCCCACGGGGGTTCAGCACTTTGGGGTTGCGGGAGAAGTGCATGTGCAGGGTGCCGTCATCACTGACGGTCACGGACACTTTCTTCAGGGTCTTGTTCCCACAGTGTGAACAGAACACTCGGCTCATGTCAGAGGTTGTCCTGGGAGACACAGAAGGAGATGTTCTGTACCAAAGCCACAAGCAGCAAACACTTCCCCAGAGCACAAGGTGGGTCTCAGGCCTCAGGAGAAGAAAAGGGCTGAACCACACCACATGTCAGAGAGACAGAGGCCACTGAGCCTCGTGCTGAAGCTGTCCGCAAATGGCTGCCACATCCCTCCGAGGGTGCAAATAAACCCCATGAGGAGCAGACAAAGAAGCGTGAAAGTGAATAGGATGCAGTTAGGTGAATCCCAAACCCTTCCTACACACCGCCAGGCTCTGTTCTGTAGGGCTCATCTCACTCCTCCTGGGAGGATGGCACCATCTCCATTTTACGGATGGGGAAACTCAGATAAGTGACGACAGCTTGCTCAAGGTCACCCAGCTGGCCCATGGCAGATAAACCCAGTCAGTCTGGCTCCAGAATCAATGCCCTTCATATCACAGCACTTTCTCCAAGGGTGCCTCATTATACCTACCACGAGCTACCTTGTCTCCAAATGTCAGCCTGGGTATTAACTCAGGAGTGGCTCTGGAGGCAGCAGAGTGTATTTATCAGTGAGTCGGGAACCACTAACACTGCCATGGCTGAAGTAAGCCCGGGTGCTGAGGGCACACCCAAGGCTTCCCTGCCTATGCACTCAGGCACCCCCAGGGGACCCTGGACAGGAGAAAGCTGCTGCTGTCAACGGTACAGCCGTAGCCCAGGTCCCTGTCCTTCAGGAGCTCTCCATCAGTTCCCAACGGTCAAGACACACGATCTGGGTGGAACAGCAGGAGAGGCCAGAGGCCCTACCCGAAATCTTGTAAGTGAACTAAGCACCTCCTCACAAGTGCTGGGGCCTCATTATTTTGTACAACAAACTGTGCAGTCACAGGGCTAATCTGACAAGAATAAAGAACACTCCCAAGTGTTTCTAAGAATTGAGTGTTAATTTGGCGACTTTAGTGCTTCTGTAACAAAGGATGCTGAAAAAAAGGGAATTTATTTATTTATTTATTTGAGAGTCTTGCTCTGTCGCCCACGTAGGCTGGAGTGCAATGGTGCAATCTTGGCTCACTGCCACCTCTGCCTCCTGGGTTCAAGTAATTCTCTTGCCTCAGCCTCCCGAGTAGCTGGGATTACAGGCACATGCCACCACCACATCTCGGCTAATTTTTCTATTTTTAGTAGAGACAGGTTTTACCATGTTGGTCAGGCTGGTCTCAAACTCCTGACCTTGTGATCCACCCGCCTCAGCCTCCCAAAGTGCTAGGATTACAGGGTGAGCCACCGCACCCAGCCCCAAAAATAAAATTTTATGAAGCCAAGAGCTTTACTGTCATGAGCCTGAAACAGCAAAATGACAGGAAGCTTTAGAAGAAGGTACAGGCAGCTCTCAGTAGTGACGGGCTGTCACTGGCAGAGCCACAGTGGTTGGCAGAGCCTGAGTGCTGGGTTATGCTCAGGCCTTCAGGGAATGAGGCTTCACAGAGGCAACTCTCCCTGCCCACTGGAAGAGCTAGGGACCTAGTGAGGCACCTCAGATGATTTAGAAAGTTCCTTATGGGCCTCTAAAGCAAGGGCACCACCAGATGATCTACGTGATGCCCCCCAGACCCAGCCTGAGCCTGCAGAATGGCAGATACCACCCCAGAGCAAGTCCACAGGCCACCCTCCACGAGCAAGGCTGAAGCAGAGGCTCTTCCAAGCCAACCAGATGGTCTCCAGGGTCCCGGAGCCATCCCTACAGAACGGCAGCCCCCACCACAGGAACAAACTCAAGAAAAGCAACAAGAAGGCAGTGGTCAAGAAACTAACAGTTCACCCTCTCGACATGCATGCTGCTTGTGTCGCATACCAGTCCTTGACTGTCTTCCTAGTTCCTTACAACCATCTTCTCAATCTTTTTACCGATATGATAAGGCCGGGCGTGGTAGCTCACACCTGCAATCCCAGCTTTTTTTTTTTTTTTCTTTTTTTGAGACGGAGTTTCGTTCTTGTTACCCAGGCTGCAGTGCAATGGCGCGATCTCAGCTCACCGCAACCTCTGCCTCAATCCCAGCTCTTTGGGAGGCCAAGGCAGGCGAATCACTTGAGCTGAGACATTTGAGACCAGCCTGGCCAACACAGTCAACCCCGTCCCTACCATAAATACAAAAAAATTAGCAACATGGCGGCGGGTGCCCTGTAGTCCCAGCTACTCAGGAGGCTGCAGCAGGAGGATCACTTGAACCCGGCAGGCAGAGACTGCAGTGAGCCTAGATTGTGCCACTGCACTCTAGGCAACAGAGTGAGACTCTGTCTCAAAAAACAAAAACAAGAATCTGGGCCTGGCTCAGTGGCTCATGCCTATAATCCCAGCACTTTGGGAGGGAGGTGGATCATGAGGTCAGGAGATCAAGACCACTCTAGCAAATATGGTGAAACTCTACAAAAAATTAGCCAGGCATGGTGGCACATGCCTGTAGTCCCAGCTACTCGAGAGGCTGAGGCAGGAGAATCGCCTGAACCTGGAAGACGGAGGTCGCAGTGAGATCGTGCCATTGCACCCCAGCCTGAAGAGTGAAACTGTGTCTCCAAAAAAAAAAAAAAAAAAAAAAAAAAATCTGATAGGCGGGTACCTCACACCTATAATCCTACCACTTTAAGAAGCTGAGGTAAGAGGATTGTTTAAGGCCAGGAGTTCAATACCAGCCTGGGCAACAGAGTGTACCTAATCTCAAAGACAAAGAATCTGAAACACAGGGAAGTAAATCAGCTTTTACAAAATCACATAGGCAGCAGGACCCAAAATCCGGATTTGAATCTATGTACTCCTATTTTTGTAATAAAAAATCTCTCAAGCATGAAGCAGATAGAAGAACACAACAAACCCCCATGTATCCATCACCCCCCAGCTATAAAAATTCTCAATTTGCCAAGGCACGGTGGCTCACGCCTGTAATCCCAGCACTTTGGGAGGCCGAGGCAGGTGAATCACGAAGTCAAGAGATCGAGACCATCCTGGTCAACATGATGAAACCCCGTCTCTACTAAAAATACATAAAATTAGCTGGGCATGGTGGCATATGCCTGTAATCCCAGCTACTCAGGAGGCTGAGGCAGGAGAATTGCCTGAACCCAGGAGGCGGAGGTTGTGGTGAGCTGAGATGGCGCCATTGCACTCCAGCCTGGGTAACAAGAGTGAAACTCTGTCTCAAAAAAAAAAAAAACAAAAACCTCTCAATTCATGGCCAGTCTTGTTTCATCTCCACCCCTACCCACTCCTTCTACTTGTGGATTATGTCAAAGCAAATCCCAAACTCTCCATGGCCAAACATTTTAGTATGTATCCCTAAAGAATGAGGCTTATTGTTCCAAAACTCATGTCCCTAACCCTATGCCACTGAGAGAAGGTGGGAGGTCACTGGAAACCTCCGTCCCCAAGTTCTCAGTGCCCTGGTGGAGACAGACCCCAGGGCCTAGAGGAATGACAAGGTGAAAGAAACACACATACATAATACAGGGCTTCTCTTTAAACAACTCTGTAGAACAGGAAGAGTGGGCCAGGCACAGTGGCTCCTACCTGTAATCCCAGCACTTTGGGAGGCCAAGGTGGATGGATCATTTGAGGTCAGGAGTTCAAGACCAGCCTAACCTACATGGTGAAACTCTGGCTCCACTAATACAAAATTTAGCTGGGTGCAGTGGTACGGGCCTGTAGTCCAGCTACTGGGGAGGCTGAGGCAGGAGTATCACTTGAACCCGGAGGCAGAGGTTTCAGTGACCGCACCCCAGCCTGGGTGACAGAGCGAGACTCTGTCTCAAAACAAAGAAACAGGAAGAGTGTTCCACAGAGGCCACTGGGGCCAGGTCACCAGCTACGTACTTGAAACAGCCGTGGCAGCGCAAGATGTAGCTCCGGGCCTCGCGGATCAGCATGCCGTTCACCGCCAGCACGTGCAGCCCCAGCTGCAGCAGAACATTCTACAACAAGTTGAAGATGGAAATAACTCAATTTTCTTTTCACATTAATTTTGTAATCAGTTAGGGGAACTTCACAAACCCTGCTTTGCCCATATTCCTTGGCTTTTGCTAAGGAAACAGCCTGGGAGGCCTCTCAAGATGTGTAAACGAGGACAAGGACCCAGGTGTCTTTCTACCACCACCCTGGAGCCTGCCATCATCATTTTCTGTGACCTGTCACTAATCAACACTCTCAACAGACATTTATTTTGTCTGGGCCAAATATACTCATTTCTCTAAGAACCTGACTGACCACATGATGTTATATATGCAGAAAAAATATATATACTAAACAGCAAATATTTAATGTACTACTATATAACAGGCCAGGCACAGTGGCTCATGCCTCTAATCCCAGCACTTTGGGAGCCTGAGGCGGGCGGATCACCTGAGGTTGGGAGTTCCAGACCAGCCTGACCAACATGGAGAAACCCTGTCTCTACTAAAAATACAAAATTAGCCAGGCGTGGTGGCACATGCCTATAATCCCAGCTACTCAAGAAGCTGAGGCAGGAGAATCACTTGAACCCAGGGGTGGAGGTTGTGATCAGTTGAGATCACGCCATTGCACTCCAGCCTGGGCAACAAGAGTGAAACTCTGTCTCAAAAAAGAAAAATGTAGGAGACAACAAATGTTGTCACTGTATCACGTGATTTGTCTAGTCTCTAAGCAAAACTAAAAATCACCAAAGGGCACAAGTAGTTTCTAGAACCAGGAAAAGAAGCGATGCACAGCACCAGCTCTGTGTACGTCTGCACACCTCAGCAGCACCGCTGCTGATGACGTGTGTGACACATGGCCCAGGCCCACCCCACCCACCTGCATGGCGAAGTCTGTGGTCACGCAGCCAACCCGAACATCCTTGGGGACGTCGCACTGCTCCAGCTCCTGCCGGATCTGCTTGATGTTGCTGGGGGTTATCCAGCCACCAGCATCGTCATCGCTGTCATCTTTTCTGTCTTCAAACCCGTTTTCTTCCTCCTCCTCCTCACTTGGAACATCCTCACTTATGTCAATCTGAAACATAAACAGACGTTTCAAACTCCCAGCCCACAGGAGCAGTGGGAAGAAGCGTCGTCAGGGAAACTAGAAGTCAAGACCTCACCAGTAGCTCCTGCAGTTCATGATCGATGTTGGGCAGAGGGTTTCTCCAGAACAGGAAGGAACTAAATTCCAAGTTCTCAGGCTCACAAGCTGGGCGTCCTTTGTCTATTGTTTCTTGTGGGGGTTTAGGCTGAAATTAAAAGGAAAAATTTTAAAACCTGAAAATTCATCTGTAGCATCTCAGGTTACAGATGAAATCACATATGACATACAAGTCAGAACAGACAGGGCTGGACAAACTGTGTTACTGGTCCACGTAAATTTGGCTCCCTGTGAACAGATAACTTAGATGTGACATGGATCAGAAGAGAGCATGAAGAGCACAGCTTGTCTAAGAAATTACCTTGGAGGGCAGGTGGAAACCAGAAATGTGCAGAGGTGTTTCTGGGTGCTGAATTGACGAACTCACTTTAACCTTTGAAAAAACAAAAAACATATTTTACCCCTGGTTATCAAAATTAAAGATACCCCCTTTTTTTTTTGAGATAAAATCTTGCTCTGTTGCCCAGGCTGGAGGGCAATGGCACAATCTAGGCTCACCGCAACCTCTGCCTCCTGGGTTCAAGCAATTCTCCTGCCTCAGCCTCCTGAGTAGCTGGGACTACAGGCACGCACCATCATGCCCAGCTAATTTTTGTATTTTTAGTAGAGATGGGGTTTCACCATGTTGACCAGGATGGTCTCAATCTCTTGACCTTGTGATCCACCCGACTCGGCCTCCCAAAGTGCTGGGATTACAGGGGTGAGCCACCGTGCCCGGCCATGTTTGTTTTTTTTTTTTTTTTTTTTAGACACAGGGTTGCCCATACTGGTCTCAAATGCCTAGGCTCAAGTGAACCTCCTGCCTTGGCCTCCCAAAGCCCTGGCATAAGCCATGGCACCTGGCCAAAAAGAATTGTTTTTTACAAAATTATCATGTACAGATATATTTTTATTCTTTTTCCAAATTTAAACAACCTTTCCCAAAAACCTACAGATCAAAAGAGACTAATCAGGAGGCTGAGGTTGTAGGAATCACTTGGGCCCAGGAGTTCTGAGACCAGCCTGAGCAACACAGCTAGACCGTGGCTCAAGGTGAGTAAAAAAGGGACTGAGAGACATTTGCTAACTGTAATGTACGAACCTCAGTGGGATCCTGATCCAAACTCTTAACATTTACAAAACAACTGGGAAATGTGAACACTGACTGGATATTTGATATTAAGCATTACTATTAATTTCGGGTAGATGTAATGATGGCTTTGAAGTTTTTAAGAGTCTTGATCTTAAGAGACATACCAAGAAATATCTATCAGTAAAATGGCATACGATGTCTGAGTTTAGAATACTGAGGGCTGTGGATCACTGTAGATGAACACAGACTAGCTATGATATAACTGTGGAGGGGGATGATGGGGACCCCGGTTCCATTATACGAGTCCCTGTACTTTTGTGTATCTGATAGTTCCCACAATAAAAAGCTTTTAAAAACCCATCCTCTTGATTTACCTTCTGTGGTTCTTGTTTTAGGTGAGACACCCCAACAAACTCTGCTTCCAACTGGTATGTGAGCGCGAGCACTTGGATGTCCGTGGCAGAGAGGCTGGGGTAATCTCCTGTTTTCTTTGAAAACTCAGTTACTGTAAAACAAGAGATTTCCATCTTCAGTTAGAGGCAAAAAACAGTGACCTTGGATAACCAATGGAATTATCAAAAAACAATTTAGAAAGGCTCACTACGTCATGAAAAACCATAACACTTTCATCCATTTTCTGACCTTTTCCTATTTATGGTTCAAAAATTTGTATTCTCTACCACCAAGATTCGTGCTGAGTTAGGGTTACTGTAACATCCTTATCAAATGCAGAGGAAAAAGCAGAAAGTTGGCCAGGGCCAGGCACAATGGCTCACACCTATAATCCCAGCACTTTGGGAGGCCAAGGCAGGCAGATCACTTGAGGTCAGGAGTACAAGACCAGCCTGGCCAACCAGTCTCTACTAAAAATACAAAACGTATCTGGGTGTGGTTGTACGTGCCCGTAATCCCAGCTACTCAGGAGGCTGAGGCTGAAAAATCATTTGAACCTGGGAGGTGGAGGTTGCAATGAGCTGAGATCTGACCACTGCACTTCAGCCTGAGTGACAGAGTGAGACTCCTCAAAATAAATAAATAAATAAAAGTAAGCTGGCTGGGCGCAGTGGCTCATGCTTCACTTTGGGAGGCTGACATGGGCAGATCACTTGAGGTCAGGAATTCTAGACCATGTGGGTAACATGATGAAATCCTGTCTCTACTAAAAATACAAAATTTAGTGTGGTGGCCTGTGCCTGTAATCCCAGGTACTCAGGAGCCTAAGGCAGGAGAATTGCTGGAACCCAGGAGGTGGAGGCTGCAGTGGGCTGAGATCATGCCACTGCACTCCAGCCTGGGCAACACAGCAAGACTCAATCTCAAAAAAACAAAAAAAAATGTGTTTCAGATTTAGGAGCACTGTGGATTTCAGGTCCAGGATGCTCAACTTGTAATTTTAGTAGTTTATGAAAAAATAAAAAGAATGTGCTTAATGCATAGTAAATGGCAGCTGTTTGCTGTTATTCTTCACAGTCATCCATAATAAACACTTAAAACTTCCTGAAATTAACAGAAAGATGTCCTCTGCCACACTGGTATAAAGAACACCAGATATACTGCTCTTATTTCTTAAAAAACAGACAATCGCAGCAACGGAAATTTACTGTGCACTTACTGTATACTAGACGCTGCATTAAAAACTTTACCTGTTAATTCATTTCATCCTTTGCCAATCTTCAGAAGTACTATTAGCATGTCCTTGGAAAGATTTAGCAAGTTGGCAAAGATCACAAAGCTACTAAGATGGATAAGAAAATTGTAAAAATCACAGAGGAGGTAACATCATCTCCACTATCAGCCTCTAGCCTCTAAAATAATTCTAACCACTCTGAAGCCTTTCCTAGGTATTGCCTTGTTTCACAACAAGAGAACAACGATGACTCCTAAGCCAAGAGACAATTGCTTAATTTTCTTTTGAGATGGAGTCTTGCTCTGTTGCCCAGGCTGGAGTGCAGTAGCACAATCTTGGCTCACTGCAACCTCCACCTCCCAGGTTCTCCTGCCTCAGCAATTCTCCTGCCTCAGCCTCCCCAAGTAGCTGGAATTACAAGAGCACGCAACCATGCCCAGCTAATTTTGTATTTTTAGTAGAGATGGGGGGTTTTGTCAGGCTTGTCTCGAACTCCTGTCCTCGGTGATCCACCCACCTCAGGCTCCCAAAGTGCTGGGATTATAGGCTTAAACCACTGCACGTGGCCTAATTTTCTTACACATTTAATACAATGCCTAAAATCACTACCTTTATAAAAGACCTGCCAGGTGCAGATCTTTATATCCAGTTATCAGACTAATCTGAAAAGAAATGGATAAGGGATTATTAGCAAGAGATCCAAACTCCTAAATACAAATAAATCTACTGCGTATTTGCAAAGTGTTCGACACTGTGCTGACTGCCATATTCCTCAGTAAATGCTCACAGCAACCTTGGAGACAGATACTATTAATATTCCCATTTTGCAAATGAAGTAACTGAGGCAAAAATTTGAATGCTATGCCCAAAGGCATACAGCTAGTTACTGGCTGCCTCCAGACCCAGGAAGCCGCTCTCCCACCACGATCCCCTAGAAAGTGCTGGTTTTGGCAGGGCGTGGTAGTGGCTCACGCCTGTAATCCAAGCACTTTGGAGACCAAGGCGGGCGAATCACCGGAGGTCGGGAGTTCAAAACCTGCCTGACCAACATAATGAAACCCCGTCTTAAAAAAAAAAAAAAAAGAAAGAAAGAAAAGAAAAAAATTAAAAGAAAAAGAAAAGTGCTGGTTTTAAATCAACTGCTCTGATAAGGCAGCCAGACCCCATCTCGCACCCAAGTGGGTGCCATCTGCGCCCTGGACTACAGCTTTCCGTCAAAGCTGGGGCACAGGCACTCACCCAGCCGCACGTATTCCGGTAAGGGCTCCTTGAACCGCAGCTCGTAGGGCAGGACAGCGAGCCGCCTGCGCGTGGCCTTGTCCCGAATCTCAGTGACCACCTCCCGGATGGTGTAAATGTTCTTCCCGATGTCCTGCAAACAGACCGCCCCAGCTCAGACCCGCCCGCACCAAGTAACGCTCCGCTCGACTCAAGGCTCTCCCTGAGGGGCGGCCAGCCGAGATCTCTCTCGTCCAGGAAGGAGCTCCCCGTACCTGCAGAGCCGCATCCCGCAGGAAAGCCCCAGCGTCCGCCACAACGTGCTCCACGGGCGCCATGTTGGCTGAGTGAGCAGGGAGCGCGCAGGCGCACGGAGCTTGCGTCGGCTCCTAAGTCCCAGTCCAGGCCTCAGGGAAGTAGGAAGAACAGCCGCGACTTGGCTGCGCCTCCTGGCGGCAGCGCTAGCATCTTACGGCTCTGCCCGCGCGCATGCGCAGCGACGCCGCCCGCACACAGCGAGGTGTGGGCGGGCTCAAACCTTGGGGGATACCTGGGAAATCCGCTTCAGCGTCTAGGCCTTAGCGCCTTCTTTTCCTTTGAGGCTAAAACCTGCCAGGTGTAGTGGTGCGCACCTAGAGTCCCAGATATTTAGGAGGCTGAGGCGAAAGGACTGCCTGAGCCCAGGAATGTGAGACCAGCCTCCACAACATAGCGAGACCCCCATCTCGTAAATAAATGTAAAACATATATATATTAAAGATGGGATTTCACCATGATGGCCAGGCTGGTCTACGAACTCCTGATCTCAGGTGATCCACCCACCTCGGCCTCCCAAAGTGCTAGGATTACAGGCGTGAGCCACCTCGCCCAGCCTAAACCTATATATACTCTTATGGTTAAAAGTCAATCAATACAAATTACCTAATTTAGTTATCACAGCACTCCTATGAGACAGGTACTATTTTACAGACAAGGGATAGCTACCTAAGGCCACTAGGTCTAGCTGCCATGGTCAGTAGGTGGTGGAAATAATGTAACACCCAAACAAACTCATTCAGAGCCACTTTCTCTCTTTCTCCCTTTCTTTCTTTCCCTTTTTTTTTTTGGAGACAGGGTCTTTCTCTGTTGCCCCCAGGCTGGAGTGCAGTGACATGATCATAGCTCACTGCAACCTTCAACTCCCAGGCTCAAATGAGCCTCCCAGCCTCTTGAGTAGCTGGGACCACAGGCCCGCACCACCATGCCCAGCTAACTTTCATTTTTACTTTTGTAGAGATGAGGATCTCATGTTGCCCAGACTGGTCTCAAACTCCTGGGTTCAAACAGTCCTCCAGCCTTGGCCTCCTAAATGCTAGGATTACAGGTGTGAGCCACGGTGTCATCACTGAGCCACCTAATTATCCATTAACTGCTGCTTATATGCCCTCACTTCATTTTTTTTCTTTCACTTTTGAGAAAGCCCTCACTTCATTTTGAGCAACTTGAGGCCAGAGTCTGTCTAATTTGTCTTTATAGTCTCACCCTACCTGCCTCCCTAAGCAATGCATATAATTTGGTAGCAAATGATTCCTTGCTGAGCTGAACAGAAGGTATGTTTAATGACTTCTGGGTTCCCTTGCAAATCTGAAATTTCTTGATTACAAGATCTGGTGAATTTTGACTGAATGTTGACTTGGGTCTTCATCCAAACTTTCTTCATGAAGTCTTCACTCCAATTGTATTCCTCAATTGTAATTTATCTGTCCTACCCCAAAAATGCTTCAGGGCTTCTGAAGGTCCCCTTTCAGCAGTTACCCAAACTCAGTCTTTCTCTTTTTTTGGCTAGGGGTGGACTGAGTTTTGCTCTCATCACCCAGTCTGGAGTACAGCGGTGAGATCTGGACTCACTGCAACCTCCACCTCCCAGTTTCAACAATTCTCCTGCCTCAGCCTCCTGAGTAGCTGAGATTACGGGCATCCGCCACCATGCCTGGCTAATTTTTGTAATTTTAGTATTGATGGGGTTTCACCATATTGGCCAGGATGGTCTCAATCTTCTGACCTTGTGATTTGCCTGCTTCAGCCTCCCAAAGTGCTGGGATTACAGGCATGAGCCACCGTGCCTGGCCATCACAAAACTTTTTGGATACCACTCTGAAATGTCTGTGGTGTCTGGATCCCTCCACATCTACTCCCATAACGCAAATCAAGTTTTTATCTCTTGCCCAGAAAACAATTCCTTCAACTCTGCTACTCCTATCTCTCATTTCTTCTTCTACAACTGATCTCCCACATTGATGCAAAAGCAAAGGAAACGTGGGAATTGGACTCCGATATAAAGCAGGTTTATTGAAGTTGGTAACAATTGCTCTGTGAATCCTAGAATGAAGAAGAATGATCTAGGTCAATGGGTCTCAGATAGGTGGTCTTCGAACATTAGAATCACCTAGAGAACTTGTGAATACAAATGACTGGGTCTTATCCTCAGTTTCTGATTCAGTAGGTCTAGACAGGGCCTAAGAATCCCTCCCTCCCTCCCTCCCTCCCTCCCTCCCTCCCTTCCATCCTTCCATCCTTCCATCCTTCCCTTTCTTTTGAGATGGGATCTCACGCTATTGCCCAGGCTAGAGTGCAGTGGCATGACTACAGCAGCAGCCTTGACCTCCTGGCCCCAAGCAATCCTGCCTCAACCTCCTGAGCAGCTAGGGCTACAGGTGAGCACCACCACACCTGGTTAATTTTTTTATATCTTTTTCAAGTTGGGAGTATCACCAAGTTGCGCAGACTGGTCTCAAACTCCTGGGCTCAAGGGATCCTCCCACCTTGGCCCCGCAAAGTGCTGAGATTAAAGACGTTTGCATATCTGAGTTCCAAGCAGTGTTGATGCTACAAACTTGAAGGCCACACTTTGAGAACCACTGAGGTACAAGAATAGTCGGTAAGGCCAGGCGTGGTAGCTCATGCCTATAATCCCAGCACTTTGGGAGGCCAAGGTGGGTGGGTCACCTGAGGTCAGGAATACAAAACCAGCCTGGCCAACATGGTAAAACCCCATCTCTACTGAAAATTTAGCCAGGCGCAGTGGTGGGCACCTGTAATCCCAGCTACTTGGGAGGCTGAGGCAGGAGAATTGCTGGAACCCAGGAGCTGGAGGTTGCAGTGAGCCGAGATCATGCCATTGCACTTCAGCCTGGGTGACACAGTGAAACTTTGTCTCAAAAAGAAATAAATAAAAGGCCAGGCACGGTGGCTCACGCCTATAATCCCAGCACTTTGGGAGGCCGAGGTGGGTGGATCACAAGGTCAAGAGATCAAGACCATCTGGTCAACATGGTGAAACCCCGTCTCTACTAAAAATACAAAAATTAGCTGGGCATGGTGGCGCGCACCTGTAGTCCCAGCTACTCGGGAGGCTGAGGCAGGAGAATTACTTGAACCCAGGAGGCGGAGGTTGCCGCAAGCCGAGATCGCGCCATTGCACTCCAGCCTGGGTAACAAGAGCAAAACTCCATCTCAAAAAAAAAATTAAATAAATAAATAAAAAGGAAAAAAAAAGAATAGGAAAAAAAAAACCAGGCTTTGAGCTATTATTTTCTAGTAAACGCTAAGAATACTTACTAAAACAAAGCATTTCTTGACCCCTTTAGCTTCTGGAGTATAGTTTTATAGTATTTTAATCCCTTTTCTCTTTCCTTTTAACATTCTCCAAGCTCCCAAAACTTCAGAAGAACTCCACTTATTCAACAAATGTATATTGAGAGCTCATTTATACCATCATGAGCTACTTGATATAATAGCTACAAAGAAAATGATATTTTGTGTATTGTTGACGGGCAACTTCAGAGTGTATAACTTTGGAGTTGAGTCTCGAAAGACCACCAGGGCAAAGGCAGTGAGGTGTAAAAGTCAAAGGAGTGTTCAGATTGCTGGGGGCAGGTCCTGTGGGTAGCACAGGATATCTGGGGAAAGAGCCTCTCAGTGAAGTGATCTTTTGAGACAGTGTTTCAAAACTGCTGTTTTTTTAAAAAGGTGAAGAAATCTCTGGCTTACGCCTGTAATCCCAATACCTGGGTGGACGAAGTGACCTCAGGCAGATCACCTGAGGTCAGGAGTTTGAGACCAACCCGGGTAACATGGTGAAAACCTGTCTCCACTAAAAATACAAAAATTAGGCCAGGTGCAGTGGCTCATGCCTGTAATCCCAGCACTTTGGGAGGCCAAGGTAAATGGATTGCTTGAGCTTGGGAGTTGGAGACCCACCCAGACAACACAGTGAAACCCCATCTCTTGGCCAGGCGCGGTGGCTCACACCTGTAATCCCAGCACTTTGGGAGGCCCAGGCGGGCGGATCACCTGAGATCAGGAGTTCAAGACCAGCCTGACCAATATGGTGAAACCCCGTCCCTACAAAAAAAAAAATACAAAAATTAGCGCAGCACGGTGGTTCGTGCCTGTAGCCCCAGCTATTTGGGAGGCTGAGGCAGGAGAATTGCTTGAACCCAGGAGGCGGAGGTTGTGGTGAGCTGAGATCACACCACTGCACCCCACCCTGGGTGACAGAGTGAGACTTTGCCTCAAAAAAAAAGAAACCCCATCTCTTCTATAAATAGAAAAATTAGCCAGGTGCAATGGTGCACATCTGTAATCCTAGCTACTTGGGAGGCTGAGGCAGGAGAATCACTTGAATCTGAGAGGCAGAGGTTGCAATGGGCAGAGATTGCACTACTGCACTCTAGCCTGGGCAATACAGCAAGACTCTCAAAAAAAAAAACAACTCAAAAAATCATTAAGAAATAATGTGGTCAATTTTTCAGGATTTTCTGAGAGCTGTGTCATGGGCCATTGGTCACTCCTATTTGGCTCAGAAGAAACCTCTGCTGACCTTAGGTGCACTTCCTTTTTTTTTCTTTTCTTTTTTGTTTTTAGGTGCACTTCCTATGAGTTAGCCCTGCTCCACAAGAATAAGTACTGTTCAGTAAAAGATTGCTCTCTAAAAACACCAACAAAAAGAATAAATATCTTCAAATATTTTACAGAGTTTGACTCTTTTTTATGTTTTTTACGTTATGTTTTTGAGACAGAGTTTTGCTCTTGTTGCCCAGGCTGGAGTGCAATGGTGTGATCTCGGCTCACCTCCCAGGTTCAAGCAATTCTCCTGCCTCAGCCTCCGGAATAACTGGGCTTACAGGCACGCGCCACCACACCTGGCTAGTTTTGTATTTTTAGTAGAGTCAGGGTTTTTCCATGTTGGTCAACCTCAGGTGATCCCAATCTCAGGTGATCTGCCCACCTCAGCCTCCCAAAGTTCTGGGATTACAGGTGTGAGCCACTGCGCCTGGCCAAGTTCAATTCTTTTTTATCAACAAAGACCAGTGTGGGCAATATAGCAAGATCCTGTCTCAGCAAAAAATTTAAGAAATTAGCTGAGTATGGTGGCTTGTGTCTGTAGGTCCAGCTGCTTGGGAGGCTGAGGCAAGAGGATCATTTAAGCCCAGAAGTTCGAGGCTACAGTGAGCTATGATCCCACTACTGCACAGTGAGACTCTGTCTCCAATAAATAAATACCATAAAAATAAAATTTAAAAATTTAGGCCAGGCATGGTTACTCATGCCTGTAATTCCAGCATTTTGGGAGGCCCAGGCAAGAAGATTGCTTGAGCCCAGGAGTTTGAGACCAGCCTGAATAACAGGGGAAACCTGGCCTCTATAAAAAAAATTAGCTGAGCATAGTAGGGGCACCTGTGGTGTCCTACTTGGAGGCTGAGGTGGGAGGACTGCTTAAGCTAGGAGGCCAAGGATGCTTGAGCCCAGAGGTCATGATTGTGCCACTGCACTCCAGCTTAGGCGACAGAGTGAGACACGGCCTCAAAAAACAAAAAACAAGGGAGGGATCACGAGGTCAGGAGTTCGAGACCATCTTGGCTAATATGGTGAAACCCTATCTCCACTAAAAACACAAAAAATTAGCTGGACTTGGTGGTACGTGCCTGTAGTTCTTGCTACTCAGGAGGCTGAGGCAGGAGAATCTTTGAACCTGGGAGGTGGAGGTTGCAGTGAGCCAAGATGCGCCATTGTATTCCAGCCGGGGCAACAGAATAAGACTCGGTCTCAAAACAAAAACAAACAAAACTCCTATACTGTAGCTCTACAGCATTGAGTTTGGTGCTAAATAAATGTTAATGACATCTATTAATTGAGCAAATTATTTAAAGAGGCCTCAACTGGACCAGGTACTACTTCAGGAGCTGGGATATAGTTCCTGTCTTCATAATTTCTTGTAGTGGGAAACACACGTGTATATATATATCTGTGTGCCTGTGAGTGTGTGTGTGTGTGTGTGTGTGTGTGTGTGTGTATGTCTTTGTTTTTCTTTTTTGAAACAGGGTCTTGCTCTATGGCCCAAGCTGGAGTGCAGTGGCATGATCTGGGCTCACTGCAACCTCTACCTCCAGGGCTCAGGTGGTCCTCCCACCCCAGCCTCCTGAGTAGCTGGGAAGACAGGTGTGCACCACCATGGCTAGCTAACTTATTTTTTGTATTTTTAGTAGAAATAGGGTCTTGCTATGTTGCACAGGCTTGTCTCCAACTCCCGAGCTCAAGCAATCCTCCTGCCTCAGCCTCCCAAAGTGGAGTTGTAATTTTAGATAGGGTGTGAAAAACTTCACTGAGAGAGACAGTTGAAAAAACATCTGAAAGAGATGGGGGTTCAAGCCATCTGACTACGTGAAGAAAGAGCTTTCCAGGCAGAGGGACAAGCAATTCCGAAGGCCCTGAGGCTGAAGGAGATACTGAGGGGTAGAGCAGCTGGAGGCGAGAGAAATAATGGGGAAGTGCGAGAGGGATCAGCTGGGCCTTATAGGTCATGGTAAACATTTTAGCTTTTACTCTTTTTTTTTTTTTTTTTTCTTTTTTGAGACAGAGTCTCACTCTGTCATCGAGGCTGGAGTGCAGTGCGCAATCTTGGCTCACTGTAACGTCTGCCTCCCAGGTTCAAGTGAGTCTCATGCCTCAGCCTCCGGATTAGCTGGGACTGCAGGAGTGTGCCAACACGTCCAGCTAATATTTGTATTTTTTTGTAGAGATGCAGTTTCATCATATTGCCCAGGCTGATCTCAAGCCCCTGGCAAGTGATCTCAGCCCTCCAAAGTTCTGGGATTACAGGTGTGAGCCTCCACGTCTGGCCAGCCAATTGAATTTGTATGCATGATAGGATCCATCCAAATTCGAAGACCCAAAAATAACAGAATAATTAGTACAAGTCTTTGAGGCAATTAGGTGATTAGTATTAATTTTAATCAATGGGATTAAGCCAAGACTTCATTCAACTTGTCCAGAACATCAGTCAAGATTGTCAATTTAAAATGTTCTTGGAGACCGGTTGCGGTGGCTCACGTCTGTAATCCCAGCACTTTGGGAGGCTGAGGTGGGTGGATCACAAGGTTAGGAGTTTGAGACCAGCCTAGCCACCATGGTGAAAATCCCATCTCTACTAAAAATACAAAAATTAGCTGGGCATGGTGGCAGGCACCTGTAGTCCTAGCTACTTGGGAGGCTGAGGCAGGAGAATTGCTTGAACTTGAGAGGCAGAGGTTGCAGTGAGCCAAGATTGAGCCACTGCACTCCAGCGTGGGCTACAAGAGTGAAACTCCGTTTCAAATAAATAAATAAAATGTTCTTGGTCAGGCACAGCAGCATTCGCCTGTAGTCTCAGCTACTTGGGAAGCTGAAGCAAGAGGATTGCTTGAGGCTAGGAGTTCAAGCCCAGCCGAAGCAACCTTAAAAAAAATATTTTTTGCTGAGCACGGTGGCCCAAGCCTGTAATCCCAGCACTTTGGGAGGCCGAGGCAGGTGGATCACGAGGTCAAGAGATCGAGACCATCCTGGTCAACATGGTGAAACCGCGTCTCTACTAAAAATACAAAAAAAAATTATCTGGGCATGGTGGTGCATGCCTGTAATCCCAGCTACTCAGGAGGCTGAGGTAGGAGAATTGCCTGAACCCAGGAGGCGGAGGTTGCCATGAGCCAAGATCGTGCCATTGCACTCCAGCCTGGGTAACAAGAGCGAAACTCCGTCTCAAAAAAAAAAAAAACTCTGCCAGGCACAGTGGTTCATGCCTGTAATCTCAGTACTTTGGGAGGTCATGGTGGGTGGATAACTTTAGGTCAGGAGTTCGAGACCAGACTGGCCAACATAAGGAAACCCTGTCTCTACTAAAAATGCAAAAAGCGGCCAGGTGTGGTGCGACACGGCTGTACTTGGGAGGCTGAGGCAGGAGAATTGCATGAATCGGGGAGGCGGAGTTTGCAGTGAGCCAAGATGGCACCACTGCACTCCAGCCTGGGTGACAGAACAAGACTCTGTCTCAAGAAAAATAAAAAGAAAAAATATATATCATCTATATGTCTGTCTAGATCATAATTTGTGCCCTGTAGATTAAGGGAATGCGACTGGATTAGTGTGGAGGGGCGTTTTGTGGACCCAGGCAGGAGTTGGGAAGCATTTGTACTTTTGCTTTATGTCACAAGGACAGATGCCCCACAAAGGGCGAGATGTTTGTGTTCCTGGATCTTAGAACAGTGCCTGGAATATAACAGGTGTAGGGTTGCCAGCAAATAAAAAGGCAGATACTCAATTAAATTTAATCTTCAGATAATCAACAAATACTTTTTTAGTATAAGTATGTCCCATTCTGTATTTGGAACACACATATTAAACTGCTGTTTATCTGAAATTCAAATTTAAGTGGGTGTCCTTTACTTTATCTGGAACCCTACCAAAGAGCTCAATAAATATTTGCTGACTTAATAGACTGACGGTGTCGTTTCACCTGTAAAATGGGGCTAGTACCTGTCCCTGCCTCCATAAGGCTGATGGGCAGAATAAATGGCACTCAGTGAGCCCTCAATTTATTTGATTGCTCTGGGACTATCCGGCGAGCAGAAAGCCCTTCTACTTTCAAATACACAAACGATAAAAAGACCTCTAGGAGGCCAGAGGTTCCCAGGCTAGGCCTAGGTTACCCGCACCTGCGAGCCCGGCCAACCTCTTCCGGGTCAGGTGACCGCGCGCGGTCACGTGACCCGGCCCGAGTGCGGGCGGTGGAAGGCGGAAGTGGGAGAGGAGTTGGGTGCCGCTTCTGTGGCCACGGCAGGTAACTAGCGCCGGCGCGGGGGACGCGGCTGGCGGGCTGGCGGCGTGGGGCGGGCCGGGGGCGGCGGGCGGCGCGGAGTGGGCCGGGGGCGGCGCGGCCCGGGCGCCGGGGGGCGGCGGCTTCCTGTGGGAGGGGCCTGGCGTGGCGGTTCCGGCCTCCGAGGAGGGGTGTCCCGGCTCCCGCCCGAGCGGGGTGGGCGCGACGCGGGTAGCGCGGGGGCCGCTCGGAGATGGGCGCCCAGGCAGCCAAGTGTGCAGCTGGAGCGAGTCCTCCCTGAAGGGGAGAGGAGCCTAGGTGCCCAGGCATGGGGAGGAGCGATGTTTATGGAGGGATCGCGACCAGGGGAAGGGCGACTTGGGACTGAGCTGGAAGGGATGCCTGAGAATGGGTTTATGGCGTGGAGCGAGAGGGAGAAATCAGGAAGAAGATGCTCCCTGGACCCCCTCTGAGAGCCTCTCTCTTCCTTCCTTTTTGGAAATGATTGCTACCCGAGACTTTGATGACGGTCCCATTCAGTTTTTAAACTTCAGGAGGGATCACAGAATCTTGGTCGTCTTGCTTTCTTCGCACCCACTTACTCCTGCGTGGGTAGAGTTTCCGCTTCTTGGAAACCTAGCCCTTCGGATCATTTTTCTTTGAGATTTAATTGATCGGGTCATCATCGAGGTTTTAATAACAACAACAAAAGAATTAAAGAAGTGTGGGCACTTTGCTCTGCCCATAAAATGGCTTTTAGCCTACGCTGTTGACCTAGCCCAGCGTTACCTCAGCAACATAGTGACTGCTGAAATCTGGGACAGAGGAGTGTCTACCTAGACTGCTTTATGACTTTCCTCTTTCTTCCGTTTAAATTATTCAGTTTCACTTAGCATGTGACTGCTTATCTTGACGAACAGTAATTAGGCAGGGTGACTGAGAGGTCTGTGTTATGGTCCTTAGAACTGTGACCTGGATCATGATTTTGAGATTACTTGTGTTAATGCTGTTCATGCTCCTGTTTCTCATGTTTACTAAAATTTGCAGGAGCTGAAGGAGTTTCGTGAGTACAGTGTAACTAGAACGAATGTTCAGGCTGGACATTCACACAGCCAGCATCGTTTTGGGTTACAAGTAGGAAAAAGTACTTTGCTAATATATTATGGGTTCAAGTTTTTGGAGTTATTTGACAAACATTTAAAAATTAGTTTTTGTAGCATCTCCTGTGAGTGAGGTTGGGAAGGTATTATTCTCATTTCACAGGAAACAAACAGACTTAAGAGAGACGACTTAATTTTTTTTTTTTTTTTTCGAGACGGAGTCTCACTGTCACCATGTTGGAGTGCAGTGGCGCGATCTCAGGCTCACTGCAACCTCCCCCCCCCACCCCCCGGGTTCAAGCGATTGTCCTGACGACTTGATTTTTTAAAACAATGTATTGTTCTTTCTTGTTTGCTGGTCTCTTCTTCCTGCTAGACTGCAAATCCCTCAACGGCAGGTTTCATATTTTATTTGGCTACCAGCCTAGTGCCTTGCATGTTATGGGCACTTGATAAAAAATGTTTGGTGAATAAATGCATTTCTAAAGGTCACACTGGTGTAAGTGGTGACAAGGGGTTTGAACCCAAGTCTTCTACTCTTTGTCTTGTCAGACAGATTTGTGATTATGTGTGTCATTGGTCCATATGAAAAGCGGCTTGAGAGAAAGGCTTGGTTTAGCTTCTTAGTCCCTTTGACTTCATGATTACTTTCCCATATACAAAGAACATATACGAACATCTCACTTAACCTTCCCTGTGAAATTTGGATGGTCAGTATTGTCCCTATACCTCAGATGAAGAAACTGAGGCTTAATGAAGTCCTTACTGTAGACTGAAGAGCTAGTAAATGAGTAGGGACTCAAGCCTAGGCCGTTCTAGTCCCTAGAACAATTCTTTTTCATTTATTGACACAATAGAAAATTTTATTTTTATTTTGAGACAGGGTTTCACTCTTGCCCAGGCTGGAGTGCAGTGGCACGATCACGGCTCACTGTAACCTTGACCTACCTGAGCTCGGATGATCCTCCCACATCAGTCTTCCAAATAGCTGGGACTACCGGTGGGTGCCACCTCACCCGGCTAATTTTTGTATTTTTTGTAGAGAGAGGGGTTTTGCCATATTGCCCAGGCTGTTCTCAAACTCCTGGGCTCAAGCGATCTGCCCACCTCCGCCTCTTAAAGTATTGTGATTACAGGTGTAAGCCACCGTGCCCAGATGAAAGTTTTATTTTTGCATAATTTTTCAAGTGTAAAAAGTGTGATGTTTTAAGAAAAAGTAGTATAGATCACATAGAAAATGTGAATGTAGGATGTGAGTAAATGAAGTTTAGAAAACCCTGTGCTCTACCATAGCTGCCTCTTCCTGTGAAAACCTTCTTTCATCCAGTGAATATAAGTACCTACTCTGTCTATGCCAGGCTTTGCTGTAGAGTCCAGTGTGGTAAACACTAGCCACATGGGGCTGTTGAGCACTGGAGCTATGCTGGGAGCATAAAATACATTCTGGATTTTAAAGACTTAGCATGAAGAAAAAGTAAAATGTCTCATTGATACTTCTATTTTATTTATTATTTTTTTAGAGGCATGGTTTCACCATGTTGGTCAGGCTGGTCTCGAACTCCTGACCTCAGGTGATCCGCCCACCTTGGCCTCCCAAAGTGCTGGGATTACAGGCGTGAGCTACCGTGCCCGGCTGATACTTTTATAGTAAATTATCGTATAATGTATAAACATGTATAACATTTTAGATTTATTGGGTTAAATACATCGTAATTATAAATAGTTGGTCAGGCATGGTGGCTCACGCCTATAATTCCAGCACTTTGGGAAGCCAAAGTGGATGGATTGCTTGAGTCTAGGAATTTGGGACTAGCCTCGGCAACATGGCGGAAGCCTGTCTCTACAAAAAAATACAACTATTAGCCAGGTGCAGGCTACTCAGGAGGCTGAGGCGGGAGGATCACCCAAGCCTGGGGAGGGGGGTGGATGGAGGCTGCAGTGAGTTGTGATCATGCCACTGCTCTCCAGCCTCAGTGACAGAGTAAGACCCTGTCTCAAAAAAGAAAAAGAGAAAATGTTTCACCTTTTTGCCTTTTTTCCCCACAGCCTTGACTTGAAACCCAGCACTTTTTTCTTTTTAAAATGTGTTTCCTAGAAAAATAAAAAATTATGTATGTAGGCCATGCGTGGTGGTTCACGCCTAAAATCCCAGCACTTTGGGAGGCTGAAGCGGGTGGATCACCAGGTCAAGAGATCGAGACCATCCTGGTCAACAAGGTGAAACCCCGTCTCTACTAAAAATACAAAAATTAGCTGGGCACAGTGGCGCGTGCCTGTAATCCCAGCTACTCAGGAGGCTGAGGCAGGAGAATTGCTTGAACCCAGGAGGCGGAGGTTGCAGTGAACTGAGATCATGCCATTGCACTCCAGTCTGTCCAGTCTGGGTAACAACAGTGAAACTCCGTCTCAAAAAAAAAAAAAAATATATGTATGTGGCTTGCACTTGTGGCTCCTATCTTATTTCTGTTGGACAAACCTGTTCTGAATGCCGGGCATATGGCAGTATGAGAAAGGCAAGGCTCTCCGCTCTTGTGGACCTTAAATTGTATTAGAGAAGGGCACATTGATAACTAAGTAGAATATATATTTTGTTGTAAGCAAGCAGGGAAGAGAGATATGGGGTTGCAGTTTAAATAGGATTCTGACCAGGTGCCATGGCTCATGTGTATAATCCCAGCAGTTTTGGAGGCTGAGGTGGGTGGATCACTTGAGGTCAGGAATTCAAGAACAGCCTGACCAACATGGTGAAACCCCATTTCTACTTAAAATACAAAAATTTAGCTGGGTTTGGTGGCACATGCCTGTAATTCGAGGTACTCGGGAGGTTGGGACACGAGAATCGCTTGAATTCGGGAGGCAGAGGTTGCAGTGAGATTGCACCGCTATAGCCTGGGTGACAAAGTGAGACTCTGTCTTGCTTTTGTAGAGATGGGGGTCGGGGGGGGTCTCACTGTTGCTCAGGCTGGTCTTGAACACCTGGCCTCAAGCCATCCTGCCTTGGCCTCCCAAAGTGCTGAGATTACAGGCGTGAACCATTGCACCTGGATAAGTCTCTGAACTCTAAATACCATCCACATGCTGACAGCTTCCATATGTGTCTGTCTAGCCTCAGCCTGTCTCCAGACTTCTAGATCTAATTGCCACAATATCTTCAACTTGATTCCTATCAGGCATTTTGTAATCAACATCACCAAAATTGAGCCCCATCCCTGCTCCTCATGCAGCCTTCCCCATCTCAGTTAATGACAACTCCATTCCTCCAGCTGTTCAAGCCAAAGACCTTGGCGTCACCCATGACTCCTCTCTTCCTCTCACACGCCACATCCAACCCAACTCGTCCACAAAGCCTACTGACTGTACTTCAGAGTACACCCCAGATGCATCTTTCCTCTGGATGATGGCAGCAGCCTCCTAACTTGTCTCCCTGCTTCCACTCTGGCTGATCTTCACTTTCTCCACACTGGACCCAGAGCGAGTCTGTTAAAAGGCAGGATGGATCCTGTCCAGTCCACTGCTCAACTCAAACCCTCCAATTGTCCCAGCTTAACCTGAATGAAAAATCAATACTGTACAATGGCCTGCAAGGCCTCCTGTGACCCGATCGCTCCTCCCACACCCACTACCACTCTGACCTCCTCTCTCCACTCCTGCTCACTCACTCCCTTCCAGGCACACTGGCCTCCTGGCTGGTCCCAAAACCTGCCAGGGGTACTCCTTCTTTGGGGCTTTTGAACTCTGCCAGGACCCCTTCACCCCCATTCAGCCACACGGCCCCTTCCTTTCCTTACCTCCTCAGATCTTTACTCAGCTGTCACCTTCAGAGAGAGGCTTTTCTAGGGATCCTATTTTATTTTATTTTTGGAGTCTTGTTCTGTTGGCCAGCCTGGAGTGCAGTGACATGATCTCGGCTCACTGCAACCTTTGGCTCTCAGGTTCAAGTGACTCTCCTGCCTCAGCGTCCCAAGTAGCTGGGGTTATAGGCATCTGCCACCACTTCCAACTACTTTTTGTATTTTTAGTGCAGACGGGGTTTCAACACATTGGCCAGGCTGGTCTCAGACTCCCAACCTCAAGTGATCCACCTTTCTTGGCCTCCCAAAGTGCTGGAATAGTTTTTTTTTTTTTTTTTTAAATCTTTTTGACAACCACAAGCTAATGAGTTTCTTTTTTCTTAAGGAGGCTTTTCTTCCAACTATGCATCTTTATAGCACCTCTAAAATCAATTTAAGTGCCAATTTCTGGATAGAGGCCTCTAGGATGGATGGGTAATGGGCTTTTTATGTTTAAAATATGTATTGTTTTTTCCAAACATGTATTGAATTCATGTTGGTTGTCAGGCATCCCACCATTTTAGATTTTTTTTTTTTGAGACAGAGTTTCGCTCTTGTTTACCCAGGCTGGAGTGCAATGGCGCAATCTCGGCTCACCGCAACCTCCGCCTCCTGGGTTCAGGCAATTCTCCTGCCTCAGCCTCCTGAGTAGCTGGGATTACAGGCACGCGCCACCATGCCCAGCTAATTTTTTTGTATTTTTAGTAGAGACGGGGTTTCACCATGTTGATCAGGATGGTCTCAATCTCTTGACCTCGTGATCCACCTGCCTCGGCCTCCCAAAGTGCTGGGATAACAGGCGTGAGCCACCACGCCCGGCCCATTTTAGATGTTTAACCTTGTTGAGGTGAAGTGACCCTTACGAGGTCAGGTAGCTAAGAAATGAAAGAGCTGGCCATTTGAATCTTGGTCTTCAGAGTCCAGATCTGGTCCTTCTACCACTTATCATTAGTGAGTGGCTGTATGAACATAAACTCCCACTGGAATCTAATCAGTGTGAGTTGCTTTTGAGCAACTTAGAGTCCCTTAGGACTATTATGTGTCTCAGGCAGAAAAGGAGTTTACCAGGTAAAGAAAGGCAGATTTATTTTTTTAATTAAATTTAAATTTTCTTTTAAAGACAAGATTTCACCATATTGATCAGGCTTGTCTCGAACTTCTGACCTCAGATGATCTGACCACTTCAGCCTCCCAAAGTGCTGGGATTACAGGTGTGAACCACTGAGCCCAGCAGGCAGATTTATTAAAGTATGAAAACATGTTGCAAGGGCAGCACAGCAGAGAAGGGGCTGTCTGCAAAGAGGCAGGAGATGGAGGGAAGACTTATAGGCTCGCGCTGGAGGGGGCTGTGTGTTGACCGATGTGTCTGAGGGTTGTTTGTGATTAGTTATTTCTCAGAACAGCTGTTTATGTTCCCCCGCTCCTCCCCACCTCTTCCTCTTTGTTGCTTACTTATCTTATTAGGAGACATGGAATCTGAATTTGTTGTTGTTGTTTTGTTTTTGTATTTGAGAGTTTCACTGTCACCCAGGCTGGAGTACAGTGGCATAATTATGGCTCACTGCAGCCTCAATCGTTTGAGCTCAAGTGATCCTCCCATCTTAGCCTTCCAAATAGCTGAGACTATAGGTGTGTGCCATCACGCCTAGCTCATTTTTAAATTTTTTGTAGAGATGGTGTCCCACTGTGTGACTAAGACTGGTCTTGAACTCCAGGCTCAAGTGATCCTCCTGCCTCAGCCTCCCAAAGTGCTTGGGATTATAGGTGTGAGCCATCACACCCGACTAGGGCTCTGGAATTTCTGAGAGATAAGAGCAAAAGAGAAGATATTTTTTCCTTAAGTTCTAACCAAAATCTTTTTAGAAGGTTGCAGTTCTCTGTTTTTCATCCCACAATTTATAGCAAATATTCAGTGATTTAAATCATGACTACTAATAATAGCTATTAGGAAAATACCAGCTGGGCGTGGTGGCTCATGGCCTGTAATCCCAGCAATTTTGGAGGCTGAGGTGGGTGGATTACCTGAGGTCAGGAATTTGAGACCAGCCTGGCAGACATAGTGAAGCCCTATCTCTACTAAAAATACAAAAACTTATCCGGGCGTGGTGGCAGACGCCTATAATCTCAGCTACTAGGGAGCCTGAGGCAGAAGCATGGCTTGAACCCAGGAGGTGGAGGTTTCAGTGAGCCGAGATTATGCCACAGCACTCCAGCCTAGGCAACAAGAGTGAAACTCCATCTCAAAAAAAAAACCAAAACAAAACCGAGTACAAAGACGTGGGGGCCCTGACTTAGGGCCCATCCTCTTCCTCAAGTCACCCATGCCTTTTGCTTCTTGTTTTGTCTTGAGATCTGCTTTCCAGTCGGCCTCTTGTATTCATAGCCTATAATTCCACGGGGCTTCCAATAGCATACCTCCCTACTCCCTCCTGCCTTCTCTTTTTCCATGCTTAGTCTTTGTAAGGATGTCATTTGGCAAAGTTGATTCTGTTTGATTGTTTTTCAGTATGGGCCTTTGGAGAATGGAAGGTAGTAACTCAATGCTGGACAGAAGAAGGAGGACAAGAAAGAAGCATTAGTGTTGGAATAGCATGAGCCTGTGAAGAAAAGGAGAATGTTTTGGACAGAACCTTTCTTTGTATATCTTTCAAGAAGAGGGTGCAAGGTTGATTTCTAGTTAGAAATAAGCTCTGCCTGTTTCTACAGCTAGTTAATTAGAAATAAAATCTTTGTGAACCCATGGATTATACTGAAAACTTTTTTTTTTAAAGAAATAAAATTGATACTGGTGAGTAATTTTCTGCTTTTTCCTGGCTCCTTCTACACAGGTCGTTTCATCTCAAGATCTGTGTTTATTGGCTTCTTGACTCTACGCTGGGTCAAGAATTTTAGGAATTGAGATGATTGTAATCTCAGAAGCTAGATTTTCAGTATCAAGTAGTAGTTTAGTTTGTAGTTGATATTTGAAGAGCTCTTACAATGTGTCCTCTGCTTTACCTGAACTCATGTAGTCAATACAAAAATGTAGTCAATACAATAATCTTATAAAGTAAATAGTATTATTGGGTTCATTTCACAAATGAGAAAACTGAGATTTAGAGAGGGCAGGTATGATTTTGTGAAACATATATTTAGCTTTCCTCCCATTTCCTGGCTTGTGTGTCTCCTAATATCCTTGACATCTCCTATGTGATCAGTGTCTTTTTTTTTTTTTTTTGAGATAGAATCTCGCTGTGTCACCCAGGCTGGAGTACAGTGGTGTAATCTCGGCCCACTGCAACCTCTTCCTTCTGTGTTTAAGTGATTCTCGTGCCTCAGCATCTCGAGTAGTTGGGACTACAGGGACATGCCACCACACCCAGTTAATTTTTTTATTTTTAGTAGAGACGGGATTTCACGGTGTTGCCGAGGCTGGTCTCAAACTCTTGAGCTCAGGTGATCTGTCTGCCTTGGCTTCCCAAAGTGCTGGGATTACAGGTGGTAGCCACTGCACCTGGCCAGTGTCTTTTTGTATTCTAACAATTTACCTTTGTTTGGGGACTCCTGGATAGTCTCAGGATGGGGAGCCGGTGGCCAGGGAAACCAGCCTTGTGCTTAGGAGGTTGGGACTTGTAGTCCTATACCCAGACTCTGGGACGGGGAGAGGAACTGAAGGTTGACTTGATCTCCAGTGGCCAGTGACTTAATCAATCACATCTACATAATGAATCTTCCATGAAAACTCCAAAGGACTGGGTTTGGGGAGCTTATGGATGGCTGAACACATGGAGGTTCTTGGAGGATGGTGCCCTCAGAGAGGGCTTGGATACTCTGCACCTCTTCTCACATGCCTTGCCATAGCATCTCTTTATTTGTATCCTTCATAAAATCCTTTATAATAAATCAGTAAATGCAAATAAAGTGTTTCCTTGAGTCCTGTGAGCCTCTCCAGCAAATTTATCAATCCTGAGAACTCACTGCAATCTCTGCCTCCTGGATTCAAGCAATTCTCCTGCCTCAGCCTCCCGAGTAGCTGGGATTACAGGCACCTGACCTGCCACCATGCCTGGTTAATTATTGTATTTTTAGTAGAGACAAGGTTTCACCATGTTGGCCATGCTGGTCTCCAACTCATGACCTCAAGTGATCCGCCTACCTCTTGGCCTCCCTACGTGCTGGGAAAGTGTGAGTCACCCGACTTTGTTCTTTTTCAAATTTATAGCCAGTTGGTCAGAAGCACTGGTAAAACAACCTGGAGCTTGCAATTGGCATCGTAAATCAGGGGCAGCCTTGTGGAACTAAACCTGTGGGATCTGATGCTACTTTCAGGTTGATAGTGTAGAAATGGAAAGGGAGGACACCCAGCAGGTGTCTGCCAGCTGCAGAATTGATTGCCTGCTTTGTGTATGGGGTTCCCACACATCTGGTGTCAGAACTATTCTGTGAGGCTGGGCATGGTGGCTCACGCCTGTAATCCCTGCGCTTTGGAAGGCAGAGAATCGTTTGAGCCCAGAAGTTTGAGGCCAACCCAGGCAGCATAGTGAGATCCTATCTCTAAATATTTAAACAACAACAACAAAGGTAGTATTCTCTGTTGTGAGAGTAAAGCAGGAAGAAACTGAATTTGTTTTTTCCTCTCCATCCTCTCAGTGAGTAACTTGCTCAGGATCACTCAAAGGCAAATGAGTGGTTCAGCTTATTTACCTCCAGAAGATTGCCGGGTCTGAAAGCTTGTTGCTGAGGTAGAGTAATAAAAGTGATCAGATGCTTCAGATATTGCAGGAGCTGCCACTTGTTCAATCAGATGTTTGGTTGTTTTCTCCTGTCAAAAGTTCTTTAAGAATTATTATCATTTTTTGAGATAGAATCTTGCTGTGTTGCTCAGGCTGGAGTGCAGTGGCACAATCAATATCAGCTCATTGCAATCTCTGCTTTCTGGGTTCAAGCGATTCTCCTGCCTCAGTCTCCCGAGTAGCTGGGATTACAGGTGCCCCTCATCACACCTGGCTAATTTTTGTATTTTTAGTAAAGACGGGGTTTCACCATGTTGGCCAGGTTGGTCTCAAACTCCTGATCTCAAGTGATCCACCCACCTTGGCCTCCCAAAATGCTGGGACTACAGGTGTGAGCCACCGCACCCGGCCGACAGTAGCTTTGTAGTAAGTTTTGAAGTTGGAAAGCATGAGTTGTCCAACATTGTTCTTTTTCAAGATTGTTTTGGTGATTCTGGGTTTCTTGCATTTCCTTACTTTAGGGTCAGCTTATCAATTGCTGAAAAACAATTCTCTTTTTCTCTTTGTTTGTTTTTATATCTGGCTTTGTGGCTGTGGCCTTCCTCAATGCTTGTTGATATTTAGGTGTGAAGTACCCATGGGCTTTCTGTGTGCTAGGACCCAAGTGCGGGAAGGTGAGTCCGGCAGGGGAAGGTGACCTCTTCAGTCCCTAATGTAGACTTTCACTGTCTCCCTGGGTCAGTATGGTGCCTTATCCCTATCGTCAACTGTGCTTGAAGTCTTTTATTATTATTATTATTATTTTAAGACAGGGTTTCACCATGTTGGTCAGTCTGGTCTTGAACTCCCGACCTCAGGTGATCCGTCCGCCTTGGCCTCCAAAGTGCTTGGATTACAGGCATGAGCCACCATGCCCGGCTATGTAATTTTTGGGCCAACACCTTTTTTTTTTTTGAGTCAGAGTCTCCTTTTGTCACCCAGGCTGGGTGCACTGGCCCCATCTTGGCTCACTACAACTTCCGTTTCCTGGGTTCAAGCGATTCTCCTACTTCAGCCTCTCAAGTAGCCGGAATAACAAGTGCACACCACTCCACTCGGTTCATTTTGTATTTTTAGTAGAGGCGTGGTTTCACCATGTTACCCAGGCTGGTCTTGAACTCTTGACCTCAAGCCATCCATCCACTTCAGCCTCACAAAGTGCTGGGATTACAGGCGCGAGCCACTATGCCCAGCCTATGCTTGAAGTCCTGAGTTTGGTTTCACCTACTGAGAGACTAAAAGTCTCTGCTTGGGATTAGGGAGGGGCACCTGCTTGGTTGAACTCTGGGGGACTCTGGGACTCTAATCGTTCCCAAGATAGGCTTTTACCAGTCCTCCTGTTTTTAGTCCCACTTCTGGCCTTGCTTTCAGAGGTACCTGGTACCCGTTGCTTGCCTCCTGTTGACCTGCCTCGTGGGCAGCTACATTTCCGTTTCCACACACTTGAGCCATTTTCCAAAATGTTGCTATTTCTGTTGTGTCTTTTCCTTCTTTCTGTGGATTTTTACCTTTTTGTATTGCTTTCCTGTCATTCTGTCATTTTGATGGAGTTTGAGAAGGGAACAGAGATAAATGTATGTGTAACCTGCCACGTGTACTGAGAGCTAAGGGAAGAACTGGCCTCAAGGAAGATGCTGGTGTCACTACTACTTTGTTTCCTTAGCAACAGTCCTGACAGGGAGCTCCTTCATTGTATTCTGTTCCTACGGATACACATTGCTCCTTTTTTATTTTTTGCTTTTTAAATTTTTTTAATTATTTTTTTTGTTTTGAGATGGAAGCTTGCTTTGTCACTCAGGCTGGAAGTAGAATGGTGCGGTGTCTACTTCCACTCACTGCAACCTCCACCTCCCAGGTTCCAGTGATTCTTCTGCCTCAGCCTCCCAAGTAGCTGGGATTACAGGCACCTGCCACCACGCCCAGCTAATTTTTGTATTTTTAGTAGAGATGGGGTTTTCACCATGCTGGCCAGGCTGATCTGGACCTCCTGACCTCATGTGATCCACCCACCTCAGCCTCCCAAAGTGCTAGGATTACAGGCATGAGCCATCAAGCCTGGCCTCCCTTTTTGTTTTTTTCTTTTTTGAGAGAGGGTCTCATTCTGTTGCCCAGGCTAGAGTGCAGTGGAGTGATCATGGCTTACTTCGGCCTTGACCACCTGGGTTCCGGTGATTTTCCCACCTCAGCCTCCTGAGTAGCTGGGAATATAGGCACACACCACCATGTCTGACTTTTTTTGTATTTTTTGTAGAAATGGGGTTTCTCCATGTTGCCTAGACTGGTCTTGAATTCCTGATCTCCAGCAATCTGCCTGAATTGGCCTCCCAAAGTGCTAGGATTACAGGCATGAGCTACTACGTCCAGCTGCCCCAGTTTTTCATTTGCATAATTTTCTATGCAAAATTTTTGCATCCTTTTCAGTTCAGCCAAATTAGCTGAGGTCTAAAGTACTCCTTTTAGTGCAGTCAAATTAGTTGAAGTCTCAACAAATTTGGTAACACTAGCCCAGCTTATATTAGGATCACTTGGGGAATTGTTAAATAACACAGCTGTCCCTGGCCTACCCCAGATCAATAAAATGGGAATCTCTGAGGATGGGGTTTGATGGTCAGTGTTTTTTTCTTAGTGCTCCTCAGATAATTGAAATGTCTAGAAAGAATGGAGAAGCACTGCTCCAAGGCATTTGATCCTTCATTAAGGATAATTTAACCTCATTCTACATTCAGTTCCATCTCTTATCTTATTGTTATCGTTCTCCCCCTTTTAGGTTTCCCCCCAAATCTTTGGTTTTCCCTAAAAACTCCTTCTTAAATGCAGTGTGTGCCTTTCAGCGCTAATGCCCTGTTATTGTACTGGAGCCCTGTTGGTGTGGCAGCAAAGTATTGGGAAGGGAAAGCATTCTGTAGCCTCATGGTCAAATCCCAGTCTTTTCATGGGCCTGTGTCCCAGGCTATGACTGTCACTTGTATTTAACTGTTTTTCTCCCCTTAGATGAAACAGAAAGGCTAAAGAGGGCTGGATTCAGGGGAATTTTCTTCCAGCAGGTGGGATAAGGCTCTGGTAAAGTCTTTTTCTCTGGAGGATAGGCCATTGCTCTGGGCATATTTCCCTGTGGTTACTTCCCACCACTAGTGCTAGAAGGGGATCTTTCTTGACTCTTTACCAGGAGAACCTTGTAAAGAATGATTAATTTTTTCTGTTTTATTTGCCAGTATATCACTAGCACCAAAACCAGTGCATAGTACATAATAGATGCTCAACTAATATTTGTTGAATGAATGAATGCCTTTATCTAAGCTCTATTTACCTAGATGTGGGAAATTTCTTAACTTATAATGATAATGAAGTGACGTTTCTGAGTGAAGTTAGTCCCTAGTATAGTATTTGCTATTGGGTTGTGTAGTGTTTGTTAGTATCTCTTTAATCTCAAACCCTGCCTGAGATGGGATTGTTGTAGACCAGTCGTTCTCAAGCTTTTTTGACTGCAACCTTTAGTAATACATATATTTTATATCTTAAAACAGTATATGGGCCAGGCACAGTGGCTCATGCCTGTAATCCCAGCACTTTGGGAGGCCGAGGCAAGCGGATTATGAGGTCAGGAGTTTGAGACCAGCCTGACCAACATGGTGAAACCCCATCTCTACTAAAAATATAAAAATTAGCCAGGCGTGGTGGCATGTGCCTGTAATCCCAGCTACTCAGGAGGCTGAGGCAAGAGAATTGTTTGAACACAGGAGGTGAAGGTTGCAGTGATCTGAGATTGTGCCACTGCACTCCAGCCTGGGCAACAGAGCAAGACTCTGCCTCAAAAAAAAAAAAAAAGTATATGTGTGTGTGTATATATATATATCTTAAAACATTATATGGATTTATATATACATATATGTAATATACACATATTTTATATTTATAAATGTACATTTATTTGATAAAACTTATTGTGAAATAATACTTTCCTTAATGTGTGATATATATATATATATATTTTTTTTTTTTTGAAATGGAGTCTCTCATTCTGTTGCCGAGGCTGGAATATAGTGGCATGATCTCAGCTTACTGAAACCTTTACCTTACTGGGTTCAAGCAGTTCTCCTCAGCCTCCCTAGTAACTGGGATTGCAGGCACCCCCCTGCTACCATGCCCTGCTAATTTTTGTAGTTTTAGTAGAGATGGGGTTTCACCCTGTTGGCCAGGCTGATCTCAAACTCTTGACCTCAAGCAACCCACCTGCCTTGGCCTCCCAAAGTGCTAGGATTACAGGTGTGAGCCACTGAGACTGGCCTACATTTTCTTTTTTTACAATCTTTTTATTTATTATACTTTGGTATGCAACCTTTATATTTTATACCTTATTAGTTTATATTTTTAAAATGGTTGTCAAAATTTATGTGGAAGGTAAGTTCAAAGGAAATATGTTATTTATATTTTTGAGACCAGATATCGTGACTCATGCTTGTAATCCCATCACTTTGGAAAACTGAGGTGGGAGGATCGCTTGAGCTCAAGAGTTCGAGACCAGCCTGAACAACATAGGGACCTTCTTCATCTGTACAAAAAATTTTTAAAAATTAGGTAGATCTAGTGGCTCGTGCCTATAGTCCCAGCTGTTTGGAAGGCTGAGGTGAGAGGATTGCTTGAACCCAGGAGGTTGAGGCTGCAGTGAGTCATTGGAAGGCTGAGGTGAGAGGATTGCTTGAACCCAGGAGGTTGAGGCTGCAGTGAGTCATGATTGTGCCACTGTACTCCAGCTTGGGTGACAGAGTGACATCCTGTCTCATATATATATATATATATATACACACACACACACACACACACACACACACATACACACATACACATATATATACATATATATGTATATACACGTATATTATAAATACTACAGAATTATATTTATGTGTGTGTATATATATATATATATTTTTTTTTGAGAAATTTCAGCAGATTTATGAGACTTAGTAAAGGGGGACATTTTGACTTTCCTTTCCCCCTCTCAATAAGTCCATTACTTTCTTCAATAACAAAATACTTTGTTCATCTGGTAACCTTTAGTTATATTTTAAACACTGTTTCCCCTTCTCTCCCTTCCTGCCTCAAGCTTAATTATGCTCACTCAGATTTTTGGAGTGATGAGGATGCAATTACTTTCCATGGCTTTTAGCAAGGAAGAAATTACTTGAGTACATGTGTGGAGTCATCTGTTTGTGTGACTAAGACAGATAAAGTCTGGGCGTCAGATTTCCTAAGCTGCTTGTAGCGGATAGTAGGGCTTTGCACCTAATTCACATTAGGAACCTTGTCTAAGATGGGAGGCAAAAGCTAAGAGGTTGAAAGTACTTTTATGGGGAGAGGATCTGTCTCATTTCTGTAGTTATTTTTCTTGTGACGGAGTCTTGCTCTGTTGTCCAGGCTGGAGTGCAGTGGTGCGATCTTGGCTCACTGCGCGACCTCTGCCTCCCAGGTTCAAGCGATTCTCCTGCCTCAGCTTCCCATGTAGTTGGGATTATAGTTGCGCCACCACTCCGGGCTAATTTTTGTACTTTTCATAAAGACAGGGCCTCACCATGTTGGCCAGGCTGGTTTCAAACTCCTGCCCTCAAGTTATCTGCCTGGCTTGGCATCCCAAAGCGCTGGGATTACAGGCATGAGCCATCGCATCCGGCTGGTTATTTTTTCTTTTTCTTTTCTTTTTTTTTTTTAAGCCCCTCCCCACCCCTTTCCAGGTTATTTTTTATTTTTATTTTTTGAGATGGAGTCTAGCCCTATCGCCCAGGCTGGGTCACTGCAACCTCCACCTCCCAGGTTCAAGCAGTTCTTCCTCAGCCTCCTAAGTAGCTGGGATTACAGATGCCCACCACCACACCTGGCTAATTTTTAGTATTTTTAGTAAAACGAGGTTTCACTATGTTGGCCAGGCTGGTCTCGAACTTCTGACCTCAAGTGATCCACTTGCTTCGGCCTCCCAAAGTGCTGGCATTACAAGGGTGAGCCACTGAGCCTGGTTCTGGCATGTTATTTTTCTTTTTAGTTTTTTTTTTTTTTAATTATTTTTCATAAAAATTTTTTTTTTTTTGCCCCATCTCCACTGAAACATGTTATTTTTCTTTATGCATCAATTGGAAAGGTTTTATAGATCCGGATGCCTGCCTTATATGTCAGGGTGGTATCTTGCTCATTAGATCTGGAACTCCAGACAAAGCTCTATAGAATAACATGGATTACTGTTAATGAACAGTGGACTGTAATTATAAAAGATATTGAGAAAGAAAACATGGTGGTGTTATCTACCCTGTCTCTCCTGCCTTCCCAGTTGGGTTTGTTCCTTCTGAGCCGCCTTCTTTTTTTTTTAGGCAGAATCTCTTGTTCTGTCACCCAGGCTGGAGTGCAGTGGCACTATCTTGGCTCACTGCAACCTCTGCCTCCCGGATTCAAGCAATTCTCTGCCTTAGCCTCCTGAGTAGCTGGGATTACAGGCGCCTGCCACCATGCCTGGCTAATTTTTGTGTTTTTAGGAGAGATTGGGTTTCACCATCTTGGCCAGGCTGGTCTTGAACTCCTGACCTTATGATCCATCCCCCTTGGCCTCCCAAGTGCTGGCATAACAGGCGTGAGCCACTGCGTCTTGACCCTTCTGAGCCTTCTTTAGAATTTATCTGATTGTTTTAGTTTCGCAGCCATGAAGTGTAGATCAAAAAGTTTGGTCTTTCTCCCATCGAACAGGCCATGTAGGGGCTTTGAGTTTCATTGTCTGAGAGTTAGGACCAAGAACTCAAGACTGCTCCAGTTCATGAGAACAAGATTGTTTAAAAACTACCATGAGTTGAGTTGCCTAAGGAATGAAGAGTCCCAATAGAAGTAAAGATTTCTAAAATATTCTTTTATTTTTAAAGTCTATAAATAATGGATTTCCAGCTTTTAGTGCTTTAATCCCTGTTAACTGAAAGCCCCAGGCTTAATTTGTAATTATTTATACTCTTTCCTCAATTATTCAAAATGTGATCTTTTGCTTCCCCTTAAAATTATTGTTCAGTTATGAAAGAGAACAAATATATAAAATGGTTCAGAGATGAAGATAAACAGTCATAAAAACCACCATCTGGATTTAATGAATATGAACATTTTACCATATTTACTCTAGAACTTTTTTCTTTGAAAGATAAAATGTTGCAGATACAGTTGAAGTTTATTTGGTCTCTTTCCTCCCTCTAATTCCCCTGCTCCCTCCTCCCGTGGAGGGAACTTCTGTTCTGAACTTGGTGCAGTTCCTTCCTGTCCGTGCTTTTCTACTTTTAAACATTTGTGTGTCCACAACATACACAGTTGTTTTGTGTCAGTTCAAGGGTACACCAAAGGCATCATACCAAGGCTGCCACTTGCCTTTTTTTTTTCCCTCTTGACATTATCGTTTGGGATCTGTACATGTGGATTACATTCATATATTTCAGGTACTATCAAGCATTCCATTTTAGAAATATATCACAATTTGTCCATTCCCCCATTGTTGGGTACTTAAGATTGTTTATGATTTTTGCCATTACAAATACTGCTATGATGAATATCCTTGAACATGGCTTCTTTTATGTGTGTTAGAGAATTCGCCCCCACTCCACCCTCGACAGCAAATACCTGGGGGTAGAATACTGGTTGGTCCTGAATTCCATGTCTTTAACTCTATTGGAGGTTGTCAGTTGCCATCTAATTTGCACTGCCTCCAGAGGCCTGTAAGACTTCTCACCAACACTTATTGTCAGGCTTCTCATCTCTTTCTAATATGATGGGTAGCAAAGAGAGTTGATCTTTTTACTGCTGCGCCAAAACAAATTTAGTCTAAGGGAATCAAAGCATTATCTTTTTGGCCAGGTGAAATGGCTCATGCCTGTAATTCCAGCACTTTGGAAGGTGGGGCTGGGAGGATTGCCTGAGGCTAGGAGTTCAGGATTGGCCTGGACCAGATGATGAGATCCTATCTCTATTAAGGAAAAACATTAGCTAGGTGTGGTGGCACATGCTTGTAGTCCCAGCTCCTCAGGAGGCTGAGGCAGGAGGATCACCAATCGAGGTTGTAGTGAACCATGATCATGTCACCGCACTTCACGCTGAGCACCTGTCTCAAAAAAACAGGTTGGTCCCATGATAGTGGGTTATCAGAACTTATTAACATTAGTGTCACTAAAGTTTGTATACAACCCCCAAGTATTAAATTTGACCGGCTTTGAAAAAGAATAAAAAAGAACTGAGATGGGAGTCTGTCTGCACGTTCAAGGGATAGTTGAACAGTGAGGAGGCCTGTGTGGCAGGGTCAGAGGATGGTGAGGGTGGGGGGACCCTGGGGAGCAGAAAGTGGGCTGTGAGGTCAGAGAAGTGTGTGGAAATCGGGGGAGGGTATTGCATAGGATGTCAAAGGTCATTTTCAGGTCTTTGGGTTTTACTTTTTTGTTGTTGTTTTTCAGGCAGGGTCTCTGTCACCCAGGCTGGAGTGTGGTAGTGCAATCATGGCTCACTGCAGCCTTGACTTCCCGGGCTCAAGTGATCCTCCCACCTCTGCCTCCTGTTTAGCTGAGACAATAGGAACATGCCATCACACCCAGCTAGTTTTTGTATTTTTTTTTTTTTTTTTGAGAGAAGGCATTTGATCGTGTTCCTTGGGCTGGTCTTGAACTACCTAGCACAAGATAATCCGCTCGCTTTGGCCTCCTGGAGTGCTGGGATTACAGGCAGGAGCCACTGGGCCCCCTGGCTTTTACTCTGATTTAGATAGTGTCTTAGTCCCTTTTGTGTTTCCATAACTGGGTAATAGAAACGGAATAATTTATAAAGAGAGTAGGTAATTAATGAAGAAAAGAGATTTATTCCTTGTATTTGAGTCTGGGAAGTCCAAGGTGGAGGGCCCACATCCTGGCGAGGGCCTTTGTACTCCACATCCCATGTGGAGGGAAAGGCAGGAGAGTGAGAGAGAACTCGAGGGGCTGAGCTTGCTTTTATAACAAACCTTATCTTGAGATAACCGCCCTAGCCCTTGAAGTAACATTAGTCTGCCCTCATGATCCAATCACCTCTTCAAGTCCCCACCTCTCAATACTGTTAGATTAAGTTTCCCAGCCTGCATGGTGGCTCATGCCTGTAATCTCAGCACTTTGGGAGGCTGAGGCAGGTGGATCACCTGAGGTCAGGAGTCGGAGACCAGCCTGGCCAACATGGTGAAACCCTGTCTCTACTAAAAATACAAAAATTAGCTGGACGTGCTGGCAGGCACCTGTAATCCCAGCTATTAGGGAGGCTGAGGCAGGAGAATTGCTTGACCTGGGAGGCTGAGGTTGCAGTGAGCCCAGATCGTGCCACTGCACTCCAGCCTGGGTGACAGAGCGGGACTCCATCTCAAAAAAAAAAAAAAAAGGCAGGGGGCTGGGTATGGTAGCTCATGCCTGTAATCCCAGGACTTTGGGAGGCTGAGGCAGGTGGATCACCTGAGATCAGGAGTTCGAGAGCAGCCTGGCCAACATGGTGAAACTCCATCTCTACTAATACAAAAACTAGCCTGGCGTGGTGGTGGGCACCTATAATCCCAGCTACTCAGAAGGCCTAGGCAGGAGAATTGCTTGAAACCTGGAGGCAGAGGCCACAGTGAGCTGAGATTGTGCCATTGCACTCTAGCCTGGGTGGCAGAGTGAGACTTCGTCCCTCCACCAAAAAAAAAAAAAAAAAAAAAAAAAGATTAATTTCCCAACACATTAACTTTGGAGAACATATTAAAATCATAGCAGATAGGAAGCTGCTGGATGGTTTTGGACATCAGAGTGACATGATCTGACTTACATTTTTTGAAAAATGTTACTCTGATTGCTGACTTCAGAGATTAGATTGAAGGGGGCAAAGGCCAGAAACAGAAAAAAAACAATAGTCCAGGTGAGTGACAATGGAGGTGGTGAGATGTGGTTGAACTTGGCAGTGTTTTACAGGTAGAACCAGCCAAGCCTGGTGGCTCACCCCTGTAATCCCAGCACTTTGGGAGGCTGAGGCGGACAGATCACAAGGTCAAGAGATTGAGACCATTCTGGCCAACATGGTGAAGCTCCATCTCTACTAGAAATACAAAAGTGAGCTGGATGTGGTGGCACACGCCTGTAATCCCAGCTACTAGGGAGGCTGAGGCAGGAGAATCACTTGAACCCGGGAGGTGGAGATTGCAGTGAGCTGAGATTGTGCCACTGCATTCCAGTGTGGCAACGGAGCAAGACTACGTCTCAAAAAAAAAAAAAAAAAAAAAAGTAGAACTAACAGTTTATCAGCAGATTGAATGTGGGGTGTGAGAAGGAAAGAGGAAGTTAGCCCCAGAGAGTTGGCTTGTACTGCAAGATGGAAGGTCAGGAATGGAGATAGGGAAGACCGAGGAACAGGTTTGGGGGAAAATATCAGAAGCTCAATCTTGTCACTAGGCCAGTGGATCTGAGGGTCAGAGGCTCAAGGCTGAGGGCTGGACACACCCATATGGGGTCATCAACAAAGAGATGGTATTGAATAGGCCAGGCTCAGTGGCTTACACCTATAATCCCAGCACTTTGGGAGGCCAAGACAAGAGGATCACCTGAGGTCAGGAGTTCGAGACCAGCCTGACCAACATAGTGAAACCTTCTCTCTACTAAAAATACAAAAATTAGCTGGGCTGTGGTGCCATGCACCTGTAATCTCAGCTACTTGGGAGGCTGAGGCAGGAGAATCGCTTAAACCTGGGAGGTGGAGGTTGCAGTGAGCCAAGTTGTGTCATTGTACTCCAGCCTGGGCAACAGAGGGAGACTCCATCTCAAATATGTGAGTGAATGAATGAATGAATCAACAAAGGGATGGTATTCAAAGCTTGAGACAGGATGAGATAACTGAGAAGAGGCAGAAGGCTTGAGCTGTGGGACACTGATGGCTTGAGGTTGAGGAGGGGGCAGGAGCCAACTAAGAAGGCTCAGGTGAGGCAGGAGGAGGGTCAGGCAGGAGCAGTGTCCTGGGAGGGAAGAAAGTGGTTAAACGGTTAAAGGATGATCAGTTGTGTCTGATGCTGCAAATAGATCACTCATGTAAGAGGAGATGGAGAATCACTATGGGATTTGGTAACCTGGAGGTCTCTCTGGAGCTCTTGATAAGAAGAGTTTGGTATTGTATTCCACTTGCTAAGTAACATTTCAGAGGTTTCCACTGGAAGTAAAATGCATATTACAGATTAGTCTAGAAAAACTAGCCACTTTAAATCTTTTTGGAAATGGGATATATCTCATAAATAAGGCAAATTCTGTTTGAGTTTGCTAAAAATCTTGAAGCATGAAATTGACTTTAGCTATGGAAAATGTCAAAATCATTGTCACTTAGCTGTAGCTACATTTATTTAAATTTAAATTATAAAATAGAGCCAAGGTTTCACTGTGTTTCCCAGGCTGGTCTTGAACTCCTGGGCTCACATGATCCTCCTGCCTCAGCCTCCCAACGTGCTGGGATTACAGATGTGAGCCACTGCGCCTGTCCTGTAGCTACATTTAATTCTTATATGAAGGGCTTTCGTTCTTTTTTTCTTTTCTTTTTTTTTGTGATGGGATCTTACTCTGTACCCCAGGCTGGGGTGTAGTGATGTGATCGCAGCTCACTGCAACCTCTGCTTACCAGGTTCAAGTGATTCTCCTGCCTCAGCCTCCTGAGTAGTTGGGACTTCAGGGGTGTGTCACCACACCCGCTAATTCTTATATTTTTAGTAGAGATGGGGTTTCACCATGTTGGCCAGGCTGGTCTTGAATTCCTGACCTCAAGTGACCCACCTTTGTTGACCTCCCAAAGTGTTAGGATTACAGGTGTGAGCCACTGTACCCGGCCAAGGGCTTTGGTTTTTACAGTAATATGGTTAGTTTTTTTCTTTTTTCTCCTAATCAATGCAATAACCACTTCTTTTTTTTTTTTTGAGATGGAGTTTCCCTCTTATTACCCAGGCTGGAGTGCAATGGCGCGATCTCGGCTCACCGTAACCCCCACCTCCTGGGTTCAGGCAATTCTCCTGCCTCAGCCTCCTGAGTAGCTGGGATTACAGGCATGCGCCACCATGCCCAGCTAATTTTTTGTATTTTTAGTAGAGACGGGGTTTCACCATGTTGACCAGGATGGTCTTGATCTGTTGACCTCGTGATCCACCCGCCTCAGCCTCCCAAAGTGCTGGGATTACAGGCTTGAGCCACTGCGCCCGGCAATAACCACTTCTTAAAGCTCAACAGCTCCTTAAGACGTTAGGCACTGGGCTTGGTGGTATGAGCCTGTATTTCCAGCTATTCAGGAGGCTGAGGCAGGTGTATCCTTTGAGTGCAGAAGTTTGAGGCTGCAGTGAGCCATGATTGTGCCTGTGAATAGCCACTGCCCTCTAGCCTGGGCAATACAGTCTAAATAGTACCTCTAATAATAATAATACTGAAGTACAAAAAAGAAAATGGGAAGTCAGGGAGAGAGGAAACATACAAATAGAATGACAGAAGGTATTAATGATGTTGAATAGGACAGGACTTTTGGCCAGGCTTGGTGGCTCATGCTTATAATCCCAGCACTTTGGGAGGCTGCGGCAGAAGGATAGGCTGAAGCCAAGAGTTGGAGACTAGTCTGGGCAACATAGCGAGAATCTGTGTCTACAACAACAATGAAAAAATGGTGGAGTTGTGGTGGCACATCTGTAGTCCCAGCTACTCAGTTATTCAGGAGGCCAGAGTGAGAGGATCGCTCGAGTGTAGGAGTTCAAGGCTGCAGTAAGCATGATTCTGCCACTGCACTCCAGCCGGGTGACAGAGTGAGATACCATCTCTAAAGTACGTAAGACACAAAAGCATAAGAATTTAACAGGAACAGTTCTCTCTCTCTCTTTTTTTTTTTCTAAATAGAGACAGGGTTTCACTATGTTGGCCAGGATGGTATCCATCTCTTGATCCCGTGATCCACGCACGTCGGCCTCCCAAAGGGCTGGGATTACAGGGGTGAGCCACCGTGCCAGGCCTGGGAGCAGTTCTCAAGTGTGGTCCTTAGACATCCGGAGGCCTCCCAGACTCTTTTAGGGTTTTGCAAGGTTGAAACTATATATATTTATATATTTGTGAGACAGAGTCTTGCTGTTGTCACCCAGGCTGGAGTACAATGTCGCAATCTCGGCTCACTGCAACCTCCGCCTCCCAGGTTCCAGCAATTCTCCTGCCTAAGCCTCCTGAGTAGCTGAGATTACAGGTACCCGCCACCACACCCAACTAATTTTTGTATTTTTAGTAGAGATGGGATTTCACCATGTTGTCCAGGCTGGTCTCGAAGAGTGCTCGTACACATGCAAATTGAATGATAGAAGGTATTAATAATATTGAATAGAACAGGAATTTTGGCCAGGCTTGGTGGCTCATGCTTGTAATCCCAGCACTTTGGGAGGCTGCGGCAGAAGGATAACTTGGGACACCTCGGCCTCCCAAAATGCTGGGATTACAGGCGTGACCCACCTTTCCCAGCCAAAACTGTTTTCATAATGAATGAACACTTTGCCTTGTCACTGTGCTCCCATTTGTACCAATGGTCCAGAAGCAAAGGTGAGTAAAGCAGTTGGTGCTAGCATGAATTGGGGTGTTGCTGTGGTCATGGTATTCTTCACCACACACTCTCAGTATCAAGGAAAGAAAAAGTCAGGTTCACCTAAGAATGTCCTTGATGAAATGGTAAAATTCATTAATTTTATGAAGTCTTGACTCCTGAGCACGTCTTTTAATATTCTGTGTGCTGAAGTGGGCAGTCCTCCAAAAGCCCTTCTGCTGCCTGTTGAAGTATAATCGTGTGTTGGGAGGAAGCACGGTTGTTTGAATTGAGAGCTAAATTAATTGCTTTTTGGGTGAAGTACCATTTTTACTTAAACAACTAACAGACAAATGTGTTACTAGATTTGTGTATTTGGCAAGACTTTTCTTGAAAACGAATGAAGTGAGCCCGACACTTCAAGGAAAACAACGCAGTATTTGTTACCAATGATAAAATATGAGGCTTTTGGGTTTTTCCTTTTTTAAAAAAAAAAGTGGCCGAGTGCGCTGGCTCACACCTGTAATTCCAGCACTTTGAGAGGTCGAGGTGTGTAGATCACTTGAGGTCAGGAGTTCGAGACCAGCGTGGCCAACATGGCCAAACCCCATCTCTACTAAAAATACAAAAGTTAGCCAGGTGTGGTGGTTGGTGCCTCTAATTCTAGCTACTCAAAAGGCTGAGGCACAAGAATCACTTGAATCTGGGGGGTGGAGGTTGCAGTGAGGTGAGATCTTGGTACTGCATCCATCTAGCTTGGGTGATGGAGTGAGACTCTGTCTAAAAAACAGAAAAGGCAAAGTAGCAGAGATGATGGAAGGAGGGAGGAAGGGGAGTAAATATGAATTTTCAAGTGAAAATTAGACTTTTGGAATGTTTATATCTACTTCCCAGAGCTCAGTGGCTTCCCAGTGCCTAAAGACCTGACTGAGGAGATGAGTGGTGACATTCACCAATGTGATTTTTGGATATTGCATAATGAAATGTGTCAACATTTGGAAAATCTGCATAACTCACTGAACCAATATTTTTCAAATGATAAATGATGATGTTCCAAAATCACAAACAAGAAAAAGATTGATTCAACGTATAAGATAGACTTGCTTCTAGGCAAGATGGAGTGATAGGGACACCTGATGGCAAATGATGCTGCACATTGTTTTGTGTGGCAGTTAGTCATTTGGGTATCTTCTTTGGACAAATGTTCAGATCTTTTACCCATTTAAAGATTTTTTTTTTTTTTTTGAGACAATTTTACTTTGTTGCCCAGGCTGAAGTGCAGTGGCGTGATCTCCAGCTCACTGCAACCTCCGCCTTCCTGGTTTAAGCAATTCTTCTGCCTCAGACTCCTGAGTAGCTGCAATTCAGGCACCCGCCACCACACCCAACAGATTTTTTATATTTTAGTTGAGATGGGGTTTCATCATTACGGCCAGGTTGGTCTCCAACTCCTGACCTCAGGTGATCCACCCACCCTGGCCTCCCAAAGTGCTGGGATTACAGATGTGAGCCACCGTACCTGGCCTACCCATTTAAAGAATTCTATTAGTTGTCTTTTTGTTTTCCCTAATTTATTTCTTTAGCATTATACTTTAGCAAGGATTATGGTCAAATGGTCAAATTCCACTCATTTGGCCAGAGACCCTCCTTTAGGTTTTCGCAGAAAACTTCTTCCACATGTAGACCCTAGATTAGCGGTCTCTTTGTTGTTTTGTTGTTGTTGTTGAGACGGAGTCTCGCTCTGTTACTGGGCTGGAGTGCAATGGTGCAATCTCTGCTCACTACAACCTCTGCCTCCTGGGTTCAAGCGATTCTTCTGCCTCAGCCTCCTGAGTACCTGGGACTACAGGCATGCACCACCACGCCCAGCTAATTTTTGTATTTTTAGTTGAGACGGGGTTTCACCATGTTGGCCAGGATGGTCTCAATCTTGTCACCTTGTGATCTGCCCACCTTGGCCTCCCAAAGTGCTAGGATTACAGACGTGAGCCACTGCACCCAGCCCTTTCTATTTTTTTTTTTTTTTTAATAAGAAGGGGTTTCACCTTGATGGCCAGGCTGATCTTGAACTCCTGACCTCTCAGGTGATCCACTCACCTTGACCTCCCAAAGTGCTAGGATTATAGGCGTGAGCCACCGCGCCCAGCCCTTTCTATTGTTAATCTGTGATGTTCTTTTTGAAGATGTCTTATTAGACTCTCCTTCCTCTAGACTTTGCTATAACAGTTCTATGTCCTTTCTAATCTATCCTAAGACCTATCCAGATTCAATAAGTACATTATAAAACAAACTATAGCCTGGTTGCAGTTCCTTGGATATTTATATTTTCTTGCCTCTGTTTAAGCTTAAATATTAAAATTGAGTTCAGCTCCTCAGTTTTCTTATCAGATATTCTCTAAACTCTCTTTTCTGTTTGTCTTACAGCTTCACGGTGATGATATGGCATCTGCCAGCTCCAGCCGGGCAGGAGTGGCCCTGCCTTTTGAGAAGTCTCAGCTCACTTTGAAAGGTGAGTGGCACTGTGTGAAGTCTTTATCCTGTCTATGGCTATGGAAGAGGGGAAATCTAACCACACCTTTGTCTGGAGAACGACATTTTGTGAAATAGCTTATGAATGTAACTGTTTATTCTCATAGGATTGTCATATTGTAGCTGGGACTCTTGAAGAAGAAAGAAAGGAGCAGGAAAATAAGGCATTTTTGACTAAAATTGTCTAAAATGGCGATTTCAGCCCAGGTGCAGAGGCTTATGCCTGTAATTTAGCACTTTGGGAGGCTGAGGCAGGAGGATCCCTTAAGCCCAGAAGTTCAAGACCAGCCTGGGAAACACAGAGAAACCCTTTATCTACAAAACATAAAATAATTAGCCAGGCATCGTGGTGTATACAAGCTGGTCCTAGCTATTGAAGAGATTGAAGTGGGAGGATCACTTGGGCGTGGGAGTTTGAGGCTGCACTGAGCCATGATCGCACCACTGCACTCCAGCCTGGGCTAGAGGAGAGACCCTTTCTCTAAAACAAAACAAAATAAAATAAAAACTGAATAAAATAAAATGGTGCTCTCTTCATGCCCCAGGCTCATTGCTACCTGTACTCACTCCCTCGGTGTTTCATTCAAACTCATGGCTTTAAATGCCACCAATAGGAGATCGCTCCTGTGGGCTTTTCCTCTGAACTCCTAATTTATATCCAGTAGCCAGCTTTTTACCTTCACTTGAATATTTAGTAAACATCTGAAATTTAGCCTGTCTATAGCTGAGCTCCTGGGTGTTTTTTTCCTCACAGCTGTATCTAACCCATCAGCATATCTGGTTGACTCAATCTTCAAAATGTGTCACTAAAAATTCAGCCACTTCTCACCACCCCTAGGTCCCAGCCTAGTCCAGGCCACCACTGTCTCCGCCTTGGGTTAAGGAGTTCGCCTCCTGTCTTGTCTCTCTGCTTCTGCACTTTGTCCTTCGGTCACACAGCAGCCAGTGATCTTGTTAAAATGTAAACTGGGGCCAGGTGAGGTGGCTCATGCCTGTAATACCAGCACTTTGGGAGGCCAAGGCAGGAGGATCACTGGAGCCCAGGAGTTTGAGACCAGCCTGAGCAACAGAGTGAGACCTCTGTCTCTACAAAAAATCGGAGGCTGAGGTGGGAGAATTGCTTGAGCCCAGAAGTATGAGGCTGCAATGAGCTGTGATGGTAACTCCTCTGCTCAAACCATTCAAGGGTGCTCCATTTCACAGTACAAGTCAAAGCTTCCATGTGGAATGACCCTTCCCTATCCCACATTTCTTATCTCCTGTTGCTGGTTTACATTTACTCTGCCTCAGCCTCCTTGCTCTTCAGTGAATACACTGGGCAGGCGTCTGCCTCTGGGCCTTCACACTTGCTGTTCCTGCTGAGTGGAATGCTTTTCACTTCCTTACATCTTTAGGCCTTTTCTTGAAAGCTGCCCTCTTTCTGATCCCCTGATCCAAGGCCACCTTCCTCCTTGACTTCATCACATCTATTTTCCTCCTTTCTTTATATTTTCTTCTCAGCCCTTGTCACTATTTAATTTATGTCATTAGTTCCTCTCCTTCAATAGAATGTACGATCCACAGTAACAGAGATTTTTGTCTGCTCTGGTCACTGTGAACTACCCCGGCCACTAGAACAGTCAGTGCCTGACACATACTGGGCCGCCAGTAAATAGTGCCTGAATGAAAGGATGTTGCTTGAGGTTCCATAGCTCTGCAGTCGTCACACATGGGAGAGTAGCTCTCAGTATCTGAGCTCAGGCCCCTCAGCCTGGTCCTCCGGAGGCAAAATTGTATCTCTTGAGAATATTTTTCATGAGTATTTTTGAAATGCAAATGTTATTTATATAATATACTCAGGTAGTTCAAAATTCTTACTTTTTAATTTTATTATTATATTTTGAGACAGAGTCTCCCCCTGTCGCCCAGGCTGGAGTACAGTGGTGCCATCTTGGCTCACGGTGACTTCCGCCTCCTGGGTTCAAGTGATTCTACTGTCTTAACTTCCCAAGTAGCTGAGATTACAGGTGTGTGCCACCATGCCCGACTAATCTTTTTTGTTTGTTTTTGAGACGGAGTCTTGTTCTGTCGTCCAGGCTGAAGTGCAGTGGCATGATCTCGGCTCACTGTAACCTCTGCTTCCCAGGTTCAAACGATTCTTCTGCCTCAGCCTCCTGAGTAGCTGGGACTATAGGTGTGCACCACCACACCTGGCTAAGTTTTGTATTTTTAGTAGAGATGAGGTTTCACCAAGTTGGCAAGGCTGGTTTCAAACTCCTAGCCTCAAGGGATCCACCCACCTCAGCCTCCCAAAGTGCTGGGATTATAGGTGTGAGCCACCATGCCCAGCTATCCTTGCTTTAAGATTAAACTATAGGCTGGGTGTAGTGGCTCATGGCTATAATCCCATCGCTTGGGGAGGCTGAGGTGGATGGATTGCTTTGAGCTCATGCTCAAAGTTTGAGACTAGCCTGGGCAACGTGTAAATACCATCATTACAAAAAATGCAAATATGAGCCAGACCTGGTGGTTCACACCTGTAGTCCCAGCTGCTTGGGAGGCTGAGGTGGGAGGATCACTTGAGCCCCAGAGGTGGAGGCTGTAGTGAGACCAGATCACACCACCACATTGCAACCTAGCCGGCAGAGGGAGACCCTGTCTCAAAAAAAAAAAAAAAAGATAAAACTATAAATTTCTCTCAAAATAAGCTTGGCCCATGCCCAGGAATGAATGACCAAGGACAGCTTGGACATCAGGAGTAAGATGGAGTCAACTGTGTTGGACTTCTCTGTCATAGTTTTGCAAAGGCAGTTTCACAATCAGATAAATGTAGAATTTGGTGCATTCTATAAAACAGCCGGTGAAAGTCTTTAAAAATGATTGTCACCTTGGCAAAGCTGCTAGGATTATACATACAAGAAAAAAACTAAAGTTAAACAAAAGTCATTGCCATGGAAAAGAAGGGAGGACATTCTAGACTTTAAAGGATTAAGGAGATAGTAGCCACAGGCAATTTGCATTTATTGATTAGATACTGAATTGGGGGAAAATGGCTTTAAAAATATGTGTGGGGACTGGGCAGTGGCTCATGTTTGTAATCCCAACGCTTTGGCAAGCTCTGGCGGGTGGATCACTTGAGGCCAGGCAGATTCCTTGAGCCCAGGAGTTTGAGATCAGCCTGGCCACTGGGGCGAAACCCTGTCTCTACAAAGAAAGTAAAAAGTTAGCCAGGCATGGTAGTGCATGCTGGTAGTCCCAGCTACTCTGGAAGATGAGGTGGGAGGATCACTTCAGACGAGGAGATGGAGGCTGCAGTGAGCTGTGATTGTGTCACTGTACTCCAGCCTGTCTACAACCTACTTTGAAATGGTTTACCAAGAAAAAAAGTGTGGATATATACACACACACATACATACATGGAGACATAGATGACATTTATCTATAACCTGTGGTGTCTAATAGAATAGTCACTGTAGTCACATAGAACTATTTACACTTCATTAAAATTATCTGACATTTAAGAATTGTATCCTATTTGCACTAGCCATATTTCAAGTGTCAGTAGCCACATGTGTCTCATGGGAGGGTATTGGACAGCACAGGTGTGGAATATTTCTTCATCACAGAAGTTCTCTTGGGTAGTGATGCTGTAGACACACACACACATACACACACACACATACCAACAGAAAGCAGATGCGGCAAAATGATAACAATTGGTGAAGAGTATACAGTATTTATTGTTTTATGTCAACTTTTTTTTTTTTTTGAGACAGACTCTTGCTCCATTGCCCAGGCTGGAGTGCAGTGGTGCAATCTCAGCTCACTGCAACCTCCACCTCTCGGGTTCAAGCAATTCTTGTGCCTCAGCCTCCTGTGTAGCTGGGACTACTGTGTTGCCCCACCATGCCCAGCTAATTTTTGTATTTTTAGTAGAGACAGGGTTTTGTTATGTTGCCTGGGTGGGTCTCAAACTCCTGGCCTCAAGTGATTCTCAGCCTCCCAAAGAGCTGGGATTACTCGGCTTCAAAATAAGAATACTAGCTGGGCGCGGTGGCTCACGCCTCTAATCCCAGCACGTTGGGAGGCTGAGGTGGGTGGATCATCTGAGGTCAGGAGTTCGAGACCAGCCTGACTAGTATGGTGGAACCCCATCTTTAAAAAAAAAAAGTAAATAAAAAAAAAGAATACTAAATGCCACATACACGATCCTAGTTGGGGACCCACACCAGAACAAATCTTTGTTTCTTTCCTTCTTTCTTGCTCCTTTGCTCTCTTGCTTTTTTTTTTTTTTTGCTATGATGGGCATTGATAGGACAATTGGCAAAGCGTGAATAAAGTCTGTAGATTAGATCTTAGTATTATAAAACATTAAATGTCCTGATTTTGATCATTGTGCTATTGGTTATGTTAGAAAATGTGTTTGTTGGGAAATATACCCAGAAGTGTTTAGGAGTAAAGGGGCACAACGTCTACAGCTTACTCTCAGAGTTTCAGGAAAAAATGTGCATGTGTATGAGCACAGAGACTCCTTAACTTACAGTGGGGTTACATCTTGAAAAATCCATCCTAAGTTGAAAATATTGCAAGTTGAGAATGCATCTGACACTCCTAACCTGCCGAGTGTCATAGCCCAGCCTAGCCTACCCTAAATGTGCTAAGGATACCTGAATTAGCCGAGGACACTTCCATAACCTGCAGCTAGGTGAGATGATCTGGAAAAGCAGGATATGGCCGAGTATCAGTTGTTTGCCCCATGATCACGTGGCTGACTGGGGCTTGGGCTCACTGCCTCTACCCAGAGTACTGCATGTGACTATTCGGCAAAAAGACCAAAATCCAAAATTTAAAGTGCGGTTTTTTACTGAATGCATATCCTTTCCCACCATTGTAAAGTCAAACGCCCTAAGTCGTGCACCATTTGTAGTCTCCATTTTTTAAAGGCATGTAGATCCATGCTCTTACCACCAGGTGGCCTCAGTTAACCTTGGTCCGTGCGTTAATCACTGCGCCTCATTTTTCTACCCTGGGCCATGCCTCAGTATCACAAAATTTTATTCCTAGTACTGTCCCCTTGTCGCTTCTGAATCTTAGCCACAGCTGATTTTTAAAAATCTCTTGACTTCCTCCCTTCTGTTCCTTTGGGGCCTGGAGAAGACAGTTACTGCTATAAAAAATCTGAAGGTGAATTTGGCCTTTGCTGAGTTGTAGACACCACTGTAGGACTGTCACCTTTGCGAAGAGTCTGGAAGGGAGAGATTTGCTTATACTCAAACAGGGAAGCTCAGGCTAGCATAGTCTTGCCATCATGGGCAAGGGAGCATCAGTTGTATCTCTGATTTGGGGCAGGATGGGAGATGTCTAGATGTGTTTCACCCTGGCGACCTGGTGTTTCCACCTTGGGTGATGTACACTAGGATGCCTATCTAGCTCCTCATCATGATGCTTGCTAAGCTCTGTGCTCCGTGAGTCAGTCTTTGGTTTGCTGGTCCCAAATGAGTATCAGAATTGTTGCCACATGAGGGCTATGAGCAGAAGTAGAAACATAGATGGCTAACGACACATGGAAAAAATATTCAACCTCAGCGGCCCACCTCGGCCCTCCAAAGTGCTGGGATTACAGGCGTGAGCCACCATGCCCAGCCAATTTGTAACTTTTAATGGAAATAAAGATAATCTTCTTAATATTTCACATTAGATAAATTAAATCTAATATTCCACAGAGCAACAATAGAACAAATAAGTAAAGTTCAATAATGATATGCAGCATGGTGTGGAATCAGGCTGGCTAGGTGCACAGTCTGGCTTGTGGCTCCCTGGCTATATAGCCTGGGGCAATGACCTCGCCTCTCAAGCCTGTTTTCTTCTGGGTAAGATGGGGTGATAATGTATTCCCTGCCTCATGGGTTTGTTGTGAGAATTCAGTTAGAAAATGTATGCACATGGCAGAGTGTCTTTAGTAAGTACTCATAAAATCTTAAATATTATTTTTATTGCAATTAAAATTTATAAATTGGCCATGCATGGTAGCTCACGCCTGTAATCTCAGCACTTTGAGAGGCTGAGGCAGGTGGATCACCTGAGGTCAGGAGTTTGAGACCAGCCTGGCCAACATGGTAAAACCCCGTCTCTACTAAAAATATAAAAATTAGCCGGGTGTGGTGGCATGCACCTGTAATCCCGGCCCGAAGGCTGAGGCAGGAGAATCACTTGAACCCAGGAGCGGGAGGCTGCAGTGAGCCAAGATCGCGCCATTATACTCCAGCCTTGGCAATGAGAGCGAAACTCTGTCTTACATATATATAATATTTATTTATTTATTAGATACGGGGTCTTGCTATGTTCCCAGGCTGTTCTTAAAACTCTTGAACTCCTGGGTTGAAGGAGTCCTCCTGCCTTGGCCTCCCAAAATGCTGGGATTCCAGGCATGAGTTACCATGCCCAGCCTTAGCTATTATCTCACTATGTGTTTTGTTTTGTTTGTTTGCTTTTTTTTTTTTTGAAGACGGAGTCTCACTCTGTCGCCTAAGCTGGAGTGCAGTGCCATGAGCTCGGCTCACTGCAACCTTAGCCTGCCAGATTCAAGTGATTCTCCTGTCTCAGTCTCCCGAGTAGCTGGAACTACAGGTGCCCATGCCCATCTAATTTTTTGTATTTTAGTAGACATGAGGTTTCACCATTGCTCAGGCAATCTGCCAGCCTTGGCCTCCCAAAGTGCTAGGATTACAGGCATGAGCCACCGCCCCTGGCCTACACTATGTGTTTTTAACTCATGTGATTTGTAAAAGTGAAAAAGTGTAGCCCTCTGGTAAATTGAATATACTCTGGTGTAGCCCTGATGGTGGGGGCTCCATGGGTTTACCTTTCTTGGAAAGGAATGGGCAGTTTTAAGAACTTTAAAAAATGTTCATGTCGGCTGGGCGCGGTGGCTCACGCCTATAATCCCAGCACTTTGGGAGGCTGAGGCGGGTGGATCATGAGGTCAAGAGATCGAGACCATCCTGATCAACAAGGAGAAACTCTGTCTCTACTAAAAATACAAAAATTAGCTGGGCATGGTGGTGCACGCCTGTAGTCTCAGCTACTCGGGAGGCTGAGGCAGGAGAATTGCTTGAGCCCAGGAGGCAGAGATCGCGCCATTGCACTCTACCCTGGGTAACAAGATCGAAACTCCGTCTCAAAAAAAAAAAAAAAAAATTAAAAATGTTCATGTCCTTTGGAGGAATACTCAAGAAAGGCATGCGGATGTATACTTTCACAATAATTTCCCCAGAGTGAATAATTGCAAGAAGTCTATTCAAAAGTGAAAGAATATGGGCTTGTATTATAGTCGTTTAAGATTGACTTATGGGGGTGAAGAACTTTTAAACAATTGAAGAAATAAAAGATGAAAATCTAGAAGGCAATTTCCCAATGATAAATTGGTAATGATGGTCACCGGCGGTTATCCCAGTGGTTTCAGGTTAGGGATGATTTTTTTTCTTATATTTCATATTGTTTTGTGTGTGTGTACTCACCTTTCTTTAAAAAGTTTTTAAAATCAAGACAAAACAAAAGTTACTGATTTATTTTTTTAAAGAAACAATGAAAAAGAGCTGGAACATCTGCCACAGGGGGGCATCTGGGAGCCCTGGGACTCATCTTCGACTTTTTCGTTCTTTCTCACCCAGTGGTGTCTGCAAAGCCCAAGGTGCATAATCGTCAACCTCGAATTAACTCCTACGTGGAGGTGGCAGTGGATGGACTCCCTAGCGAGACCAAGAAGACTGGGAAGCGCATTGGGAGCTCTGAGCTGCTCTGGAATGAGATCATCATTTTGTAAGCAAAAGCTTCTTTTTGCGGGCAGTAAGATGGGGGAAAGAGAGAGGGTGCTCCGAGGGGGTTGTGGGAGGTACAGATTCCCTGCGGTACCTCTGACTTTTTCTGCCTGTGGTACCCAAGATGCCTCTCTTTAGGTGTTCCTACACCATTGAGCTCATAGAGCGTTCATTATTAGCTAGAGGGTTACAGGGTCAGCTTTGAGGGGGGCAGGGATATATGTGGGTATCTGTCTGTTTTGATTCCCCCTCCCCAAGATGTCAGCAGTTTAGTTTAACTGTTTTCTTCTAAGTTATAGGAATGATTGCTTGGATGTAGTGAATCAGGTATCTGTTTCCCAGGAATGTCACGGCCCAGAGTCATTTGGATTTAAAGGTCTGGAGCTGCCATACCTTGAGAAATGAACTGCTAGGCACCGCGTCTGTCAACCTCTCCAATGTCTTGAAGAACAATGGGGGCAAAAGTATGTATGATGAATGGGATGCCGACGTGATTCATTGGTGGGGATGGGAGGACCTGGCAGATGAACCTGATGCTGGAGATTTCCCCAGGACTAGGGGCTGTGGTACCTCTGTTCTCCTTGGATGCCGTCTTTGGAGTTTTAGGAAGGCTGAGGACTCCTCTCTACCTCCTTGCAGAGTTTAGCTCTCTTTGCCCAGGTCCTCTATTAGTGGGATGCAGTGGTGTGTTACCCTTGATCCTTCCTTAGGGACTGGAAACTTTCTGCTCCTCTTCCCAATGCGGGAGATGTGTAATATGTTGAATGAAACTGTCAAATGCCTCTAACCTAAATCATTGCTTTTCTAGCCTGAACCCTAAAACAGAACAAAGGAGCTGTGTGCATGTGTGTGTATGTGCATGTGTGTGTGTGTGTGTGCACGTGTGTGTCTGTTTGGGACAGTGTTACAAGTAGTGCCCTGTGCTTACTCGGCATTCAGTAAACATTTACTGGACGTTGGAATGTGATGGAAACGCCGTCTGAATTAGCCAGCATGCCTGTACATCATGGACGTATAAATCCTCATCTATTTATTGCTGTTTGTGGTCAGTGGCATGGCCCATGGCTGTGGTTTTGGACCCTCCTTCATAAAGACTCTATTCAGAGCGGTACCATATGTGGCGAATGAATGGCATGGAAAGAAAGGCTCCTTTTTCTCTCGATGTCTACAAAGTATTTTCTGAAAGTGGATGTAGCTTAAGAGAGTGGCGGGGGTGGGGAGCGTTGAGTCCCAGTGAGCGTGTTGCATTGATTTAAGAGTCTTTCTTTTCTTTCCAAGCCTGTCCTTTTAAGCGATGGGCCACTTGAAAGGTCTTTGAGCCTCCTCTAGTCTTTTCCTTTCTGCTGGGTACATAGAGATGTGCTGAACCCACTTTGGCCTGAGGAATTGTTGAAGACCAGAGATGCGCCTCCTTTTAATCCTGCAGAGAACTCCCTGATTGCTTTGTCTTCTGAGTTGGTGTTTATTTTCCTGAACACTAGCCAGCCTTTTGTAATTTGATCATAAGGGAAAATTCTATTTATTGCGATACTTGGGAAATATACTTGAGGATAGCCTCACATTAGGATGCAGCAACCAGCATGAGCGTCCTTTTTTCTTCTTCATTTGCCCAGCCAGTATACTTTTGCTTTTGACTAGCAAAAGTTATTATAGAGACTGTAAACTATGGAAAAGCACAGATACACAAATAAAACAAAATAAAATAAAATTTCCCTGTAGAGCACGGCACCCAGTGATAGTTGTTTTTTCTTTCCCTTTTTTTTTTTGATGGAGTCTTACTCTGTTGCCCATGCTGGAGTGCAGTGGCATGATCTTGGCTCACTGCAACCTCCACCTCCCAGGTTCAAGTGATCCTCCTGCCTCAGCCTCCCAAGTAGCTGGGATTACACATACATGCCACCACACCCAGCTAATTTTGTAGTTTTAGTAGAGGTGAGGTTTCACCATGTTGGCCAGACTGCTCTCGAACTCCTGACCTCAGGTGATCCACCTGCCTCGACTTCCCAAAGTGCTGGGATTGCAGGTGTGAGCCACTGCACCTGGCCTGATAGTTATTGTTAATGTTTTTTTAAAAGCAATTTTACTACTGGGCAGGGTGGCTCACGCCTGTAATCCCAATACTTTGGGAGGCTGAGGTAGTGGATCACCTGAGGTTAGGATTTTGTGACCAGCCTGGCCAACGTAGCGAAACCCCATCTCTACTAAAAAAAATACAAAAATTAGCTGGGGATGGTGGTGGGTGCCTCTAATCCAAGCTACTCAGGTGGCTGAGACAGGAGAATCACTTGAACCCAGGAGGTGGAGATTGCAGTAAGCCGAGATCGTGCCGTTGCATTCTAGCCTTGTGACAGAGCAAGACTTAGCCTCCAAAAAAAAAAAAAAAATTACTTTAATTAATTATTATTATTATTATTTTTGAGATGGAGTTTCGCTGTTGTTACCCAGGCTGGAGTGCAATGGCACGATCTCAGCTCACCACAACCTCCGCCTCCTGGGTTCAGGCAATTCTCCTGCCTCAGCCTCCCGAGTAGCTGGGATTACAGGCATGTGCCACCATGCCCAGATAATTTTTTGTATTTTTAGTAGAGACAGGGTTTCACCATGTTGACCAGGATGGTCTCCATCTCTTGACCTTGTGATCCACCCCCCTCGGTCTCCCAAAGTGCTGGGATTACAGGTGTGAGCCACCTCGCCTGGCCTAATTAATTAATTTTGATTTGTATTTATTTATTTGTTTTGAGACAGGTTTCTTACTTTGCTACTCATGCTGGAGTGAAGTGGTGTGATCTCGGCTGACCACAGCCTCTGCTCCTGGGCTCAAGTGATCCTCCCACTTCAGCCCCCACCCCTAGTAGCTGGGACCACAGACACATGCCACCACGGCCTGGCTGTATTTAATATTTTTAGTAGAGAGTCGGTTTCACTATGTTGCCAGGATGGTTTGGAACTCCTGAGCTCAAGTGATTCATCTGTCTTGTCCTTCAAAGTACTAGGATTACAGGTGTGAGCCACTGCATCTGACCATTTAATTAATTTTTAAATTGAGATGGGATCTTGCTATGTTGCCCAGGCTGGAGTGTAGTGGCTATTTATAGGCATTATCACAGCTCACTGTAGCCTCAAGCTCCTAGCCTAGAGCCATCCTTCTGCCTCAGCCTCCTGAGTAGCTGGAACCACAGGCAGGCACCACTACACTTGACTATTGTTAACATTTTGATGTCTACATTTTTGAGCTTTTTAATTTAATCTTTTAAATAATTTTTTCCCCTCAGGTCCTTGTTCTGACGAGCTTTTTATCATGTTTGTAGACATATATTGATGTTTATGACATCAGTGAAACGAAATTGAGATTATACATGAACATAATATTTTGCAATATGACTTTTTCTCTTTAAAAATGTACCCATACATATATATTTTTTGAGATGGAGTCTTGCTCTGTTGCCCAGGCTGGAGTGCAGTGGCGTGATCTCAGCTCACCACAACCTCTGCCTCCCCTGTTCCACGATTCTTCTGCCTTGGCCTCTCGAGTAGGTAGGACTGCAGGCGCATGCTACCATGCTTGGCTAATTTTTGTATTTTTAGTAGAGACAGGGTTTCACCATGTTGACTAGGCTGGTCTTGAACTCCTGACCTCGGGTAATCTGCCTGCCTCGGCCTCCCAAAGTGCTGGGATTACAGGCATGAGCCACTACACCAGCCAGATTTTTAATTTTTCAGACTGAATACTATTTCAGTGTATGGGATATTATGCTTCTCTATTCATCTGTTGGTGGACACGTGGTTTGTTTCCACGATTTGGCTATGGTGAATCAATGCTTCCATAAACATGGGTGTACAAATACCTCTTTGAGTCCCTGCTTTCATTTTTTTTTTGAGAGGAAGTCTTGCTCTGTTGCCAGGCTGGAGTGCAGTGTCGTGATCTAAACTCACTGCAACCTCCGTCTCCCAGGTTCAAGTGATTCTCCTGCCTCAGCCTCCCGAGTAGCTGGGATTACAGGTGCCTTCCACTGCACCCAGCTAATTTTTTGTATTTTTAGTAGAGCCGGGATTTAACCATTTTGGTCAGGCTGGTCTTGAACTCCTGAACTCAGATAATCCTCCTGCCTTGGCCTCCCAAAGTGGTAGGATTACAGGCATGAGCCACTGTGCCTGTCCTAATTTTTTTTTTCCCTGCCTATCTTTTTCTTGCAATATTCAAGTCTGTGCTTTTAGTTCTTTTGGGTGTATACCCAGATGTGGGATTGTCAGATCATACTCTAATTCTATTTTAGTTTTTTAAAGATGGGTCTTGTTGTGTTTCCAAGGCTGAAGTGCAATTGGCTGCTCTCAGTGTATATCAGCCTTCATCTCCTGGCCTTGTCATCTTGCCTCAGCCTCCTGAGTAGCTGGGACTATAGGCATGTGCCACTGTGCCTGGCAACTGTTTTTAATTTATTGAAGAGTTGCCATACCATTTACATAGCTATTTCTCCATAAAATGTAAGAGTATGGCTTTACTGATTCTCCTGAAATTTAATTTGATGACTGCCTGGTAGTAGTCTGTCATACAGCTATGTGAAAATTTAAGATTGAACATTTGGGTAGTTTTCAATATTTTACAGTAGTAAATAATGCTGTGAGAAACTTTCAAGATTATAAATCTTTGTGCTCACTGCTGAAAATTTATTTGGGATCCATTATTCAATGTGGACTCGCTAGGTTTAAACATTAACAAGGTTTTTGACACATGTTGCTAGGTTACCCTCCAGAGAGTTCTACAGGTTGAGCATCCCTAAAATGAAAATCCAGAATTGGAAATGCTCCAACATCCGACACTTTTTGAGCGCTGACACACCACAAGTGGAGAATTCTACACTTAACACCTTTCCTTTTTGATAGTTAAGTGTACACAAACTTTGATACATAAAATTGTTAAGAATATTGTAGGGCTGGGCACGGTGGCTCTTGCCTGTAATCCTAGCACTTTGGGAGGCTGAGGCAGGTGGATCACGAGGAAAATTGAGACCATCCTGGCAAACATGGTGAAACCCCATCTCTACTAAAAATACAAAAAATTGTCCAGGTGTGGTGGCATGTGCCTGTAGTCCTAGCTACTCAGGAGGCTGAGGCAGGAGGATCACTTGAACCTGGAGGCACAGGCTGCAGTGAGCCAAGATTGTGCCACTGTATTCCATTCCAGCTTAGTGACAGAGTGAGACTCTGTCTCTGAGGGGGAATATATACATATATATATGTATGGTATAGGCTGGGCGCAATGCTTCACGCCTGTAATCCTAGCACTTTGGGAGGCTGAGGCAAGTGGATCACCGATCACCTGAAGTCAGGAGTTGGAGACCAGCTTGGCCAACATGATGAAACCCTGTCTCTACTAAAAATACAAAAATTAGCTGGGTATGGTGGCAGGTGCCTGTAATCCCAGCTGCTTGGGAGGCTGAGGCAGGAGAATTGCTTGACCCCAGAATGTGGAGGTTGCAGTGAGCTGAGATTGTGCCACTGCACTGCAGCCTGGGCAATAGAAAGAGACTTGGTCTCAAAAAAACAAACAAACAAAAAAAAAAAACAAACAAGGCCGGGTGCGGTGGCTCAAGCCTGTAATCCCAGCACTTTCGGAGGCTGAGGCGGGTGGATCATGAGGTCAAGAGATCGAGACCATCCTGGTCAACATGGTGAAACCCCGTCTCTACTAAAAATACAAAAAATTAGCTGGGCATGGTGGGGTGTGCCTGTAATCCCAGCTACTCAGGAGGCTGAGGCAGGAGAATTGCCTGAACCCAGGAGGCAGAGGTTGCGGTGAGCCGAGATTGCGCCATCACACTCCAGCCTCAGTAACAAGAGCGGAACTCTGTCTCAAAAAAAAACAAAAAACAAAAACCAAAAATTGTATAAAATTAGCCTATATACATAGGAAACATAAATAAATTCTATGTTTAGACTTGAGTTGTATCCCCAAGATAACTTCTTTTTCTTATTTATTTTTTTTAAGATGGAGTCTCTCTCTGTCACCCAGGCTGGAGTGCAGTGGTATGATCTTGGCTCACTGCAACCTCTGTCTCCTGGGTTCAAGTGATTCTTCTGTCTCAGCCTCCCGAGTAGCTGGGATTACAGGCATGCACCACCACACCCAGCAGTTCTTGTATTTTTAGTAGAGATGGGGTTTTACTATGTTGGCCAGGCTGGTCTCAAACTCGTGACCTCAGGTGATCCACCCACCTCTGCCTCCCAAAGTGTTGGGATTACAGATGTAAGACACCATACCCAGCCCAAGATATCTTATTATGTATATGCAAATACATTAAAATATGAAAAAATCTGAAATCTGAAACCCTTCCAGTCCCAGGCATTTCAAATAAAGGATACTCATGAGACCTTTACCCTCCCATCAGCAGTGGCAGAAATTACTGGTCCCTTTTGTACCTTGGCATGTATTGGATATTATTTGTTAAAAAAAAAAAAATTTTTTTTTGTCCTATTTGATAGCTATTAACATTATGAAAGGTATGCTTTTCCTATTTCTTTTTGGCTGAAGTATTTTTATTTTCTTGTTTTTTACTTTTTTGCTCTGATCTTCTGGCTTCTCAATACTTCTGAGGTATTTTAAAGTATGTTCTAGACGTCCTGACATTTTATCCTAGATTCTTCAGCATGGATCTCATTAAAACAGGTCATTTTCTTTATTTTAATTCTTCTGCATCAAAAAACAGAACATTATCTTACATAATTACCATATCATTATCACACCTAGCAATGGTAACATGTCTCACCATTTGTCTCAAACATGTCGTTTTACAGTTTTACATTTGGTTTGCTTGAACCTGGGTTTGGGAAGATCCATTCATTGATTGTTATATCTCTGAGGCCCCCCCACTTCCACCCTACTTTTTTTTTTTTAAGTGAAAGCAAATCTGTTAAGAAAGTAAAGGAAGGCTGGGTGAAGTGGATTACAGACTGGATCATGTCTGTAATCCCAGCACTTTGGGAGGCCGAGGCAGGCGGATCACCTGAGGCCAGAGTTTAAGACCAGCCTGGCCAATATGGTGAGAACCTATCTCTACTAAAAATTCAAAAATTAGCTGGGCATGGTGATAGGTGCCTGTAATCCCAGCTACTTTGGAGTCTGAGGCAGGGGAATCTCTTGAACCTGGGAGGCGAAGGTTGCAGTGAGCTGAGATTGTGCCACTGCACTCTAGCCTGGATGACAGAGCAAGACTCCATCTCAAAAAAAAAAAAAAAAGAAAAATGAAGGAACAAAGAATGGCTACTCCACAGGCAGAGTGGCCTCCACCCTACTTTTTAAAGCTGTGATTTGTTGAAGGATATTGAGTGATTTTAAAAAAGTATTTGTTGCCCTATTAATGTTCTTTGCTCTTTTTTATATCTAAGTGTGCATTTTTCTCTTTTGGTGTTGAAAGAACTCTTTATATGTTAAGGCTATTATTCTTTGTCTTATCATTTTTAAATGTTTTTCCAGTGTCATTTGCATTCAAACTTTGTATGTTTTTAACTTTTTGTGGTCCAATCTGTCACCCTTTAAGTTTTCATCATTTTCTTTCATTCTTTGGAAGGCATTCCCCATTCTGAGATCAGGTTTTTTCCTAGGTCTTTATGGTTTTATTTTTTCACATGTAATTCTGCATCCAAATGAATTTATTTTTGTGCACAGTATGAGTATGGATCGAAGTTATTTTCTTCCCTAATATGTAACTGATTGCTTTAGCACTACTTATTGAATAATCTATCTATTTCCCCAGTGACTTGAGTTGCTTCAGCATATGTTAAAGACGTGAACTTGGGCCTGGTTAGGGACTTTGCATTTATTGTTTCATTAGCCTCTCCAATGTCTGAGCTATTGTAAAATTATGTTTTAATGCCTGTCAGTTAAATTTCTCTTTTTTTCAAAGTCTTCATGCCTTTTTTTTTGCATGTATCACATCACTAGATGAATCTTAACAATTTTGTCAGATTATCCCCTTTTCCTACTCTCCATGCCCCCATCAAAAAATCTCTTGAGATTTTATGGAGTCCTGTCATATAGAAAGTTAATGGGGAATTTTCATACTCAATCTGCCTACCTGGGAACATGGAATGTTTCTAAATTAATTCAATTAATTTTAAAGGTATCTTGAAATGAATTCCACTTTAAATTTTAAAAAGCTTTGATATTGTTTTCAGTGGGATCTATTCTGTCTTCTAACTCAGTATTGTTGGTAGATGGCTGTTAGTTTTCTGTGTTTTCTTTTGTAATCTATTAGCTTACTAAGTTCTTTAGTATAGGTTTGCTGTAGTTTCTTTTGAGTTTGCTTGGTAGGCCTTTTTTTCTTTTTTTTTTTTTGAGATGGTATCTTACTCTGTCACCCAGGCTGGAGTGCAGTGGCATGATCTTGGCTCACTGCAACCTCCACCTCTCAGGTTCAAGCGATTCTCATGTCAGCCTCCTGAGTAGCTGGGATAACAGGTGTCTGCCAACACGCCCGACGAATTTTTGTGTTTTTAGTAGTTTCACCATGTTGGCCAGGCCAGGCCAGGCCAGTCTTGAACTCATGACCTCAGGTGATTTGCCTGCCTCAGCCTCCCTAAATTCTGGGATTACAGGCATGAGCCACCGCACCTGGCCTACTTGGTAGACTTTTATGTGGGTTGTGACACTGATAATTTCATTAATCCTAAGAGATAATTATATTTCTATTTCATGTTAGTTGCTTTGCATAAAACTTTCTGTTTTAGTGGTGATGGAGAAATGCTGTTACGTAAATCACTTCTAGGTGTAAGGTTGGGTGTTAGTAACCTTTTTGCTTTCTTATTCTTCTTTATTTTATTTTTGGGCACCTTTCTGACTGGGAATCTTTTTGCTTTGTTAATTGCTGAAGGTTTAAAAAGAAAAGTCAGAAAGTGTATTGAGTATTTTTGAGACAGGGTCTTGCTTTGTTGTGCAGGCTGGAGTGCAGTGGCATGATCCCCGTCCACTGCAGCCTCCACCTCCCAGGCTTAAGCAATCCTCCCATCTCAGTCTCCAGAGCAGCTGGGACTACAGGTGTGTTACTAATTTATAATTTAAAAAAATTTTTTATTTTATTTTAAGAGATGGTGTCTTACTATGTTGCTTAGGTTGGTGTTGACTTTTTGTCAAATATCTGTTAAGCAACTATTGGATAATTATGTGATTTTTCCTTTTTTTGAGATGGAGTCTCGCTCTGTCACCAGGCTGGAGTGCGGTGTTGTGATCTCGGCTTACTGCAACCTCCGACTCCCTGATTCAAGCTGTTCTCCTGCCTCAGCCTCCCAAGTAGCTGGGATTACAGGTGCCTGCCACTGGGCGCAGCTAATTTTTGTATTTTTAATAGAGACGAGGTTTCACTCTGTTGGCCAGGCTGGTCTTAATTTCCTCACCTCATGATCCAACTGCCTCGGCCTCCCAAAGTGCTGGATTACAGGCGTGAGTCACTGTGCGCAGCCGATTTTTCATCTTTAAATTATTAGGTTAATTTCCGTGACTAGGCACAGTGGCTCATGCCTGTAATCTCAGCACTTTGGGAGGCTGAAGCAGAAGGATCACTTGAGGCCAGTAGTTCAAAACCAGCCATGGCAACATAGCAAGACCCTGTCTGTACTAAAAATTAAAAAAAAAAAAAAAATTAGCCAGGCATGATAGTGTATACCTGTAGTCCCACCTACTTGGGTGACTGAAGAAGACAGATCACCTGAGTCCCAGAGACTGAGGCTGCAGTGAGCTATGATTGTGCCACTGTACTCCAGACTGGGCAACAGAGTGAGACCCAGTCTCTACAAGAACTTTTTAAAAATTGATTATATTAATTTCCTAACAGGAATTATTTTAGAATTTCTAGAATATACATAGTTGCTCAAGAGAGACTGTTCCTTGAAAATTTTGTTAGAATTGTTTATTAATACTTTATATTGGGGTTTTCCATTAGTGGTATTTTTCTGTAGCTTTGGTCTATTTTTGTCAGCTTTGGAATCAAGGGCAAGCTAATTTTATAAAGTAAATTGATGTGCTTTCCAACTTTGGGAACAGGCTCTATAACATGGGAATTATCTGTTCCATGAGTATAGCAAAGAGCTCACCCGTAAAACCAACTGGGTCTGGCATCTTGCTTTGAAATAATTCTTTGATGACTTTGTTTTTTCAATTTCCCCCCCATAATTACTGGTTTCTTCAGCTTTTTTGTTTCATCTTGACTCAATTTTGTTAACTCATTTTTTTCAGAGAAAATTGGTTCATGAGATTTTCAAATTTATTACAGTAGGATTTTAAATACCATTCTCATTTTTAAAAAATGTCTGTAATATTTCTTTCTTTAGGTTTTTGCTATTTGTGTGTTTCCTAGTTTTTTTAAATAACCTAAACATTTTTGTTTTTAATTTTTGCTTTTAAATTTACTTTTCAGAGAACAACTTCTTAGATTTGTCAGATATACCATATTTTGTAATATTAATTTCATATTTATTAACTTTTTCTACTATTTGTCCTAGATCTGTTTTATTTATTTACTTATTCAGCCATTTATATCTTTTCAGATTGAAAGCTTAGTGCACTTATCTTTGTCTTTTTTTTTTTTTGAGTTGGAGTTTTTTGTGTTTTTGGCTCTTTTTGCTCAGACTGGAGTTCAATGGCATGATCTTGGCTCACTGCAAACTCTGTCTCCTGGGTTGTGATTCTCCTGCCTCAGCCTCCTGCCTATTCTCCGAATAGCTGGTAGCTGGGGTTATCCTGCTAATTTTGTATATTTAGTAGAGATGGTGTTTCACCATGTTGGCCAGGCTGGTCTCGAACTCCTTAACTCAGGTGATCTGCCTGCCTCAGTCTCCTGATGTGCTGGATTACAGGCATGAGCCACTGCATCTGGCCTGTTTGTCTCCATTTTTGTTTAACAATGAAATCATGTTTGCTTTGTACTTGTCTTTGAATTTTTTCCCTGGGATATTGAAATGTTTTTCTTTCAATGTAACAACGAAAGCTTATCTCCACGAAAACCAAAAAGATTAGCTAGATGTGGTGGCCTGTGCCTGTGGTCCCAGCTACTCAGGAGGCCGAGGCGGGAGGATTGCTTGAGGCTGGGAGGCTGCAGCGAGTTGTTGTGCCACTCCGCTCCTGCCTGGGTGACAGAGCAAGACCCTTTCTCAAAAAAAAAAAAAAAAAGAAAAAGAAAAAAGAAAGGACAGCCAGGTGCAGTGGCTTACGTCTGTAATCCTAGCACTTTGGGTGGCTGAGGTGGTAGGATCACTTGAGCTCGGGAATTTGAGACTGGTCTGGGCAACATAGTGAGACCTTATTTCTACAAAAAACAAATTTTGAAAAATTAGCCAGGTGTGGTGTTATACACCTGTAGTCCCAGCTACTTGAGAGGCAATGGTGGGCAGATTGCTTGAGTCTGGAAGATTGAGGCTGCAGTAAGCTGTGATCATGTTGTACTCCAGCCTGGGTGACAGAGCAAAACCCTATTTCAAAAAAAAAAAAAAAAAAGAGGCTGGGTGCTGTGGTGGCTCACACCTGTAATCCCAGCACTTTGGGAAGCTGACTTGGGTGGATCACCTGAGTTCGGGAGTTCGGGAGACCAGCCTAACCGACATGGAGAAAACCCAACTCTACTAAAAATACTAAAAAATAGCCAGGCGTGGTGACGCATGCCTGTAATCCCAGCTACTTGGGAGGCTGAGGCAGGAGAATTGCTTGAACCTGGAAGGTGGAGGTTTCGGTGAGCTGGGATTGTGTCACTGCACTTCAGCCTGAGCAAGTACGGAACTCCATCTCAAAGAAAGAAAAAAGAATGCAAACATTTTTAGTGTTACAACATGAATATGTACATGTGTCCACAGCTGTATAATCCCCACCCACATCAAGACACAGAACATTTCTAGCATCCCCAGAAGTTTCCCATTGTCCCTTCCAGTTAATTTCCCTCCCTGAAATAACCACTACTCTGACTTCTATCACTATTGTTTACCTTTGCCTAGTGTTGAATTTCATGTTAATGAGAACATGCAGTATGTTTTCTTGGGTCTGACTTTTCATTTAATACCTTTGAGATTAAAGATATATGACCAGGTTTTTGTATGTGTCAACAGTCTGTCCTTTTTTTAAAATAGAGACAGGATCTTGATATATTGCCCAGACTGGTCTCAAGCAATCCTCCCACCTTGGCTTCCAAAAATGCTGGGATTACAGGCATGAGCCACCATGCCTGTCCTGTCTTTGATTTTTTTTTTGAAATGGAGTTTTGCTCATGTCACCCAGGCTGGAGTGCAATGGTGCAATCTTGGCTCACTACAACCTCTCCCTCCGAGGCTCAAGCAATTCTCCTGCCTCAGCCTCCCGAATAGCTGGGATGATAGGCACCCACCACCATGCCTGGCTAATTTTTGTATTTTTAATAGAGATGGGGTTTTGCCATGTTGGCCAGGCTGGTCTCAAACTCCTGACCTCAGGTGATCCGCCCACCTTGGCTTCTTAAAGTGCTAGGATTACAGGTGTGATGAGCCACTGCACCTGGCCATGGCCCGTCTTTGTATTTGAGTGTAGTATTCTTTTATATGAATACACCATACTTTATTTCTCTGTTCTCCTGTTGGTAGTCATTTGCGTTGTTTCCAACTTTGGCCATGATGGACAAAGCTGACGTAAACACTCTTAGGACATGTATTTTGAAGGACACACACATGCATTTCTATTGGTTATGTACAGATCTGGGAGCTTTGGTTTCTAGGGTGGATGTATGCTTAGCTTTAGTAGACAGCATCAGTTTTCTAGTGTTATACCAATTTGCCATCCCATAAATTTTACTTTGCTCTGATCGTTTGTAATTACTGTTGTGATTTTATTTTTGAGCCCCGAGTTATTTAAGTGGATGTCTTCCATGTTTTCCAGTGGTTATGTTGTTTGTGGTATTGGTTGTAGTTATTGCTGCTGTTGCTGGCACCAGCCGTAGCACGTTGTGCATGTAGCTGGGTTGGGTAGGAGGCAAATTAGAACAGAGTCTGTTGGAAAATGTGGATTGCAACAGGGCAGTGGGCTTTTTCTTAGAAAAACAAATCTTTTAGGATGACAGTGGCATAGCCCATGTACCTAACGTTCTGGCAATATTTCATAAAGTCTCTATTTAAAGCAATTTATTTCTGGTAATTGCAAGTCTTCCGGAAGATGGGGAGTTTGAATCTAAGAGATGGACCACAAAGACCCCGTTTCCCGACGTGAGACCATCTTACCTAAAGGGAAGGGAATCCTAAGGTTGTTTCAGAAGAGAATTCTAGGATGAGACAAATGCAGAAGTGTTGAGGGTGGGCAGGCTCGGTGGCTCATGTTTGTAATCCCAGCACTTTGGGATGCCAAGACAGGTGGATCACCTGAGGTCAGGAGTTTGAGACCAGCCTGGCCAACATGGTGAAATCCCACCCCATCTCTACTAAAAATACAAAAAATTAGCCAGACGTGGTAGTGCACTTCTGTAATCTTAACTACTTAGGAGGCTGAGGCAGGACAATAGCTTGAACCCAGGAGGCAGAGGTTGCAGTGAGCTGATATTGCACCATTGCACTCCAGCCTGGGTGACAAGAGTGAAACTGTCTCCAAAAGAAAGAAAGAGAGAGAGGAAAGGAGAGGGACAGACAGAGAAAGAAAAGAGAGAGAGAAAGAAAGAATAGAAAGAAGCTTTGAGGGTGGTGGAGTGGGGACACTGTCCTTAACATGGGACATTTCAGCCCGGTGGTCCTGTCCCCCCACTCTTGGTGTGGAACCACTGGGCTGAAAATGTTTTTAGAGTGGTGTCTAATCGTGAATACAGTTGTGTAGGGTAAGTGGGTCACCGTGTGTTGGGTACCTCCTCTCACTGTGGTGTAATCTTCCTGCAGCATCTTTTCCTGGGGAAGGACCTGATGGGAAGTGGTTGCCCTAACTGATATTCTCCTCTTCCACACACGTTGTTTGTTCTTTCATTTGCTCAGTTGCTTCCCCGGATTGACTGGGACATTGGCTGGGAAACTCAGCTGGCTGTTTTCTCCTCTCTTTGGCAGAGGGATGCTGTAACACAGGGTTTCACTCAAGTCCTGCAGTTGCAGATGGTCAGCCTGGGCCAACTGTCTCTGTGGGGACATTGCCCTGGCCATGGCTGCAAAGAAGACTTGACCAAAAGTGCTGGTTTGATGTGTTTTTTTTTTTTTTGAGACAGAGTCTCACTCTGTCACCCAGGCTGGAGTGCAGTGGCATGATCTCAGCTCACTGCAACCTCCACCTCCTGGGTTCAAGCGATTCTCCTGCCTCAGCCTCCCGAATAGCTGGGATTACAGGCATGCACCACCATGCCTGGCTAATTTTTGTATTTTTTTTTAAGTAGAGATGGGGTTTCACCACACTGGCCAGGCTGGTCTCCAACTCCCAATCTCATGATCCGCCCTCCTCGGCCTCCCAAGGAGCTGGGATTGTAGGCATGAGCTGTGAGTCTCTGTGCCTCGCTGGTTTGGTTCTTAAAGGTTGTTGCAGTCATCTCTGGGTGGAACCCAGTTTTTGATGTTGCCAGTTGAGTTTCTAACGTCTTTTTATTTTTATTTTATTTTATTTATTTTTTAAATAAGAGACGGGGTCTCGCTATGTTGCCCAGGCTGGAGTGCAGTGGCTGTTCACAGGTGCGATCCCACTATTGATCAGCACAGGAGTTTTGACCTGCTCTGTTTCCAACCTGGGCCTGTTCACCCCTCTTTAGACAACCTGGTGGTCCCCCGCTCCCGGGAGGTCACCATATTGATGCCGAACTTAGTGCGGACATCCAATTGGCATAGCGCACTACAGCCCAGAACTCTTGGGCTCAAGGGATCCTTCCACCTCAGCCTCCTGAGTAGCTGGGACTACAGGCACGCGCCACCGTGCCGGCACCGTCTTATTAAAGGAATTTTTTTTTTTTGAGAGGGAGTCTCGCTCTGTTGCCCAGACTGGAGTGCAGTGGCTCAGTCTCGGCTCACTGCAACCTCCGCCTCCCAGGTTCAGGGGATTTTCCTGGCTCGGCCTCCTGAGCAGATGGGATTACAGGCGTGCACCACTATGCCCAGCTAATTTTTGTATTTTTAGTAGGGACAGGGTTTCCCCATGTTGGCCAGACTGGTCTCAAACTCCTGACCTCAAGTGATCTGCCTGCCTTAACCTCCCAAAGAGCTGGGGTTATAGGCGTGAGCCACCACTCCCAACTGGAATTTTCAAACATAATTTTCTTCTTCTTCTTCTTCTTCTTCTTTCTTCTTTCTTCTTTCTTCTTTCTTCTTTCTTCTTTCTTCTTTCTTCTTCTTCTTTTTTTTTTTTTTGCCTCCTGCCTTCTCAAACATGCAGCTTCAAGACTTACCAGCATGTTTCATCTGTCCCCACCCACTGGCTGCTCTTAATTGCTCACTACATTGTAGCAGGTAGGGTCTAATACTCAGTTACCTCTTGTAGCTCCCGGCGCCTGCAGCTCTCCCCAGGGTCACTGCAGACTTTGGCTTTCCCAGAATCTCCTACTTTCAAGGAGGGAAATGTGGCTTGAAGTAGGTTGTTTCCCACCTGTTTTGTTATTTTTAAATAATTTCAGGCTAGGTGCAGCGGCTCACACCTATATCCCAGCATTTTGGGAGGCTAAGGCAGAAGGATTGTTTGACCACCGAAGTTCAAGACAAGTTTGGGCAACGTAGTGAGTTTTGCTCAACACCCCCCACATCTCTAAAAATGAAAAATAGCAGAGCGTGGCAGCTCATACTCCCAGCATTTTGCGGGGCTGCGGTGGGAGGACCTCTTGAGCCCAGGAGTTTGAGCCTGGCCTCAGTATTATAGTAAGACTCAGTTTCTACAAAAATAAAAATAAAGAAAATAGCTGGATGTGGTGGTATGCAACTGTAGTCTCAGGTACTTGGGAGGCTGAGGTGGGAGGATCACTTGAGCACAGGATTTAGAGGCTACAGTGAGCTGTGATTGTGTTACTGTACTCCAGACTGGATGGCAGAGCCAGACCCAGTCCCCCTCTCCAAAAAAAAATTCAAATTCAGAGAAATGTTACAAAAATAGAACAAAGAACTCCCTGGTGCCCTTCACCCAGCTGTTAAAATTTGCTCCATGTGCTTTCACTGTGTCTTTCTGAGCCATTTTAGAGTAAAGTACAAACCTCATGTTTCTTTTATCCCTAAATCCTGATGTATCTGGTTCCTTAAGGAGAAGGATACTACAGTACAATTAACAAAACTAAGAAATTTCAGGTTCTTGCAGTGTTGTTAATCTAATTCAGACTTCCCAACTGTCACAGTCCAGGATCTCATGCAAGATGCAGTATTTAGTTGTCTTGTCTCTTCAAATCTGGATCAATTCCTTAGGGTATTTATACCCTATAAATTTATACCCAGTGTCTTTCATGACATTGGCATTGTTTAAAAGTACAGACCTTCTTTTTTTGAGATGGAGTCTCTCTCTGTTGCCCAGGCCGGAGTGCAATGACACGATCTCAGCTCACTGCAACCTCCGCCTCCCGGGTTCAAGGGATTCTTCTGCCTCAGCCTTCCAAGTAGCTGGGATTACAGGTACTTGCCATCATGCCCAGCTAATTTTGTAAAGACAGGGTTTCACCATGTTGGCCAGGCTGATCTTAAAGTCTTGACCTCAGGTAATCCACCTGTCTCTGCCTCCCAAAGTGCTAAGATCACAAGTGTGAGCTCCCTTTTTTTTTCTTGTTTAATTGAGACAGAGACTTGCTCTGTCACCCAGGCTGGAGTGCAGTGGTGTAAACGTGGCTCACTGCAGCCTCTATCTCCTGGGCTCAAGCAATCCTCCCACTTCAGCCTCTCAAGTAGTTGGGACCACAGATGTGTACCACCCTGCCCAGCTAATTTTTAAAAATTATTTAGCAGACTCCCCTCAACTTGGGGCCATCTGCTGTTTTCTCATGGTTAGATTCAGAGTACATTCTTTTTTTTTTTTTTTTAAGACGGGTTTCCCCCACGTTAGTCAGGCTGGTCTTGAACTCCCGACCTCAGGCGGTCTACCCGCCTTGGCCTCCAAAGTGCTTGGATTACAAGCATGGACCACCACGTCTGGCCCAGAGTACATTCTTGGCAGGAACACCCAGGAGTGACTTTGTGTCCTTCTCAGTGCAGCATATCTGGAGGCAGGTGACTCAGCTTGTTTTATTATTGATAACATTAATTTTCTTCACTTACGGTGCTGTCTGCTGGGTGTTTCCACTGCAAAATTACTGTTTCCCCTGGACAATGAAAAGGTATTATAGCTGGACACGGTGGCTCACACCTGTAATCCCAACACTTTGGGAGGCTGAGGCAGGCGGATCACCTGAGGTTGTGAGTTCGAGACCAGCCTGACCAATGTGGAGAAACCTGTCTCTACTAAAAATAGAAAATTAGCTGGATGCGGTGTTGGCTACCTGTAATTCCAGCTCCTTGGCAGGCTGAGTTAGGAGAATAGCTTGAACCCAGGAGGTGGAGGTTGTAGTGAGCCGAGACTGAGACATTACACTCCAGCCTGGGCAACAAGAGCAAAACTCTGTCTCAAAAAAAAGAAAAGAAAAGGTATTACAATTTATGGGAAGATACTTTGAGACTATGTAAGCATCTATTCCTCATCACATCTTCACCTGCTAGTTTCTGCATCCAATGATTTTACTCTGATGCCTACATATTTTTATTTTTGAATTCCATCCTTCCTTCTGCATTTATTATTGCATTGTACTGCAAGAAAGAGCTTTCCCTTTTCCTGTATACATGCACATAGGTATATATTATCAGCTTCTACTCATGGATTTGTATTTCATTCCATAGATTATAACTTATTTCTGGTGTAACTTTTTTTTTTTTGAGACAGTCTTGCTCTGTCACCGAGACTGGAGTGTAGTAGTAGAATCTCGACTTCCTGGGTTCAAGCGATCATCCCACCTCAGCCTCCAGTGTAGCTGGGACTACAGGTGTGTGCCACCACAGCTGGCTAATTTTTTTTCCTTTTTTTTCTTTTCTGAAGGTCTTAAACTAACATTTTTTTTGGTATTTTTGTAGAGACAGGGTTTCACCATGTTGCCCAGGCTGTTCTTAAACTTCTGGGCTCTAGTGATCCTCCCACCTTGGACTCCCAAAGTGCAGGGATTACAGCTGTGAGCCACTGTGCCTGGCCTCTGGTGTTATTTTGATGCTAATATTATCTCTGGCATGGTCAGTGGCCACCTCATCAAGCTAGCTGCTATATCTTTTCACATGTCCCCATCATATATTTTTGTCCCAACATAATCCAATATAGATAAAATTTACTATGTGATAAAGATGACATTTAAAATCAAAAAAGGAAGGCAAACAATGACGTTAGGATCATCAGCTAACCCAGCGGGTTCTAAAGTGTGATCCTGAGGTCAGTGGCATAGGCATCTCCAGGAAATACGTCAGATGTGAAAATTCTCAGGCCAACAAGCCCTTGAGGGGATTTGGACACACACTCATTTGAGAACCACTAAGCTAACTTGGGAGAAAATAAAGTCAGGTACCTTTTGTACCCAAACATGGGGCCGTTTTTGTTCTTTTGATTTTTTTGTTAAGACAGGGTCTTGCTTTGTTGTCCAGTCTGGATGCAGTGGTATGATCAAAGCTCCCTGTAGCCTTGAACTCCTGGGCTCAAGCGATCCTCTTGCCTCAGCCTCTGGAGCTGGAACTACAGGTGTGTGGCCCTGTGCCTGGCTTCTGTATCTGTATAATTAAACACTGTGAATTTGTGCTGAAGCCTCGCATCTTAACTCGGCTCCACAGGGCTCTTCCTAACCTTCCTCTACTCTCACGAGAACCCTAGTGCTCAACACTATTCATATATTTACAAAATCTTTCACATCTGTAATCCACAGAAGATGATTTGAGAATTGCTGTACCCACATCGCCATGAAAGGTGAAGTTGACTTTGAAAAGCTCCGTACTTTACTCTGTCCACGTTCTGCGTGTGTTTCTTCTCTTTCCCCACGTGTGTCTACCAGATTCAAAAAGAGAAAGAAAAAGAAACAACTCCCTATTTATTTAAAAATCTTTTAAGCAGAGGGCTATTATAGCACTTTACGTTCCAAGAACAGATAGGCCAGTCATGAGCGGTGGGCCTCCTCCCTCATTTCTCCGTGAGGATGGAGGGTTCTGGTGGATGGGCTGTGGTCTTGAGCAGCTGTGCCTGACAGACAGTGTACGCATTTATTTTAAAGTCAACACAGCACTGTTTTTCCAGTATTTCAGCTGGAAGATAAATGCAACTACTGAACGTTGGAACTTGAGTCAGAGGAAGAAGAGAAGAAATTTTTAAAAAGTTGCTCTTCGGTTAAAAACAATTTTAAATTTATTTCTATTATTAGTTTTTTTATGTTTATTTTATTTTATTTTTTTGAGATGGAGTCTCAATCTGTTGTCCAGGCTGGAGTGTAGTGGCACAATCTTGGCTCACTGCAACCTCTGCCTCTTGGGTTCAAAGTGATTCTCCTGTCTCAGCCTTCTGAGTACCTGGGGTTACAGGCATGAGCCACCATGCCTGGCTAATTTTTGTCTTTTTAGTAGAGAGAGGGTTTCACCATGTTGGCCAGGCTGATCTCGAACTCCTGACCTCAGGTGATCCACCTGCCTTGGCCACCCAAAGTGCTGGGATTACAGGCGTAGGCCACCACAGCTGGCCTAATTTTTATTAGTTTTTTTTAGAGACAGTGTCTTTCTCTGCCACTCAGGCTAGGGTACAGTGGCTCCATCATAGCTCACTGTAACCTTGAACTCCTGGGTGTAGGCCATAGATCATGAAGTGAACTATGATCATGCCACTATATTCCAGCCTGGGAAACAGAGTGAGACTCTGTCCCTCTTTATTTTAATTTTTTTAAAAAAGGCAGTAGAATCATATGTACTGTCTATTATGGCCTCAACAGATGTTCCTGATTTCCTTTCTCTTCTTTTTTTCTTTAGTAGCTGAGACTACGGGAGCGCACCACCACACCAGGATCATTTTTAAATTTCTTGTACAGTGAAGGTCTTACTATGTTTCCCAGGTTGGCAATTTGAAACTTAAATTGGAGAAATTACTCACCATTCTTCAGCTGAGGAGATGGCAAGGGACAAAAGTGAAAGGCAGCTACAGAGCCTGGTGCCTTGAATAGGCTTCATGGTAGAAACTGCCAACCTAGTCTGGCATACCCAGGTAGTTAGTTTTTCAACCTGGTAAACCTTTAAAACCTAGTTACTTCAATCTTGTGGAATGATCACAATAATACTAGATTCTGAGAGTTTTTCTCTTGCTCCCAAAATTGAAAATTATTATAAATCTTTTTTTTTTTTTTTTTTTTTGAGGCGGAGTTTCGCTCTTATTACCCAGGCTGGAGTGCAATGGCGCGATCTTGGCTCACTGCAACCTCCGCCTCCTGGGTTCAGGCAATTCTCCTGCCTCAGCCTCCTGAGTAGCTGGGATTACAGGCACGTGCCGCCATGCCCAGCTAATTTTTTGTATTTTTAGTAGAGATGGGGTTTCACCATGTTGACCAGGATGGTCTTGATCTCTTGACCTCGTGATCCATCCGTTTTGGCCTCCCAAAGTGCTGGGATTACAGGCGTGAGCCACTGCGCCCAGCCTATCAATCTTTTTTTATGACTGTAAAAGCTATGTAAAATTTCTTATGTATATTTTCCCATAATTAAAAATAATTACTTAGCCCAGTACAGTGGTTCACGCCTATAATCTCAGCACTTTGCAGACTGAAGTGGGAGGATGACTTGAAGCCAAGATTGCAAGACCCACCTGGGCAACATAACAAGACCCCTGCTCTATTTTAAAAAATGTGTTTATGTATGAATACGTAACATATATACATATACACATATACCCATACACACATATACACATGTATATACATACACACATATGCGTGCACGCGCACACACACACACACACACACACACACATATGGATAACACTGATTTATTCTTCCTCCATACCTTCAAGGTAGATTGTGGTGCCTTCCCCTTTGATGAAGAAATGGAGGCAGAGCAATGCTATGTAACTTGCCCAAAGTTATACTCTAAGGAGTTTGCAGAGTTAGGATTTAAGCCAGGTCTTTTGTTCATAGAGCCTCTGTCTATAAACTCTGTACATTCTGCCTTCCAAGGAAGAAGGTTAAAGTCACTTGGAATTCTATTATTCAGACCTAATCCAGTTAATATTTTGTAATATAGCCATTGTGTCGGGGCCTGTAATCATATTTGTATGTATGCCTTTTTTTTCCCCCAAGTGGGAACTCTTTATACATATTTCTTTGTAGCTTGATTTTATACCCAGTTTTTTCCATATCAGTAAAATTAGGTCAGTTTTAATGGTCACAGTAATGGGTGGTTTTTTCTTTTTTTTTTTTTGAGATGGAGTCTCACTCTTGGCTCACTGCGAACTCTGCCTCTCGGGTTCAAGTGATTCTCTGCCTCAGCCTCCCAAGTAGCTAGGCTTATAGGCGCCTACCACCATGCCCAGCTAATTTTTGTATTTTTTGGTAGAGACGGGGTTTCACCATCTTGGCCAAGCTGGTCTTGAACTCCTGACCTTGTGATCCACACACCTTGGCCTCCCAAAGTGCTAGGATTACAGGCATGCGCCACCACGCCCAGCCTTGCTTTGCTTTTTGGGACAGTCTCACTCTGTCGTCCAGGCTGGAGTGCTGTGGTTCGATCTTGACTCACTGCAGCCTCGACCTCTTGGGCTCAAGCGATTCTCTTATCTGAGCCTCCCAAAATAGCTGTGATTATAGATGTGTACCACCATACTCAGCTAATTTTTGTAGTTTTAGTAGAGACAGGGTTTCGCCATGTTGGCCAGGCCGGTCTGGAACTCCTGGCCTCAGGTCATCTGCCTGCCTCGACCTCCCAAAATGCTGGGATTACAGGTGTGAGCTACTGCCCCCAGCCAGGTGCTTTGTTTTTGTTTTGTATGTATGCCCCCACAGTTTAACCAGTCTTTCTCATTCTTGGCCATTTCTTGTTTTTTACAATTATGAGCAGCACTTTCTGTTAAACTCTTTTTTTTTTTTTAAGAGATGAAGTCTTGCTTTGTCCCTTAGGGGCGTGATCACAGCTCATTGCAACTTTGACCTCCCAGGCTTAAGTGATCCTCTCTCCTCAGCCTCCCGAGTAGCTGAGACTATAGGCTTGTGCCACCATGCTTGGCTAATTTTTGCATTTCCTCCTGCCTTGGCCTTCCAAAGTGCTGTGATTACAGGTGTGAGCCATGGTGCCCAGCCTACATTTCTGTAAAGTTATCTTTGTGCATCTGTTTTTTTCCTGCAGTAAATTCCTAGGTACACAGTCACTGGGTCAGAAGGTGGATATGTTTGAAGTTTTCGTTGCCTGCTGGCTGTGTCCATGGCAGAGTCTGGACCAATTTATATACTGTAAGGGTGCCACATTCCTGTTTCCCTGTATCTCCAACAGCACTGGGTGTTGTCAGTCTTTTTAATTTACCTTAGTCTGTTAGGCAAAGTGATTTCTCTTTGTTATTTTATTTATTTTATTTTTTGAGACAGAGTCTCACTGTTGCCCAGGCTGGAGTGCAGCAGTGTAATCTTGACTCACTGCAACCTCTGCCTCCTGGGTTCAAGTGATTTTCTTGCCTCAGCCTCCTGAGTAGCTGGGATTACAGGCACATGCCGCCATGCCTGGCTAATTTTTGAATGTTCAATAGAGACTGGGTTTCACCATGTTAACCAGGCTGGTCTTGAACACCTGACTTCAAGTGATCTGCTCACCTCAGCTTACCAAAGTACTGGGATTACAGGCATGAGCCATGGCGCCCTGCCTCCTTTTCTTTTTGAGGAACCTCCAGTGAGGTGTCTGACTTGCTGCTCTGCTGCAGCTGCTCGTCCCAAGGTCCCCAGTGACCTCTGTGTTGCTAAACCCAGTGGTCACTTCTCAAGCTGCAGTCACTGGCCTTGCAGATTGGATACCGTGAATTGATCCTTCCTGCTTGACATATGTTCTGCCTTGGTGTTCAGGGCGCCACACTCTGTGGGTTTTCTGTCCATCTCTCTGGTCACTCTCATTCAGTCTCCCTTGCTGGTTTTCCTCTTCACCAGTCTATAAACACTGGGATGCCCCATGGTGTCTTTGTCCTGTGTTCGCTTGTTAATTTATCCCCCTTTCATTCATGAGCACAACCAGCCTGCTTGCTTTAAATTTGGCCTTTACGCCTGAAGATCACAGCCAGGGCTTCTCCCCTGGCAACCAAAGACAGTATTTATGTCTAATTAACATCCTCAAGTGAACTATTGAAATCTGAGTCACCTGCTTCCCAGAGCTTTCCGTTTCTGGAAGCAGTGACAGTTCTGTGTCACTCAGGCTAAAATCCTCCGTGCCTTCCTTGACTTCATTTTCTGTCCCATCAGCACCTCCCATCTGCGTTGCCTTTAGAATGTATTCTGGGATCTGATAATCTGTCACTGTGCCTGCTACTGTCACCCATGTCCAAGTCACTTCTTGACTTTACTACAAAGGCCTCTTAATGGGTCTCACTGCATCTGCCATTGTCTCCCTGCAGAACGCTGAATGTGGCAGCCAGAATAATTCAAACCAGAAATCAAATTGTAAAGCTACTCCCGTAGTTTCCCATCTCACCCTGCATAAAAACCAAAGTCCTTCCCTATGGGCCCAGCTGCCCCCTATGATGGCTTTATGTGTGTCCGTGTGTGTCTGTTACTCCTCTGTGACCTCATCTCAACCATGCTTCTTCCCCTACAGACCCCTCAGCCCACAGGTCTCCCTGCCGTGTGTGTGTGTGTGTGTGTGTGTGTGTGTGTGTGTGTTAAGAGACGGGATTTCACCATGTTGGCTAAGCTGGTCTGGAACTCCTGGCCTCAGGTGATCCACCCACCTCAGCCTCCCAAAGTACTAGGATTATGGGCGTGAGCTACCGCGCCTGGCCTTTTTTTCTTTTTTCTTTTTTTTCTCCCTGCTGTTTGTCTAGCCCAGTGCTGCTATCCTGCCACTGGCCCTTGGCACTGGCCTTAAATCTCTCCTGAAGCTCACCCCTTCCAGTCCACTGAGATACCACCTCAGTGAGGCCTTTTTTGATAATACTGCCTTCATTTTAACTTAATTTTATAGAGCTGGGCTCTCACTATGTTGACTAGGCTGGTCTCAAACTCCTGGCCCCAAACAATCTTCCCATCTTGGCCTCCCAAATGCTGGGATTACAGGTGTGAGCTGCCGTGCCTGGTCATGCCTTTTTAAAAGGCATACAGGCCAGGCGCAGCCGCTCACTCCTGTAATCTCAGCACTTTGGGAGGCTGAGGTGGGCAGATCACGAGGTCAAGAAATCGAGACCATCCTGGGCAACATGGTGAAACCCCATCTCCACTAAAAATACAAAAATTAAATGGGCATGGAGGCGTGCACCTGTAGTCCCAGCTACTCAGGAGGCTGAGGCAGGAGAATCGCTTGAACTCTGGAGGTGGAGGTTACAATGAGCTGACATCGTGCCACTGCATTCCAGCCTGGCAACAAAGCAAGACTCTGTCTCAGAAAAAAACAGCATACAATTCAGTGATTTAAAAATGATTTTTAAAAATTATTAATTCAATGATTTAGAAAAACGTTACTGAGTCATTTAATCATCAAATCATTGCTATGAATTTTTCCATTGCCCCAATAAGATTCTTTGTGCCTGTTTATAGCTAATTCCCCTTTCCACCCTGCCCCTGGCAGCCACGAATCTACTTTCTGTCTCTACAGATTTACCTTTCCTGGACATTTTGTAGAAATGGAATCACACGGCTGGGCACAGTGGCTCATGCCTCTGATCTCAGTGCATTAGGAGGCTGAGGCGGGGGCAGGGAGTGGCTGGGTTTGGGACTAGCCTGGGCAACATACTGAGACCCTCTACAAAAAAATACAGGATTAGCCAGGTGCGGTTGTGCACACCTGTAGTCCCAGCTACTCAGGAGGGTGAGGCAGAAGGATCACCTGAGCCTAGGTGGTCGAGGATGCAATGAGCTGTGGTGATGCCACTGTACTCCAGCCTGGGTGACAGAGTGAGACCCCTGTCTCTTTATTATTATTATTTTTGAGACACAGTCTCACTCTCTCACCCAGGATGGAGTGCAATGGCACAATCTTGGCTCACCGCAACCTCCACCTCTTGGGTTCAAGCGATTCTCCTGCTTCAGCCTCCTGAGTAGCTGGGATTACAGGCAAGCACCACCACACCTGGCTAATTTTGTGTCTTTAGTAGAAATGGGGTTTCTCCATGTTGGTCAGGCTGGTCTCGAACTCTCAACCTCAGGTGATCTGCCCACCTCGGCCTCTGGAAGTGCTGGGATTACAGGTGTGAGCCACCTTGTCTGGCCTATTATTGTTACTGTTTTTTTGAGGAGTCTTGCTCTGTTGCCCAGGCTGGAGTGCAGTGGTGTGATCTTGGCTCACTGTTACCTCCACCTCCCAAGTTCAAGTGATTCTCTTGCCTCAGCCTCCCGAGTAGCTGGGACTACAGGTGTGTGCCAAGGCACCTGGCCAATTATTATTATTATTATTTTGAGATGGAGTCTCACTGTCACCCAGGCTGGGGTGGTGCAGAGGCACGATCTCCGCTCACTGCAACCTCTGCCTCCTGAGTTCAAGCAGTTCTCCTGCCTCGACTTCCAGAGTAGCTGGGATTACAGCCACGTGCCACTGTACCTGGCTGATTTTTATATTTTTAATAGAGATGGGATTTCATGATGTTGACCAGGCTGGTCTTGAAATTCTGACTGCAGGTGATCTGCCTGCCTTGGCCTCCCAAAGCACTTAGATTACAGGTGTGAGCCACCATGCCTGGCCCCGTCTCTTTAAAAAAAAAAGGATCATATGTATTGTATGTTATGGCCTCGACAAAACTATGTTAATTGTGACTACTTCTCCCCAACATTCTCTGTTTCCTTCCTCTGCTTTATTTTCTTGTAAGTGGTTATCCCCATATAATACTGTTTATTTTGTTTATTTTTCTCATTCATTGTCCTCCACAAACAGAATGTAAGGTCTATAGATGCAGGTGTTCTGTGAATTTTGTTCACTTTTGTGTGCCTACAACAAAAACCATGAATACACGCATGCATGTGCATGCACGCAAACACACACACACACGACATTGAAAGAGCAACTTTCTCCTCTGATTATTGAGGATGAACGTCTTTTCCTGTGACTTAGGTCTTTGTGGCCAGCTTCTGGCTCACCTCGGAGGCCCATGGCAGGACCAGTGTGTTGTGTGCTGCCCACTCGGGGGAGGCTGTGGGCTGAGCCCAGCTCCAGCCTCCAACTGCAAGCCTTTGTTTCATTTTGCTCTGATCAAGCTGCAGTTACATCAGTGACTACTGTTTTTTTGATTGGCACCAGATGCCAGGCTTTGGGATTTCAGGCCGTCTTTAGCAGTCTCTGAAAAGCCCTCTGTGTGTCGCTTTCCATCATCCTGCACCTCAGGCAGCTATGCCCAGGCCAGAACCTCAAGGAATTCCCGAAGATGCCAAAAGCAATTCCCTCCCTCAGCCCCACACCCTCAACTTCTCAGAGTTACAGCCGGGGCCTGTTTCCTGGCTTTGGTATCAGCCGAGAGCTGTCGGAAAGAAAAGGTCCTTTTAGCCACGAGTCTCGAAAAGTAAACAGGCAGGCCTGCAACGAATGTTCCAACAGACCTGCTCCCTGTGTCACTGAATGCTGGCTGAGAGGCTGCCTTGTGGAGCCTCACCTGAGGAGAGAAGAAAAGCTCTCTGTGAGGATTCCCTTCCCCTGGTCCAGGCTGCCGCTTCCAGAGTGTTCTGTGAGGTGTCGGCTTTAGAAGTCGGTCAGCCTCGTGGGAACACATACTTGAGCAAAGGGTTTTTCTGCTCCAAATGCTGAGTGTTGGCTCTTCCTCTTACTGCTTTTCTACGTGTATATTGTGACTATTTGCATTTTAGTCTGCAGTAGGTGGTCAAGACATTTTTTTCTCTCCCCTCCCCTTCTCCTCTCTTTTGCTCTCTCTTTCTTTCTTGCTTTCTCTCTTTTTCTCTTTCTCTTTCTTCCCTTCTTCCCTTTCTTTCTGGAGATGTGGTTGATGCAAGCTATGTTGGCCAGGCTGGTCTTGAACTCCTGGCCTCAAGCAATCCTCCCATCTTGGCCTCCCAAAAAGCTGGATACAGGCTTTTTTTTTTTTTTTTTTTAATTAGAGACAGGGACTTAACTCTGTCACTCCAGCTAGAGTGCAGTGCCATCATTGCTCAGTGCAGCCTCAAACTCCTGGCCTCAAACTATCTCCCACCTCAGCCTCCCAAGTAGCTAAGATCATAGGTGCACACCACTACACCCAGCCAATTTTTGTATTTTTTGTAGAGACAGGGTCTCCGTTAGTTGCTTGGGCTGATCTCACACTCCTGGGCTTAAGCGATCCTCCCACCTTAGCCTCCCAAAATGCTGGAGTTACAGGCACAAGCCATTGTGCCTGGCCCCTGCTTTTCTTTTCTTCTTAGACTTAAGCATTTTCTCAGTGTTGGGTCAGGGTTTGTGTGAGAGAGTTTCTCCTCTGTAGGGTATCTTCTTAGGATCGTGAGACTTGCCTGCAGCAGGGGCAGGGTCTGATGCTGATTTATCAGCTTTCCTTCAATAAGCAAGCATCTTTGAGTTCTGAGCTAGAGGCTGGTGCTGAAGTGGTGAATGAGGCAGACAGCATTCCTGTCCTCCTGGAATTTAGGGTCTAGAGTGGAAAACAGAAAGTTGAACAAATGGTGCAAACTATTTCAGTTGTGACAGATGGGACAGAGGAAAGTACAGGCTGCCCTGCGAATGCATCATGGGAGACTTTGCCTGGCCTAGGTGGTGTGTGTGTGTGTGTGTGTGTGTACATGCATGTGTGTGCATCAAGGAAGGCTTCCTGGAGGAAGTGACACCTGGACTCCAGAAGGAGAAAAAGGAGTTCTCTAGAGGAACAGGAGAAAAGCATGTGGGAAACTTTGAGGCGGGAACAAGTTGGTTGCTGTCAAGTCACACAGGAGGCCAATAGTAGGGAGGAGGCAGGTGCTAGATCAGTGCTGTCCAAAACAAACAGAATTTGAGGCTGGGCCCAGTAGCTCATGCCTGTAATCCCAGCGCTTTGGGAGGCTGAGGTGGGTGGATCAGCTGAGGTCGAGGGTTCAAGACCAGCCTGACAATCATGGAGAAACCCCGTCTCTACTAAAAATACAAAATTAGCTGGGCATGGTGGCTCATGCCTGTGATCCCAGCTACTTGGGAGGCTGAGGCAGGAGAATACTTGAATCCAGGAGGCAGAGGTTGCAGTGAGCCGAGATTGTGCCATTGCCCTCCAGCCTAGGTAACAGAGCGAGACTGTGTCTCAAAAAAAAAAAAAAAAAAAAAGAAAAAGAAAGAAACAATTTGAGGTGTGTGTAATTTAAAATTTGCTAGTAGCCGTATTAAAAATAAGTAAAAACCTAGGCTGGGCACTGTGGCTCACACATTCAATCCCAGCACATTGGGAGGCTGAGGCAGGTGGATCATTTGAGGCCAGGAGTTACAGACCAGCCTGGCCGACATGGCAAAACTCAGTCTCTACTAAAAGTACAAAAAGTAGCCAGGCATGGTAGCACATGCCTGTAAATACAGCTACTCGGGAGGCTGAGGCAGGAGAATCGCTTGAACCCGGGAGGCAGAGATTGCAGTGAATAGAGATCATGCCACTGCACTCCAGCCTGGGCAACAGAAAAGGTGAAATTAATAATGTATCTTATTTCCACATATCCAAAATCTTATTTTAGCAAGTGATCAATATAAAGAAAATTACTAATGAGATATTTTACATTCGTTTTGGCCTCAGGTGTGTGTTTCTGATGCACAGCATATCTTAATTCAGACAGGCCACCTTCTATGTGGTCCGTGGCCGCAGGTGGCTGTGGCCTCCATATTGGATAGCACAGGTCTAGAGGTTGAGTCCCTGGATGAAGACTGGGAAACTTCTCTTTTTTTATTTATTTATATTTACAAACTTTAAACAATTTTTTCTTTTCTTTTTTTGTTTTGTTTTTTTGAGATGGAGACTTGCTCTGTCACCCAGGCTGGAGTGCAATGGCATGATCTCTAATTTTTACATTTTTAGTAGAGAAAGGGTTTTACCACTTAAGCCCAGCTGGCCTTGAACTCCTAACCTCAAGTGATCCACCCGTCTCAGCCTCTTGTGCTGGGATTATAGGCGTGAGCCACCGAGCCCTGCCAAATTTTTTTTTAAAAGATCACCTTGTCTTCAGAAGAAACTTTTCTTCAAAATTGAGTTACCATTAGTGTAGGATTGTATTTATACAGTTCTAGAAACTTCTTGCATTTCTCTTGAGCTTGCTGCACAGGGGATGTTGGGCTGTCTTCTCCAGGGCCTGTGCCGTTTGTCATCAGTCATGCAGCGTTCAGTCCCTAAATGAACCACTGCTGCAGGCATGGAATGGTGGCCTTGACTTGGTGTTAGGAAAATGAGATTGTTGCCTGGATGTGAGCTGTTTTCTTCTCCTTGCCAAACACAAAACTGAAATGCTTCATTTGGTGTTCAGGCCTCTGCCCTGTGCCAGTCATTTGAGTGGCTTCTGCCTGACCATCCATTTCAGTCTCCCAGGTTCTCCCAGGGGAGGTGCTGTGGCTGCTGGAATACCTGTGTTAACATCAGACCTTATTTATCTAATTGCAGTGTTTGATTTTCCCTTTTCCTTCAGACTACTAGGATTCTTGGAATAGTTTTCTTAGTGTAGGAGGCTCATTCCTTGTGGGAGAGTAGTCTGTCGAAAGGGAAGGTGATCCTGGACTAGAGTAAGTGTCCATTTTCAATCCCAGCACTTTGGGAGGCTGAGGCAGCTGGATCTTTTGAGGCCAGGAGTTCCAGAGCAGCCTGGCCCACATGGCAAAGCTCTGTCTCTACTTAAAGTACAAGAAGTAGCCAGCCATGGTGGCACGCGCCTGTAATCCCAGCTACTCAGGAGGCTAAGGCAGGGGAATTGCTTGAACCCAGGAGGCAGAGATTGCAGTGAGCCGAGATTGCAGCTAACATGACTGTGAGGTACAGAGTGGGACTCTGACTTCGGTGCCTGGCCTGGCCTGGGGGTGCTGTTTATTACATACAGGACAGTAACGCACACACTTATCAGAAATTAATATCCTCCTTCCCTCCCTCGCTCCCTCCCTTCCTTTCCTTCCTTCCCTTCCTTCCCTTCTTCCTTCCTTCCTTTTTTCCTTCTTTCTGCCCTTTTTTCCTCTCCCTCAATTAATTAACATTTATTCAACATGTGTTGCATGAATTCATTCTCTTGGAAGAGGGAGTCCCCAAACCCTCTTGAATGGATAGATTGTGTCTGTATGTATTTGAAAAGATTCATAGATGACAAGTGAAAAATCAAAGGACAGAGCTTTGGGTCTAGGATGACCTCTGACTTTGCATCTGTGGCTTTTTTTTTTTTTTTTTTTGCAACAGAGTCCTACTCTATCGCCCAGACTGCAGTCCAGTTGTGCAGTCTTGGCTCACTGCAACCTCCACCTCCTGGATTCAAGTGATTCTCTTGCCTCAGCCTCCCAAGGAGCTGGGATTACAGGTATGCATATCCATGCCTGGCTAATTTTTGTATTTTTAGTAGAGACAGGGTTTCACTATGTTGGCCAGGCTGGTCTCGCATTCCTGAGCTCAGGTGATCCGCCTGCCTTGGGTTCTGTGATTACAAGCGTGTACAGGTGTGAGCCACCGCACCCACCGTTTCATCTGTAGCTTTTGTACGTATATTTATGCTTGTGTTTGCAACAACTTCATACAAAGTTGTCCAAGTGGACAATACTGGCCAGGTGCAGTGGCTCACACCTGTAATTCCAGCACTTTGGGAGGCTGAGGCAGGCAGATCACTTGAGGCTAGGGCTCCAGACCAGCCTGGCCAATATAGTGAAATCCCATCTCTACTAAAAAATATAAAAATTAGCTGGGCATGGTAGCAGACGCCTGTAGCACCAGCTACTCAGGAGGCTGAGGCAGGAGAATTGCATGAACCTGGGAGGCAGAGGTTGTAGTGAGCCGTGATGGTGCCATTGCACTTCAGCCCGGGCAACAGAGCAAGACTTTGTCTCAAGAAAAACCAAAAATAAAACCCCAAAAAACTAAAGTGATGATACCATGGGAAAGTCTGGAATGTTTGTATTTGTGGAGTAGGTATTGAATTTTACTTTTCTGTATTTGAATTTTTTAGTCAGCATGTTATTTTTTATTTTTAAAGGTAATATTTATTGTAAAGATGATAATATGTAGCAGCAGTGGTTTTTTTTTTTTTTGGATACTGGGTATTTTTCTGTCGCCCAGGCTGAGGTGTAGTGGCGTAATCACAGCTCACTGCAGCCTTGACCTCCTGGGCTCAACTGATCCTCCCACCTCAGCTTTCCAAGTAGCTGCGACCACAGGTGCATGCCACTATACCTGGCTAAGTTTTTACATTTTCTGTAGAGACAGGATCTCCCTGTGTTGCCCAGGCTGGTCTCAAACTGGGCTCAAGCGATTTTCCCACCTTGGCCTCTCAAAGTGTTGGGATTACAGATGTGAGCCACCACACCCTGCCTGGAAAATACTTGTTAAACTTTTTATTATGGAAAATTTCAAACATAAATAAAAGTAGAGAGAAGTGGCCAGGTGCGGTGGCTCATGCCTGTAATACCACCACTTTAGGAGGCTGAGGCAGGCAGTTCACCTTAGGTCAGAAGTTTGAGACCAGCCTGACCAACATGACAAAACCCTGTCTCTACTAAAAATACAAAAATTAGCCAGGCATGGTGGTGCATGCCTGTAATTCCAGCTACTCGGGAGGCTTAGGCAGGAGAATCGCTTAAACTGGGAAGGCAGAGGTTGCAGTGAGCTGAGATGTGCTACTGCACTCCACCTTGGGTGATGAGTAAAACTCGGTCTCAAAAAAAAGAAAAGTTGAGAGAATAATGGACGATTCAGCACTGGTTACCCAGCTTTAATGATGATCAGCACTGTCTACGTGTCCTTCATCTTTAGCTCTCATCTTTTGGGGAAGTATTTGCAAGAAAATCTCATGCCTCGTGTCATTTCACTTGTCGACACTCCTGCACACATGTCTAATGTTTAACTGATAAGAAAATTATGAAAAAGGCTGGGTGCGGTGGCTCATGCCTATAATCCCAGCACTTTGGGAGGCCGAGGTGGATCACGAGGTCGAGAGATCAAGACCATCCTGGTCAACAAGGTGAAACCCCATCTCTACTAAAAATATAAAAATTAGCTGGGCATTGTGGTGTGCGCCTGTAGACCCAGCTACTCAGGAGGCTGAGGTAGGAGAATTGCTTGAACCCAGAAGGCGGAGGTTGCGGTGAGCCAAGATCATGCCATTGCACTCCAGTCTGGGTAACAACAGCGAAACTCTGTCTCAAAAAAAAAAAAAAAAAAAAAGAAAAGAAAATTATGAAAATGTGTCCACTGTGCAATTAATGGAAATTGAACAAAGAAAATCTTTATTTCATAATCTTACTGCCTGAATACAACTTATCATTTTTCCCTGGTTCATTTATTTCTTTGCCCCTTTGTATACTTATTTTTACATGGTTTTTAATAATAGGGTAAATTCTATGATGTCAGAGGTTGCAGTGAGCCGAGATCACCACTGCACTCCAGCCTGGTTGACAGGGAAAGATTCCATCTAAAAAAAAAAAATTATAATAAAAAAAGTAAAAACTTAGCATTGTGGTTGAGTAATTTTCCATGTTGTTGTACACGCTTTATAATCATGAATCCAAATATTAATTGGGTCATAATAGTTGCCTCATCTGAAATTACAATTTCTAAAAAAAATCTCAATTTATAAAAAAGGGGAATTTTTTTAAAAGCAGAATTGTAATCTTAAAACATAATTTTCTATGAGGGCTCCTAAATTTTGCTCTGCAAAGAACGTTTAAAAGGAGGTTTGTTCTTTGGAAGATGTTTATAAACACGGCTTTCAAACCCGGCAACTGGGAGAGGTGGTTGTGGACGCTGTGGTTCCCTGAGGGCACAGAGCATGGGTGATCTGTTGCAGCCAGGCAGGGCCTGGGCAGGGCGATTAATGGTGTGGTGGGGACTCTCCCTACCCTTGGAGAAGAGGAACGCTAATGACAAGGCAGCAGTAATGATGTGAACTGATAATTTATTCTAAAGACGTAACCTTCCCAGATCTGTATTTATTTACTGTAAATCCCTTCTAGAAGTTTAAAATATGCTATGGCTTGAGAGATTTACCAAGATGGATGAAGTCTTTGTATTTTGTTTCAAGGGGATCCATAGCTGGTTTCTGAGACTGCTTCTAGGGTGCCTTGTTACCTGGATGACTTCGATGAATAACTGGTATTGATGTGTGTGTGCATGTGTAATTTTTTTTGTTTTTTGTTTTGAGATGGAGTCTCACTCTGGTGCCCAGGCTGGAGGGCAGTGGCATGATCTCAGCTCATTGTAACCTCCACTTTCTGGTTTCAAATGATTCTCCTGCCTCAGCCTCCCGAGTAGCTGGGACTACAGGCATATGCCGAGTAGCTGGGCATGGTGGCAGTTGCCCATAGTCCCAGCTACTCAGGAGGCTGAGGCAGGAGAATTGCATGAACCTGGAGGCAGAGGTTGCAGTGAGCTGAGATGGGGCCATTGCACTTAAGCCTGGGCAACAGAGCAAGACTCTGTTTCAGAAAAAAAAAAAAAAAACAAATAAAACCCAAAAAACTAAAGTGATGATACCTTGGGAAAGGCTTTGGAATGTGTGTGATTGTGGAGTAGGTTTCATATTTTATGCCTAATTTTTTTTTTTTTTTAATTTTTAGTAGAGACAGGGTTTCACCATGTTGGCCAGGCTGGTCTCAAACTCCTGACCTCAGGTGATCCGCCCACCTTGGCCTCCCAAAGTGCTGGGATTACAGGTGTGAGCCACCGTGCCTGGCCTACTTTTTTTTTTTTTTTTTTGTAAGTAAGAGATAATACATGTAGCTGCAGGGTTGTTGGCTGTAGAACACTGGTACCCTGAATCAAGAGAAATAAGGGTGGTCGTGGTTGATGAGTCAGTTGTGTACAGAATGAGGACATGAGTGCCGAATCCACCTTCCTTTCTTGTCCCTCCTCCTCCTAAGGGCAGATGCCCCATCCATGCTTAGAGGCTTGCTTTTCCTACCTTTCCAGGAACCCTTCGCCAGCTATTCTCTGTCTTTCTTGTCTTTCTTGCAAGTTCATCGTTTATGATGATGATGATTATTTTTTGATACAGAGTCTTGCTCTGTCGCCCAGGCTGGAGTGCAGTGGCGGAATCTTGGTCACTGCAACCTCTGCCTCCCAGGTTCAAGCAATTCTCCTGCCTCAGCCTCCTGAGTAGACCCTGCCAGGGTTTGAGTGTTGGGGGACCAAGGGGAGGTAGGGTGAGCAGAGTCAACAATGGTGCCCCAACAGGAGTACCAGTGTTTACTCTTGGCCTAGCTTGGTAGAAGAGACTTTTCTTGTTAGGCTCTGGCTAAGGTTGGAAGCTGAAGAGCCATTGTTACAGTAAATCCTAGAATCGTCTGGCTTCCTTTACTGCAAAGGAAATGTGAAAGAGCCTTCTCTCTAGATCTGGGGTATACTCCAGTCTGTGTGTGTCTGAGTTTCAGGGAACTGGGGAAAGGAAAGGACGCTGTTTACTCTCAGCCCTTCTGGAATTTCCCCCAGTTCCCTTCCTCTCTGTACAGTGTTTGCGGTTATGTGTAGAATCAACATGGGCCTGTTAATGAAGGTGCTGCTTATTCAGTTTCAGTGGCATTTGATGGGCCTATGGGATTGGGGGCAGAGAGAGGCAGGAAGAAGGAGGTTTGTTCCACTAAGCAGCTCTTGTGTTAAGACTAAATCAGTCACATCTTCATCGGACTTCAGAGACTCTTAAGCCTGGCATCCTTGGCCTCTCTTAAAAAAATCCTCCTTTTTTGTCTTGTTTCACATTTCTCAAATTTCCAGGTAAATCCTTTCATTTGTATTCTGAATTAGGAACAAAAGGAAAACTGAACTATTTTTCCTTTTAAAACATGTAAGTGTGGACATGCATGTACATTTTGATGGTATGGGGTAGGGACAGCCAGTGATGAGAAAAAGACCCTAAACTGGAAAGTTTTTTCATACATTTGGTATGAAATTGTCCAGGCAAGAGTTCTGGATTTCATAATGGAATTGCATTATAGGAGCATGGTTTGGCAGTTACGGTTCATGTAGTTTTTCTTCTTTTGTTGGAGTAACGACGGCAATTTCCATGCCCTATTTATCTATATTTATTAGTACCACATGCAAACAACGTATTTTAAAAAAAATCCAGGTCAAGAAAGGGAAAAAGTAACTCTTAGAAAAATATTACTCATCTTTGCTGCATGTACAAACTCTTCTCAATAGGAAATTATTAACTTGAAGCCACTTGCAAATCTGAGGCTTTGAAGGGAGGAAAAATAAGAGGAAGGGTTATTCCCCAAACAGCTTGACTGATGTGTTTTCTACCTTTTTATATTTTAAACTATATTTTGTTGAATTCTTGCAAGATTTTTTGTTAGTTTATAGTTGCTGTTAGTGCCTTAGGCATGCTGGTGTGGAAAAAACAAAAACTTCTTTTTTTTGAGACAGTCTTACTCTGTCACCCAGGCCTGGAGTGCAGTCGCTCGATCTCAGTTCACTGCAGCCTTGACCTCCTGGCACAAGTGATTCTTCCTTCTCAGCCCCACAAGTAGCTGGGACTATAGGCAGGAACCACCATGCAGGTTAATTTTTGTGGGTTTTTTTGGGACGGAGTCTTATGCTGTTGTCCAGGCTGAAGTACAATGGCGTGATCTTGGCTCACTTCAACCTCCACCTCCTGCATTCAAGTGATTCTCCCTCATCAGCCTCGGGAATAGCTGGGATTACAGGCACCCACCACCATGCCCAGCTAATTTTTTGTAGTTTTAGTAGAAACGAGGTTTCACTTTGTTGGCCACGCTGGTCTCTGACTCTTGACCTCGTGATCTACCAGCCTCAGCCTCCCAAAGTGCTGGGATTGCAGGTGTGAGCCACCGCGCTTGGCCTTTTTAAGCCATTGGTTTGAGTCAGGAACCAAACAAGATTGCTATGTCTGTTCAGTCTCTCTCAGCCTAGGGGTTCTCCTCCCTCTTTTTAATCCTTGCAGTGTGTTGTGGAAGAAGCTGGACAGTGTGTCCTTTACACTTCCCCACATTTTGGATTTTGCTGTGTGTCTCCCTGAAGTGTGGTTCAACATGTCCCTCTATCCCTTCTGGGCAGATCTAGTGGCAGAGGTCAGTCTCAGCCACTAGATCTGCCCATAAGGGTTAGATCCTCTCTGGTGTGGTGGTGTGTGTTTCCATCAGGAGGCACCTGGTGTCTGGTTGTCTCTCTTGGTAGCTGGCTTTTAAAGAGCTATCTTTCAAAAGGCACAGTCCCTGGGAATTCCCAGAGTCTTTTCCCCTTGATTCTTACATTCAGCCTTACTGCTGTCTGTTGATCTTCATAAAGTAGCATTAGAAGGTATTGGTAACCAGTTATTACTTAGAACAGAAGGGCGCAATTGTATAGCCAAAGAAGTATGTTTGCTGATTACTGAAGTTAGCATGAGCTCAGGCCTTTGGCTCTCTCAGTGAAACCTAAGCCTCTTGCCAGCTGAATATTTTCATTATATATGTTCCATTTAGTCCTAATTGAATCAGACTTCCTCCAGCCATGCTCTAAATTGGCACTGTTTGCAACCTCGCCTGTGACGTGCCCAGAGCTTTGATTCCAAGAGATCAGTGGGCCTGCGGGGCCTGGCTGATGTGCTTGGTGGGGGGTCCTGGGGCTTTCTAACTCATGCTAAGGAGGAGGCCAGGGTAGAATCTTCTTAGACACTGTGTGGTGTTTTTGTTTTTGAGATGGAGTTTTGCTCTTTCTGCCCAGGCTGGAGTGTAATGGCACCATCTTGGCTTACTGCAACCTCTGCCTCCTGAATTCAAGTGATTCTCCCACCTCAGCCGCCTGAGTAGCTGGGATTACAGGCATGTGCCACTATGCCTAGCTAATTTTGTATTTTTAGTAGAGGTGGGGTTTCTCCATGTTGGTCAGGCTGGTCTGGAATTCCTGACTCAGGTGATCCACCCACCTTGGGGTCCCAAAGTGCTGGGATTATGGGTGTGAGCCACCACACCCGGCCCAACACTGTTTCTTTCTTTTCCTTTTTTCTTTTTTTTAAGATGGGGTTTCACCATGTTGGTCAAGCTGGTCTTGAACTCCCGACCTCAGGTGATCCGCCCGCCTTGACCTCCAAAGTGCTTGGATTACAGACACTGCTATCGCCATTGCCCAAGCCACCATCTGCTCTCGCCTGGATTACCACAGTGACCTCCTACCTGGTGTTGTCCACCTTAGCCCTTCTCCTCCTGTAGCCAGACTGGTTGTGCTACAGTAGGAGTCAGGTCACTTCCTTGCTCAAAACCCTGTCATGGCACACCATCTCATGTAGAGCAATTGCCAAGGACCTTGCAAGGGCCCCAAGGCCTGACTTGGAGGCTCTGGTTACCTCCCTGGCCCTCATCTGCTCCTCTCTTCCCTCACTCCAGTCCAGCCGCCCTGGTCTCCCTGCCATTCCCAGATATGCTAGGCATGCTCCCAGCTAGCACCTCTGGGCTTGCTTTTTCCTCTGCCTGAAATATTCTTCCTCCAGATTCCCACGTGGCTTCCCCCATCCTTTAGTCTTTGCTCAGTTGTCAACTTCCCTCCCCACATCTGCTCCCAGCTTAGCATTCCTCATCCCCCTTCTTTTACTTTATTCTATTGCACTCACCACCTAATTTAAAAAAATTATTGCATTTAAAAATATTTTTTAGTTTTCTTGGGTTTTATTTTGTTTTTTTGTTTGTTTGTTTGAGTTGGAGTTTTGCTCTTGTCGCTCAGGCTGGTGTGCAGTGGTGTGAACTCGACTTACTGCAACCTCCCAGGTTTAAGTGATTCTCCTGCCTCAGCCTCCTGAGTAGGTGGGATTACTGCTACCACACCCAGATTATTTTCTGTATTTTTAGTATAGATGGAGTTTCACCATATTGGCCAAGCTGGTCTCAAACTCCTGACCTCAGGTGATCCACCTGCTTCAGCCTCCCAAAGTGCTGGGATTACAGGCTTGAGCCACCATGCCAGGCCAAAATTTTTAGTTTTTGAGACAGTTTTGCTCTGTTGTGTAGGTTGAAGTGCACTGGCGCAACCTCGGCTCACTGTAAGCTCCATCTCCCAGATTCAAGCGATTCTTGCTCCTCCAGCCTCTCGAGTAGCTGGGATTACAGCATGTGCCACCATGCCCAGCTAATTTTTGTAGAGATGGGGTTTTGCCATGTTGGCCAGGCTGGTCTCAAACTCCTGACCTCAAATGATCTGCCTGCCTCAGCCTCTCAAAGTGTTGGGATTACAGGCGTGAGCCACCATCCCAACCTGCACTTGCCACCTTCTAACAGATTATGCAATTGCTTTTTAAAAAAAATTTTTTTTAATTGCTTATGGTCTGATTCTCCTAAGTAAAATGTAAATGCTCTAGGAGCACAGATTTTTGCCTGTCTTGTTCCTCTTGAATCATAGGAAGTAGAATAGTAGGTGCTCAAGGCACGAATGCTGATAGAGCAGGGCCTGATGAGGTTGAGAGGAGCTGGTCAGCTCCCTATATGCTAAAGCAGATTCCAGTTATGGAAGTGGACTCACTAAATCTACTTTTTCATGGGTTTCTTGATTTTGAGCAATGCCTCCAAAGGCAGCACGAAGACATACTGGTAGAGAAAGGGCCTCTGTAGCACTGTCCACAAAGCTGTAGTGAAAACAGAGGGCCCCAGAGGTGAGATGGCTGAGACTGCCATTTATAACTGAGGTTCCAGTATACGTTTTCCAGCCACACTTACGCCTTTCAGCCTCTCCTGTATGCTCGAATCTGTCACTCAGTTAGCTAATGGTTTCTTTAGTCCCATTATGTATTATAGGGCTCCTCTGGCTCATTTTTTTTTTTTTAAAGAGAATAATGAGGTGTTCTGTTCTCTGAGGTTTAATTTTTTAAATAACCTTGCCAATTTAAAAAAACCTTTTCCCAATGTTTAATTATGCAATTTGCAAACATACAGAAGAATTGAAAGAGTGATAAAATGAACACCCAAATGCTCTCCGTCTATTTCTGGTAGTTGTTAACATTCTTTTTGCCAAATTTGTTTTATCTGTGTGTTATCATAGTATATGACTGGATGTGTGTGTGTGTTTTTTTCCCTGAGCCATTTGAAGGTAAATTGCAGATATCATGACATTTTACTCCCCAAAACTTCACCCTATTCTTCTAAAAATTCACTTGAAAATAAATGCATGTATCATTCTAATCTACTCTTGCATCTCCCAAGAATAAGAACATTCTCATATAAACCAAAGTACAATTTTTTCTTTTTTTGGGATGGAGTCTTGCTTTGTTGCCCAGGCTGGAATGTGGTGGCATGATCCTGGCTCACTGGCACCTCCGCCTCCTGAGTTGAAGCGATTCTCCTGCCTCAGCCTCCCAGGTAGCTGGGATTATAGATGCGTGCCACCATACCGGCTAATTTTTGTATTTTTAGTAGAGACGGGGTTTCACCATGTTGGCAGGGGTGATCTCGAACTCCTGAGCTCAGGCGATCCACCTGCCTCAGCCTCCCAAAGTGCTGGGATTACAGACATGAGTCACCATGCCTGTCCAAAAAACCATAGTTCTACTGCTGAACCTAAGAACATTAATAATTTCAAACATCGGCCGGGCTCGGTGGCTCACACCTGTAATCCCAGCACTTTGGGAGGCCGAGGTGGACGGATCACAAGGTCAAGAGATCGAGACCATCCTGGCCAACATGGTGAAACCCCGTCTCTACTAAAAATACAAAAAATAGCCGGGCATGGTGGTGCGTGCCTGTGGTCCCAGTTACTCAGGAGGCTGAGGCAGAAGAATCGCTTGAACCCAGGAGGCAGAGGTTGCAGTGAGCTGAGATTGCGCCACTGCACTCCAGCCTGGCGACAGAGCAAGACTCTGTTTCAAAAAAATAATAATAATAATTTCAAACATCATTTAATACTCAGTTTGCATGCATATTTCTCCACTTATCCCAATAATATATTTTTATCAAACCAAGATTTCATTTAAATTCATGCATGGCATTTGTTTGTTTTCTTTAAATGTAGAAGAGACTCCATCTTGCCTCCTTTTTTTTTTTTAATGGATTTAATGACATTGATTTTTTTCAGAAGTCCAGGACAGTTAGTGTATGGATGTCCCACATTTCGGCATTGTCTGATTGCTTCCTCATGCCATCATTTAATGTTTCTCTGTCTCCCTCTTTCATGTGAACCATGTGGCATCAGGTTGTCTTACTCTCAGTGACAGTAAATTTGATCACTTGGTTATGATGGTGACAGCCAGAGGTCTCAAATAGAACAGAGGAGGGCTATGTTCTTGAAAGTTTAGTTTAAAGAAAAAAGGCCCTTCCTCTCTTCAGTGGCTATTTAAATTTAAATTTAATTTATTTTTTTGAGACAGGGTCTCGCTCTGTCACCCAGGCTGGAGTGCAGTGACACAGTCTTGGCTCACTGCAACGTCTGCCCCCACCCCAGGCTCAAGCAGTCTTCCCACCTCAGCCCAGGTAGTGGGGACCACAGATGCATGCCACCAGGCCTGGCTAATTTTTTATATTTTTAATAGAGACAGGGTCTTACCATGTTGCCTGGAATGGTGTAGAACTCCTAAGCTCAAACGACATGCCCATCTCAGCCCCTCAAAGTTCTGGGATTACAGGTGTGAGCCATCACACCCAGTCCTGTTTTATTTTTTTGAGACAGTCTCATTCTGGTTGCCTAGACTGGAGTGCAGTGGCATGATCTTGGCTCACTGCAGCCTTGACCTCCCGGGCTCAGGTGATTGTCCCACTTCAGCCTCCCCAGTAGCCATGACTACAGTAGTATGCCACCACATTTGGCCGATTTTTGGTATTTTTATTAAAGATGGGGTTTTGCCATGTTGCCCAGGCTGGTCTTGAACTCCTGAACTCAAGTGATTCACCCTCCTTGGACTCCCAAAGTGCTGGGATTATAGGTGTGAGCCACGGAGCCTGGCTGGCTCCTTTTAATTAATTAATATTTTTGTATAGACAAAGTCTCACTATGTACCATACTGGTCTTCAACTCTTGGCCTTAAGTGATCCTCCTACCTCAGCCTCCCAAAGTGGGCTGGGATTTCAGGCATGAGCCGCTGCACCCAGCCCATTGGCTCTTTTTCAAGGCAAAATGTGTCTCAATGTGTTGTTAGGTGACTTCTGAGCCTTCAAATATATAATGATTCCACTGGAGACAATGAGTGAATAAAGTAGATAGAAGAGCTGGTTGGACCCTTAAGACAAGACCATGGAGAGGAAGATTCAGGCTCTCTGGCTTCTATCCAAGGCCAATGGCAGTATGACTGACATGGGGGCAGAAATGAGCAGTGAAAGGCCTTGACTGAAAAGTATTATCAGTCTTCCAAGAAGGAGGGAAAAAAACATGCCCATGCTCCATTTATGAAATGATGACCTTTGAGGTATCAGGACAGGAATCAAGGAACCCTTCTAGGATGCTTATCCCCCAGCACGCTTCCAACAGTGGTGTGTGTACTGGAGCCAGAAGGCTGGGCACCTTCAGGAGATGTCCTGGAAACAAGATGAAAAGACAGTTCGTCTGCCTGATGGGTCTGTGGCTTACCTTGGAAGATTCTGTGGCCGCAACCCAAAAAAATCTTAGAAGGATCAAGAGAAAAATGATTACAAAAGGAATGAGGGCCAGGGTTCAGTGGCTTACGCCTGTAATCTCAGCACTTTGGGAGGCTGAGGTAGGAGGATTGGCCGAGACCAGCCTGGGCAACATAGTGAGCCACATCTTTATAAAAAAATTAAAAAACAAAACAAAGAACAAATACAATGAATGAGAAATTAGACCAAGAGGAATCAGGACTCTTTAGCCTAAAAACAGGAAAATCAACAGGGACATGATAAAAATGACAGCTTAGTAGGAGCTCAGTAGGTGCCATTTACTTCTTTGCACGAGTCCTCTGAAAAAGGTGCCGCCGTGACTCCTGTTTTGTAGGTAGGGAGAGCGATGCGCAGGTTAGGTTGTATGTTTCACGCTGCAGAGGTCTCAGGAACTAGAACTGTGAGTTAAACCCAGAATGCCTGACCACACCCCGCTCTTAACCCATGTGCTTAGTAACCCTACTGCCAGAGACTTAGATACTGTATCTTGGCATAATGGAGGAAGGAGACCCTCCTTGACTTAGAAAAAAAAAAAAAGCCCACAATAATCAACATTTACTATCCCATAGTTTCAGTGGGTCAGGACTCGCGGTCGGCTTAGCTGGGCAGCCTGGTCTGGGATCTCTCCCGAGGCCGCAGTCAGGACATGGACTAGGCTGCAGGGTTAGGCTCAGCTGGGGCTAGCGCGGGTGCAACCCAAGTGGCCACTCACAGGGATGGCGAGAGGTGGCTGGTGTTTGAAAGGCCTCAGTTCCTTCCCATGCTCCTTGGCTTTTGAAGGAACTCATTTCCTTTGGAAACTACAAGTGCTATTTTATAGAAACGTTTAGAACTCACCAAGGCCCTCAGTGAAACTGGCTGAACATAGCAGCAGACTCTCTCAAAAACAGTGGGAGAGATCCTGGCAGAGAAAAGAGATTAAGGGAAGGGAAAGCGCTTAGGAGAGCTTGAAAACCCAGAGGGTAGCTGGTTTCTATTTATTATGATAGATCCTTGAATTGATCCAGAATTTTCTGCTCAGTTCTTAAAGGGTTATATCTGTAGGGGGATTTGGAGCAGTCTTTTTTGTGGGGGTGGAAGAAGGAAGGTTATCTCTAGAAAGTGTTCAAGTTTACCTTAGTGTGCTTATGGAGACATTTGTACATACTCTACCTCGTTCTAGAAAACAGGTTAAATATCTTATAATCATGCAATAGCAGCTAATACATAAAACAGAGTGTTGGATTGGGTGGGGTAGATGGGGAGGGAGGTTCAGATATGTGCCACTTCCCTGGTCTGGTTCTGTAAGGTGTGGGGCAGCGTAGAAGAACTACAGACCTCACAGAAATCCTCATAACGGCTCATAAAGGCTGATTCCCTCTTGGTCATTATTAAACAGTCCCAAACTGAAGGCCGTAGCTCCTGGCTGGGCTGAACTGAAGGGAACTAAAGTATTCAGTGTGGACTAAATACTTAGCTGGATAGAAGCTATCCAGCACAGCCAAATTCAGTAGCAGGGTGGAGGGGTGTGCGCAGCAGTTCAGTCTGCATAGGGTTTGGTGCTTCTGCCTCCAGTCACTTGGTTCTATTTTTCTGCCACAGTCATCCCCAGTACTGAATCTGCCTGGTATCCTTGGGGGCGGGGGTGCTCTGGGCCACTTCTCACCACTCTCTCCTTAAGTCACTGATGGAGCTGATTAGTGTATATTGAAGTTTCATTGTTTTAAATTTTTTCCCCTTATTTCAAGGCAATAGATTTTCAGGATTGAAAATTAAAAAAAACAAACAAACATGTTTTAACACAAATAAGAAAAGAATAAGCCCCTGTAATATATCATGTAGATGGAGATGTCTCCTGTTGACTGTTTCTTAGGGTCTCTTCATTTCTGTGGGTAGGGGGAATACTACTTGCAACTAATTTCTTTGTCTGTACACCGTCAATATCCCTATGCTTTTCTCATAGTCCTGCAAGTATAAACAAACGAATACATCAGTAATGTGGAAATTATGTTGCTGATCTGGTGATACGAAATGTTTAGAAAAAGAGTACAGCTTCCCCTCTAGCCTGATAGAACAGTGATTTCATTAGACATATTCCTTCCCACTGTTTTTTCTATGCCACAAGGCAAAATTTGAAGATCTGGAGAGAGCATTCCCAGGGAAGCCAACGAAGGTGAAACGGGAGCTTCTAATTAAGAGAATCTTAACTTGGGGTGCATTTGCTTTAGCCTGTCCATGTTACCTTTTGTACCCCACAGTGGAGAACACGCAGCTCACCCTGAACCTACAGACAGAGAACAAAGGCAGCGTTGTCTCAGGCGGAGAGCTGACGATTTTCCTGGACGGGCCAACTGTTGATCTGGGAAGTGTGCCTAATGGCAGTGCTGTGACAGACGGTGAGTGCCGCCCTGCTCCTCAGGGCTGTGCCGGGACGGGGCGGGACTGGGCAGGGGGCAGGAGGTGCTGAGAGCTTGGTTCTCTACTAGGCATCTTGGTTTGAGTACCACTCAACTTGGCCTGTAGCTAGCCCTGACTCTTCTTAGCACCCTGGATCAGTATCATGACATGAATTTTGAAGGGCTGCTTTCTGATCAAGGGCCACAGTAAATGTCCAGTCTTTGTAAATGTATACTTGTTTGGTTTGATAGTGGAGAAAAACATCTTTTCATCCCATGTGGACTTTAGAAAATGAAGTATCTTTATCAAATGTGACTTCAGCCTATTATTTTCCTTCCTGATTCAGTTACACATTTTGGGGAGGTTGAGGGTGTTTTTTATGAGAGGTATTGGTTAGGAAGGGGACTTTGTGTTCTTCTAGAGATATACACTAGCAAAATACAGACAGAAGCAGGGAGTTTGGAGAGTGTCCCCTGCTTTGTCCTGAATGTTGCTTGTTTGTTTCTTTTGATCTAGTCTGAAATTAGTCACCTTTGGATGTAGCAGAAAATTATTTCATGAAGTCTGAGGTCTGAAATGGGTTGGGTTTCTCCATAATTTTTCTTATTAAATGTTTTGTTAGATGTGATGTAACCATGGCACTTCCCAGGCACCAGCAGGATTTCTGTAACTTCAAAGGGGTGCAATTTGAGTTCCAATTCAAGAGCAGTTGTTTGGAATCTCAGTGGCTGGATGGGCCTTGACTGTGGAGAAAAATCCCTTAACTGGACTGATCAGCACTTGGGGTGCTTTGGTGCTTGGAGAAAAACATGCCATTCACTCATTAACACGTATATACCTAATTGTATCCAACACATATATATGTAATTGTATTCAACACATATATACATAATTGTGTCCCTGATATGCACTAGGTCTTAGACCAGGTGCTGGCCATATGGCAGTGGGCAAAATTGACATGGTCTCCACTGCTTCAACTCCATTGAGGAGTCGAGCTCCTCAGTGCTTCTGTCTTTTCTTGTGATTGATTCCTTTCGATTAGTGAAAACCACAGGGTGGTATGAGATTCCTGTACTTTGTGGGGCAGGGGGTATCTCATCTAAATTGGTGGGGGAGGGATCAGGGAAAGTTTCTCAGAGGAAGCTGAGACCTGGAGGATGAGGAGTTTAGACAGGCCATGGTGGGGGTGTGGGGTAACGGGGTTGCTTGGCCTGTGGTGGGAACAGAGGCAGTCAGCGAGGTTGGATTATTAGGAGCAAGAAGGAGAAAGAATGGAGGAGGTGAGGCCAGAGAAACACGTCAACTCAGATCACACAGCCTTGAAGTCCTTGGTGTAGGGATTTTGAACCTCATCTTGAGAAACAGAAAGTTGTTGAGGGGTTTCTAGCAGAATACGATGATGACCTGATTTGGCTTTTGAAAAGCTCTCTGAGTGTGTTATGAAGAAATGCCCCCCATTCCTGGCCCCTACTTTGTTGCACAGTTAGTATTTATTCTTTTTCTCACATTTTTGAGGCTGAAATTCATTTAATGGCTAAGATAATGTGCTCGTAAGTGCCTTGGATGTTCTTCAATGTCTTGGAGAAGAGAAGCTGTTTCCAAGGTTTGAGCCCCACTGCTCCGTGGCATGGATGATTCTCTATGATCGTCCCTGTTCCTCTCCTGCCGTGGCTGCGGCTTGTCGGATGTCCATATCCTGTGGTGGTGGGCGACTCTAACACACAGAGGGCCGCCAAATCTCAAACACGAGTTGAGTTCCTCAATGCTACTGTCTTTTCTTGTGATTGATTCCTTTCTAGGATCACAGCCACCTTCGAGAGACTCCAGTGGAACAGTAGCAGCTCCAGAGAACCGGCACCAGACCCCCAGTACAAACTGCTTTGGTGGAAGATCCCGGTAAGACCCCCTTGGCAATAAGAAGGAGCTGGGAAGATGCTTAAGAGCTATTGAAAACACTCTGGGAAGTGGCAGGGAACATTTTATGGTAGAAACTGTTGGAAATTTCCAGAGATCTTGTAACTGACTCAGTAGTTAAGGAGGCTAAGAGAGAAGTCCAGAGTTCAGGATCCTTTTATTTTTTGAAAATGGAATTTACATTTAAAATTTTTATTTTAGATTTGGGGGGGCATGTGTAGGTTTGTTACATGGGTATACCATTGCCCACATAGTGAACATAGTATCCGATCAGTAGCTTTTCAGTCCTTGCCCCTCTCCCTCCTTGTGTTGGGAGTCCCCAGTGTTTATTATTTCCATCTCCGTGTTCATATATGCCCAGTGTTTAGCTCCCACTTATAAATGGGAACACGCAGTATTTGGTTTTCTGTTTCTGTGTTAATTTGCTTAGGATAATGGCCTCCAGCCTCTGGCTATACTCATGTCACTGCAAAGGACATGATTTCATTCATTTGTTTTGTTTTGTTTTTTGATATGGGGTCTCACTGTATTGCCCAGGCTGGAGTGCTGTGGCACCATCAGGGCTCACTGCAGCCTTGACCTCCTGGGCTCAAGCAGTCCACCCACCTCAGCATCCTGAGTAGCTGGGACCGCAGGCATGGTTGAGAACCACCACCCCTGGCTAATTTTTTTTATTTTCTTAGAGATAGGGTTTTACCATGTTTCCCAGACTGGTTTCAAACTTCTGGACTCAACCAATTTTCCTGTCTTGGCCTCCCAAAGAACTGGGATTACAGGCTTAAGCCACTGTACCTGGCTTATTTTTTTATTGCTTTTTATGGCTGTGAAAGAATTCAAGATTCTTAGAAGGGTCAGAGGTTCCTTGATGAAGATTGGGACTGGCTAAGTAGGTTATTGATAAAAGCAACTGTCGAACAGGAAACTTGACAGCTTTTTTGTATGTCTGGGGCTGCAGCCACAGTTATTCTTCCAGGACACACATAGAAATGCTTAGAGCAATGGTTCTTTGTGCAATTTTCTGGCTGTGCATTCTGCTTTCGGGGGTGGCCCATGGTTCCCTCTGAGTGTTGGTTAAGACCTCCTACACTTAGAGTCTATATATTATACTTGTTACACGTGTTATGAATGACATCATTTTATTTACTGAAATTCCCATTTTTTACCTGTATTAGTAGTGCAAACTCATTTCCATGGCAACCGAAGGTCTAGGCAGGAAAATAGTTCTAAGTATATTAGAGAGATGAGCGAGAGGGTTGGCACCTTTGTTTATTGTTTATTGTAATGTGCAAAATCCCCATATATTGAAAGGACATTTTAAGGAAAATAAATGTACAAACTATGAATGTAGTCTGTAAATCTTTGTTATCTGCAGAGAGTAGAGAAATAAGTGGCAGTAAAAACCTTCACAAACAATGCCAGGCACAGTGGCTCATGCCGCTAATTCCAGCTCTCTTGGGAGATGAAGGTGGGAGGATTGCTCGAGGCCAGGAGCTCAAGACCAGCCTAGGCAACATAGGGAGACTCTGTCTGTATAAAAAAACAGAAAAATTAGCCAGGCATGGTAGTGTGTGCCTATAGTCTCAGCTACTTGGGAGGCTAAGGTGGGAGGATTTCTTGAGCCCAGGAGTTTGAGGGTGCAGTGAGCTATCAACAGGCCACTGCACTCCAGCCTGGATAACAGAGTGAGACTATGCCTGTAAAAAAAAATTAAAAAACAAAAACAAAAACAAAAAAAACAACTTCCCACGCAGATCCCAGGGAGGGGGAATAATGCTTTGAAAAACGGAATATGATTTTAGCGAAAACCCGCAGCATCTTTAAAGCTCCCTCTGAGGACAGCTGTCAGCTTCTCCAGATTTGGTTGTTTTGTGGGCTCATGAGGCTGTGGTGAATGGCAAGTGGGGGAGCAAGAGAAGGTGGCTGTTTGGATCCTTTTTCTGTAGATGCTATTCTTCCATTCTCTTTTCTCCAAGTCACCGTAAAAGTGTTGCTTCACTTCCGAAGACCAGTCACATTTTCCGTGACTTGGTAGGTGACTTACAAGACTGGGTAATAGTTGGGTCTCACAGGGTGATGAATGACAGTGTAATTGGCATATCTTGTGTCAACAAAGCCATGATGGGCATTTGGAATTGAAGGAAACAATTAGTTAAGCTAGAACAGCTCAGGCGAGGAATACTTGAGTATTTCACTCTTTAGTGAGTGATGCCTTCGCACTCTCACTAACAGCTTTGGTGCAGGTAACTGCGTCTTAGTCTTTTAGCTGAGATGGAAAGTTTGCCTCACACACCCATGCCACTTAATTTAGGGCTCAAAGTCCAATTCAACTCTTACCGAGTTTGGACCTAATTTCTTGACCTATTTACTAGCCTCTGAATTTCTCTAGTTGATCGACCTTGAAATTCAAAGATCCTGTTAACCCTTGTTTGTTGTCATTGGTGTTGAGAATTGTTGGCTGTTAAAACAGCAGCCAGGCTGCAACAGGAAATCGGATGTATTTTGGCTCATCACACGTGGCAGACATTCAGTGCTAGTTAGTTACTGGTGGGCAAGGTACCTTCCAAACAGTGTAAGCCATATCGGAGTCCTTCGCAGTCTGTTAGCTGCTGCAGGCTTTTACTACGCATAGCCTCTTAAGTTTTCCTCGGCCTCTGCCATCTAAGTATTCATTCTGCATTCACATAAAACCTGTTACCATTCAGAAGGAAACACTTTTGAAAATACTACCCAAAGCCTCTATCTTTGTCTCCTTAAAAGCCCTCTTTCCACTTTCCTGTTGCAGGTATGAAGGTCACTGTGCACACGTGATTTCCACTGTAGGTAGTGGCTGGGTAGTCTACTGGATAAGGGTGTAGGGCTTTGGAATCAGGAGATGCAGATCAAATCCTGGCCTGTCACTTACTTGTGATTTTGGATAAGTCACAAAACCTCTCAGATCCCCAGTTCTTTTATACTTTGAGGTATAAAGTGGGGTTATTACCTGCCTCACAGGGTTATTGGAGGAATGAACTGAGATAAGGCATGTCAGTCAGAGGGTCTTATACAACAGGCATGCTCAGCGGAAGCAGCAGCGGCTTTTCTTTGTGTCTGGAGACTGTTGTTTGTGCACGCCTAATCCCCTTCCCCACAAGCCTGGGAAGTGAGGCGTTACTGGTGCGTTTACATCAAGGACTGTAGTTGGGAGGTGATGAATCAGACCTTTGGGATCAAGGGCACTCCTTTGCTGTCCTTGCTTTCTGGGGGCAGAGAGAATGATGGGCTTCTGCCTGCTGCCTCCCAGACTAAATATTTAGCTTTTGCTGTCTGAAGGGTAGGTTTTTCTTGGAATTGGGCGCTATTCACTGTGATCAAACAAAGGTGCTCTGATGTGCCCATGAAGGTGAAGACTGTGATGTCAAAGCAACCCTTTCTTCTCCTTCGTTCCCTTGCTTGGTGAAGCTGTAGAACTGGAACTGTGAAAGGGTTTTATCTGAGGGGTTCATTCCTCCAATCTCATCTCACAGAGTACCATTTCCTTGCTAAGCAAGGTCTTAAAGCTCCATTTCTTAGTGGGATCTTGCCTCCTCTTCAAGAATAATCAGATGAAGCCTGGGCGTGGTGGCTTATGCCTGTAATCCCAGCACTTTGGGAGGCCAAGGCCAGCAGATCACTTGTGGTCAGGAGTTCGAGACCAGACTGGCCAACATGGTGAAACCCCATCTCTACTAAAAATACAAAAGTTAGCTGGGTACGGTGACATGTGCCTGTAGTCCCAGCTACTCGGGAGGCTGAAGCAGGAGAATCGCTTTAACCTGGGAGGCGGAGGTTGCAGTAAGCCAAGATTGCGCCATTGCATTATCCTGGGTGACAGAGTGAGACTCTGTCTCAAATAATAATAATAATAATTATCTGGTCTGGCACATGGAAGCCAGCATGGGACTGCCACCAACAATTTGTGTGGCATAAATTTGTTAGCCCACAGACTGTGTTAATATGAGATCAGAGGTCTGATTGTGGAAAGAGTTTACATTATAAATTGTCATACACTCCTGTAATGGAATACTGCTTCATAGCAAAAATGGGTGAAAGATGGTTATATCCATATGGTGGAATCTTAGAAACATAATGTTGAACAAGAGATGCAGTTATAGAAAACAGTACATAGTATGATGCCATATGTAGAAAGTTGAAAAATGCAAAGCCAAACAATACGTGTTGTATGGATACCTTCAGAGGTAGTAAAACTATAAAAAATGGGTAGGGCTGAGTGTGGTGGCTCACGCCTGTAATCCCAGCATTTTGGGAGGCCAGTGCAGGTGGATCACTTGAGGTCAGGAGTTCAAGACCAGCCTGGCCAACATAGTGAAATTTCATCTTTGCTACAAATATAAAAATTATCTGGGCATGGTGGTGCACATCTGTAATTCCAGCTATTTGGGAGACTGAGGCAGGGACAATTGCTTGAACCTGGGAGGTGGAGGTTGCAGTGAGCCAAGATTGCGCCACTCTACTCTAGCCTGGGTGGTGGAGTGAGACCCTATCTCAAAAAAAAAAAAAAGAGGCCAGGCTCAGTGGCTGACACCTGTAATCCCAGTACTTTGGGAAGCCAAAGCAGGTAGATCATGAGGTCAAGAAATCAAGACCATCCTGGCCAACATGGTGAAACCCCATCTCTGCTAAAAAATACAAAAATTAGCTGGGCGTGGTGGCACGTGCCTGTAGTCCCAGCTCCTTGGGAGGCAGAGGCAGGAGCGTTGCTTGAACCCGGAAGGCAGAGGTTGCAGTGAGCTGAGATCGTGCCACTGTACTCCAGCCTGGTGCCTGGGGACAGAGTAAGACTCTGTCTCAAAAAAAAAAGAATGGGAATAATTAACTCTGCATTTCAGAGGATGGTTATCTTTGGGAGGAAGGAGACAGGTATAATGAGGAAAGAGTACAAAGAATGTTTCTAAAGTACTGGTCATGTTATTTCTTTGCCTGGGCCGTGGGTCCCAAGTGTTCATTTTTTTAAATTCTTCTTCAAATGAAATATATATTTAGAATCTTGCTCTGTCACCCAGGATAGAGTGCAGTGGTACACCCATAGCTCACTGCAGCCTCGAAATCCTGGGCTCCAGTGATCCTCTTGCCTTAGCCTCCCAAGTAGCTACAGGTGTGTGCCACTACACCCCACTGCCAGGCTCTTTTTAATAACCCATTCTCATGGGTTCCCAACAGAGTGAGAAATCACCCCCATGGGAGGGCATTAATTCATTCATGAGGGAATCCACCCCCTCATGACCCAGATACCTCCCACTAGGTTTTACCTCCCAACACTGCCATATTGGGAATCAGATTTCAACATGAATTTTGCTGGGACAAACTTCATCCAAACCATAGCGGGAGTCGAGGTAAAATGAAGCCCAGACTGTCTGTGAATGGAGTTTTTCCTCCTAGCACCTTACGACTTCCTCTGACTTGAATAGCTGGCTCCTCTGTCTAGAATCCCAGGAAAATTTCCATAGTCATACAGGGAAACGTAACAGCAACAGAAACACCAGAATTCATGTAAGGGATCTTAGTTAAGTTAAGAAGCTGTTGGCAGGGTTCGGTAGCTCATGCCTGTAATCCCAGCACTTTGGGAGGCCCAGGCGGGTGGATCACCTGAGGTCATGAGTTTGAGACCAGCCTGACCAACATGATGAAACCCTGTCTCTACTAAAAATACAAAATTATCCAGGCGTGGTGGCACATGCCTGTAGTCTCAGCTACTCGGGAGGCTGAGGCAGGAGAATTGCTTGAACCCAGAAGCTGAGGTTGCACCATTGCATTCCATCTTGGCAACAAGAGCCAAACTCCATCTCAAAAAAAAAAAAAAAAAGAAGCTGTCTATAAAGCTGTCTATAGTTAGGTGCAGTGGCTCATGCCTATAATCCCAGCACTTTGGGAGGCTGAGTTGGGAGGATTGCTTGAGCCCAGGAGTTTGAGGCTATAGTGAGCCAAGATGGAGTGGAGCCCCTGTAGTCTAGCCTGGGCAACAGAGCTAGATGCTGTCTCTGGGGAAAAAAAAAAAAAAGCAGCTATATATAGAGGCTTCAACAATTTATTTTCCTTTCTTATGGCCATATGTATTTATTTTGTTTATGAATGCATGTGAACGTGCATGAGAGTGTGTATGTGTGAGTTTGTGTGTGGGTGTAGAGCTGGGGGCCTTGAATTTGCCTATGGGCCTCATCAGCTGTCAGTAGTGGCCAACGTTGGTCACAATCTGCATTTTAACATGTCTTTCCCAGTGATTCTTTTACATGGAAAAGTTTCAGAGTCTCTTATGATAGTTTTCTTTCTCCCTCCTTTACTCTTCTTTTTTGTCCTGCTTTGATGAAAACATACCAGATTTATTGGCTGCCTTGCCTTGGCATTAATGGCCTCTGAAGATTTAAAAGATCTGTAATCTCAGAGATTTATAAAGCCCAACCGTCTCTGGTGAGCTCTAAATAGATCATCAGCTCTGTCTGCAGACAGCCTATCCCAGAAAGGAAAGAAAAATAAACTTAGGCGGGTGTGAGTCCACTGCGAACACTTCAGGAAGTCCTAGGAGGGCTGGGGGAGAACTGGGAAGCAGAGCTAGCAGGGAGGAGGTGGCGAGGGTGGACAGGAGCCGAGACTTGGGCACTAGGCCATTCTCACAGTCATTGTCAGCTGGCAGTTGCCACCCCTCCTTCCACTGAGGTGACTAAAGGCTGCTTGATTGGGAACTGCAGTTATTTAGAGATGCTGCCATGTCAGCAGAAAGTCCTCTCACCCAATAGCTTATGCTTAAAATGTGGCTATAGCCTCATTTCTGTTGCTAGGGAAGACAATGGAATAAGTGTGACGTATTTATTTATTCATTCAGTGATAATTAAGACGTAGTCCCTGCTCCAGCTCCCTGTGTGCAGGCCGGGCTCTCTTCTGAGCAGTTGGTAAATATGGAACAGGATTGAGACAGTGGTCAGGGGTCCCAGTACATTTTCTAAGCCAGATGTTGAAAAGTAATCATGCCTGGGCATAGTTGCTGTATGCATGTAGTCCCAGCTATTTGGGAGACTGAGGCAGGAGGATCACTTGAGGCCAGGAGTTCGAGGCTGATATGAGTTATGATCACGCCGCTGCACCAACCTGGGCAACATAGGGAGACCCCATCTCTTAAAAAAAATGATGGAGATTAATTACATACTCATTTATACATTGGTTTATTAATTTTGCACCAACTAAAATGATCCACAGTATACATTTATTTGTTGCATAGGTATTTATTTGGCATTTATGAGCCTAGAGAGATCTTTAAAACCACAGATGTAGAGTATTACACATTTATGTATTGCATAGGTGTTTATTTGGCATGTATCAGCCTAGAGAGATGTTTATAGTCCAGATGTGGCGTGTGCCAGAAAGCTGGTTATAAACTAGGAGGAAGGAAGGCAAATATCTGCCATTGAAAGCAATGTTCACTTGATATACATGAACGCCAAGCTCTGAGCTAGGTTGTGGTGATTAAAAGATGAAAAGTCAGGGTCCCTTGCGTCAGGGAGTTTCTGTAGTAGGAGACAGATGCACTGATCACACTTAGAGTCCAGTGCAATGGATCCACGGCGATGGTGTGTACACATGCAAGAGGGATGTAGTGGGATGTTACCTAGATTGCCTGGGAGATTTGGGGAAGACCTGTCACATTTGAGCTGTATTTTGAAGGAGTTTTGCCAGACCAATGAAATGGGGATCACGGATGTCACTGCAGGCAGAGGGTACAGCATGAGCGAAGGCAGGGGGGAGTAAGAGAATTCGACACATTTGCAGAAACAAAAGTCATTTAATAATGTTGACATGTAAGATAACAGGGATGATAGCTTGGCAAACTTGGTTTGCAGGCCAGATCCAGCCTGCTACCTGTTTTTGTCGTTGTTCCTATTTGTTTGTTTGTTTTTGCTGAGTGAAATCTGCCATGATTTTTTTTAGAGTACTTTTACGTTCCCCCAGACGTACACACCTCCTTCCCCACTATCAGCAACCGCCCCCCCTCAGAGCAGTACATTTGTTAGAATGATGAGCCTATATTGACACGTCATTGTCACTCAAAGTCCATAGTTTATGTTAGGGTTCACTCTTTAATTTTTTTTTTTTTTTGGACAGAGTCTTGCTCTGTCATTCCACTGGCTGGAGTGCAATATAATCTTGGCTCACTGCAACCTCTGCCTCCCAGGTTCAAGTGTGTCTCATGCCTCAGCCTCCTGAGTAGCTGGGATTATAAGCATGCACCACCACACCCAGCTAATTTTTTGTATTTTTAGTAGAGATGGGTTTTCACCATATTGGCCAGGCTGGTCTTGAACTCCTGAGCTCAGGCAATCTGCCTGCCTCAGCCTCCCAAAGTGCTAGGATTACAAGCATGAGCCACCATGCCCTGCCCTTTTGCCCATATTTAAAATCTGGTTGTTCATTTTCTTATTGTTGAATTTTAAGCATTTTTTTTTATATTTTGGTAAGCAGTTCTTTATCAGATATATGTTTTGCTAATATATTCTCCCAGTCTGTGGCTTGTCTTCTCATTTTCTTTACCACCTGTTTTTGGAAATACAATTTTATTTTTATACGGCCATACTCATTTATTTTTATGTTGTCTGTGGCTACTTTCATGCTGCAGTGGCATGTTGAGTAGTTAGAACAGAGATCATATGGTTAGCAAAACCTAAAACATTCGCTGTTTGGCTCTTTGCAGAAAGTTTGCCAGTCCTTGCTGTAGAAGATGGTTTGAAGGTAAGAGCGGTTCACAGAGGTCCTTTTGTGCTTTACTGAGGACTGTAGATTTTATTCTTCGGAGACAGGGAACCAGTGGATTTTGAGCAAGGGTATGGTAATGTCTTTTCTGTGGTAAATTACTCAGGAAAGTAGTCTCATGGATGAATTTGAAGCTATATCAATTGGGGTTCATTGCAGGAAACAGAAACCACTCTAGGTATTTTGAACAGAAAAGGATTTAATATGGGGAATTAGATGCTTATGAAAGTCATTGGATGGGCTGGTGCAGCAGGAGTGAGGGGTCTCCCTAAAGTCTTTGGTTTCAGGCTCACAGGGTTGCAGCTGCAATTCACATGCCAAGAAACTATTGCACCCTTGCGACTGCTTTATGTATTTGAAGCGGGCATCCAAACAATGAGGCATGGAGTCTGCTGGAGCCCTGCCAGTCACCACCACCATAGGACAAATGGCTTCTGCCTTCCTTCTGCTTTCTAAATTTCTTTCAAGAACTTCTCATTGGTGCAATGTAAATCACACCCAGAATGTATCTGCAAGGGAGTCTGGAAGTCCTCTAGTCCCTGCAATGAGTCAGGGTGGGCATATGGAATAGAAGAGGGTAGGAATGTCTGACACAGTGGGGCTGAGGCCAGACTCAGGGACTGATGAAGAGGACTCTGGCAGGAACTGGTGAGGCTGCAATTGATGACTAGTCTATGACTGTAGCGAATAGAGAGGAGACAAGAGAAATACCTAGAAATACCTAGGAGGTGTAATTAAGCAGGACTGCATGTCTGACTAATGAGACAAGGTGAAGGGTGGGGGTGAGGGGATCCCAAATTCCTCTGCTGTGATGTCATTCATGGAGACAAGAGACACAAGATGTGGGGAGCTCATTAAGGTGTCACTTTAAAACCACATACCTGGCCAGGCGCGGTGGCTCACGCCTGTAATCCCAGCTACGTAGGAGGCTAAAGCAGGAGAATCACTTGAATCCGTGAGGTGGAGTTTACGTCGAGCCGAGATTGTGCCGCTGCACTCCAGCCTGGGTGACAAAGCAAGACTCCCTCTCAAGAAAACAGAAAACCACATCCCCGTGATAGTTGGCTTTGGTGTTCAGCAGTCTTTATAGAACATTGTTACTGCATGGCTCCGGGCACAGTTATTTCTCTGAAAGTGCACCTGTAGGAGGAGGAATGAGAACCCAAAATTAAGAAACACAAAACAAAACATCGTATTCCTGACAGTGAACCACAGGGCCACAGTAAGGGTCGCCAGATCAGGGCACATGAATGCTAGTTCTACTTTAACCAGATCTGTATCTGGATTCTACGATTTCTCAGTCCTAGAAAATCATAATTGAAAGGGGAAAAGTGTAGAGAACAGCCAGTAAAAAGAGTATGGGTCTTGGAGAAATGACTTTCTAGTCATGAGAGTTTGGCAGCTTGGCCATGTGCTGATGGAAGACCAGAACAGAACTGGCTGCAAATGCTTTGGGCAGATGCGGATGGCAAGGAAAGAGGGGTGCTTCAGCCATGGTGTTTGTGGCTGTGGTTTGGTGAGACGATGTTAGACTTTTTCTTTAGGATTCTGTTGGAACCGGACAGCTCCTTTTAAAGTGCCAAGGTCTGTAGGGATGGTGATTTGGGATTTGGTTTAGTGACTGTCTTTCTGATGGCATTTTAATAGCCTAAGAATGACTCCTTTCAAACGTTGAATCGATTCTGTATTAAGGTTTTCTCTTTTTTTAAAATTTATTCATTTTTGAGATGGAATCTTGCTCTGTCACCCACGCTGGAGTGCATTGGTGGGATCTCAGCTCAGTGCAACCTCTGCCTCCTGGGTTGAAGCGATTCTTGCGCCCTAGCCTCCTGAGTAGCTGTGACTGCAGGCACCTGCCACCATGCCTGGCCCCTTTTTTCTTTTTCTTTTCTTTTTTTTTTCTTGAGACAGAGTCTTGCTCACTCAGGCTGGAGTGCAGTGGCATGATATCAGCTCATGGCAGCCTCTGCCTCCCAGGTTCAAGCGATTCTTCTGCCTCATCCTCCTGAGTAGATGGGACTACAGGTGCCTGCCACCACTCCCAGCTAATTTTTGTGTTTTTAGTAAAGATGGGGTTTCACCATATTGGCCACACTGGTCTTGAACTCCTGACCTCATGATCCGCCCGTCTCGTACTCCCAAAGTGCTGGGATTACAGGTGTGGGCCACGACACCTGACCTCTTTTTTCTTTTTTTAAATTTTGAGACAGTGTCTTGTTCACCCAGGCTGAAGTGCAGTGGTGGTCACAGCTCACTGCAGCCTCGACCTCCCAGGCTCAAGTGATCCTCCTGCCTCAGCCTCCCAAGTAGCTGGGACTACAGGTGCGTGCCACTATACCCAGCCAATTTTTTGTATTTTTAGTAGAGATGGGGTTTCACCATGTTAGCCAGGATGGTCTTGATCTCCTGACCTCATGATCCACCTGCCTCAGCCTCCCAAAGTGCTGGGATTACAGGCATGAGCCACTGTGTCCAGCCTTACTTTCCACTTTAAGCCTATGTTTGGTCTGCCTTTTCAAGGAAAGTCTTGATGGCTTGACGGTATTTTTGGCTCTCCGATTATTTCATAATGGAGTGTGAAATTCTGCATCCAGTGGTGTGAAGGGAATAAGAGCTCATTTACTGGCTACCAGTCTGCAAATTTTCTGTTTGGTCTTATGCTGAGTTTTATATATAGCATGTCTATATGTTGGGTCTACTTTGTGTGTTCAAATGACCTTGGAAGGTCAACTCTTTTTTTTTTTTGAGATAGGGTTTTGCTCTGTCACCCAGGCTGGAGTGCAGTGGCACAATCACAGCTCACTGCAGCCTCAACCTCCCCGGCTCAAGTGATCTTCCCACCTCAGCTAACTGAGACTACAGGTGTGTGCCACCATGCCTGGCTAAATTTTAAATTTTTTTTTTTCAGTGACAGGGTCTTCCTGTGTTGCCCAGGCTGGTCTGGGATCCTCTTTCCTTAGCCTCCCAAAGTGTTGGGATTACAGGCATAAGCTACTGCACCCGGCCTAACAGTACAGCTCTTTAATGACAAAATGACACAAAGAAATTTTAATGAAGTTAGTGAAAACTTAGAATAGGATGTGGTGCAGATACTCGTTATTTTGTAGTGGAGAATGGGGGATTAGGGCCCTGTGGTTTTGTTCCTTTTCTTTGAAATTTTACCTTTAGAACCAGTAAAAAAAAAGTTTTATTTCAAATTAAGTAATACATTTTTTCTTTACACTTAGAAAAAGAATTGGAGACTCCTGAGGAGTTATTTCTTCCACCTAGTTTGTTGTTTTTTGGGAAGGAGGGGGGTTGGGGGGAGTGGTGCTGAAGCTTTCACCCAAACACCATGCCATGGCTCTGTGTGCCTCATTCATCTTTGTGTCCCCAGCAGGACCTAGAATAGTGCCGTGCTGCACGTAGTAGCTGCTCAGTAAATATTTGCTGAGCTGAAGGAGTCTCGCGTTCCTGCTTTTCAGTTGCCAAAACTTCTGAGTAGGTCATGCTGCTGGTTTACGTTCCCTGGCGCCCTGATTCCTGAGATGTGATGATTTCAGGACCGCAGGGAAGAGGGGGCGCTCTTTATCAGAACCGCCTTGTGCTTGTAAGGTGAACCACCAAGAATGTGCTGGGGTCCCACTGCCTGCACAGTCTCTGCGGCTTCATCTGTTTTTTCTTCATGATTGATATTTCTGTGTTGAATTGTTTTTTTCACATCCTTGCAGCTTTTAAGGTTAATATTGGAATCAGAGAAGAATTGACACATAAATAAGTCTTGTTTGGGAAAAGAACATGTAAAGTCTGTGTACTTCAACTCTGCCAGAAAAGAACATTACTTAACCTTCTAAGAATAGGTAATACCTCATTTATATCCAAATGTTTAAATTCCCAAGTGATTGTTGAATCTTAGGAACGTGCGTCTCCCTAAGGACATTAGGATCACTGGAATGCTGCCCCTTTGCAATGGTCACTGGATCCCACAGAGTGATGCCGTCACTGTATGAGGCCCTCTGAATTAGACCAGCAAGAACTGGGTCAAGGCCCTTCCCTAGCTTTACATGTATTTGAGAGTTCCATCTTCTACTATGGAAACTGAATTGTCATTTATCAGCATTCATTTTCTATTACTATGTAACAAATCACCACAAACTTAGGGCTTAAAACAACACCATTTATTAGCTCACAGTTCTGTATGTCTTAAGTCCAGGATCACATGGCTGGCTTTTCCTTTCAGGGTCTCACAAGGCCAAAATCAAGGCCCTGGCAGAGCAGCCTTCTTATCTGCATATGCTAGGGAAGAATTCGCTTCAAACGTCATTTAGGGCCCGGCACAGTGGTTCATGCCTGTAATCCCAGCACTTTGGAAGGCTGAGAGGTGGGCAGATGGCTTGAGTCCAGGAGTTTGAGACCAGCCTGAGCCACATAGCCAAACCCCATCTCAACAAAAAAATACAAAAATTAGCTGGGCATGGTGGTGTACAGCTGTCATTCCAGATGCTCAGGAGACTGAGGTGGGAGTATTGCTTGAGCCCAGGGAGGTCAAGGATGTAGTAAGCTATTATTGTACCACTGCTCTACAGCCTGGGCAACAGAGGGAGACCCTGTCACCAAAAAAAAAAAAAAAAAAAAAAAAAGTCATTCAGGTCCTTAGCTGAATTTAGTTACTTGTGGTTGTAGGACTGAGGTACCCATTCCTTGCTGACCATCAGTGGGGGTCTCTCTTAACTTCTTAAGCTTCCCCCACCTACCTCTGCATTCCTTCTCATGGGGCCCTCTCCACCTTCAAGCCAGGAAGGGAGTGTCAGATCTCCCTGTGATTTGAATTGCTCCCATTTTCTCTTCTGCTGCCTGCTGGAGAAGGCTCTCTGCTCCCAGGAGGTGATATGATGCTAAAGACTGGATGACCCCACCTGGATGATCCCCTTTCTTAAGGTCAGCTATGGTACATGATGACATACTCAAGGGTGTGGTGCCTTGTCATATTCACAGGTTTTAGGCATTAGAGTTGGAGTTAGATTGGGAGGGAGGTCATTTTAGAAATTCTCCCCACAGTAGAAATACTCTCTCTAATTGGCCGGGTACAGTGGCTCACACCGGTAATCCCAGCATTTTGAGAGGCTGATACAGGAGGATCACTTGAGTCCAGGAGTTTGAGACCCCCATCTCTATAAAAAATAAAATAAAAATAGGGCCGGGCACGGTGGCTCAAGCCTGTAATCCCAGCACTTTGGGAGGCCGAGGTGGGTGGATCACGAGGTCAACAGATCGAGACCATCCTGGTCAACAAATAAAAAAATTAGCCAGGTGTGGTGGTATGATTCCATTCTTTAAAGGGGTCGGGGAAGTGATGAGTGACTGGATTGGAAGGAATTTGCAAAGTATTGGAGATTACAGGCCCAAGAGTGATTTAGAACCTGACAGCTTATATCTTTCCTTCATTCAACAAATATTTCTTGAGTGCCTACTATGGGCCAGGCACACCCTAGGTGCTGAGTTTCCAAAGTTCACAAAACAAGACGTGGTCCTTGCTCTCATGAATATGTAATGGCATATAGCAGTGCCGTAAAGGGAACAATTAAGATGTTATGAATGAATGAATGAAGGGAAATTTACGGTAGCCTTGGAGATGAGAGGCATTTAGACTGAGATTTGGCCTAGGAATTTGGCCACCTGGGTGGAAAGTCCAGGAAAAGTATGCCAGGCAAGTAGATCAGCAAGGGTCTGACATCCCTTCGTAGGGGTCTAGAGAAGTATTTTGAGAAATGTCCATTGAGCATATTCTTTTTGGAGCCTGTCTCCCTCCTGCTGAGTTCCTGCCTTGTGACTTGTCAGAACGTTTAGAAATAATGCTCTGCCCGGGCAGGGTGGCTCACACCTCTAATCCCTACACTTTGGGAGGCTGAGGCCGGAGGATTGCTTGAGGCCAGGAGTTCGAGTCCAGCTGGGGAAACATAGCAAGACTTGATCTCTATTTAAAAAAAAAAAAGGAAAGAAAGAACACTCTAATATACTGTAGTCCCCTATTCATTCAAAGTTCTGTGTAGTCCTTTCTGGTCTGGAGCTAGAGTAAAAGGCGGCAGTGAGTGGGCCAGATTCAAACAGGGAATGATGCCAGTGGCAAGAAGATGAAGAGGTTTTTCTGGCACACCTGTACAGGCTGTGCTCTGTATTCCTTTCGCACCAGCCCCATGGAGATTCCTTCTGTGCGCAGTGAAGGTCGATGGCCTGGGATCTCATCTCCTAAGTGGCGACCGTGTCCTATACCCTCATAATTCAGGATCCGGGATCTCAGGTCATAGGACAAAGCACAGGCTGCTGTCTCTGTTCGAGGTACCTCTAGCTGTCGATGGCCATGTTGAGCAGTTGGACACTTCTCCTCTGAACTCTCTAGTTCTCTTTCAAGTTTGGGAGGGTGTTTGAACACTGTTCTCCACTAAGCCCAACATACAGCTTGGAAGTAGATTAGATGAGTCACTATTCCCTGTACATTCTTGCTCAAGGTGAGTTTTTTTAGTCTAATAAAATTGCTACCATCGAGAAGGTTGCTCTGTACTCTAGGGTGAGCAAAAGGAAATGGTTTGTCTTCCGGAAATTTTTCTGTAATTTAGAATGGACTTGGCAGCAGTTGTATTTTTACCTTCCCTGTCATTTGTGAGGCCAACAGTCCAGAGGTAGGGTGTGGAATGGAGCCATAAATTACCCTTGCAGTGACTAGAAGGAGCCCATTTTCATCTATTTGTGCCTTTCCCGGCTCACTTCTCCTTTTACCTCCCTCTCCATTTTTTCTTCTCATTCTCATTTGAGTGTGGAGGAAGAATTGAGGAGGGTGAAGGTGGGAGTAGGTTTATTTATTGATGCATCTCTGGGTGGTGGAGACTGTTTCTTTTCCCATTACAGCTTCCTTTTTTTTATTTTTTCATGCTTCTATTTTAAGTGCCTGTTTCTTTCTGGTTCTGTCTCACTGGAATCTGGCCCAGCTCCACTCAATTTTTTTTTTTTCCATGCAGCTATTAAAAGACAATGACCAGTTAAGAGTGTGCTCAGAGAAGGGACAGACTTGAGAGTGGGAACCCTTTAGGTTCTAGTAATCCTAGGCAAATACTGGTTCCCGGATTGGAATGTGAGATGAGTTTTATTGGGCAATATTACTTTTTGTGCTTGTTTTACAGGAGAAAAGTCAGTAATCAGGTTTTTTTGAAACGGAATCTTGCTCTGTCACACAGGCTGGAGTGCAGCAGCAGGATCTCGCTCACTGCATCCTCCGTCCCCCAGGCTGTTCTCAAACTTCACCTCAGGTGATCCACCTGTCTCAGCCTCCCGAAGTGTTGGGATTAAAGGCTTGAGCCACTGTGCCTGGCCAATAATCAGGTTTTACACCTGGAAACTTCTCTTTTGCTGAACTCCAATAGCAGTGGGCCTGAGTCTGGGGTCAATGAACCTGCCTTTTATTCTGGGCCTCTTTTACCAAGATAGAAAAAAGTATGCTTGGCATCTGGTATCCAGCCAGCCATGAATTCCTTTTCTTTTTTCTTTCTTGGAGACAGGGCCTCTCGCTCTGTTGCCCAGGATAGAGGGCAGTGGTGAGATCACAGCCTACTACAGCCTTGACCTCCTGGGCTCAAGTGATCCTCCCACCTCAGCCTCCGGCATAGCTGGGATCACAGGCACTCGCCACCACACCTGGCTAATTAAAAAAATTTTTTTGTAGAGACAAGGTCTCCCTATGTTGCCAGGCTGGTTTTGTACCTTTGGGCTTGAGTGATCCTCTGACCTTGGTCTCCCAAAGTGCTGGAATTACAGGTGTGAGGTACCACCTCCAGCCTAGCCATGAATTCTCGACATTTGGGAGAAATGTGTCCCTAATCTTTATAGAATCCCTACGTTTACTAATTCAGAAATGTTTGTAGGGTCTTGAATTTTGCCTGAATTACATTCCCTTTCACATTGTTGCTTTCTGTTTTTTTGAGCATACCCTCACACAACTTTTACTCACTTGTTTCTCACTCCACAATGGCTTTTTACAAGTATTAAGTTTACTAAGGTATAATTTCCAACAGTAAAATCCATCCTTACTAGTGTATAGCTCTGTAAGTTTTGACAAAAGCATGCAGCCAGGTAGCCAGTATCATAAGATACAGAAAGGCTGGATGCAATGGGTCATGCCTGCAATCCTAGCACTTTGGGAGGCTGAGGTGGGTGGATAACCTGAGATCAGGAGTTTGAGACCGGCCTGGCCAACATGGTGAAACACCATCTGTACTAAAAATAGAAAAGTGAGCTGGGTGTGGTGGTAGGAGCCTGTGATCCCAGCTACGTGGAAGGCTGAGGCAGGACACTCACATCAACCTGGGAGGTGGAGGTTGCAATGAGCTGAGATTGCGCCACTTCTCTCCAGCCTGGGCGAAAGAGTGAAACTCAGTGTCAAAAAAACAAAAACAAAAGAAACAAGATGCCGAAAGTTTCATCACCCCAGAAAGTTCCTGGTGCCCCTTTGTCGCCAGCTCTTCCTTCTACCCCTCGCCACTGGCAAGCATGGATCTGTTTTCTAAGTCTGATCTCGTCTTGAATATCTTAAAAATGGGAAGGTACACTGTAGCCTTTGGAGTCTTTTTCAGTTGTGATTCACCTCTGTCGCTGTGTGTACCAGCAGTTCATTCCCTTTATGTGCTGAGTTTATTCCACTGTACGTACCACAGTTGGTCTGTTCATTCACCAGTTGAAGGACTTGGAGTTGCTTATGGTTTTTGGTGATTACAAACAAAGTATCTATGATCATTTGCATATAGGCTTTTCTTCAAACTTTTTTTCATTTCTCATAGGTAAATACCTAGGAGAGGCTGGGTGCAGTGGCTCATGCCTATAATCCCAGCACTTTGGGTAGCCAAGATGGGCGGGTTGCTTGAGCTCTGGAGTTCGAGATCATCCTGAGCAATATGGTAAAACCCCTTCTCTACCAAAAAATGCAAAAATTAGCTGGGCGTGGTGGCCCGTACCTGTGATCCCAGCTACTTGGGAGGCTGAGGTGGGAGGATTGCTGGAGCCCAGGAGGCCACATTGAGCCATGATCATGCCACTGCACTCCAGTCTGGGTGACAGAGCCAGACCCTGTCTGAAAATAATAATTAAAAAAAAATACTTAGGAGTAGGATTGTCAGTTTGCATGCTAAGTGCATATTTAACTTTATAAGAAACTGCCAAACAGTTTACAAAGTGGCTGGGCCATGTTGTGTTCCTGCCATCAATGTATGGGAGTTCCAGTTACTTTGCCTCCTAACCAGGACTTTTTACCATCAGTTGTATAAAACTTTTCAATTCTTTTTTTTTTTTTTTGTGAGAGACAGAGTCTTGTTCTGTCACCCAGACTGGACTTCAGTGGCACAATCTTGGCTCACAGCAGCCTTGGCCTTCCAGGTTCCGCCAGCCACTATGACTGACTAAATTTTTGCTTTTTTTTTTTTTTTGAGACAGAGTCTGCCTCTGTCACCTAGGCTAGAGTGCAATGGCATGATTTTTAATAGAGACGGGGTTTCACCCATGTTGGCCAGGCTGGTCTCAAACACCTGACTTCAAGTGATATGCCTGCTTTGGCCTCCCAAAGTGTTGGGATTACAGGCATGAGCCACCGTGCCTGGCCTAAAAAAATTTGTCTATTCTAATAGATACTTAATGATATCTCATTGTAGTTTTAATTTGTGCTTCCCAGAGAACTAATGATGTTGAACTTTTTCTGTGTGCTTATTCGCCATCTGTAGATCTTTGGTGAAGCGTCTGTTCAGATCTTTTGTTTGGTCAGGGCTTGGCTTTGTCACCCAAGCTGGAGTGCAGTGGCATGATCTTGGCTCACGGTAACCTCCACCTCCCAAGCTCAAGCCATCCTCCTGTCTCAGCCTTCCATGTAGCTGGGACTACATGTGCTTGCCACCGTATCTAGCAAATTTTTGTATTTTTGTAGAGATGGGGTTAGCCGTGTTGCCCAGGCTGGTCTCAAACTCCTGACCTCAGGTGATCTGCCTACCTCAAATCTTCCGATTGTTTTAAAAATATTAGGTCATTTTCTAACTGCTGAGTTTTAAGAGTTCTCTATCAAGTCTAGATAAAATTCCTTTATCAGATATATGTTGTCAACGATAAAAGCTACAAACTCTTTAAATTTAGAAGAGAGAGCTTTATTTCTAAAGAGGGGTACCATAACCTGCAGGCAGGAAGTGGAGCCTCCATCTGAAACCAAAAAGCAGGCACTCCAAGGGAGGGAAGGATGGGACAGGAATTTACACTGAACTGGTTGGCTGAGTTTACATATTTATCAGGTTATAGGAGAAGCTATAAATATTCAGGAAGGGAGACGCTTGCGTCGTAAACTAACATGTTTGTTACCTGTGCCCTTTGTTGCCCATTGGGATGGACACTTAATATTTAATAAATGTATTACAGTTAGACCCTGTCCATCAGAAGGTGAAGCAGTGGACAGAAAGATACTCAGTGCCCCAGAATGCTGATAAGAGGTCAGTTGCTGTGTGGAAACCACAAAAGGGAAGGCAGCTTGAGGCAGGTGGTTGAAATCAGCAGTGATCAAGTCTTTTGAGAGAGTTGATTTCTGTTTAACACTGAGGAAAGAAAGACTCACGGTGACCACGGAAGGCGGGGGTGTAACCAGTTGTATCTGAGCTTGCATCTCATCGTCGCTGGGGATTAAGGTTTTTAAGGTTTCTCTGGGGTCCTCTTGGCCAAGCCTGGGGGGCGGGAGGGTCCAGGCTTAGGATTTATTATTTTGTGGTATTGTGGAAGATCTTTCCTTTTTTTTGGAGAGTAACTTTAGAAGAGCAGGAGTTCAAAAATTTTGATGCAGCCACAAAATGCTTTTTCAAAAACTGTTTCACAATTTATTTATGTATTTATTTAGATGGAGTCTTCCTACATTGTCTGGGCCAGTCCCAATTGATCCTCCTATTTCCGCCTCCCAAAGTGCTGGGATTACAGGCATGAGCCACTGCACCCAGCCTCATTTTATTAGATATTTTTGCTCATCCACAAATTTCTTCCCTATTTGTCCTCTCTCCCTAGCTCCTTGCAGCCATCATTCTGCTTTTTCACTCAATGAGTTTGACTACTCTAGGTACCATTTAAATGGAATCATACAGGATTTGTCTTTTTGCCACTGGCTTCTTTCAATTAGTGTAGTATCCTCGAGGTTCATTCATGTTGTAGCCTGTGTCAAAATTTCCTTTGTTTTTAAGGCTGAATAATACTCATATGTGTGCATATGCAACACTTCATCCATTCATTTGTCGAGGGTGGGTTGCTTCTACCTCTTGGCTAGTGTGAATAATGCTGCTGTCTACGTGAATGTGCAAATATCTCTCCTGAGGTCTTGCTTTCAGTTTTTTTGTTTTTTTTTTTTTTGAGGCCGAGTCTTGCTCAGTTGCTCAGGCTGGAGTGCAGTGGTGTGATTTCAGCTCACTACAACCTCCGCCTCCTGGGTTCAAGTGATTCTCCTGCCTCAGCCTCCCAAGTAGCTGGGACTACAGACATGTGCCACCATGCCCAGCTAAATTTTTTATTTTTAGTGGAGATGAGGTTTTGCCATGTTGGTGAGGCTGGTCTCAAATTCCTGACCTCAGGTGACCTACCCATCTCGGCTTCCCAAAGTGCTAGAATTGCAGGCGTGAGCCACCACGCCAGCCCTTAGTTATTTTGCATGTATACCCAGAAGTGCAATTACTGGGTCATATGGTAATTCTATTTTTTCCTTTTTTTTTTTGGACATGGAATTTTACTGTTGTCACCCTGGCTGGAATGCAGTGGCTTAATCTCAACTCACTTCAACCTCTACCTCCCAGGTTCAAGCAATTCTTTTGCCTCAGCCTCTCAAGCTGCTGGGACTACAGGTGCCCGCCACTGCACTTGGCTAATTTTTGTATTTTTACTAGAGACAGGGTTTCACCATGTTTACCAGGCTGGTCTCAAACTCCTGACCTCAGGTGGTCCACCTACCTCGGCCTCCCAAAGTGCTGGGATTATAGGCGGGAGCCACTGCACTTCTCCAAGGCTTTTTTTTTTTTTTTAATATATAAACAAAATCCTATTTTGTTTAAACAGAAACCATTTAAACAAAACCGTTGCAAAGGTTTTGAACTTTTGCAAAGGTGACAGTGGTCAGCAAAGCTGCACTGAGGTGACAGTCATGTGGTCAGCCAGGCTCACTCACCAGCCAGGTAGGTGGCTTCCCCAAAGCAGCATTGTGTGCTGTGATGGAAATTTCTATCTGAGCAGAATTACAACTCACAGCATATCCACTAAGGTGGAAGCTTCCTGAGGTCCAGGACTCCGTTTTGTCTCTAGAACGAGGCCTAACACTCAGAAAAGGATGTTTGAGTACAATTCAGCAGCCCTCATGAAGGGTAAGACACGATGTCCCATGGCACCCAAGGCTCTGACTGTCAGGGTGTAGCTGAGGACGGAGTCCAGGGCTGTGACCGTCAAAGCTTACATGCCAAGGGTCATCGAGCAGCCTTGTCCTGGGGACCTCATCTGCATTAGAACTGCTTTGGGGAGCCTGGCTCCGGGTCGTGGCTGGCTTTCCTTTAGGAGGCCTCAGTTCTTGAGAGAGGACCTTAGGTAAGGACACACCTCATTCTGAGAAGGGCGTGCTATAAAGAGAGCTGAATTTCCATAATGAGGTGACTTAAAATCGTTTGTGAAGTTTGGCCTGACTAGCACAGCCTTTCAACCACTTTCTGCCTGCCCTGGGGGCTGCATAACTCCTCCCCACCCCCTAAATGGTGAGGGGGGGCTTGGGCCAAGGTTGAAGTCGTGGGCAGAGCCAAGCCTGGCTGTCCCAGCCATCGCCCCGCATTTGTCTGGGTGCTATTTTGGCCACGATGTGTGGTTTCAGCATCCGGGCCAGCTTTTCATCACAATATGATCCCATCTTTTATGGATTGAGTGAGTTCTCCAAGAAAGGAAACTGCCTAAGAGAAGAGTTGTCTCAGATGTGGAGGCCTTCTCTTCCTTTAAGTGTCATATTTTAAAGGTACACAAGATCCAAACCTGGAAACTCCAGATTTAGGGCAAGAAGAGAATTTGGGGAGAGGGGATGTGTAGGGTTTGTGTGTTAGAGGGTGGTGGCTGGCCACGGGTGGAGAGGTGGCAGTTCATGCAAAGTGGTCCCAGCTGCCCCTGGCTTTGGGCTGATCCCATCCTGCCCAGCTCATCATTCAGGGTAAGCCGCTATGATTAGTGGTTAAGTGTTTCTGAAAGTATTCTCTCTCCACTCTGACCACATGCCCTTTCTGGGAAGGGAGGGCGGGGCCAGGGAGTAATGGGACCTGCCCTGTTGTCATGCCCAGCTGCTCTACAGAGGGACAAGGAGCCCGGCGTCTAGAGGTGATCACGGACAAGTCTATCTGAGGGGTTAACAGTGCACTTTCTGCAGGTTCTGTAGCTCCCTGAGGGGTCCAGCTTGCTCCTGTGGGCTGCAAGTTCCAAATCAGAGAGGCATTTGTCCTAGTAAGGGGCTCCTTGGCTGAAACAAACCTTCTATTAACCAATTTTCTCTCTCAAGCTCTCTGCCCTCAACACATACAGATGTGGACACCTTCACCCACACACATGCACACACACAGACACACACGCAGACATACACACATAGGTGCACACACACAGACACATGCAGACATACACAGATGCACACACAGACATACACACATGTGCACACACACGCATACACGTGCGCACACGCACGCGTGCACACACACACACACACACCAGCTTGCTCAGGGCTGCCTGCCTTTCCCTTTTTAACTCATTTGTGCTTATTCCACTTTTAAGGAGGAACTGTGGTAAAATACTTAAGGTGAACATTTCTTCCCATGAAGTGAGGACTTTGAAATATTCATCTTTGACTGAGGTGTGGTTGACAGCTTTTTTTGAGACAGAGTCTCTCCTCTGTTGCCCAGGCTGGAGTGCAATGGTGCAATCTTGGCTCACTGCAACTGCCACCTCCCAGGTTCTAAGCAATTCTCCTGCCTCAGCCTCCGGAGTAGCTGGGATTACAGGTGTGCACCACCATGCCTGGTTAATTTTGTATTTTTAGTAGAGACGGAGTTTCGCCGTGTTGGCCAGGTTGGTCTCGAACTCTGGACCTCAGGTGATCCTCCTACCATGGCCTCCCAAAGTGCTGGGGTTACAGGCGTGAGCCACCATGCCGAGCCTACAGCATTTGATTTATGAAATTAGCTCAGGGAAAAGGAAGATGGAAAAAGAGAGTCCACATTGAGTCTTTATTTCCACAGCTGAGTTGTACCCTGTCTCCATTGCCATGCAGTGTTTAGGTATGAGGGACTCCAGAGTTTGCTAGGGTTCTCTGTTTTTCTCCTTTTTTTTTTTTTGGTCTGGGGTTGGGAGCAAGAAAAACTTACAAAAACTTTTTTTTTGTTTTTGAAACAACATCTCACTCTTTCACCACACTGTCAGGTTGAAGTGGTCCTCTCACCTCGTCCTCCCAAATGATCCTCCCACCTCATCCTCCCTGGGACCACAGGGGCATGCCACTGTGCCTGCTAATTTTTTAAAGTTTTTGGTAGAAATAAGGTCTCCTTATGTTGCCCAGGCTGGTGTTGAACTGTTGGGCTCAAGTGATCATCCCAGCTCAGCCTCCCAAAGTGTTGGAATTGCAGGCATTGTAAGGGTCATTGCCGAGTTTAAAATGAGGAAACTGAGGCCAGTATAAGAAAATTAAATGCCAATTTATTCAGCTCCCAGGCGAGGTTCTCTGGTCCGGGAAAAGGGGGCTAGGGAAGTTGCGCTGACTTCCTGGGGCGGGGGTTTTTTATGGCTATGAGGAACGAGCAACAGCTGGGTGCTCTGATTGGCTCCACGGGAGTGGGATTGGGACGGGGTGGGCCGCCATTGGTTGGCGGGTTGTTGGGTGGGTTTTCCGGTGCGAGAGCCAGCCAGGGTTGCATCAGCCTGGAGCATTCCAGGGGAGCCATGCGGCAGAGCTAGGTGCCGAGTGCAGAGCCTGGTGCAGGGTGCAGTCAGGTGCTGAGTGCAGAGGCTGGTGTGTCTGGCCTTACATTCTGACCCTTTTGATGATATAGGACGCCGCTTCTTTCTGGCTACTTCCTGCTGAATAGGGGTGGAGTGAGGGAGAAGGGTCAGTTGGCTGGTGCCTCTGTTGGGAGTCGGACATAGGGGTGAAGTAGCATCTGGTTTACGGCCCACCCTGGAAATTTCTCTCATGCGGGCCTGTAAAAACCTGAGGTAAAAAGGGGCTAGCATTAACAGAAGACAAACTAGTTTGAGAGTGATAATAGGGGTTAGCCAGGTTAGCATGGGGGATTGCCACCAGTTGAGAGGTGAGACTGATGCATTCTGCTTCTTGCGGAGGTCCTCTCGGAGGCGATAGTGTTGACATTTTCTTCTACAAGGCCTGTTTCATTGATGTAATAGCAGCACTGCTCCTGAAGAAACAGACAGGTACTTCCCTTTTCTGCTGTCAGCAGGTCAAGGGCCCATCAGTTCTGGAAGGTTACCTGGGCCAGTGACGTGATTTGTCGCCGGAGGGAGGCCAGGAAGGTGGCTGACGCTTCGATAGCCACGCGAAGCTTGTCCTTTAGTTGAGTGGCTGAGGTGACACTGTAGCCTAGGGCGCCAGTACCCAGCCCGGCCGCCACCAGAGAGGATGCTAGAGAGAGACCAACGACCATTGGGAGGAAAACTGCTCGTCTGTCTCGGTGATTAGGGGAGGGTGGAAGGAGGGATAGAAGTTCGGCCTGTCCGTATACCTCTAAGTGCGGGACCAAGGTGACAGGCACACAAGGGAAAGGGAAGGAGGCATTAATAACTTTAGTTAAGGTTCCATTACACCAGAAATAGCCTCCTGGTGGCGCGTAGAGGGAGGATTTTACCTTTACTGTGGTGTTACAGTTGGGACTGGAGCTGCTAGCTGTCTCGTAGCAGAGAGAAAAATTTTGAGGGTGTACTTGGAACAAGGGGATATCCGTTAAGATGGTGCTGGGTCCTGTAGGTGATTGTGACAGATTGAACCCGGACCCGAGGGGAACTGCAGCTAAGGGGGGGTTGCTGAGAGAGGCACATAAAAAGCAGTTGGTGATATTCATGGCTTTAGTTAAATTTAACATGTTGGCTCCCTACTGTACTAGAGTCAACCAAGAGAAAGGTTGAGAGATGTTATCTGAGGGTTTAAATTGGTTAGTTAGGATGGCTTCATTTTGCAGGATTGTATGGCTTACAGAACTGAGCTGTTCTGTTGTTTCAGAGACGATGTGGGTGTAGGACCGGAATATTAGCCATGTTCCCTGAGGGTGGCTCCAAGTATAATCTTCATAGACTTTACTGGACCCTCCTGCATCCCAGCGGCTGTGCCAGGGGTCGCGGATGTTGAGGGCTAAGGAACCATTGCTGAAGGAGTGAGCATGCGGTTGGGACGGCTTGGAGGCTGTGGCTTGTGAATAACACAAGAGCTGTATGGGCACCCCCTATAGGTGGTGTTCCACCAATGACAATAGTCCTTGGTTTGGTCATAGAGAAAACACAGCCCGTGCCAAAAATGAAACCCATGATCGTGACTGAGTACGGCGCTTTTACCGTGTGGGATGAGGATGGAGACAGTAGACTGACAGCGCCTGTTTGGCAGTTTGCCTGTGCAAGATAATGGGTCCTGGTAGTGGGGCCCTCAGTTCAGGATTCTTGGGTTGCAAGGATCCTGGTTTGAGTTCTTGGAGGAGAACACTGTTGCCTGGTTGGAGAGGCGCCGCTGGGTGGGAGTCCTCTGGTCCTGGAATAATAGGGAGGGAGCGGTCTGCGTGTTCCCTTAACGGGTGGCAGAGGAGGGAGAGGAAGGGAAGGTAGGAAGCCAGTGGAGGGGAGTTTTCAGGGAGGTTGTGAGAAACCAGGAAAGGCCGGCTGTATAGCAATTCAAAGGTGCTAAGGCCCATTGGCCCCCATGGGGTGGCCCGGATCCGGGCCAGGGCAAGAGGTAGGAGTGTGGGCCAAGAGAGTTTTACCTCAATAACAAGTTTGATCAAATGGTCTTTGAGGATGCCGTGGGCCCATTCAACTTTACCCAACTACTGAGGATGGTAAGGGATGTGCAGTTTCCCGGAGATGTTGAGGGACTTGGTGACTAGCTGGACTACTTGGGCCGTAAATGCTGGACTGTTGTCCGACTGGATGGTGACAGGTAGGCTGAAGCGAGGGATGATTTCTTGAGTAAGGAGGGAGGCCACTGTGTCTGCTGTCTCCCAGGAGGTGGGGAAGGCTTCAATCCAACCTGAAAAGGTATCTACAAAAGTTAGGAGGTAGCAGAGCTTTTTGTGAGTGGGCATATGAGTGAAGTTAATTTGCCAGTCTTGGGCCGGTAAGTTGCCCCGCGCATTTGGTGAGTGAGAAACTATGGCCTTAAGCCTCCCTGAGGTGAGGCCTTAGAGCAAGTAACGAATGCCTTGTGTACCTGCTCAATTGTTTGTTGCAGACCTGGCGAGAAAAAGAGGGGCTGTACAAAGCGGTGTAACGCCTTAGGCCCTATATGTAAGGATTGGTGGATTTCAGCAATAATTTTAGGGGCCTGTTCCCGGGAAGGGCGATTCTGTTATTTAGGAAGATCCAGCCCTGATTAGATTCTGTTCCCCGCTTTAGTATAAGGGCCTGTTTTTCTGATGGTGAGTATACAGGCTGTGTGGCCATGGTAAGGAAGAGAACAGGGGTAGGGGTCAACTTGGCGTTAAAGATCTTGCTGCTGTGTCTGCCCATGCATTGCCCCGGGAGATGGCATCATGCTGGGCTCGGTGTCCTTGGCAGTGTATGACTGCAACCTCCCTGGGCAATGATAAGGCCTGTAAAAAGTTGGAGATCTGTGTAGCATTGATTATGGGGGACCCTTTTGTGGTAAGGAATCCCCGCTCTCTCCAGAGGGCAGAGTGGCAATGGATAATAAGAAAAGGATATTTTGAATCAGTATATATATTTGCTTGCTTTCCCTGTGCTAGTGTGAGAGCTCGGGTTAGGGCGAGGAGTTAAGACAGGGTGTGGCATCAGTTAGGAGTGGCAGTAGGAGGTGGGCGGATGATGGGCTTGAGTGTGGGGGTCAGTGAGTTGGAGAGTGTCCCCCACAGTCTGGAGAATGCTTCGTCCTAAAAGGGGGACTGGGCACGAGGGTATAATTAAAAAAGAGTGGGAAAAGGGGTGTCCCTTGAGGACACAGGATAAAGGATGGGTTTGATTAGAACAGGAAAGCTTTCCGTCAATTCCCATGACTGAAACCTGGGAAGGTATGCTAGGTCCTGAGTAGGAAGGCAATACAGAATAGGTAGCCCCCGTGTCCACTAAGAAGGAAATGGACTTACCCACTACCTGCAGCATTACCCTGGGTTCAGCAAAGGTGTTGGGGGTCTTCGAGTCCAGGCTGTGTCAGTTGTCCAGAAGGCCGAGAAGTTCAAGCGATGGATTGCTTGTAGAAGAAGTTCAGGATTGCTTCCTGCAGACTGGCCTGCCCTCCACACAGAGGTGTGGGGGGTGGGCCTGTAGTCTGGGACAGGCTATCACTGTGCCGATGTCCAAGCTGCTTATAGTCTGGGCAGGGCTTGGTAGGTGGTTGGGGACATGGACACTGATGTGCCCAGTGTCCCTCCTGACCGCACTTGAAACAGGGCCCAAGTGGAACACCTCTGGAGTTCTTGGCGGGTTTTGATGGCCCCCCTCCACCAGGCACCTGGTGGGCTGCGGGCCTCAGGGCTGCCACAAGAGCTTGGGTTTGGAGGCTTACCTTTTGCTGTAGATGGGCCTAGCAGGTGGCCTCAGCCTTTTCTTCTCGGCCATTAAAAACATTAAATGCCATGTTTACCAGGTCTCATATGGGAGTTTGGAGCCCTCCTCAGCCTTTTTAAGTTTCTTTTTAATGTCAGCCGCTGAGAGATGAAATGGGTTGCTAGGACTGTAGCCCCTGGTAAAGAGGCTGGGTCCAGCCGAGTATGAAGGATCATAGCATTAGTTAATTAGTCGAGAAAGGCGGCAGGGTTTTCAGTAGGACCCTGAGTTATTTCCCTTAACTTATCATAATTAACTACCTTTTGCGCTGTGCTTTGCATGCCCACTAGGAGGCACTGTAGCATTTGGTCTTGGTGGCGGTGGCCATCCTGACCAGTTTGATAGTTCCAATTAGGGTCGGCCTTGGGGACTGCTGCCGCACCTACTGGCATTTGATTGTCTGTAAGATATACCTAATCAGTGTGTGCCTGGGCTGCCGTAAGGATGCGATCACGCTCATCTGGGGTGAGGATGGAGGTCAGAATCACATAGGTATCACGCCAGGTGAGGTCGTAAGCCTGGGTGAGGTAGCAGAATTCTTTGGTGTAGGCAGTAGGATTGGTGGAAAATGACCCTAGGTGTTTCTCAATGACTGATAGATCGGAGAGGGAGAAGAGAACATGTACATGAACAACGCCTTCTGCTTCGGCAACCTTGCAAAGGGGGCAAAGGAGGGAGGTTTCATCGTTAGGAGCACAGCGCGAGTGGGTGTGAGCACTGACAGGAGAGGCTAGGTTGGGACTAGGAAGAGGAGGAACTGGAGGGGGTTGAGGTTCTGCATATGGCGGAGGGTTTGTGGGTCGGGCGGGTGGAAAGGAGAGTTCTTTGGACGGGTCAGGGTCAGAAAAGGAGGAGGATGGTGGAGGGGCCAAGGGCGGTGAGGGAGTTTCTTTGGCCAGGAGCACCTGAGTGGTGGTGCAAGAGGAACAGAGGGTGGGTCAGGAGCAAAGATACCAGAAGACCTGAACGTAGGGGACCTCCAACTATTTACCATTTCCTTGACAGAAATCGTCTAAATCGGTTAGAATGCCAAGATTGAAAGTTCCTTCCGGTGGCTACTTGGACTGGTTGTCCAGAGGATACTGGGGCCAGGCCACGGTGGAGAGGAAAAGCAGCCTTTTCTTTTTTATGGAGAGGCCCAGCTTGGGTACATTTTGGACTAGACATCCCAATGGAGACTTGGGGTCTAGGTGGGACTCCTGATTACCCATAGTCCGCTCTCTGTCGCGGAGTAGTCAGGAGTGAGAAACCGTGTCCTGGAGCTTAACACCTGAATACTGGAGATTACGGGGAAGGACAGGAGTATAGGGATGTCTCCGCAATATTCCTGTCTTCTGGGACGGGCGAGCAGGGGCACCAGGACGTCTCTGCGAGACCCACAGCTTGAGACGGAAAGGAGTCCCTGACGCGGCCGCAATTACGGACAGGGTACCCCAAGGTTCGGAGCAAACAGAGGATGGGGTTATGGGCAATAGGAGTCTTACCAAGTAATGGCTGCAGATGATCGGAGGGGTGGCGGCTCCCTGGTTCAGCTTATGGTAGAGGAGTCAGTTTCCCCCAGGAGGGGTCTTGAACTCCTCCCAGGTTTCCGGCACCACTTGTAAGGGTCATTGCTGAGTTTAAAATGAGGAAACTGAGGCCAGTATAAGAAAATCAAATGCCAATTTATTCAGCTCCCAGGCGAGGATTCTCTGGTCTGGGGAAAGGGGGCCAGAGAAGTTGTGCTGACTTCCTGGGGCGGGGGTGGGGGGGTGGGGTTTATGGCTATGAGGAACGAGCAACAGATGGGTGCTCTGATTGGCTCCAGGGGAATGGGATTGGGACAGGCCGGGCCGCCATTGGTTGGCAGGTTGTTGGGCGGGTTTTCCAGTGTGAGAGCCAGCCAGGATTACATTAGCCAGAGCTTTCCAGGGGAGCCATGTGCCAAGTGCAGAGCCTGGTGCAGGGTGCAGAGTCAGGTGCTGAGTGCAGAGGTGGGTGTGTCTGGCCTCCCGGCGAGGCAACTGACCTTACAGGCATGAGCCACTGCACCCTCCCAAAAATTTACGTTTTTTTTCTCTTACTCATAGGTATACAAGCTCAGTGAAGGAAGCTGGAAAAATCTAGAAGAGCACAAAAGGGAGGGCAGGGCCAGGGAGTAATGGGACCTGCCCTGTTGTCATGCCCACTGCTCTGCAGAGGGACAAGGAGCCCAGGGTCAAGAGGTGACCATGGACAGGTCTATCTGAGGGTTGACAGTGCACTTTATTCCCAACATCCAAAGATAATGACTGTTAAGATTTTGGTTTATGTTCATCTTGTCAAAGTCTATTTCTTACTCTGGAGAAGGTAGCTGGTGAGGGTGGTTCATATCCTCCCCCAGAGCTTCCTGTTGACTGTCTCAAAACACTGGACCAGAGACTCCCAGCAGGGATGTTCTGCTGGGGTGGATATTCCCAGCAGTGAACTTTCTATTACAGCTCTTAATTTCACCATTGGCCAAATGACCAGTGAAACAGTAGTCCAGGGGGAATTCAGCTTGAGTTCAGGCTTCCTGTCCCAGCCTCTGACCCAAGAGCGTAGGCTCTTGCCATTAAAGTGCCTGGATATGAATCTTCGCATCCTGTGGCTTACTTTCTATAGAGCTTCTCTGTGTCTGTTTGCTTATCTGTAAAATGGGGATAATAATAGTAAGCTACCTTTAGGGTTCCCATGTTAAATGAGAAAATATATGTAGTGTGCATAGCATACACATTGCCTGGAACATAATGTTATAGCTCAGTGAATATATTACCTTTATTAATTTATTTATCTTTTTTTTTGTTTGGAGACACTCTCACTCTGTCACCCAGGCTGGAGTGCAATGGCGTGATCTTGGCTCTCTGAAACCTCTACCTTCTGAGCTCAAATGATCTTCCTACTTCAGCCTCCCGAGTAGCTGGGACTACAGGCATGCACCAGTAGTGCAGCTAATTTTGTTTATTTTTTGTAGAGGCAAAGTCTTATTATGTTGCCCAGGCTGATCTTGAACTCCCATCCTCCCACCTTGGCCTCCCAAAGTGTTGGGATAACAGACATGAGCCATTGCGCCCAGCCACCTTTATTGTTGAGAGTAGTCTTATCACCCCATGTTGCATGCTACAAATTGTCTCTGGGCCTCTGTTGCTCTGCCTGGAGAGGGGTGCTCTTTTCTTCACTGCCTGGTACTGACTGGAACCATCTCACAGCTGCAAAGTAGTAGATGCTTGCTAAGTAATAGAAGAACCTCCTTGGGTTGAAACAGATGAACTGAAGGGCATGGAGGTTTAGACATTTTCACTGAGTGAACAAAGTCATGCTGCAGAAAGAACTTGGGAGTGCAATGCTGCCTGTTCTCTGAAGATGCCTGATAGGTTTTCTGCGGTTAAATGCCAGTTTTCTTTGTGATTTGTGTCCATTTCTGCATTGTTTCTCATTTATTTGGATGGACTGTTGAGTCATCTTTTCTAGATAAAACGTGTCTAGGCCAGGTGCAGTGGCTCATAGCTATAATCCCAGCACTTTAGGAGGTTGAAGTGGGAGGATCACTTGAGCCCCGGAGTTCGAGACCAGCCTTGGCAACATAGTGAGACCCTGTCTCTACAAAAATAAAAACATGAGCCAGGCATGGTGCTGTGCACCTGTAGTCCAGCTACTGGGGAGGCTCAGGTGGGAGGAACACTGCTGCAGTGAGCTATAATCATACCACTCCAGCCTGGGCAACAGTGTGACCCTCTCTCTAAACTAACTAATAAGTAAACAACAATGAAAGAAATGTTTCAACATATGCATTGACTAAAAGTTGTTTAATGCCCTTGACTTTTATTGCCAAGGGAATCATCTTTCTAGCTATAGAGAAAATTGCTTTGGATAAGTTTTGAGCTCTTTTTGCCTAATGGGAGAAATATTACATCTGTGCCTGTCCAGTGATTCTTGTTTATTTATAACATTTGAGCCCAATAAAAATAATGTGATGGTCATAGGATATTTTGCCAATTAGTTCAGATGTAGGGGCAATTCACCCTGGATTTGTTTATTTCAAGTGGAAAAGTTTACACAAAGTTACCTTCTGAGCTTTTTACCAAAAAGGAAACTTCCCTGGGCCACTCTGCTGGGAATCAGCTTCTGCTGAGTCCAAAACTAGAGGGGCAGTTAAAGGTCTTGTTTCCAATAAATGGCAGGAGAAGGGAATATGATGAGACTTAGGTAGGAAACCCTTCTGTCCTCTTCACAGTGACTTATGTCTATCTGCTTTCTACTCTGAACCCCCAGGACTCACAGACATTCAGGTGCTTCAGCTAGAACAACCCCAGCAACTGGCGAGCAAAGCCCTGGTGCTCGGAGCCGGCACCGCCAGCCCGTCAAGAACTCAGGCCACAGTGGCTTGGCCAATGGCACAGGTGAGTGGTGGCACTGCATGCCAGCCTGCCCTGAAGCCGTGGGCTCTCAGCTGTTCTAACATGGACATGGGAGCCTGCCCACTGTGTCAGAATAGAGGGTGGGTGTCAGCAGGCTCTAGGACTAAACTGGATGTGAATCCATCAGTCTTCCTACAGACCCATCTTCTTCTGGCTCTGGCATGTTCTGTACAGCCAAGGTTATTCTCCATATGACTGTGCTCTTCTAAAGTGCTCATTTGCACAGAAATTAAAAGTCTTGTCTTTCTCTTCATTTCTTTAAAAAATTTTTTTTGAGACGGAGTTTCGCTCTTGTTGTGCAGGCTGGAGTGCAATGGTGCGCGATCTCGGCTCACTGCAACCTCTGCCTCACGGGTTCAAGTGATTCTCCTGCCTCAGCCTCCCAAGTAGCTGGGATTAGAGGCATGCACCACCATGCCCAGCTAATTTTGTATTTTTAGTAGAGATGGGGCTTCTCTATGTTGGTCAGGCTGGTCTCGAACTTCTGACCTCAGGCGACCTGCCCATCACAGCCTCCCAAAGTGCTAAGATTACAGGCATGAGCCACTGCACCCAGCCTCTATTGATTTCTTATCAGCATTGGATTTCATTGCTGACAAGATATGCATTTATACATGGGATATTTTTGATTTCCTTCACGTAAGGGAATTATCAGACTAGGGAAAAATACGACTAAGTATTGTTGCTAAGTGCTGAGTCAGATGATGGCACCACCAGTGAATGGGTTGGGATGCTCACCAGGGCAAAGCCAGGTGACAACTTGGGGTTCTGCTGTGGCCATTCCCAGCGGGGGCCCCATTTGAGAGGAGATGGTCCCGTCCACGTGCACACAGAATTTCCCCCCAGTTGGCTCTGCTTCCTTGTAAGTGGGATGAGAAGGACCTATTTCAAAACATCATTTTCTGTCCTGCTCTCCCTCTCTCTCATCAGGACAGAGTCAAAAAGGAAAAAGAACAGACAAACCCATTCATTTCTCTAAACTTCTCAAAGATTGTCAAATCTTTAGTGACTGCTGGTCGTGTGATAATTTGTCTTCATTTGAGGCAGTAGGGCAGGGACGTAGAAGTTTTGCTTCGATGAACTCTAGGTAGGGGAATGCTGGCGTTGAAATTGGTAAGTGACACTGAGATAGTTTTCTAATGCTCGTGACTGACAGCAGAGGTGTGGCATGAAAGCCAGGAGACCCAGAGCAGCATGGCTCTTCACGGAAGTGTTGTGGCATTGTTAAGTGACCTCTGTTTGACAAACTTCCTGAGTAGAAGAAATTGATTTGGGTTCCTCTGTAATACCTTTCAGTTCTCTGGCAGCACCATATGGGGGCTTCAGAGTCCCTGTAGCCGCTCATGTTGCCTGGGTACCCTGTCATCTGCAATGGACCACAGGGTGGGAGTGGCCTGTATCTCACAAAGTGCACTGTGAGTCAGTGGCCTGACCTCCCTGGAGTTTGGGAGCTGCCTGAAGGACTTGAGTGAACTGACTAGCTTACCCTGAGCCTTGGGGAAAGGAGGAGCTGCAGGTAGGGTGTCCTTGGGCTGCCATTTCAGCCACCTGGCGCCCCTTTGCCACCACCATATCCTTGTGCTTGGAATATCCAGTGGTAGCTTAGCCTGGCCTTCCTGTCTGTGTGGAGACAGCGAGGTGATGGCCGTGAGCCGTGGTACAGAGAGCCACAGGCAGCTCTGCAAGCATTTTTCTCTTAGAAAACTAAGTGGCTTATGGAGAAGGGCAGTGTTTGCAAATGGGGATGGGGACTGGCTTTTAGCAACCAGCTGACTCCCAGGTGCTGTGGCAGAGTGACCAGCAGCTTTGTTCTGCCAGGGCCTGTGTTACTGGGATCGTGATTTCCTTCAGCCACCTCTGCTTTTCCTATGAAAACTGTTGGTGAATTGACTTTCTATGGTGAAGGTCCTTGAGTCACTCTTCTTGGACATTTCTTTTGTTTTGTTTTTACATACCTTCCTATGGCAACGTTTTTTCTTTTTTTGAGATGGTCTCGCTCTGTTGCCTGGCTAGAGTGCAGTGAACCAATCTTGACTCACTGCAACCTCTGCCTCCCCGGGTTCAAGCGATTCTCCTGCCTCAGCCTCCTGAGCAGCTAGGACTACAGGTGTGCGCCACCACACCTAGCCAATTTTTTGCTATTTTAGTAGAGACAGGGTTTCACCGTGTTGCCCAGGCTGGTCTCGAGTTCCTGAGCCCAGGCAATCCGCCCGCCTCAGCCTCCCAAAGTGCTGGGATTATAGGTGTGAGCCGTCGCGCCCGGCCCGTGGACATTTCAATAGAGTCGTATTTTCCCTACGTTTATTTTTAGGTACCATTACTTATTTGTCCTTATCTCTAGGAACATTATATTCTAGCAGCTGAGGCAGGTGCCAGCCGCATTTTCAAAAACCAAGTGTGTCTAACCTCAGACTGCCTTGGAAATGTTTCATAGCGGAGTCTCTCAGTGCCTCAAGATCCATCTCTGAAGGATAGTTGTGTTTTAGGGGTTTCTGTCCACTCCAGTGCTGAGACCTTGGTGTTCATCTCTCCCCTTTCTGCTGTGATGGTGGTTCACCTTTACCTCGCAGGCAGCCTGTGCTTTGGAGGGTCTTTAACATCTGCCCCAAGGGGACAGAACCGTTACCACCTTTGCTATGGGAAGCAGGCAGAAGCTCCTCTCTTTGGCAGCGCAGGACCAGACGGGGGTTGAGGGTGTGAATGAGGACATCTTCCTCCCTCAGTCTGCTGCTGTGAGAACTCTGAGGACCAGTTCCAAGATGGTGGTTCTGGGGAACTCTACCTCCTGGAAGAGTTTCCACAGACTTGCGAGATTTATTTAGCAGCCTTTTTTGGCTGCGCGCTGCAGTTATGCATGAAAAAGAAATTCGGGGCCAAACCAGAGCTGGGCTCCAGGTGTTTTTTCTTATGTTGTAGCAACCATAGAGTATCCATTTTTATAAAATAAGAGTGAATGGCAGCCTGTATGTATAAATATTATCTTTCTAAGTTTTAGAAGTGGTGGAATCAAGAAATAGACTAATGGCACAGCTCTTCATTGAGACTTGTATGGAATTATTTACTTGCTAATTCTTTATTGAAGACTTGACAAAAAAAATTTATATATTTTACTTCTTTCCTAAATGTAATTTCCATACACATCAGTCAGAAGTTGCATCAGCTGTGATCAGATTCCTACTCCTCATCTATAATACATGTTGAAGGCCCAGTGACTCGCTGGATCTTAGTTTTCTCATTTGCAAAATTAGAGCAAAAGTTGGGTGTGGTGAGACACATCTATAGTTCCAACTACTCAGGAGGCTGAGCCAGGAGGATCGGTTGAGCCCAGGAGGCAGATGTTGCAGTGAGCTGAGATTGCGCCAATGTACTCCAACCTGGGTGACAGAGTGAGACCCTGGTTCAAAAAAAAAAAAAATTTACAGCCAAAGTATATATGTCATAAGTTGTTATAAGGAATAAATTACAGGCATACCTTAAAGATATTATGGGTTTGGCCGGACACAGTGGCTTGCGCCTGTAATGCCAGCACTTTGGGAGACTGAGGCGGGCAGATCACGAGGTCAAGAGATCAAGACCATCCTGGCCAACATGGTGAAACCTCATTTCTACTAAAAATACAAAAATTAGCTGGGGTTGGTGGCGTGCGCCTGTAGTCCCAGCTACTTGGGAGGCTGAGGCAGAAGAATTGCTTGAACCTGGGAGGCAGAGGTTGCAGTGAGCCGAGATTGTGCCACTACACTCCAGCCTGGCAACAGAGCAAGACTCCATCTCAAAAAAAAAAAAAAAAAATTATGGGTTTGTTTCCAAACTACCACAATAAAGGGAATATCACAAAAAAGAAAGTCCATGAATTTTTTGGTTTCCCAGTGCATATAAAAGTTATGTTTATACTATTGTAGTCCATAAAGTGTACAACAGCATTATGTCTCAAAAATGTACATACCTTAATTTTAAAATACCTCACTGTTAAAAGTGCTAACAATTATCTGAGCCTTTAGCCAGTGGAAATCTCTTTGCTGGTGGAGGGTCTTGCCTTGATGTTGATGGCTGCTGACTGACCAGGGTGGTGGTTGTTGAAGGTCAGTGTGGCTGTGGAAATTTGTTCAAATAAGACAACATGAGGCCGGGCGCGGTGGCTCATGCCTGTAATCTCAGCTCTTTGGGAGGCTGAGGCAGGCGAATCACGAGGTCAGGAGATTAAGACCATCCTGGCCAACATGGTGAAACCCCATCTCTACTAAAATATAAAAAATTAGCCGATGTGGTGGCAGGAGCCTGTAGTCCCAGTTGCTTGGGTGGCTGAGGCAGGGGAATTGCTTGAATCCAGGAGGCAGAGGTCACAGTGAGCTTAGATAGTGCCTCTGTGCTGCAGCCTGGGCGACCAGAGTGAAACTCTATCTCAAAAAAAAAAAAAAAGACAATGTGAAGTGTGCCGCATCAGTCAGCACTTCCTTTCATCAAAGATTTCTCTGTAGCATGTGCTGCTGTTTGGCAGCATTTTACCCAGAGTAGAACGTTTTTCAAAATTGAAGACAATTTTCTCAAACTTTGCCACTGCTTTATCAACTAAGTATGTGGAATATTTTAAATCCTTGTCGTTTCAACAATGGTCACAGCATCTTCACCAGAAGTAGATTCCGTCTCAAGAAACTGCTTTCATTGCTCATCCGTAAGACACAACTCCTAAACCATTCCAGTCTTACCATGAAATTGAAGCAGTTTAGTCCCATCTTCAGGCCTACTTCTAATTCTAGTTCGCTTGCTCTTTCCACCGCATCTGCAGTTCCTTCCTCCACCGTCATCTTGAACCTCTCAAAGCATCTGTGAAGGTTCAAATGCACTTCTTCCAAACTCCTCTTGTGTTGATATGTTGACCTCTTCCCATGAATCACAGATGTTCTTAATGGCATCTAGAATGGTGAGTCCTTTTTAGTTTTTTAAAATTTTTCTTTATTTTTTTGAGATGGAGTTTTGCTTTTGTTGCCCAGGCTGGAATGCAGTGGCGTGATCTCAGCTCACTGCAACCTCTACCTCCTGAGTACAAGTGATTCTCCTGCCTCAGTACCCCCTCACCCCGTGAGTAGCTGGGATTATAGGCATGTGCCACCATGCCCAGCTGATTTTTGTATTTTTAGTAGTCAGAGTTTTACCGGGTTGGCCAGGCTGATAATCGAACTCCTGACCTCAGATGATCCACCTGCCTCTGCCTCCCAAAGTGTTGGGATTACAGGCATGAGCCCCTGTGCCCAGCCCAAATTTGCTATTTTATATGAATGCAGCTTGTGGCAAAATAATGGCAGCAGTAACGTCATCAAAGATCACTGGTCACAGATCTCTGTGGCAGATATAAATAAGAAGGATACATTTTGAGTTGGAAAAGTTTGACATGTTGTGAGAATTACCAAAATGTGACACAGAGATGTGAAGGGAGTTCATGCTGTTGGAAAAATGATGCCGAGACATAGACTTGCTGGATGTCAGGTTGCCACAAGCCTTCAATTTGTAAAAATCACATAGTGGAACTCAACAGAACTAAGTATGGCTGTATATAAACATGCAGAGTGCTTGACAGGGTGCCTGGCACATAGCTTTTATCTTTCTGAATAATTTCATGGAGTTTTAATTATGCAGCATGAATATATATTTATTTTTCACTGCGTTTTTCTTTTCTAAAATTTTCCTATGGAGATGGGGGTGCGGATCTCACTTTGTTGCCCAGGCCAGTCTTTTTTTTTTTTTTTTTTTTTTTGAGACGGAGTTTCGCTCTTGTTACCCAGGCTGGAGTGCAATGGCACGATCTCGGCTCACCACAACCTCCGCCTCCTGGTTCAGGCAATTCTCCTGCCTCAGCCTCCTGAGTAGCTGGGATTACAGGCATGTGCCACCATGCCCAGCTAATTTTTTGTATTTTTAGTAGAGTTGGGGTTTCACCATGTTGACGAGGATGGTCTTGATCTGTTGACCCCGTGATCCACCCGCCTCAGCCTCCCAAAGTGCTGGGATTACAGGCTTGAGCCACTGCGCCCGGCCAGGCCGGTCTTAAACTCCTGGCTTGAATGGATCCTCTGGTCTCGGCCTTCCAAAGTGTTGGGATTACAGGCGTGAGCCACTGTGTGGAGCCTATTTTTATACATTGTTTCGTGTATCTATCTGCTCTTCTTCTTTGCTTTTTAAAAAGTGACCTCATACTATTTAGCAGTTAGTATTCCATGATTCATCTAACCATTCCTTAATTCTTGTGTATTTCCCTGTTGCAAAACAAAATTCTGCTGTAAATATCTGCCTATAGCTTTGTTTCTTCTTGAGTGAAATTCTTAAGTCAAAGGATGTGAATTTTTAAAAATGAGCTCTAGTGTATATTAGCAGACTGTCTTTCTAAGAGGATCAATCATATATCTAAAGGTAGTATAAAATGTTCATAAAGTAGTATATAAAGCTTATTTGTTCTGCAACCTTGTAAATATCGGTCTATAATTTTTTGCTAATAGTATTAAGTGCCACCTCATTGGTTAAAAAGTTTAACCTCATTGCATTTTCCAATTTACCAGTTGCTTAACTATTTCCTTTTTCTTTTGTCTCTCTTCATAGTATTTGATTTGTCCTTTAGAGTTTTTAGAAGTTTATTTTAGAGGTTTATATAAGCTCTTAATATATTTTAGGAACAATTTTTAAAAATTGTAGTAGAAAACATATAACGTGAAATTTACCATTTAAACCATGTTTAATTTGGTGGCATTAATTACAGTCACAATGTTGAGCAACTATCACCACCAGTGTACATTTCCAGAACTTTTTCATCATCCCAAACGGATTCTCTGTATCCATTAAACTGTAACATTTCCTCCCCACCTGCCTACCTGCCACCTGAAGCCTGTGGTAACCCCTATTCTACTGTCTGTCTCTGCATTTTCTTATTCTAGATACCTCATATAAGTGGACTAATGTGTCCTTTTGTGTTTGGCTTATTTCACTTAGCATAGTGTTTTCAAGATGTATCCATGTTGTAGCATGTATCAGAATTTCCTTCCTTTCGAAGGCCAAATAATATTCCATTGTATATACATATCACATTTTGTTTATCTATTCATCTGTAGATGAACATTTGGGTTGTTTCCACCTTTCGGCTATTGGAATAATGCAACTGGGAACTTGGCTGTACAAGTATCTGAGACCAAGCTTTCAGTTCTTTTGACTGTATACCTAGGAATGGAATTACTATGGTAATTCGATATGTAACATGTCATGCTCATCCTAGTGGGCATGACATGTGTAGCTGTAAGTTTTATCCGTTATATTTATGATATAAATTTTCTCATATCACTGTTTTGCATTTTATCTTATTTTTGTGCATAGTATTGTAGAAAAGGAATTAAGAATTTTAAAAATAATTAGGCCTGACCATTTAAAAAATGGGTATAATTTCACTTTTTGTGTCAATGTAAGTTATTGTCTATAAAATGAGATACTTTTTTTCTTTATGGCCGCATTGGGTCTGCCGAGATAAATACTTTTGTCTGTTTTCACTTTCTTTCTTCTTCCATGAAGTTATGTTATCAAAACAAATATCCCACTGGAATTTATAATGATATATGTATCACTATAATATATAACTATAAATATATATTTATATGTAATATATATTATATAGGCATATATGTATATGAAATGAGGACTGGGTCTAAATTATTTTCTGTATTCATTTTTCACTGTGATTTTATTTAGTGTTGGTCGCTTACCACATTCTTACATACAGTGAGAATTTGTTTCTTGTTTTGAGTAAGTCCTGTTTGATTTTTATTGCTGGTGTGTTACCATATTTTCTGTAACGTCTGGAAGAGCTGGTTTTGCCTTTTTTTCCTCCATGATATTCTTTAATCATTCATACATTTTCAAAACAAATTTCAGACTTTGAATTCTTTGAACCACTGTGAATGTAAGTAGGAATTGTGTTTATCTGTATATAAACCAGGGAAGGATTTTTACCTTCCCGACGATCAGGTAACGTGGTATGGCTTTGTGCATTTTTAAGTTTTGTTCCTTTTTTCCCCCTCATAATGCCACTGTTTTTCGTTATATGAGCTTCCCTTGTCCCATGCTGCGCTAATTTTGAAATCTTTGTCCAGTTTTGGTTGCTCTCATGAAGACCTGACTGATCAGCTGCCTTGTCAGTGCAGTTGCTTGTGTTTCATGGATGAAAGACACCGACTGCTTTACCATGGCCCACATGTGATGAGCTTGATCTTCAGTAGAAGGAGCTTCTGCTGTTACTGGTACTGGCTTTCTATGTGCCTCAGTGCAGGGCTAAAAAGTCCTGAGTGTCCACCATGAGCCTGTGATACACTACACACACCTAAACGTCTTGGAACACACAGTGGGCTGGCAGTGTCTCTAGGATTAAGCAAAAGAATTTCCAGTTCCTGATCTTATTTTAGGCTAACTGGGACTACAGTTGTGTCTCAGTTCTGAATGAATATGTGATTCATAAAGTTAGAATGTTTAACCAACATCACAGAGGGAACCTTATGAAATACACAAGGTTATAGAAAGCAGAGGCCGTGCAACAGCCATCTTACCACTTACCATTTGGTACCCCACTTTTCCTCCTTGGTACCCCACTTTCACCCCCATTTGAGAAACATCGAAGCTGTCTTTGCTCCCCACACCCACTGTTTTTACTTCATGGTGTTCTGGTTTGAATACTGGTTCTGCTACTTGCTGACCACACAACACCTCTCTGACTGGTCCCTCTGTGAGCCTCAGTTTTGTCTACAGTGAAATGGGAATAATAGTATCTTCCTCCTAAGGGCATTGACAGAATCGGTTTGCTAATGAAAGTGAAGTTGCCAAAGGCAATGCAGGATCCTGGATTGGATCTTGGAACAGAAGCAAAATAGTGCAAAAGCTGGTGAAATCTAAGTAAAATCTAGAGTTTGTTAATAGTAGTATACTACTTATTATTTTAGTGTTGGCAAATGTACCATGATTATATAAGATAGTATTACTAAGGGAAACTGGGTGAATGGCATACTGTCTTTTCAGATTTTCTGAAAATAATATCCAAAATTATTCTAAAATAAAACAAAAAGAACCTTTATTTTTTGTTTTTTATTTTTTAGATGGAGTCTCGCTCTGTCACCTAGGCTGGAATGCAATGGCATGCTCTCAGCTCACTGCAGTCTCCCCCTCCCAGGATTAAGCGATTTTCCTGCCTCAGCCTCCCAAGTAGCTGCGACTACAGGTGCCCGCCACCATGCCTAGCTAATTTTTTTGTATTTTTAGTAGAGACAGGGTTTTGCCATGTTGGCCAGGCTGATCTTGAACTCCTGACCTCATGTGATCCACTTTGGCCTCCCAAGGTGCTGGCATTACAGGTGTGAGCCACTGCACCTGGCCTAACGTTTTTATTTTTAGTAGAGACAGGGCTTCACCATATTGGCCACTCTGATCTCGAACTCCTGACCTCAGGTGATGCCCCTGCCTCGGCCTACCAAAGTGCTGGGATTATAGGCGTGAACCACTGTGCCCAGCCAAAAGAACCTGTTTTGTAAATGATAGTGTTATACAAATGTCAGGTGATTTTATTTTAAATATCTTTCTTTTATTTTTTATTTTTCTTTGTGTATTTCTTTTCTTTTTCTTTTCCCTTAAAAACTCTCCTATCCAATCAAATATCTTTCTTTTGCTAGATTATTGAGCTTATTGAACAAGTATTTCTTGAACAAATATTTATCAAATGTTAAGCACTATGGACAATGTAAAGCAATATAAGAGATGATCTCTGCCCTATGATCTCATTCCAGAAAAGAAGTTGAAACCATACCTCAGCAAAGTCAAAAGAGCACACATCACAGGGGTGTGGGCTTTACAGTGTGGAATGCTCTCCCTGGGCTGCAGGGGTAGGGAGGGCTTCAGGAAGGAGGGCTAATGTGGGCAAAGAGATGAAGCAAGAACACAGGAGACAGAGAGTGGAAGTAGGGAAAACTGTGGAAAACAAACCTGCCCTCACTCTCAAATGGGTTCAGTCCTTTTGGGGAGATACAGGCATACGTCAAATAATTAGGATTAAAAGTTAGACACCATTGGCTATATTGAATAGAGTTAAAAGGTAGTATAGCACACAGGCTGTGGTGGCTCACACCTGTACTCCCAGAACTTTGGGATGCTGAGGCAGGCAGATCACTGGAGGTCAGGAGTTCAAGATCAGCCTGGACAACACAGTAAAACCCCTTCTTTACTGAAAATACAAAAATTAGCCAGGCGTGGTGGCACACGTTTGTAATCCCAGCTATTTCGGAGGTTGAGGTGAGTGGATCACTGAACCCAAGAGGTAGAGGTTGCAGTGAGCCAGATCACGTCACTGCACTCCAGCCTAGGTGGCAGAGCGCGAATCAATCTCAAATAATAATAATAATAATAATAATAATAATAACACAGCAATTCTGTAAGCCATGATGGACTTGTAACTCCTTGTCTTTGACAATCCAGTTTTTCTATTTGAAGCCTCATTAGGCTTGAGTACGGTGCCCCATCACTGGTTAACCAGGGTGACTGAGGGCCAGTAATATATTGTTACAACTTAATTTCTCATGACTATGAGCTGTGATGGGGTGGATTGACTCCTGAGGTTCTTTCAAGTTCTCCTGTTCTACGAATGTGCACACACACACACACACACACACGCATGCGCGCGTTCATACCCTTTGAGAGCAGAAGAGGGGTACTCATGAATACTCATGGGCACAGAAGTCTTGTCCATGCTAGGATATCTAGCCTTCCTATTTCTCTGTTTCCAAATCTAAACTCAAAGTGTAGCACAAACTTCTTTTTTTTCCAACTTTTATTTTAAGTTCCGGGGTACACGTACAGTATGTGCGGGTTTGTTACATCGGTAAACCTGTGCCACCATGGTTTGCTGCACAGATCAACCCATCACCTAGGTATTAAGCCCAGCGCTGGTTAGCTCTTTTCCTGATGCTATCCCTCCCTGCATCCCCACCCCACGCAAACTCTTAAACAGAAGAGCTACTATGGGTGAACCAGGGTGACTCAGAGGCTCTTGGATAGGCCTGTGGACATGTACAGCTCTGGAGGGAACCCTTCTAACTAGATTTGCAGCTGCATGGATAGTCAGATCCAAGTAGTGTTGATTGGAGGGTCTTTTTCCCGGCATGCTGTAGGGGCTCTGCTTTTGTTCTTTTATGGTCAACTATTTCATAATAATTATTTTTAATAATAGTACATGTATGTTAATAAAACTTAAAAAAAAAGTGTCGTGGTGCGGTGGCTCACACCTGTAATCCCGGCACTCTGGGAGGCTGAGGCAGGCGGATCACAAGGTCAGGAGTTCGAGACCAGCCTGATCAATATGGTGAAACCCTGTCTCTACTAAAAAATAAAAAAATTAGCCAAGCATGGTGGCGGGCACCTGTAGTCCCAGCTACTCAGGAGGCTGGGACAGGAGAATCACTTGAACCCAGAGGTTGAATCGCTTGAGACAGAGGTTGCAGTGAGCCAAGATCGTGCCACTGCACTCCAGCCTGGGCAACAGAGTGAGAATCCATCTCAAATAAATAAAAATAAAAGCTTAAACGGTATAAAGAATGTCTTTTTCCTATTCTCCTAACCTTCAGTTTCCTCCCTCAAGGCCCATGGTTGTGTTTCTTGCAGTTCTTTCAAAGATATTCTTGAAATATACAAGTATATGTGTATATATTCGTAGAAAAAACACACATGTATGCACACAGACTCACAAATGATAGCAGAATTATACATTGTTCTGCACTTTCTCATTTAGTAATTATCTTAGAATTTTCCTATGGTATTTGAAGCTAACTTGAAGAGCTTTGTTCACTTCCCCTTTCCCTTCTAAGTCCAGCCAAGGATGGGGACAGTTTTAGGATCAAAAAGAATATTAGGCTGGGTGCAGTGGCTCACACCTGTGATCTCAGCACTTTGGGAGGTGGAAGTGGGAGGATCGCTTGAGCTCAGGTGTTCAAGACCAGCTTGGGCAACATAGTGAGACCCTATCTCTACAAAACATAAAAACAAAACATTAGCCAGCCATGGTGGCATGAGCCTGTAGTCCCAGCTGCTTGGGAGGCTGAGGCGAGAGGATTGCTTGAGCCTGAGAGTTCAAGGCTGCAGTGAGCCATAATTGTGCCACTGGATTCCAGCCTGGGTGATAGAGCAAGGCCCTGTCTAAAAAAATAAATAAAAAATAAACACAATAGATTGAAATATTTTAAAACACACTTGAATCTAGTGCCTCATAAAGATTCTTAAACAAAATGAAACCTCATTGTTCGTTTTTAGAGGATGCAAGGAAATCAACTCATTCTGAAAACTGGTAAACAAAGGGAAGGTAGTAAACATTTCTCCTTCCTTTTCTTTACAAACTGAACCTCCAGGTAGCCAGTAGTTGATAAGCAGAAGTTTCTCTTTACAGAAGTATTATGGCTAATAAATGAAGGTGTGGTAGAAGTAGAATATTACTATTTTGCAATCTTCAGTGAATTATTTAATTATTTACCCTATTACTGAACTTTCTTATTAGACACTTGCCTATTCATGCATCACTACCACATTGTTTTAATTGTTGCAGCTTTGTAGTATGCTTTAATACTTTAGAAACTCCCCCTACACACACATACCACTCTTTTCTAGCTTCCCCTACACACACACACCCCACTCTTTTTCTTTAGAATGTTCATAGCTATTCTTGTATATTTAGTTTTCCTAATAAATTTTAGAATAAGTTCATCTAGCTCTCAAAAAAGTCATGATATAAATTGAGTAAAATGTATAGATATGCATAAAGTGAATTGCTGTTTGTTGTGTTTTATTGGCCTGCCTGAGATAAATAGGAATATAAATATCAAGTCTTGCATTTCTGTTAGGGAAACATTAATTGCACAAGATTTAGCCTGTGTGCCAGGCAATATTTTGTATACTTTGGAGAAAACCAGTGAATAAAACATAGGCAATTTCTAGCCTCAGGCTCCTACCCATTTGTTAAGATCTAGGTTGGCATTCATTATATCACATGAAGAAATTTGACTTTCAGCTGACCACCAGTCCCATATGCGCCAATAGGATCACGTGGCTGCTAAGAGTTATTATATATAATCTTGGGTTGAATTAGAGGAAGTGCAGAGAGGGAGAAGTGGAGCTTAGTGACAAGTGGTTTAGGCTCTGGAGGCCAACAGCAGGATATGAATTACGTGCTATATGACCTTGGGAGAGGATGTAGCCTCTTTGAGCCTTAGCTAAATGAGATATCAGTTCTGCCTAACTTGTGGGGTTGCATGTAAGGCCTAAATGAGATGATCCAAAGTGCTTTACACCTTGACTGCACATGCTGGTGTTCTGGAAATGTTGACTGGTGTTTAAGTTGGTGATCTGATTCTGCTGGCCTCGTGGCATCTGATTTATTATGTTCAGTTCCTGATATGATTCTCTAGAAGAAACAGTAGATAATATCTAGAAGAGGGTGGCCAGATGATCGGGAAAGGGGGGTGCCTAGAAATACTGAAGAAATGGTAGGCCTCTTTACTGGAAAAGAGAAGACTAACAAGAAACAGTGGCCATTGATTGACTGATTGATGGATGGATGGATGGGTGGATGGGTTTCACTTTGTCAGCTAAGCAGGGCTGCAGCAGTGCAATCATGGTTCACTTCAGCCTCCACCTCCTCAGCTCCAGTGATTCTCTCTCAGCCTCCTGAGTAGCTGGGACCACAGATGGGCATCACCACACCCAGCTACTCTTTTAAATTATTTGTAGAGATAAGTCCTCACTAGGTTGCCCAGGCTGGTCTGGAACTCCTGGGCTCAAACAATCCTCCTGCTTCAGGCTCCCAAAGAGCTGGAATTAGAGGCATGAGCCACAGCACCCAGCCTAGATACTTTGAATTGCTTTGGTGATGGAGATGGGAGACTCAGACCAGCTAGTAGAATCAGCCTCACATGAAAAAAAAAGACCTTTCTGGGCCGGGTGCCCTGGCTCATGCCTATAATCCCAGAATTTTGGGAGGCCAAAGTGGGCATATGACTTGAGGCCAGGAGTTCAAGACCAGCCTGGCCAACATGGCGTAACCCCATCTCTACTAAAAATACAAAAATTAGCCAGATGTGGTGGCACACACCTGTAATCCTAGCTACTTAGGAGGCAGAGGCATGAGAATTGCCTGAACCTGGAAGGCAGAGGTTGCAGTGAGCCAAGATGGTGCTATTCCACTTCAGCGTGGGTGACAGAGCGAGACTCTGTCTCAAAACAAAACAACCCCCACCCCCAAGCCCCCACCGCCGCCAACTTTCTGGCAAGCACATCTCTTCAGCAATGGGGTGGTCCTTTAGTGAGCTTCCTGTAAGAAACGTTCAAGAAGAATCTGGATAGCCATTTGTTAGAGAAATGACAAAAAGAATTTCTCTTCTCAATAGGAAGATGAGGCTAAATGATGACTAAGGCATTTTCCTATGAAATTCTAGTATAAATGTACACATATACAAGCACATATATGGAAAATTCTCTGCATATAGCTTCTTGCTTCTAAAAAAACCACAAATCTGTGAAACCTTATTTGATCCTTTTTTGAGTTAGAGGATATCGCAATGCCTTGGGGTCCTTGTGAACGTAAGTGATCACCAAAGAAGTGAAGAGATGGTGAAACAGGGAGACCTGGGGACTAGTGTATTTCACTTCGGTTTCACGTCTGTTATCTCAGAGAGAAGAACCTTAGATGTGAGCTCTTCTCGCTTCTTACTTTGAACGTGAGTCCTAGAATTAGCACATTATTGAAAGTTCTCTGCCTCTTTTGTGTGTATGAGCTTTTTGGAAGGTGCTAGTCGTGTCTAGCAAACAAATGGCAAATTTAAAGAAAAGGATGTGATGGTATAAACTTGGCCTTGGCCTTGCTGCATTTAGCCTGGCACTTTTTTTTTTTTTTTTGTGACAGAATTTTGCTGTCACCCAGGCTGGAGTGCAGTGGCGCAGTCTGGGTTCACTGCAACCACTGCTTCCTGGCTTCAAGTGATTCTCCTGCCTCAGCCTCCCAAGGAGCTGGGAGTATAGACATGTGCCACCATGCTCAGCTAATTTTTGTATTTTTAGCGGAGATAGTGTTTTGTCACATTGACCAGGTGGGTCTTGAATTCCTGACCTCAAGTCATCTGCCCACCTGGAACTCCCAAAGTGATGGGATTATAGGCATGAGCCACTGCACCTGACCCCAACATATTTCTGTTATGTTCATCTTTCCTGCTACTCTTTTATTGCTTAGTATGTTAGAAAACTTGTATGTTAGAACACAGTTAAATGTATGTTAAAACATTGTGTATTAGAAGAACTTGATAAAGTTACGTAAAAGAGGTAGTGTTAATGTATTTATTTCAGATTCATCGTGATTTCCTTTGTATAGGCATTACTGACTTGCTGTAATTTCCAAGGTTACAGTCTGTAAAACTTTTTGTTGTCACCCAGTATATGTTGTGTAACATTGTGGATACCGTGTTAGCCTATTAAGTGAAAAACATAGCAAGTGTAAATAAAATTCTCATTCTTAGTTGATCTTTAAAGTATGATTTGTGCATCTTCAGTGAATGACGAACCCACAACAGCCACTGATCCCGAAGAACCTTCCGTGGTTGGTGTGACGTCCCCACCTGCTGCACCCGCAAGTGTGACCCTGAATCCCAACACGACTTCTCTCCCTGCCCCAGCCACACCGGCTGAAGGAGAGGAACCCAGCACTTCGGGTACACAGCAGCTCCCAGCGGCTGCCCAGGCCCCCGATGCTCTGCCGGCCGGGTGAGTAGCCTTCTATCCCATAACACATCTGTCCTCCCCAAAGACTGAGGCTCCTTCACCAGGGCAGAAACAACATGATTATTTATTACCTAGTGGCTAGTAGCCTCTGGGGAGGCTGCCGCGCACTGAAGCAAGGGAGGTGTGGAAGAACTTCTTGTTCTACAGAAATCTTAAAAAGAATCTCAGTCGCCTGGGGCAGAATCAATGCTACCTTGTACTGTGACTTGAAATGAACAGCTTGACTCAAAGAGTGTGGCTTTTACACAACAAGGAGCTCATTTTGCTTTCCTGAATCATTGGAGGGTTTTCGCCTAGATCTTGCCTAGAAAACAGCTTTTCTCTCTTGAATTTTATCTTATCAGCCCGTGGAGGAGTTGGGCTTTAGGCTGCGAATATAGCTGTATGTTATTCTCATAACTAGGACTTAAGTTAACATAAGCTACCAGTTTTTTTGCCATCCCTTTTTTTTTTGAGATGGAATCTCGCTCTGTTGCCCAGGAATGCAGTGGCACAATCTCGGCTCACTGCAACCTTCGCCTCCCAGGTTCAAGTAATTCTCCTTCCTCAGCCTCCTGAGTAACTAGGGCTACAGCACATGCCACCATGCTTGGCTAATTTTTTTTTTTTTTTAGTAGAGATAGGATTTTACCATGTTGGCCAGGCTGGTCTCAAACTCCTGACGAAAGTAATCCATCACTTTGGGAAGTTGAGGTGGGTGGACTCGCTTCGACTTCCCAAAGTGATGGAACTACAGGCATGAGCCACCACACCCGGTCCTCTTGCCATCTTTTAGTTCAGTCACATGGTGTGGTGGCTCCCACATCAATCCTAGTGCTTTGGCAGGCTGTGGTGGGAGTATCACTTGAGGCCAGGAGTTTGAGACCAGCCTGGGCAATATAGTGAGACCCTGTCTCTACACAGACACACACAGACACACACACACACACACACACACACACACACACACACACACACACGGGCATGGTGACCTGTGCCTGTAGTTACTAGCTACTGGGGAGGCCGAGGTGGGAAGATCGCTTGAGACAGGAGTTAGAGGTAGCAGTGAGCTGTGATCATGCCACTTGTGCCAGCCTGGACTACAGAGCAAGACCCTTGTCTCAAAAATAAAAATTAAACAATAAATCTGACAACTAAGACCCTGGATGATAAGAAGACAGCCCTTGTAAGCCAAAGAGAAGTTCAAGTTTGGTTATATTATGAGTGGAGATTACAAGCATGGACCTGGGAATGAAACAGCTATGGGTTCACATCCCCCTCACCATGTGACCTTGACTGAATGACTTAGCCTCTCAGTAAGGTAGAGATAATCAACATACATATCTCCCCAGGAAGTTAAGGGGTTCAAATAAGATGGTGAACATGAAGCCCTCACTGAATGGTGGGTGTTATACCTGCTAAGTGATATTTTTCAAGTGGCTGTGAAGGGGTCATAAAGGAAGAGAACGCTTCTGAACCAGGAGGTGAAGTCCTTTCTCGGCAGCTCCCATCATGGTTGGGGCCAGTCCCACTGCCTGTCCTAGCTATCAGTGTGGTGCAGAGGAAACCCACATCTGTGTCACTCTAGTTGCTGTTGATCTGGCTGACGATGGCTTGGTGGCGTGTGTCCTATGAGCCCTTGTAATTCATAAAGGAAAAGGAAGGGATTAAGGCCTCTTATTTGACTACAAGGTGCTGTTTTATTCTTTTTATTCCCTCCCTTATCACATCTCCTTATTTTATTCTTAAGCTACTCTCTTTGTTGTTGTTTGAGACAGAGTCTCACTCTGTTGCCCAGGCTGGAGTCCAGTAGTGTGTGTGATCTTGACTCACTGCAGCCTCGACCTCCTGGGCTCAAACAATTCTCCCACCTCAGCCTCCCAAGTAGCTGGGACTATAGGCACACACAACCATGTTTTTTTGTTTTTGTCTTTGTAGAGACAGGGGTTTGCCAAGTTGCCTAGCCTGGCTTAAGACATTTTCAAAAGAGTAATTGTCAAAACAAAAATCCTTTATCTGAAGGCCTATGTGACCTTTACCATGTAGGTATTGTTTTCCTAGCATGCACCACGCTACCTAACTCCCCTCTCTTCAGAAAGCCCTGCTCAACATACCTTCGTACCTCCAACCTGGCAAGAACTGACAGTATTGAGAGGCAGCTCTGAGATTTTTTTTGCGAGGTTTTTTATTTTAGCAAAGGTTAAAGCAAAAAGCTCACTAACCCATTGCTTTGTGTCCAACTACTCCCTACGGAGCTATTTCTCTTTTGTATGTGGTAAGAAATACTCGAAAGACCTTTGTTTTGTTTATAATTTCAAGACTGTATGTTATAATCTGGGGGGAACAGAGCAGGATCATTTTGGCAGAAAGGAGAGAAAATGGCTGCCTGGGTCCCCAGTGAGCTGTTTGTTTTCTTTTCTGCTGAGCGAATGCCTGGAAGACCGGCTTCACTCCTGTGTCAGTCACAGGCAATTAGGGCTAATGGCTCAACATGTCTTTATGCAGGGCGTGTGTGAGGGTTACTGTTCTCGGGGATTGGGCACTTCCTGTTTCCAGGCAGCTGGAAAACTCCAGGCTCTGAAAAGCTCTTTATTCTAAGTCTGGCAGATCGAGCAGCCCAGGGAAGCTGATTCCCCTCCCTCATCCTGCCAGAGGCTGAAACACGTTTCTGAGGTAGAGCCTGAACAGCATCTTTTCCTTGGGGCATTTAGAACGTGACGAGGCCCACGTGTGGGCCTGGGGAGGCTGCTCCCTGCTTGAACATGTGTGATGGCCCAGAGAAGGGTGTCGGAGACCCAGTTTTCCAGCCCAGATGGGCTTCCACGTGCTCTTTTCTAATAAGACGACTGGGAATGTGTTGTGGGCTGACGCAGGGCCTGGAGATCATCAGACCTACCTGGAGACTGACTAGCACTGCCGAGTGTCTAAGAGGGAGCACGGCAGGCTTTTGGTTGGCTGACGAAAGCCAGATAGAGTACGATTTCTGCCAGCCATCCTTCCAGCTCTTAGCCCTGCCAGCCCCACCCGAGCTTATTTGAAAGTTTAGGAGAGCCAGGCAAGGTGGGTTATTACCCTGGTATTCAGGTTTCCAGAGTCAAGGGATCAATGAGAGAATGAAATCTGTCGTTTCTAATTCCAATATCAAGAAAGCGTGTGTTGTGGCAGAGGAAATGGAGTGCCATCTCATAAGAACTGTATCTTCTTGAGTTTGCAGAATGCCTGTATCTTTTATGAGGATATATAAATGTAGCGTCTGAATTGAGTACCTACTAGTGCCCAAGTTCTATAGTAGAGGTTTTATACTGTTCATTCTTTCATTAGACAAAATATATGTTACTATTTAAGAGACATCAGGTCCGGGGCTGGGCATGGCAGATACAGTGCTAAACAGGAAATAGTTCTTGCACTCACACTGTTTCTCAATGCCTGCCCTGGTCACTTAATTCTCTCCCTTCGCTGCCTCTGGGATCTGATGCTAAATTCCGTATCTGCCTCTTGAGCCCATTCCTCTCCTGACTCACTGCCTGGGCAGTTCCACATCGCTCTCAACCCAGCAGAACTCATCATCTTACTTATCCCATCTGGGCTAGAATCTAGTCACCCTCTTGGGAATGGTGCCGCCATCTGCCCAGGCGACCTTCAAGCCATACACCTTTCCTGTCTCCCTGACATCCATTCAGTCATCAAGCCCTACCTCTGGGCCTCCAGACTGTGCTGTCTCAGCTTCCCATACTGATGCGGCTTCGCATGTATCACAGGTGTAATTTGCATACTGCTTTTATTGAGTGGCTGTGTCCCGCACCATACCATAAGTGCCATTTGGGTAGGGATTGTGTCTTTCTTATTTGCCCCTGTGTGCCCACACCTAGCACATATGTGCCTAGCCTGGCACGCAGTGGGAATCCAGGAAATAGTTAAATGAAACAGTGATTCTGTCTCTTAAACAACTCTCAAATCTGCCCACTTTGGCTACATGCTTTTGCAGTGTTCCAGACCAAATTACCATGATCTGTCACTCAAGTGACTGTTCTTACCCTTTCCCAATCTATTTTAACTTTTCTTTTTTTGAGATGTGGTCTCACTCTGTCACCCAGGCTGGAGTGCAGTTGTGAATCTTGGCTCACTGCAGCCTCAGCCTCATGGGCTCAAGTGATTCTCCCATCTCAGCCTCCTGAGTAGCTGAGACTACAGGCGCCTGCCACCACACCCAGCTAATTTTGTTTATTTTCCTAGAGACAAGGTGTCCCTAGGTTGCCAAGGCTGGTCTCAAACTGCTCGGCTCAAGCAGTCCTCCCACATTGGCCTTCCAAAGTGCTGGGATTACAGGCATGAGCCAATGTGCCCAGCCCTGTTTTAACTTTTTTTAAATAGGACCCTGAAACATGACTTTTCACCACTTAGAATGCTCCAAAGGCTTCATATTGTCTTCAGGGATAGATTTCCAAATCCTTAATAAGGTCTAAAAAGGCCTGTGTAATGTGACCGCACCTACCCCTCAAGCTTTCCGTGGGATCTACTCTCCACATCTCTCCCTAAGCCATGATAACTTAACTTTAACTTGACAAATGTATCACCCTCCCTCCAGATTTAGGGCCCTCCCCCATGCTGGTCGCTCTTTCTGAAACCTTCCTTGCCATCTTGTCCATTAGTTCTTATACATCTTCAAGCGTCAGCTTAATCAGTGAATCCTCCGGGACTCCCTCCCTGATCCCTGGCATACAAGAGGAAGAGTGCCCTTCCTCTGTAACTCTTCTCACACCTGTCATTGCTTGTTTTCTGCCTCTCTGCTATTCTTGGCTCTACACACCAAGATGGCTGGGAGTCTGGCACAGAGTAGGCCTCCACGACATGTTTGCAATGAATGGATGAATACATTTAAATGTCGTCTCGTTTTTTTCCTTTCCTTCTCCTTCATGAATGTTTTTTGCTTCTTTGATTCTTCAGAGAAAGAACAGCTATGACAGCAATTTTGCATTTTTTTCCCAAGGGCAAGAAAGTTGAGCCTAATGCTGTCATTCACTGGGTCGACTGGTTTTGGGGTTAAAATATGCATCTCTCGTAATTCAGAATGCAGGTTGTTTTTTTTTTTTCCTTTTTGAGACAGTGTCTCACTCTGTTGTCCAGGCTCCGCCTCCCAGGTTCAAACAATTCTCCTGCCTCAGCCTCCCGAGTAGCTGGGAGTACAGGCACACGCCACCACGCCTGGCTAATTTTTTGTATTTTTTTGTAAAGCCAGAGTTTTGCCTGGTTGGCCAGGCTGTTCTCGAACTCCTGACCTCAAGTGATCTGTCCACCTTGGCCTCCCAAAGTGCTGGGATTACAGGAGTGAGCCACACCGCAGCCGGCCCTCAGAACACTCTTCCTGCACTGGCGGATACTGTACAGCACGGCCCCTCTTCACTGAGGCACTTGAACTAAGCTTGATTGCTTTCTGGGGCCTCCAGGGGACTCTGTCTTTCTAAGTTTATCTTTTCAACTCGTTCAATCTCCCTTACTGAGGCACAGGAACAAGGTCCTCTTGGGGATCTCATTGCGTCTATTTTTCAGGTTGCTGCATTTTTTAAAAAAAATTGAGACAGGGTCTTTGTCACCCAGGCTGGAGTGTAGTGGCAAAATCATGGCTCACTGCAGCTTCAAATTCCCAGGCTCAAGTGATCTTCCTGCCTCGGCCTCCTGAGTAGCTGGGACTACAGGTTCATGCCACTATGCCCAGCTATTTTTTCTTTTTTTTAGTAGAGATGAGGGTCTCACTCTGTTCCCGAGGTGGATCTCAAACTCCTGGGCTCAAGTGATCTTCCCGCCTTGGCCTCCCAAAGTGCTGGGATTACAGGCATGAGCCACCATGCCTGGCTGCATTGTCTTTTTGAAATATGCAGCAGATGAGACTTTGGCCATAAGTGGTTACACACGTCTACATGTTTTAAGAACTGAAGGCTGTTGAAGAACTGAAGGCTGTGCTGCAGAGGCCCAAATACAGCATTCCCCATCCCTTTTCTCTGTCCCCATCTGTAAACCCTCCTGCTTTCAAATTAACTAGCATGAAAGAAGCCAACTGGAGGGGTATGAAGTTTTCAGGTTGCAAGTGTCTATGAAAGGAGGCTGCCAGGAAGGGTTGGGGGGCCTGGTGAGATAGTGGTCCAGGCCATGGGCAGTGGGAAGTGAAGCTGCTTTGGTCAGCGGCCCCTGTATCTGTTTTTTTTTTTCTCAAAGCTCAGCCCACTTTGGGGCCCGAATGTGTACATGGCTTAGATAAACTCCAAGCGTGTCCCTTGCAGTCTCTGCCCCTCGCTCAGTCCCACACACACAGAGGCACATTATTTTGCCCTGGCAGCCTGCACGCCGCTGTGGTTTCTTACATAACGGAGGGCGTTGTGTTTGGACTGCCGACTTACCTCAGCTCTGCCATTTCACACCATGCTTTTTCTCCTGCAGCCATTGGCTGCCCCATCTGTTTCCTACCTCCGAGTGGAATTAATTGGAGAGGGATGTTTGCTGGATCTTTTGGATTTGCCATCTCCTCTACCCCCCTGCCCCCTTAGGGCTATCCAGAGGCACTCTCTGGAGATGGCCCTTAAGTCACTATCAAGGATGACAGCTGTGTGAGAGTTCTTTAACGTTTGTTAGTGGGGACACTCCAAGAGGTATTGGAATTTGGAGCTTCTCTGCTAAGTTATAAACCAGCCGCTGCTGTTGAATTTCATTCCAAACTCAACTTCAGCACTAGCCAAAGAGCCTTACCCAAGGAGTTTTAAAACTGTGTTTCTCCAAACTATTTGTGAGAAAATGGTCTTTTTTGGTTGTTGTGTTGTTTTAATTTATTTTAAAATATCCATCCATTGTGAATCCTTTTATTGTATACTCTGTTCAGTGAGACCAATCTATTGAGCATATATGTGGATATTGCAGCAATGTCAGATAGGTACAAAAGTTCCTGAAGTGGGCCAAGTGCAGTGGTTCATGCCTATAATCTCAGCACTTTGGGAGGCTGAGTCATGAGGATTGCTTGAGTCCAGGAGTTCAAGACCAGCCTGGGCAACATAGCAAGGCTTTGTCTACAAAAAATACAAGTAACACCATCAAGTGTATGCACCTGTGGTCCTAGCTGCTCTGGAACCTGAGGCATGAAGATCACATAAGTTGTGGAGGTCGAGGCTGTAGTGAGCTGTCTTCAAGCCACTGCAATTCAGCCTGAACAGCTGAGTGAGAGCCTGTCTCAGTTAAAAGAAAAAAAAGTTTTTTAGTTCTTTTCTGGTTGCAGAACAGTAACAGTTTGGGCTGTGGACCGTCCTTTGAGTAGCATCAGATTAAAGGATTATACTGGGGGCGTCTGTGACTTTCCTCCAGTTTGTTCTTTGCTTAGTATGGTTTGGTTAGTGACTATGCAGGGCTTATTACATGCTTAGGTCACCTGAAATCATGCATGTTTCTGGCTTCCTTATCACCATCTCAGAATTTAAGCTCTCATATCCAAAGATTCTACTGTTGTCAGAGGCTGGGCCATGAGATGTTTTTGCCTTATATTTGTGCATTCATGCATAATTATTAATTTTCATTTCTACTACACTTTCTTTCTTTCCTTTTTTTGGAGACAGGGTCTCATTTTGTCACCCAGGCTAGAGTACAGTGGTGTGATCATAGCTCACTGCAGCCTCAACCTCCCTAGCTCAAGCAATCCTCCTGCCTCGTCTCCCATGTAGCTGGGACTACAGGCGTACACCACCTTGCCCAGCTAATTTTTGTATTTTTTGTAGAGACAAGGTCTTGTTATGTTACCCAGGCTGGTCTTGAACTCCTGGAGGTTCAAAGGATCCTTCTATCTTGGCCTCCCAAAGTGCTGGGATTACAGGTGTGAACCACCTTGCACATCCTTACTGTACTTTCCTGAAAGGTCCTCAAGAGCAAGGAATATTCTGTCTTTGTGTTCCCATACCCAGCACACAGCTTGACTTCCAAGGAGAGGGAGTGGCACATGAGTGGAAAAGTGATAACACATTCTCAGTGGCCCTTAACATTTTTTAAAGATTCTTTTTTGATCTTGTTATAAAGGCCCTTTGATGGCTTGGGCACTGTGGCTCATGCCTGTAATCCCAGCAATTTGGGAGGCCAAGGTGGGCAGTTCATAAGGTCAGGAGTTTGAGACCAGCCTGGCCAATATGGTGAAACACCGTCTCTACTAAAAATACAAAAATTAGGCGGGCATGGTGGCATGCACCTGTGGTTGCAGCTACTTGGGAGGCTGAGGCAGGAGAATAACTCGAACCTGGGAGGCGGAGGTTGTAGTAAGCCGAGATCGCACCACTTCAGCCTGGTGTGATCTTCACACCTGGACTGCACTTCAGCCCAGGTGACAGAGCAAGACTCTGTCTCAAAAATAAAAATAAAAAAAAGCCCAGTGATGGAAATTGGAAAAAAAAAAGGAAGCGGAAGAACAATACATAATAACAACAATAACAAACACCCACCCAGATCTGACCATTGGTGTTTCTTCTGCACCTTGTGTGTGTTTTCTTCCGACCACAAATTACAGCTACCATGTGTTGTGTTTCGAAGGTGCAGGGGACTGCTCAGTTTCCGACATGGATTATTCACGCAGTCTTCACTCTGTGAGAGAGCTACTTTTATCCTCATCTGGCACGTGAGAAGACCTTAAGCAATTTGCCTGGCACCACATACACATATACACAGATAGATACACATGTAACACGCATCTACCAACATTTGATAATCTTCCAGTGTATGCTTTTAAAATTCATTTATTTTTACTGTAGCATATTGTAAGCATGCAGATACAAATGGAGAAGAATCTAAGAAATACCTGTGAGCGCCTCATCTTCAGCTCTGTGCTGCATTTGCCACGGGTCACTCGCCTGTCTTTTTGTTTGCCTGTTTTGTTTTGTTTTTGAGACTGAATCTCACTCTGTCACCCAGGCTGGCGTGTAGTGGCATGACCTCAGATCACTGCAGCCTTGACCTCCCAGGCTCAGGTGATCCTCCCACTTCAGCCTTCCGAGTACCTGAGACCACAGGCATATGCTACCATGCCAGGCTAATTTTTGTATTTTTCGTAGAGATGGGGTTTCACCATGTTGCTCAGGCTGGTCTCAAACTCCTGGGCTCAAGTGATCTGCTCCCCTAAACCTCCCAAAGTGCTGGGATAACAGGTGTGAGTCACCATGTCCAGCCCCCGAAAAGGTCTTTTTTAAACTGTCTCTTTTTAACCCCTTGATGAATGTTACCAATGCAGCTGAAAGTTCTGTGAACTCTCTGATCTCATTCCCTGTATACAGTGATAATGAAACTTGGGACATGCATTTAAACTGCCATATGGCATTCTGTTATATGAGTAGATAAAAATTTATTTATCCGTTTACTTATTTTTTTATAGGTATAAATAGTGGCTGCAGTAAAGTTTTCCTGTGCATGCCTTTTTGTGTACGTTTTTTTCCTTTTCTTTTTTTTTGAGATGAAGTCTTGCTCTGTCACCCATGCTGGAGTCCAGTGGCACAATCTCAGCCCACTGCCACCTCCCCCTCCCGAGTTCAAGCAATTTTCCTGCCTCAGCCTCCCAAGTAGCTGGGATTCCAGGCACCACCCGCTACCACGCCTGACTGATTTTTGTATTTTTAATAGAGACGGGTTTTACCATGTTAGCCAGGGTGGTCTCAAACTCCCAACCTCAAGTGATCCACCCGCCTTGGCCTCTCAAAGTGCTTAGATTACAAGCGTGAGTTACCGCACCCGGTCAGTTTTTTCTTAAAGGTCTGTACAGCATCTGGAATTTCTGCATTATAAGGAATGAAGATTTTCAGTGTTAGTAGATATTATCAAATTGAGTCACCTAACCAATTCACACTCCTGTGAACATGCGTAAGCATTGCTGCTAAAACTTAAGTGTTGTCAGATTCGCTTCATGTTGGCCACCTGATGGGGGTGAATGGCACCTCTTTGAGGATTCAGTTTGAAGTTTCCTATGTACTATTGCGATTGAACCTCTTTTTACATACTTTTATTAAGTTCTTTGGTTTCTTGTTTTGTAAATTGCCTATTCATTTTTGTCCATTTTTTTAATCTTCAAAAACTCATTTTTTATATTTTTGTCCATTTTTCTATGTGGCTGTGTATATATTTATTTTTAATCTGCAGGATTTTTTTGTTGTTGTTTCTGGCATTTCTTTTTTTTTTTTTTTTGGAGATAGATTTCACTCTTGTTGCCCAGGCTGGAGTGCAGTGGTGTGATCTTGCCTCACTGCAACTTCCGCCTCCTGGGTTCAAGCGATTCTCTTGCCTCAGCCTCCAAAGTAGCTGGGATTAGAGAAATGTGCCACCATGCCCAGCTAATTTTTTTGTATTTAGTAGAGATGGGGTTTCACCATGTTGGTCGGACTGGTCTTGAACTCCTGAACTCAGGTGGTCCACCCGCCTCAGCCTCCCAAAGTGCTAGGATTGCATGCATGAGCCACCATGCCTGGTCAATCTGGAGAATTCTTAATAATGCTAGATACAAATTGCTTATCTGTTATACAGATTGCAAATACTTGCTCCCAGTCTGTGGCTTGTATTTTCACTTTGTTTATGGTGCCTTTTGTTGTACAAGAGTTAATAATTTTAAATAGCCAAATCTGTAATCTTTTTCATGTGTCTTTTGTGTTTTGTCTAAAATTCTTTCCTATTCCCAAGTTATAAAAATGTTATAAGCCACACTTGGTGGTTCATGCCTGTAACTCCAGCACTTTGGGAGGCTTACGCAGGCAGATTGCTTGAGTCCAGGAGTTTAAGACCAGCCTGGACAGCATGAGAGATCCCCATCTCAACAACAACAACAACAGAAATTTGATAGACATTCCACATTTTATTCATTCTGATATACATGTTATTTCACACTTTAACTTCTTTTAAAAAAAATCCATATGTGATTTATAGGTATTGGGGTGGCACGGTTTAACTGGCAGTGTTTTTTTCTTAGTCCTATATTTAGTAATCTTACAATCAATGGCATTTTAGATTTGATGAAAAACAATATATAATTTCTAAACAAAATTTTGATTGTCTTAGGCATGTTACCTTAAACTTGCCTTTTCTAATACAAAAAAATTAGCTGGGCATGGTGGCGCGTGCCTGTAATCCCAGCTACTCAGGAGGTTCAGGCAGGAGAATTGCTTGAATCCAGGAGGCGGAGGTTGTGGTGAGCCGAGATCGCGCCATTGCACTCCAGCCTGGGTAACAAGAGCGAAACTCCGTCTCAAAAAAAAAAAAACTTGCCTTTTCTACCCAGTATATTGTAAATATCTGAACAAGTCAATATTTATCTACAGTGTTATTTTTAAAAAATGAATACCCATTGTAGGAATAACATAATTTAATTTATTCGATTAATCCAGCATTTAGGCACATTTAGTTTGCTTTCAGTTTTTCTGTAACTGTGGTAACATGCTCTAACAGATGCACTTATAACTAAACCTTTGACACCTACTTATTTCCTTATGATATGTCCTAGAAGTTGCTGAGTTACGAGGTGTTCACAAAAAAAATAAATAAAGGGTATTTACATAGTAAAGGTTTTTTGGCCAAATTGCCCTTTGAAAAGAGTGTACCCATTTTTGCTTCTATTGATTATTCTTGAGAGTGACTATCCCTACACTGCCAACCTTTTATCTACAAAAATGTTAAAAAGAATTTTTTAGAGGCTGGATGTGGTGGCTCATGCCTATAATCCCAGCACTTTTGGGAGGCCGAAGTAGGAGGATTGCTTGAGCCCAGGAGTTTGAAACCACCCTGGGTAATATGGCGAGACCCTGTCTCTTTAAAAAAGAAAGAAAGGAAGAAAGGGAGGGATGGAGGGATGGAAGAATTTTACTGATGCATATATTTTAATGTTGCCAACTTGTTTTTTTTAATGATGTCTTGCTCTGTCACCCAAGCTGGAGTGCAGTGGCACAATCTTGGCTCACTGCAACCTCCACCTCCTGGGCTCAAGCAATTCTCCTGCCTCAGCCTCCTGAGTAGCTGGGACTACAGGAGCATACCACCATGTCTAGCTAATTTTTGTATTTGTAGTAGAGACAGGGTTTCACCATGTTGGCCAGGCTGGTCTCGAGCTCCTGACCTCAGATGATCTGCCCTCCTCGGCCTCCCAAAGTGCTGGGATTACAGGAGTGAGTCACCGTGCCTGGCCAATGTTGCCAAATATTATTGAGGAGCTTTGGCAAAGATAAAAAAGATAAGAAGAAAGACCTAATTCAGGAGTCTTGGTAGTTGCTCCCATGCCATCCTGTGTTTGGAGGGCATAAAGTGCTGGTTGTTGAGTTATTAAAAGGTTAGTGTGCTTAGCTTTAAAGGCTGGTTCCTTATTTCAGAAAGGGTCCTTGGGGGAAGGACTGAGTTTAACACATTTCCTACCCAGTTTACAAAGGACCTACTGAAGCACTAAACACAGTGTACAGGAGATATGTTCCGTTGCAGACAGATTTCTGACTCATAAAACAGCCTGAAAATGTCCCCAATAGAAGAAATAAATCTTACGGTTCTCCCCGGAAGTAGCCAAAGCTTGCAGGAAGAATAGGACTTGTCTCAGAAACATTGATTATAGGAGCATAGAATAAGAAAATGTGATTTTATGTAGTTTCTCCCTGTGGGGCATTGAACTTCTGTGGAGGTAGCTTAAGAGTACTTGAATACTTCCAGCAGATTCTTCCTAAGTTTAATTTTTGTCTAAGTAACCAGCAAGACATCTTTTCTTTAGGATGTGTAAGGGTTCTGGTGTGGTCTTATTTTCTAATGGAGAGAGCGGATTTTGATTGAGAGTGGATATTAGCTTTACTAATAATACCCAGTGCCGGTGTTAATTTAAAGTAAGCAAATTAATGAATAATACAAGTTGATAATGCTCTTACCAAAATTGAAATTTTGAGCACTTTGCTATATCAATTTATAAGGGCCATTTAAAGAGAATTTCTATTAGCCAAGTGTGATGGTGTGTGCCTGTAATCCCAGCTACTCAAGAGGCTGAGGCAGGAGAATCACTTGAACCCGGGAGGCAGAGGTTGCAGTGAGCTGAGATCACATCACCATTCCAGGCTGGGTGACAGAGCGAGACTCCATCTCAAAATAAATAAATAAAATAAAGAGAATTTATCTAATATTCACTTGAACTCTTTGCCCAGCTTTACTAATCTCTTTTAGCTTAATCCTATTCTTGGTGAAATGGTGATTCTGTTCAAATAGGTGAATCTGACCAAGAAATATGGCGATCAGAATGACTGAACAGATACTGTAACAATGGGTAACTGAGCATTAATTTCCTGAAGGTCGTTAGGAAACTTTTGACAAGAAAACATGGTTGAGGAGACCATTCAGTTTCTTTTCCGATAACATAAGAGAGAGATGGTTCATGTTGTTTTGATAATGAGATAGAGATGTTTAGCCTTTAACCTTTTAAGATGGCAATTGTGAGTAGATTGGGGCATGGGAGTGGAAGATACCCAATTGAACAAAGAAAGTGCAGCTAAAATCCATCAGAGCAAAGGTAATTTAGGGAAAAGAAAAGGTACCTAAGATTAATTGCAATTGGAGACTGCTTTTAAAGTACTTTCAAGTGCAGAGACCTCACGTAGTCCGTGATCCAACCGAATGTTACTCCTTGAAGGCCAAGGAGCAATATGTTGGGTAGGGACCTAAAACAAGCTTGGTGCTTTGAACACTGTTCCTGAGAGCATCAACAGAAGTTATGGATGGGGAAAGGAAATGACCCACGTGACCAAGATGCAGTGTGGAGACCCATGGGTAATTTGATTGAAAACCCTTTAATCTCAGTGTGAAGGAGTTGCTTATGAGGAACAGAAATATAACCCCTGACAGGGATGTGCTGATGAAAAGTTGAAGTCAGCGTCACTTTCTTGGCATGGGGGGGCCAAAACCAAAACAGTTGGAGGCTCCATCTCTGTGGGTCAGTGGCTACAGAGGAGGAATGGGAATCGGGAAGCTTGTCTGGCTGGTGGTAGAATCGACCGACTGTGCTGCGTGAATGAAGGGGAGAGATTTGTGTGAATTATGAATAGCCGTGCAGGTGATGGAGGAGTGAGAGTTCCATGAGAAAGGGAGGCAGGCCAGGTAGTGGATCAGGGAGGACCCAGAGGAACATTTAATCTGAGCAGGGGTCGTATTGTAAAAGGTAAAAATGTAGATATCAAAAAAGTTAATGGAAGAATGGTCTTGTTCCTCTGGCAACTATTCTCGCTAAGCCAGTTGAGGGGGTTCATAGAAGGACATTGAGTTTTGCAGGACAGTAATAGTCCCTGAAAGAGAGACTTTCATTTACAGGATCAGCTGAGATCAAAGATGGAAGGGCAGGCCTTGTCTGGGCCTGTGTCCTCTGAAGACCCGATGAAGCTGTTGAATATAAGGGATGAGGACTCAGCACTGATTTCATTTCTGGCAGTGTGTGGGAATACCACTGTGTCAATTACAGACATTTATTTCATGGAATTTGAAGCATTAGCCTATCTTCAAATTAAAATATTAGCCAAAGCGAAATAAAATCAGTGTTTCTCTCCATGTCTCAAATGAACTCTATAGAAGATATGAAAAGTAGAGACTGCTGATAAGAAGAAAGTTAAAAGAATTTTGGGAATAAAAGAAAAATGTGTTTAGCTTTAGTTTTTACGCTCCAATTGCTACAACAGATACTTTGTCTTTATAAAAGGGTTAGCCCACCCAAATATTAGAGTTTTCCAAATAGTGACTGAAAATGAGCATACTAGTTTTAGGGCTATTGTGCCACAAAACTGCCCAAAGAACTGTCTTCAAGGAAGGGAAAGATGCAGCTAAATTCTTAGGGAGTGCTGGAGAGTTCTCAGCTACTTACATCGAGTTCGCAGCAAGTGTTAAAAAAGAGAGGTTTGCTGCCATTGGCTCTCAGCGCTTCCATTTTTTTCTTATCCTTACGCCAAATATCTTTCTCAGGACTTTCTTCATTTCCAAATTCAGATGAATAAAGAGGGTATCAGGTTTGTTCCTCTCTGTTACCAGGCAGACAGAATGCATTTGGAGAATTGCTGGGAAGCTATAGTATGTCGGTTACCTTCTGTCCTAGAAGGCCCTGCCAAGTCCCCACAGATGGAACACCAGCCTCTTGAGCTGGCAATATTGTTACCCCTTTGTCTTTAAATCAGAAGGGCATCCACAGGGAGAAGATATTTAGGCCCAGTATGCATTTTCTTTCTTTCTTTTCTTTTTCTTAATTTTTTTTGAGACGGATTCTCACTCTGTTGTCCAGGCTGGAGTGTGGTGATCTCAGCGCACCACAACCTCTGCCTCCCAGATTCAAGCAGTTCTCCTGCCTCAGTCTCCTGAGTAGCTGGGACTACAGGCACGTACTACCACACCCAGCTAATTTATTATTTTTAGTAGAGATGAGGTTTCACCATGTTGGCCAGGCTGGTCTCAAACTCTGACCTCAGCCAATCCATCCACCTCAGCCTCCCAAAGTTCTGGGATTACAGGCGGGATCCACCACAACTGGCTTTTTTTTTTTTTTTTGAGTTGGGGTTTGTTGTCTAGGCTGGAATGCAGTGGTGTGATCACGGCTCACTTCAGCCTCCAACTCCTGGGCTCAAGTGATCCTCCTGCCTCAGTCTCCTGAGTAGGTTGGATTACAGGTGTGTGCCAGCACATCTAGCATTTAAAAAAATTTTTTTTTTTTTAGAGATTGGGTCTTGCTATGTTGCCCCAGCTGGCCTCAAACTCCTGGCTTCAAATGATCCTCCTGCTTTAGCCTCCCAAAGTTCTGGGACTGTAGGCATGAGCCGCTGTACCTGGCCCTAGTGTGCATTTTCATCTGGCCACTTTTGCCAGATCCTGCCCTTTTTGTAAAATACTAAATAAAATACGAAGATCTCCCTTTTGCAGTTGGAGAACCAGGGCATCTGGGTCAAACCCCCAGGATTCTCATCAGTCAGAGCCTTGAGCAAGAATGCCCAGGAGAGAAAACAACCCTACCTGCATTTTAAAGGTGTTTATCATGTTAATTAAGTAACATGACATTAGCCTGAGTCTCTCTCCATACTTCAAGTTATTGCATAGGAAAACTACAACCTAACTTAGTACATAAACAAACCAAAACCCAAATTCAGAATACATATTTTTTGTAACAAACATCTGGGTTTCAGCCAGTCGCAGGCAGGCAGCTGATCAGACCATGCCCAAATAAGGCAGACGCCCAGCTGTAGCCCTTTAGATGATTTCTCTACCTTGCTTCCATGTTCGGCCTCTAAAGACTTGCTGCTCACACTGCTTGGTGGCGCTCTCTGAATCTCTCCTGGTTCTGAGTGCTGCCCAGTTCATGGATAGTTCTTAAATAAATGTGGCTAAATTTATTTTGTCTAACATTTTTCTTTAAACAGTAGCACTCTGGTCCTCAACCAATAGTTGTCCACTTTAGGGTGTGTGTAGAACCTCCAGATCTCACTGTTGCCGGGGCCAGCCCTCCTAGTGGTACACAATGTGCACCTTCTTCCAGGAGATCAGATCTGAACAGAGGATGGTGAATAAAACAGAGCCTAGAAGTGAAGACTGTGGTCGCGTTACAGGTTGAGCGTTCCTGATCCGAAAGCCTCCAAATATAGAACTTTTTGAGTTCTGACATGACCCTTAAAGGAAATACTCATTGGAGAATTTTGGATTTCAGATTTTTAGATTAGGGATGTTCAGCTGGTATGTATTCTGCAGATATTCCTAAATCTGGGGGAAAAGAATCCAAAATCCAAAATCTGAAACACTTCTGGTCCCAAGCATCTAGGGAAGGGGCTACTCAACCTGTATAATTCCTCCTCCCTAGTCATCTTGACCCTACCTTGATGCCAGTGCTGGGGAAAGCTGCTCACTTCGAGAACAGGATTGAGAAGGTGTCTGGCACTTCAGTTCATCTTCCTTTTCCTCCCATTCAGCCTTTTAGCAAAACACAGTGAAACTCATGGGCTTGGTGGGCAGAGCTGGGTTTGAATCCCATTGAAGAGTTACTTAGTTCCTCTGAGCCTCAGTTTCCTCAGTGTCTGATGGTGATTCTACCTTGAGGGATGGAGGAAAGGATTGCATACAGTAAAGCATTAGCCTGTAGCTCATGGTAGGTGAGATTCTCAGTGGGTGATGGTGTCTCCTCTGTTTCTTCCTTACCTTAAAAACCTTATGTATCTCTGTTTCTGGACTAGCTTCTAAGGACTGACCAATGCAGTCCACTAACCAGACATCCCAGTTTAAATAAGAAATGGCATTGAGTACAGTAATATCTATCAGCATAGACACACCAGGCTTAATAGTAGAAGTTAGGGCATTTTTTTCATATACAGTTAGCTCTGCTATAATATATGTGCTCCTAAAAATCACCATGTGATGCAAAATTATGCAGTTAAAAACCAGAGGGGCTAGGCATGTTGGTTTGAAAGGCCAAAGTGGGAGAATTGTTTGAGCCCAAGAGTTCAAGACCAGTTCGGGCAAAGCAAGACCCCGTCTATATAAAATAAAAAGATTAGTTGGGCCTGGTAGTGCACACTTATTTTCCTAGCTACTTGGGAGGCTGAGGCAGGGGGATCACTTGAACCCAAGAATCAGAGGCTGCAGTGAGCTACGATCACACACTCCACACTCCGGCTCGGGCAACAGAGCAAGACTCTGTCTTTAAAAAAATAAAAAGAAGGCTAGGCACAGTGGCTCACTCCTGTAATCCCAGCACTTTGGGAGGCCGAGGTGGGTGGATCACGAGGTCAGGAGATTGAGACCATCCTGGCCAACATGGTGAAACCCCTAAAATACAAAAAATTAGCCAGGTGTGGTGGCATATGCCTCTAGTCCCAGCTACTCAGGAGGCTGAGGCAGGGGAATTGCTTGAACCCAGGAAGCGGAGGTTGCAGTGAGCCGAGATTGTGCCACTGCACTCCAGCCTGGCAACAGAGCAAGACTTGTTCTCAAAAAAATAACAAGAAAAGAAAAGAAAAATATGTTAAAATGATAAAAACCACAGGGCTTACAGGGAACAATGAGTAGGAACGTAGTGCTAAAAAAAATTTATCAGTGACGCATTTAAAAAAATAGGAACCTAATAATGATAGCACAGTTTTACACGTTAAATGATTACAAAATAGATAACACTACAGTAAATACAGCATTTTCTCTTGAGAAGACCTGAAATTTGCTTATGGAAGCAGATGCCAGAAGTTGGAGCTTGTATTACTGTGAACTGGTGCACCAAGGGCTATCTGAAATCAGATGGGAGTTGTAACTCCAGATGTGGATGGTGTAGCCTGTTAACACATTGCAAACTGAGGAGGCTGCTGGCTGCCTGTGGGTTTAGTATATTCTTGTATAACCAGGTTCAGCTGGGGGAAGTTTTCCATGTTCATCTGGTGTTTCTCACAGAAAAAGTCAAGCGTAAGCAAACAGAACTCTCATTATGCTTACTTCGTCCCCTTCTCTATCGATAGCATTGGAACACATCTGCATTTTCAAAACAAGCATGACAGCAGAACTGACTATAGTAGCTTCCCAGAAAAGGTTAATTTCTCCTAGACAGTACCCAAAAGTAGAAATAAATAAATTCAGTGTAAAATGTAAAGGTTCTCGGCACCATTAATATCCTTGACAAAGTGGTAAGGATTATATAAATAGATCTTGCATCCTTTATAGATAGGTTACTATATTCTGTGTAAGTAGAGTTATTATCAGACTGCATGCAAATAACAGCAGTGTGGGGATGAGTGTTCCCTGGCTGCATTTTGTACTGAGCAGCTGTGTGTATTATCTCTGAGTCACCTGCTACCTTGTCATTCTTTCAGTAGTGCAGATAAGCCACCCTCAGTACCTTGATTAACTAACAAACAGACTTGACGTCATAGGTAGAGCAGTATAAAATACCACTGTGTTGTGTTTCTGTATTCACCCAGATCTCTTTTAAGATACTCTGTAAATAAATCCTATAGTACAAAAATAAATGTGAACATGAATATATATGATGCTAGGAGAACAGATGTAGTCATAGAATCTGTGACTTTAAGTTGGGTGTGGTGGTTCACTCCTGTAATCCCAGCACTTTGGAAGGCCAAGGTGGGTGGAATGCTTGAGCTTAGGAGTTCCAGACCAGCGTGGGCAACAGGGCAAAACGCTGTATCTACCAAAAATACAAAAAAAAAAAAATAGCTGAGCATGGTGGTGTGTGCCTGTAGTCCCAGCTACTCGGGAGGCTGAGGTTGGGGGATAACTTGAGCCTGGGAGTCAGAGGTTGTAGTGAACTGAGATTGTACCACTGCACTTCAGCCTGGGCAGCAGAGTGAGAGCCTGTATCATTAAAAAAAAAATCTGTGACTTTAACAGGTTGGGTAGATGAAAAAGGCTGGAGGATCTATGATGATCTTTAGGGGGGTTCTGTAAAACCCAGAAACTGTAACACAAATTTTTGTCATAAGTACATTTTGAAAGGAAAGGATCCTCAGCTTTTATCACCATCCTAAAGGGACCTTGGATTGTGAAATGGTGGAGAAATGTTGAATTTAAAAAAAAATCCATGGACTATATATTTCTAAGGTCATTTAGGGAAATTTAGAGTGATCTATAGTAAATCCTTGGTCCATTGATTTCATCCAGGGGAGCTATTATAGTTTCTTCAAGAAGCACTCCTGGTTGGCATCCTCAGCCACAGCAGGAACTGGCTTCACCATTGGGTTGACCGTACATGTCACCTTTGATGCTTCCTCTAAATCAGCCACACGGGTGGTGAAGGTCTTGCTTTCTAACAGGGGCCTATGCCTTTCCATTGTGTGTCTCATGCCACCCTGCTCTTCAATTTTCAGATGGGAACAGCGAGAGCTGCCCAACGGACGTGTCTATTATGTTGACCACAATACCAAGACCACCACCTGGGAGCGGCCCCTTCCTCCAGGGTAAGTCGTCGACTGAGAAGACCTGAGACTCAAACTGACACCGTGAGTCACCCAACGGCTTCTTGAAACGGTCCATTTCTGCAGAGATCGCATAGCACAGTGACATTTATCCCAAGTCACTTGATTGCTTTTCCTGTCCACTTACCTTAATACTGTTCCCATGTCTTAGGACATATTAGAATTATTATAGGATCTCTGGGAAACAAAAGGCATATGGGAGGCCAAGATACAGTGTTAATGCATTTCACTGTACCCTGTACCCAGCCTGTCCCTAAAGGCACAGTGCTTCTCATTGGGCAGGGCTTTGTGAGAAACCCTCTGAGTTACCCAAAACCAAAGGATGAAAGAGGCTTCCAAGAGAGGGAAGACTGTCCAAGTTCAGTGAGAAGGGGTTGGTTCCGTGTCTGCTCCGGACAGAAAGTTCTTTCCACATGTATCTTCTGGTCCCGAGAGCTTTCAAAAGGGAATGCATTCTGCTCTCAAGAAAGAATTACCTCCCAGTAAAGTAGCCACAAAGGGCTCCTGTATCACACTTCCCCGCCCTGAGTTTGCGGAGGAAAAGGCTGTTGGAAGTGGTGATTCTCAGGAGAGCCCCTGTGCCTTGTTTGGTTCAGCTGTTAGGCGTGTGCCACACACGTCCCACCTCATCTTCTGGTCCTGTCGTTCTCCATGGCTGGGCCGCGTTTAGCTTCAGTTTTCTAGTAGAATGCTTGAGTTTTCCTTTTTTCCTTACCTCCTGGAGGATGAACTCACAGCATGTTATCAGCAGTGCTCACTCTTCCATTTATGAAGTTACCAAAGTTAAACATGGACTTCTCAAATTAAAAAAAAACAAGTTAGCATTTTGTTATGAAAATGTTCTTACTATGGAAAATTTCAAATAGATGTAGAGAGAATAGTATTACAAACTCCCACATACTGAACATTTAGCTTCAAAAATTATCAACTCATGGTGGGTTTTGTTTCATCTGTACCAGGTGTTGGCACACTATGATGGCCTGTGGACAAAATCCGGCCCTATAACTGTTTTTGTAAAAAAGTTTTACTGGACACAGCCACACATATTCTTTGGCTTACTGTTTATGGCTGCTTTTGTACTTCAGTGGCAGAGTTGAGTGATTTTAGCAGACTCTATGGCCTGCAAAGCCTAAAATAATTACTTTGTGGCCCGGTGCAGTGGCTAACACCTGTTATCACAGCACTTTGGAAGGCTGAGGTTGGTAGATCATCTGAGGTCAGGAGTTTGAGACCAGCCTGGCCAATATGGTGAAATCCTATCTCTACTAAAAATACAAAAAATTAGCTGGGTGTGGTGGCGCATGCCTCTAATCCCAGCTACTCAGGAGGCTGAGGCAGGAGAATCACTTGAATCCGGGAGGCAGAGGTTGCAGTGAGCTGAGCTCACACCATTGCACTCCAGCTCGGGCAACAAGAGTAAAAACACTGTCTCTAATAATAATAATAACTTTGTGTGGCCCTTTATAGAAAAAATTTGCTAGCTCCTGATCTGTAACCCTCACTCACCCATCCTGCACACCCTGATCTAGGTAATTTTGAAGCAGAGCCCAAACATCACATCATTTATTCATGTTTCAGTATGTATTTCTAAAACATTCTTTTATTAAAAATAAAACTCCAGTATCAATAACAGTATTTTGTTTATATTATCAAATACCCAGTCAGTATTTGATTTTCTATAATTGTGTCACAGATTAAACATTGACCTTAATAGTATGTGTTACATACTGTTATGTATTTATACATAGATATTTATGTATTATAGTACTTTGTGTACTTTATAACAGGTGCACTTTAAAACAGCAGGAGCTCTATGTGTCTTGTGGCTCCTTCTTAATCTCTGTGGTCTAGGAGATAGTAGGCCTTGACCTAATGAGCATTTGCATGGAATTTAAGTAGAGATATTTAGTGATATCTTCTAAGGATGACTGGGGACTTACTGTCCTCCAGGTGCTGAGGTGGGGTGCTACTAATCAAGCCATCTTATTTCCAGGGTAGTTTTCATGTTTTCCTGGGAGATGGCCATCTTTACACCCTGTGTAGCTTATTAGCTCTTCCTGAGTTGTAGGCCAAGAGCTTTGAGCTTCTAGCACTCATTTCTGCTCTGTAATCACAGGGGATCCAGAGAGAACAGAATTAATGCTTAAGCCTTCATTGCTCGTTAATGGCAGAAGTCCTGCTTCTAGGGAATTATTAGCCATGGTGAAAATAATTTTGATACTATAGATGGAGCCATGATCTCAACAGACCTAGTCGCTGGAGAGCAAGGTTGAACCAACCGTGCACTTTATCATGGCCATCCCTGTATAGGAAACCCACAGAAACGTGTATGAGAACAGGTCCTTTTACCCAGGAGCAATAAGTATTGGACCTGGTAGCTCAGGGTGAATACATCCATTTGCTCTTCAGTCACTCTTAAGCAATGCTCAGATCAGAGGTAAGCAAAGAGTGATCACTGTGAAACAGCAGGATTGAGGAGACCTCACAGAGGGAAGTGGCTTCAACTCTAGTAGGAAGATGATCCAGGCTGCGGGGACAGTGGAGCTGCCCACCTGCATACGGGAGTGGAAAGGATGTGTCTGGGGAAGGATGCCTGGGCAGTTATGCTGGACTGGAGGGGTTGTGTGAAGTAAAGACGCTCAGGGTGTGCCCAGTGGGCTCTCGGATTTGGTGGAGGAAGGGCTGACTGGGCCTCCAGTCACTGTTCTGCGCAAGATTTTGGCTGAAATAAAGAGCACAATCGTGCTTCTTAGAAGTCGGAAATTCACCACAACAGAGCACTTCTAGTTAAAACATGTGGCCTGAGCATGTGTTTATTTCTGTTCTTCCTGAAAATCCACTAAAACAGTAATAAAGGTATCAAAAAAGCATAAACCTTCAACAGTAAAGGAATGGAAGAAGAGAAACAGCATATGGGAGATGTTAATCAAAGTTTAGTTGCTGATAGATAAATGGCAGAGCTGAGAGAACTGAAACCCACGCCTGTAGGATGAGGAATCCACCAGGAAGCTGGCCGATTTGCACCATGGAGCCCTGGAAAGCCTCAGCGATTAGAGGCCCAAGGATGGGTGTGAAATGAGATGATAACTTCATTGGTTTTAGATCAATTGGAAGATGAGTTGGAAATCTGTGTGGGGAGTTAGATTCCCAGGTTGTCAACCATCACTTCCATTCCTCCACCACACGTGCACGTGTGTGCATGCACATACACAGACACACCCTCATTACTGCCTCTGACCTTGAGAAGTTGCAGAGAGATCAGGAGGACCAGATCTGGGGACACAAACTATAGCTGAAGGCAAGGATGAACTCAGAAACAGGAGATTCAGTGTAGCTACTATCTCCATTCCCCAGGCTGAAAATTGGAGGGTAGTTTTGTTTGTTTGTTTTTGCTGGGGAAAGTCATCAGTCTAAGAGAAAGAAACATAGATTGTGATCTTTGGGAACCTTCCAGTGAAATAGCTGAGTCTCTTCCTGGTCACTCTGCTGTGAAACCACAGTCTGCAGCTCCCACCCGAGGATACAGAACTTAGACAGTGTTTTAGTGGCTCACCGTTAAATGCGAATGAACACAGCTGGGTACGGTGGCTCACACCTGTAATTGTAGAACTTCCAGAGGCCAAGGCAGAAGGATCACTGAAGTCCAGGAGTTCGAGACTAGCCTGGGCAACATAGGGAGAACTAGTCTCAAAAAAAGTTGTTTTTTTTTTTTTTGAGATGGGATTTTTACTCTTGTTGCCCAGGCTGGAGTGCAATGGTGCAATATTGGCTCATTGTGTCCTCCACCTCCCGGGTTCAAGCTGTTCTGCCTCAGCCTCCCAAGTATGGGATTACAGGCACATGCCACCACGCCCAGCTAATTTTTAATTTTTATATTTTTAGTATATTTTTACCATGTTTGCCAGGCTGGTCTTGAACTCCTGACCTTAGGTGATCCACCTGCCTCGGTCTCCCAAAGTGCTGGGATCATTGGTGTGAGCCACCGTGCCCAGCCAAAAAATTTTTTAAAATAATGAGCTGAGTTTGGTGGTGCACGCCTGTGGTCCCAGCTACTCAGGAGGCTGAGGTGGGAGGAGCACTTGGGCCTCAAAGGTTGTGGCTGCAGTGAGCTATGGTTGTGCCACTGCATTCCAGCCTGGGCAACAGAGCAATACCCTGTCTCAAAAATAATAAATAATAAATGTGAACAAATAGCCAAAGATTAGCAGACAGAAAAAAGAGACTTGTTGAAAACAAATAGGAAGCTAAAAAACAGCTTTGGAAAGGAAAACCACATGACAATGGAGATCCTCAAAGATGGGAGAAAGTATGGCATCTGAGCAACAAGAACAGGAGGCCATGATAGCGACCATGCAGAAAACAAGAGCTTTTAGAAATCAATATGTATGACGACAGAAATGAAAAATTCAGTAGAATTGTTGAAAGAAAAATTTGGGCCGGGCATGGTGGCTCACACCTGTAATGCGAGCACTTGGGTTGCCAAGGCGGGCGAATCACTTGAGGTCAGAAATTCGAGACCAGCTTGGCCAACATGGTAAAACCCCATGTATACTAAAAATACAGAAAATTAGCCGGGCATGGTGGTGGGCGCCTGTAATCCCAACTACTCAGGAGGTCGAGGCAGGAGAATCCCTTGACCCCAGGAGGTGGAGATTACAGTGAGCCGAGATCGTGCCATTACACTCCAGCCTGGGCAACAGAGTGAGACTCCATCTCAAAAAAATGATAAAATTGGAGATAAGAAGATGAGAAGATGTAGATGTGACCAAGACATTCTATATCTGAAGAATAGTTCTTCGCCAAGAAAGAACAGAGAAACAGTCAATAGGAAATGATTAGAAAAAAAAATTACCAGAACTGAAGCATCCAGATTCAAACAGCTCACCACATGCCTAGCCCAGAGGATCAAAAAGAAGACTCACCCCAAGGCTCATCTGACTGAATTTCCGAGTGCCAAGAGACAGCCTCAGAAACTTCCAGAGGGAAAAAGCAGAGTACCTAGAAAGGGTCAGGAACCAAGAGTGCCATCCTCCTTCTCAACAGCTGTAGAGCAAGACCTTCACAATTCTGATGGAAAATGATTTCCTGCCGGGCGCAGTGGCTCAAACATCTAATCCCAGCACTTTGGGAGGCCAAGGCAGGAGGATCGTTTGAGACCAGGAGTCTGAGTCCAGCTTGGGCAACATAGTGAGACACTGTCTCTTCAAAAAATAAAAAATTAGCCCAGTATGGTGGTACGTGCCTGTAGTTGTAACTACGTGGGGGTCTGAGGTGGGAGGATCGCTTGAGCTGTGAAGTCAAGGCTGAAGCAAGCCATGATCATGCCACTGCACTTCAGCTTGGGCAGCAAAGCAAGACCCTGTCTCAAACAAACAAAAAAGAAAGTGATTCTCTGTCTAGAAATCAGCTTTGGGTTATTTTAACATTTGAATATGAGAGTAGAAATAAAGGCATCTTCAGACATTCTGGGCTTCAAAAAAATTAACCTTGGTTACATCCTTTCTTAGAAGCTCCTCCATGATTTATTCCACCAAATCCCACCAGGAAGCCAAGAAAGAAGAATGAATGGGATTCAAGACACAGGGAACTTAACCCTGAGGACGTGGAAGCTGCCAGAGGAGGAGGAGGGAGGATGACTCAGGTCAATGACACAGAGCAGGTGTGATAACGGACACACAACCATCCACGTCAGGGGAAGGAGAGATGTGGCCAAGAGAGTAAGGCCACTGCCAGGCCACCTGACCCATCCGAGAACCTCAGGAGGCATCAGTGATAGGTTCTTGAAAACCACACAGAAGGAAACAAGGGGGTTCTTACCTCCAGAAAAAAGAAAAAAGTTGTTACAAGTAAGGAAATGTACTTACAGTATTCTACGTTGTCATGATCCACAGCCTGAATATTGATTTAATGGTGATCTTCCATATGAAGAGGACGAGGGGAGGAGATAGTAGAGGGTGTGTTGAGGGATGGAATACAATAACGACATCCTCATTCCTCATCTTTTGTAGTAGAAAGTCCATAAGCCCATAGCAAATATGGCAAAAATCAAGAAATAATGAGCCAAGCTTGGTGGTGCACATCTGTAGTCTTAGCTACTCAGGAGGCTGAGGCTGGAGGATAGCTTGAGCCCAGGAGTACAAATCCAGTTTGGGCAACATAGTGAGACCCTGTCTCTGTGTGAAAGAAAAGACAAAAGGCAATGAAATAGACATGTTATTTAGAGACACAGATGTACACATATACTAGTAGAAGCAATTGAGAGTTGAAAGTGGTTGCCTTTGGGGAACAGGAGTCAGCAATGGGGCAAGATACCACAGTGTTTCATTCTCTTCCCTGTAGTCCTATTCATGTTTCAAAACTATATATATATACGACTTTGGGCCGGGTGCAGGGGCTCACACCTGTAATCTCAGCACATTGGGAGGCTGAGGTGAGAGGATTGCTTGAACCTAAAATTGCTTTGAGACTAGCCTGAGCAATATGGGGAGATGCCCATCTCTACAAAATTTTTTTAAAAAAATTAGTTGAGTGTTGTGGTGCATGCCTGTGGTCCCAGCTACTCAGGAAGCTGAGGTGGGAGGATCGCTTGAGCCCAGGAGGTGAGGCTGCAGTGAGCCATGATCCTGCTACTTTACTTGAGCCTGGACTAACAGAGTGAGACCTGGTCTCAAAAAAAAAAAAAATTCTTTGGTAACAAGTAAAAATAAATAAAAATTACTAGTTTAGACAAATTATGAGAAAGGTAGGAAGGTTTTAGACTTTTGTGAGCCTTGCATACTTACTGAAGGATTTTGACTCAAGGGCAGTGGGGAGTCAACTGAAGTGCTATTGTTTTTTTGAGACAGGATCTCACTGTCGCCCATGCTGGAGTGCAGTGGCATAATCATAGTTCACAGTATGAACTTGACCTCCCAGGCTCAAGCAGTCCTCCCACCTCAGCCTCCCAAATAGCTGGGACCAAGAACCCACATGCCACCACTCCTAGCTAGTTTTTAAAAATATTTTTGTAGAGGTGGGGGTCACCCTCTGTTGCCTAGGCTGCTCAGTTGAAGGTTTTGAGCAGGACTGTGACCCAAGGGCTCAGTCTAGCGGGTTACTCTGATGGCTGTTTATAGGCTGGATGGTGTGGGGAGGTTAGTTCCAGGATAGGTACAGTAGTCCACAGTGAGGTGGTACAGATCTGGACATAGGAATGGAAGATGGAAAGTCAAGGGCAGGGAGACAGTGAAAAAGAAGCAGTCAGGCTGAGTGATTTATTGCTATCAGCGGAAATGATGTCGACTGGTTTCATCCCTGGGAGGAGAACGGACACAAGGAAACTGAGGAAAGGCTTGGGTGTGGGAGAGAGCTGTGGTATTCAGCTGAATGATGAGTGACAGTGGTCATGAAGGTGAGGCACTCTAGCAGCCAGAATCCAGACAAAATCTGGGAACCAACTGTGGGATCTAGGAAACACTTGAGGGGAAACCATTTTTAGGGAGGCCTTGAGTTTAAAAAAAATCATTGAGGCTGAGTGCAGTGGCTCACACCTGTAATCCCAGTACTTTGGGAGGCCGAGGTAGAGGATTGTTTGAGTCTGTGAGTTTGAGACCAGTCTGGGCAATGTGGTGAAACTCCGTCTCTACTAAAAATGTAAACAGTGAGACTGACTTAGAACAGAACAAAACCAAAGACCGTGCAACATGTTTTCATTGGCATCTTATATCAGGAGAGTTTCAGTTGGAAGTAACAAAAGTTGTGATCAAAATTGGCTTAAATAATGAAAGGAATGTATTGGTTCATGTAACTGAAAATTCTAGATATCAATCCTGATTCCAAGTGAAACTTGGGCTACTCAGCAATATCACCAAGGAATTGACTTTTCTCCCATTTTTCTGCTCTGCCATCCACTGAGTCAACTTCCTGTTGTCTTTGGGTCCAGAATAATAGCCAGTTGCCCCCAGGACCACGTGCTTCCTCGGTTGTATGCAGAAAGGATGAGGGACTATTATTTTTTCTAGATTTGCTAGCACAAGTCCTGAGGTTGGCTGTGGCTGGCTCAGCATAGATCACATGTGCACTTCTGGTCCAGGCAACCACGCAACTTTGAGGTTGGAATCAGAGTCAGCTTCCCCAGAACCACATGGATCCCCAAATTAGAAATGGAGAGCTAATGGCAAGGAGGGATTGGGTGCAGCGGAGGCAACCGCAGATGTCTGCTATAATCAACTAAGCCCCGTAGCCTCTGTGACGGGGCCTGCCGGCTGTGCTAGGCATCCTGAGACTTTTCTAGAATTGGGGGATGAAAGTGGGGTGGTCATTATATTCATTCTGAGGTTCCTGTTTCCAGCTGGGAAAAACGCACAGATCCCCGAGGCAGGTTTTACTATGTGGATCACAATACTCGGACCACCACCTGGCAGCGCCCGACCGCAGAGTACGTGCGCAACTACGAGCAGTGGCAGTCGCAGCGGAACCAGCTCCAGGGGGCCATGCAGCACTTCAGCCAAAGATTCCTCTACCAGGTGAGAGGGTAGGCGCGTGCCACGCGGTGGGGGCACCTCCCTGCGCTTCCGGATGCGCAGCCTCAGGCGTTCTCTGTTGACCTGCCTGGTGAGCAGGAAAACAGCGTCAGTGCTCTGCCCCTGGAGATTTTATTCATCACAGTGAAATTCCTGAAATTCCAGTGTTTCTCTCTCAGCAACTCCGTGTCTAGCCTCTGTGTTTAAGGAATCAACATGTCTAAACCGAATTCCCCATCTTTCTTCCAATACCAGCTTTGCTTTCTGCCCCCTCCATTCAAGTCTGCTTTCCCTGACTTGGACCCTGAAGGTCAGCTTTGACTTCTCCCATCCCTCACCTTTCCAGAGCAAATCCATCACCAGGCAACAGTGAGACTCATCTCTTAAAAAACAGAAACAGAAACAAACTGCTACTGTTTTTTGTTAGAACTTTATTATCTGACAGTTTCTCAGGGGTGAAGCATCCTTATACCTCATCTGGATGAGGGATTGGCAAATAATACCCCATGGGCCAAACTGACCTGCCACTTAATTTTCTTAATGAAGTTTCACTGAAACATAAGCACCTCCAGCAGTTTACATATTGGCTGCTTTCGTGGCACAGTGGTAGAATGAAGTATCACAGTAAAGACTGTGTAGTTCAGAAACCCTAATGTACCTAAGCTTACTGTCTGGCTCTTTGAAGAAAACATTTGTTGACCTTTGGTCTAGCCGAGCCTCCTTCTGTCTGATGCTTGATCATCTTTTGCCCCTTCCCATCTGAATTGCTAGAGCAGCCTCTAATTTGTTTTCTCCCTTGGCCTCTCTCTTCCAATCCATCTGGCTGAATAGCAATCTTCAGATGTTACTGTCATTGCATCAGTTTTCTGGCTCAAAATCTTCTGTGGTCATTACCTAAAGAGCAACATTTACATTTTTTTTTTCTTTTTTTTGAGATGGAGTCTTGCTCTGTTCTCCAGGCTGGAGCACAGTGGCACAGTCTTGGCTCATTGCAAACTCTGCCTCCCAGGTTCAAGCGATTCTCCTGCCTCAGCCTCCCGAGTTGCTGGGATTCCAGGCACCCACCACCCCACAAGGCTGATTTTTATATTTTTAGTAGAGATGGGGTTTCACCATATTGGCCAGGCTGGTCTCGAACTCCTGACCTCAGGTGATCCACCTGCCTTGGCCTCCTAAAGAGCTGAGATTACAGGTGTGAGTCACTGCACTCAGCCCATGGACCCCTGACTTTTAACCATCAGCCGTAAGTCACCGTAGCATGTCCCTTGCTAGTTCTGTCTATGAGGATGGATTGGTCATCGTACAGGAAGGAAACCACAGGGGACCTCAGTTTCCTTAGCAGGGGTGAGCAGGGAGTGTGGTGTTTGTCTTAGTAAGTTGCCTCCAGGGTCAATGGTCATGCCAGGGCCCTGCTGTCTAGCCCAGGGAAACACTGAAGACATTCTTGGACCAGGCTTCCCACCCATACCGTCACACATGCCTGGCATCCACTTCTGGCACGTTTCAGAATTGGTTGGAATCTGGTCTTTCACCACGTTTCAGAGATTTCTCCTTTTCAGCTGGGGCCCAAAGACTTTGTCTGCCATTTTCTTGGGTGGTCGTGACTGCAAAACTGGGAAGGTCTGGGGCATCTTTCTTCTTTGTCCTATCTGTCCTTTGACGTAGAGACAAGGACATATTTAGGAGTGTCACATGGTTTCATCTACCTGATTATCCAACTTTTCTCATTAAAAAAAATAATAATTGAACAAGTGTTGTGGTGCATGCTTGTAATCCTAGCAACTCGGAAGGCTGGTGGGGGGAGGATCACTTGAGCCCAGGAGTTCAAGGCTGCAGTGACCTATGATCTAGGCACTCCAGCCTAGATGACAATAAGAGCCTGTCTCAAAAAATAAATAAATAAAATAAAATGCATCAAGCAAATTTTCCCCCCTTAACAGCCACCAATTAGGTTCTGTAGGTTGACCAAGATGTCGGCATGTAAAAGGGAAGATTCCCAGATTCTGGAGCTCACATCTGCCTGGTCTCTTTGGAGCCTTCATTCCTTTTGCCTGCCTTTCTTAGCAGCATTATTCTGGGTTTATAGAGATAGAGCTTTGACTCAGAGGGTTCCCTAGAAGTAAAAATTAAACACTAAAAAGTCATTCTTTCTGAGTACTCTCAAATGGTTTTCTCTGTCTCGCTGGAGACGTGGGAGGGTTCTGCACGGAGGTGATGGATACCTTTTCTCCACAAAACAAGACTCACGTTGAAAAATGTGGCAGGAATCTTTCTTTGGTCTGCTTTCAGTGTCTCTCTGTTGATTTTCCTCCCCCGCTGGCATTGGTTTTCTCCTCTTGTTTGCTATGGTGCCATGTCCTGGTTACAAGTAAGAAGGGTTGCTTTCATATAGTTATTTCGGGGTTTGGCTTAGACCCAGAGTTTGACTCGGAAGACTTAAGATCCAGTACTCGACTAGTGGCCTCCCCTCCTCCTCTTGCTGGGCTTCAACTGAGACCTTGTTCTTCTTTGCTGCACTGCAGAGAACCTGAAGTACAGTTCAAAATGGAAATCAAGGGAATCCCAGATTGTAGTCTCCTGTAATTCCTTCCTGCTGTTGGCCTCAACACACCCCTTTTCCAGTTCCTCTAAATTATCATTCTTAGTTTTTCTGCCATGTTTCCCTTTCCCAGCTCCCTAATGTGTAAGGTTGCCTGTGATCATCATGTATCTTTTTGTTTGCTTGTTTCACCCTTGCAGTTTCCTTTTGCCCTCTTGTGTCGTGTTCCTGGGACCCACTGAAGATGCCCGCCACAGCCTTGCACACTGTGCTGTTGTGAAGGGACCACCACATGACCAGCAATTTCTGGGGCATCTCTGCCTGCAGGACAAACCGATTATTTCAACCAAGTGTGGTGGCTCACACCTGTAATCCCAACATTTTGGGAGTCTGAGGTGGGTGGATCACTTGAGGTTGGGAGTTCGAGACCAGACTGGCCAACATGGTGAAACCCCGTCTCTACTAAAATTACAAAAACTAGCTGGGCGTGGTGGCAGGTACCTATAGTCCCAGCTACTTGAGAGGCTGAGGCAGGAGAATAGCTTGAACCTGGGAGGCAGAGGTTGCAGTGAGCTGAGATCACACCACTGCACTACAGCCAAGGCAGCAGAGTGAGACTCCATTTCAAAAAAAAAAGAAAGAAAAAGAAACATTGTTTTTGTGGCTCTTAGGGTGTAGACTCCAAATTCCATCATCTAGAAACAGACAACTTGTTTCTTACTCTGCAGGGAGCCCCTTGCATTGAATTCTCAAGCACCTGGGTTTTGTTCTACATCTGTCTGGTGCATCCTTAAAAAAAAAACAACATGCCCGCCTTCCACACTGCACCCTTTATGCCCTTCCCAGAACCTTTCTTGCCCTCGGCTGTATTTGCTAGACATTCTTTATTTCTGAGTTTATATCTTAAAATATTACTGGAACTTTGTGCTTAGTTCCCAAGGGACTTGAACTCTTGTGAGCTTTCTGGCTCTTGGCCTGCCCCCCACATCCCAACCCAGGGGCCGTTACCCAGGAAGAGGATTCCACAGTGCCCTTTTCTGTTCCTAGTGATAGAGAATGCCCAGGATCTCCCTTCTGGCTGCAGAGTCCTACTTTCCCCCATCTACCTCCTGTTCTGCTGTGTTCCCCAGAACACCTTGACATCCCTTATTTTAGGGGAGTGTGGCAGAAGAGAAAGGGCAGTTGGTTGGCTCATTGGAGATGTGGGGTTTTTGGCTTTTGGTTTTCTGACCATGATGCATAGTTGTTTTGTTTTGTTTTGTTTTGAGATGGAGTTTCACTCTTGTTGCCCAGGCTGGAGTGCAATGGCACTATCTAGGCTCACTGCATCCTCCACTCCTGGGTTCATGAGACTCTCCTCCCTCAGCCTCCCAAGTAGCTGGGATTACAGATGAGTGGCAATACCTCCAGCTAATTTTTGTATTTTTAGTAGAGATGGGGTTTCGCCATGTTGGCCAGGCTGGTCTTGAACTTCTGACCTCTGGTGATCCACCCGCCTCGGCTTCCCAAAGTGCTGGGATTACAGGCATGAGCCACCATGCCCAGAAATGCAGTTTTTATTTTTCATTTCTCCTTGTTCACCTCCTTCCTTCTGGCTTTTTTTATTTTTCAAGTTGTACTGTGTACCTTAGGGAAGAAGTATCCAAAATAGTCAAGTGCTTCTATTTAACAATAAGAAGTAAAACTGGTATGAGGACCAGCTCCCACTGCTTCTGATTTTACTAGGTTGGTGCAGTGACTCTTTTTTTTTTGGGACAGTCTCACTCTGTCACCCAGGTTAGAACATAGTGGCACGATCTCAGCTCACTGCAACCTCGGCTCCCAGGTTCAAGCAATTCTCCTGACTCAGCCTCCCAAGTAGCTGGATTACAAGTGCTTGCTACCATGCCTGGCTAATTTTTGTATTTTCAGTAGAGACGGGGTTTCCCCATGTTGGCCAGACTGGTCTTGAACTCTTGACCTCAAGTGATCCACCTGCCTCAGGGTCCCAAAATGCTGGGATTACAGGCCTGAGCCACTGCACCCAGCCACTGTGACTCTTAATGGTAAAAACCACAATTACTTTTGCACCAACCTAATACATGTTATTTGTATTTAGCATTCTCTGGTATCTCTCCCCATCTTACCTTTCCTGTCTGCCTCCTCTTCTCTTCGCTTCTTACACGGGTGCGTGTGTGTGGGCAGGGGCAGCGTTCTGATTGAATAAGAATCAGAGCATACCAAGGAAAAATTTTTAAAACACTTTAATGAAAGAGAGCCAACATTGCATGAAGCATGAGATTTTTTTTAAAAGCAAGGATTAAGGAAAGGCCTAATCGGTATTTTCTGTTCTTAGTTCAATGCTAGTCAGGGAGGCTGTCCGTAAAGAGTTGGTCTGTTGATTTGCAGCGTTAAGCAAAAGATGACCGTGTACCCGTGGAAGTCGGGATGGGACCAGCCGATAGCTGATTTCCCACAAGAGCCGTGAACACTTTACTGATTATCTGCTCACTCTGAAACAAGTCCTGAAGTAGCAAACAGTTCTACACCAAATGAGTCCTCTTTTAATTTCTTAAAACAACCTTTTCTATAGTCATTCCCTCTTGCAAGGTTATTGCTGTAGCTCACTATTTACCAACCACCCTTGTCTCCATGATGTGCAATACGTGTGTTTTTGCATTTGTTCCTTTGCTTCTGTCGCCGAATATTTTAAATGTATTAACCACAAAACAGAGTTGGAGGAACTTGGATTTTATGAGATGCTGTACCCTGTCTCCCCCAACCTCCCAACACACAGACACACACCCACATGACTTGTGTGAATTTGGGAGATTTTTTTCCAGTAAATAAGACTTGCAATGGAGATCGTTAGGCATAACTCAAGGTAGATGATAAGGGACCCTAAATCAAGGTGAGCATCCCCCCACCTCCATGCGCTTGCATTCTGTGTGGGCAGGAGGGCCTGCCCTGAAGGGGTCCTCTGTCCTATCAAGGGGCCTATGGTTTCAAGACTTAAACGTCTTTGTTGGAAATTGCTTGGAAGAGGGGCCTGTGTTGCCACCTTGGAAAGAAAGTTTCTCTGTCCTTTCAGCTGGGGGTGGAGGGAGGGCTGTGCAAGGGGGCTTGCTGGCAGTTGAGTTCCACCAATGTTTTCTCAAGCTGAGACTGAGCCCCATTCATCCTCCTGCTCGTGTGTGGCTCCCGCACCCCAGATGGGGCCAGCCCAGCAGCCTGAAGTCCTCATTTAGAACTTGATCCCCTCTTATAACGATTACATTTTAGTAAGTAAAATAAAAATGCTTCGGGAAAAAAAAAAGAAAGGAAGAAAGAGCGGAACAATACTTGTTTTATTTAACGACCAGAACTTTTTGACAGCACCCCCCCCCCCCCCCCCCCCCCCGCTTCCTCTCAGGATATGAGAGTGCCTGGTCCACTGCAGCCCATCCCCAGGGACCTCGAGGCAGAATTTGGCTGGAGGGGGCAAGGGGGGAGGGGGGAATTCTAATGTAAACAGTGACCCTGAAGTCCTGGAGCTGGTTCCCCCTTCTTTCCCCTGCCTCCCCTTCTGTCTTGCTGCCCTGCCCCCAGCCCCCCACACCCAGACAAACACAGAACACTGGGCAACTTCAGGTTCAGGCAGGGGAGGAATAAAGGTGCTTTGTGAAAGGAAGGAAAACATTTCCTGGGGGAGGTGAGGGCTTGGGGCATGAATGTGCCCTCAGTCTGGGTGGACGCTGCACACCCAGGAGGGAGATGGCGGGGGACGCTGAGGTGGAGGGAGGAGGGCCGGGCCCCAGCCAGGAAGCTCTGGGCGTGGGCAGGGCTTGTGGGAATGATTTCATTGGAAAGGCCTGCGATATTTTTTCCCCTCCCGTGTGTGGTTCTTGGAGAAAGTTGGAGGTGGTGGTGATTTCAGTCGCCTTGGCTGCCTCGAGCCAGAGCTGAGCAGAGGCCCTGGGCCCAGCCTGCTTCCCGGGCCTTCCTGCCCTGCCGGGCCACTCCCGGCTGCCGCCACCCTGGCACACCTTCCCCGACGCACCTCCTCCTCCCCAGCACTCTTCCTTTTTCAAAACTCCCTTGGGCTCCCCATGCGCAGGGTTCTTTTTTGGTTTTTCTGTAAAAGAACAAAACAAAAAACAAAGACTTTTGAGAGGCACAGATGCCACCTCAAGGACCACGGCATTCCCTGCAAAGCGCTCAAATGTGGAAGCCAGTCGTTGGCTTTTTTATTTTTTATCGATTGATTTATTTTTTCACCCGTGGCTTTTTGTAACCTCTGTGTTCTGCTGTGTTTCTTGTGTTTAGTCTTCGAGTGCTTCGACTGACCATGATCCCCTGGGCCCCCTCCCACCTGGCTGGGGTAAGTACTGAGTTCTCTTCCCGGCCCTCGGCCTTCCGTCAGCCACGGTGCTCTGCCCTCTCCTCCCGCGTGCCTTCCTTCCCTGTTCCTGTCCCTCTGTTTTCCATCTCTCTCCTCTCCAGCACACTCTCTGGGCATGCCCTGCCAGAGCAATTACAGGTGATGGAGCTGGGAGGCTGGGAGAGTAACCGAGCTCCACTGAAGCATTGTAGTGTCCACCCACCATCGCTGAGTGTGACCCTGAGAAAGATGTCCCCGAGTAGCTGGGGGACTGTTGTGTTTTGGTCTCTAGTTTCAAGGTGTCTGCTCCTGAGTCCATGCTACCCCTAAGCTATTGTGACACTAACTCCGAAATGGATTTGTTTCAGGTCTGTGACCATATGGTTGGAACGATCCACCTTAACAAATCTTTCTTTGCAGCTGAGATGTTGGAGGACTTTGGTCTAATTTTGACTAATAGAAGCCACCTTTTAAGTTCTGACATAGCTCTGAGAGAGGCCAGAGGGAAGCAGATACGAGTTGAATGCCAGGTAGTGACTCTGGAAACACATCGCTGCTAGTTAATAACGCCATGTAGATTTCACCTTGCCCTTGGGAGCTGCCTCTTACCTCTCCCAAGCCCTTGATGTGATTTGGTGACAGTGAGTTAAGGGATGGACATCCATGAGTTAGGAGAGATTAGGCTTCATGGCTATTCTAGGAAGGAGTACCCATGCAAAAGGGTCATTAGAGATGAAGCTTAGTGCATTTGAGAGAGAGAGCAGGGCAGTGTTTTATTTAATCTTGTAAGAGTTACTGGGAGCAAAAGAAGGCAGTTTCTGCGGGAACCAGCATGTATTGAGTTTAATTTATTGGCTAGACCAGCAGAAGGTGGTCAACGTTGGTTTGGTGATGTGTGTTCACAGATGGTACGAAGCTGGGAGGGGGCGCGCTTGACAGCACGGATGCAGGGGTGCATCCTGGGAAGTGGACAGTGATAGGATGGGCATCTGCTGCCTGGAAAGGTGCAGCTTTGGAGCTGGATCTTCTCGGTGCAGACTGTTCTGCTCTCGGGTAGTCATTTAAGAGGTTGTGTCAACCGTCTTGTACCTACAGAGTACCAGTTAGTGAAAGGGCACTGCAGTCCAGAGTGCAAGAAAGACCTTCTGGTGGGAGATACCATTTAATGAAGCTTCCTCACATTTGTTAATCTTTCATCTGGGGAATCCCTTACACACATAGCTGCCCCACATGGCTCCTTGAACCAAAGAAAGGTCATTGGTATCTCAGAGATTGGCAGCAAGTCCAACATGAGAGGGTAAAACTCTGAAGACCCCGCCTCGTCAGTAGGCAAGGGAAAGTGCGTCAGATTAGACAAGAATCTGTAATGGTGTTTGGTAGCCAGCAGCCTAGAAACAGGGACCTGGAGTGTGTTTCAGGCTCTGTAGAGGTAGGTGGTTAGCCCAGCCAAGCGAATTTTCATGCCAATTCTGCTGAGTGATGGTCACCAGGTAAGCATGGCTGATGGAGACTTGAAAACAGCTGTCAATTGCTGATTGTGGAAATATTTGAGATAGGAACGGAGGGAATAAAACCCACAAAACTGTCATAGTCCAAAATTAAGAGGAAGAACATTCTGGTTAAAGGCCAGGGCACCTTCCAAATCATAGATCCTTGGGGACCCGTGTTGGCTGCCCCAGAGCTGTGGCAGGAGCCACCTCTCTAGGGCTTGCTGAGAATGAACAGAAAGAACAGCCAGACCAAGTGAGAATCACACTGATCGGCAGCTTGCTGTCCGAGCCTGCTGATGTCCCTCTCTACTATCCCAGAGGAGACCCCACATCTTCCCCACACTCTGCTCTGGGACCCAGGACACTGTGGGTTTAGATCTGCATCTGCCCTCAGCAGCCCTGAACCCTGACCCTGTGGCTCAATACGTCTGAGTCCATTTGCTCCTATAATTAGGTCGAGCCAGGTGCTCCTTTAAGGTATTTTCCAGGCCCTGACTGAAACTGAATGCAGGGAGGCAGTCAGCTGGCCTTGGGAGGCCTCCATGCAGCAGCAGTGCCAGCAATGACGGCACAGGCCTCAGGCCCGCTGGACAGATCCCCCCTGGCCCTGTAGTTAGCCTTGGCTTTGACCCTTAACAGTGTGTACGTTAGTTCAAAGCAGTAGTTTCTGGGCTGGGAGCAGCCCCCTCCCCTGGAAACCTGTTGGGAACCCTTCCTTCTGTGTGTTCTGAGGTGGTGGTAGCTCCATAACAGTTCTGGGCACCTCCTGTTCTTTCTTTCCTTTTGTCTTTTTTAATTTTATGTTTTATTTATAAAATAGAGGTGAAGTCTCACCATGTTGCCCAGGCTGGTCTCCAACTCCTGGGCTCAAGCGATCCTCCTGCCTTAGCCTCTCAAAGTGCTGGGGTGACAGGTGTGAGCCACCGTACCCAGCCTGTCTTTATTTTTATTTTATTTGTTTTTCCCAGCTTTACTGAGGTGTGATTGACAAATAATGTCTGTTTGTAAAATTTCAGTTGAGTCATAGATACCAGGTAAGGCAGCGAGTCGGAGGGAGACTGAGACCTTGGGCTGGTGTTGGGAGCACTGTACCCCGAGTCTCGGTAGGGCGTGGGGAGGGGGATGGTGCTCTTCCCTGTTCTGCCCCTTTTTCAGCTTTTGGCTTCCCTGTAGCTTCTGGAACTGATGACTTTAATGTTGTCCTGTCATTGTAAAAGGAGAGCCATTAGCATCATTTATTTTCAGGAGACAAACAGATTTGAAGGCTCAGGAACTTCCTGGGAAAGCTCACCTCTTTTGGGCCAAGAGCTTTGCCCCCTGTTCCCCCCCCGCCTTGTCTACCTGGAGTTGGGAGTTTATGCCTTTCAATCCCTCTTAAGGTCCAGAATCACCAGCTAGGGTTGGGTCTGTCCCTGGAGCCCAGACTCCCACCTTGGGGACCCCAGAGCCCTCATCAGTATATCAGTAAAGGGCAAGAGATTGTTCAGAGCAGAGGAAAAGTATATTTGTGCCCCAGCCCCACTCCACGGATACTCCCCTATCTCAAAGCACAGACTTAGGTGTAAGAACAGGATGGGCAGGCCAGGCATGCTGGCTTATTACCTATAATCTCAGTACTTTGGGAGGCTGAGGCAGGATGATCACTTGAGGCTAGGAGTTCAAGACCAGCCAGGACAACATCGAGAGACCCTGTCTTTATATAAAAAAGAAAGGCCGGGTGTGGTGGCTCCCGCCTGTAATCCTAACACTTTGGGAGGCTGAGGCAGGTGGATTAATTGAGGTCATTACTTGAGGTCAGGAATTCGAGACCAGCCTGGCCAACATGGTGAAACCCTGTCTCTTTAAAAAAAAAAAAAAAAAAAAAAAAAAAAAAAAGATACATATCTAAGAACAAGCTGTGCAGTGTAAGTGTCCACAGCCCCAGGTATTATTTTTTTGCTCATGAGCAAGAAAGAGGTTGCTGGGATATGAGAGTTTTTGAATAAGACTTAGCCTATAAGTGGGAGAAGAGGGAGAACTTGGAGGCTACAGGGCTGCAGGGTGCAGAGCACTGATCAGAGAGGTGTGAGCCACCCCATAAGGACCATGCCCTGTGGGACAGAGGTACCTGGGTCAGCTACATGCAGTGCAGAGGGTCCTAGGACCAGGGATCTGCCATGAGGGACTTGGGTGGGGGACCTGGCTTGGTGGGGACTGCCCGGCTTCTGTGCTGCACACAGCTGGAAGCAATTATGCCTCTGGTTTGAGCTGTGCTGCTCCCTCCGGGTGGCCACACCACCTCCCGCCCCTCCAGTAAACCAACCAAGCAAAGAAGTCCTTCCTCTCGACTTGGAAATGTGTCACCCTTCTCCATCCCCCAACAAGGAAGGACCCTCTGTGTCCCTTTCCCAGTGACAAGTGTGAGTGAGCGCGGCTTTGGCTGGTTCAACTTCTTTAACAGGCTGGCAACAGGGAGAGAAACTCAGACCCAGCACCCAGGAGGTGGGAGCCGCAGGGAAAGGACAGCGGCTCGCAGTCTTCAAATCTAATGGTTCTCTCTTTCTTCTCATGTGGCAGAGAAGAGACAGGACAATGGACGGGTGTATTACGTGAACCATAACACTCGCACGACCCAGTGGGAGGACCCCAGGACCCAGGGGTGAGGACATGGGCTGGGAGAGGGGCTGGGCCGGGCTGGGTCTCTGTGCAGCTCCAGCATTGGGTAGGTGGCTTTGGACTGCATTGTCCCAGAGGGCTGATGTCGGGGGCCTTTAACCACACACAAGTGTCTTGAGACTCTCATGGTACAGATACGCTGTTGGCCTCATGAGAGCTTAGAAGTGGTTTCTTAAATAGACCTTCCTGGTGGATGGAGGGGGCCGGCTGGCAGGTGTTGCTGGTCTCTGTACTGATTGTACAAGCTGCTGATAATTGGATTGGAAAATGGTTGAGGGTACCCTGGTCTCCCAACACCCCAAGTGAAGCAGGGCTGGGACACGAGGTATTTCAGGATTGCTGGTGACCATTCAGTCCGATGCTGTCCCTGCAGGGCTGGGTTTTGGCCATGGGATAATAAATGACCTCTCTGTGCTGCAGAACTGTCCTCACAACTTGGGTCATGCATGTCCTCAAGGCCCCTCATGGGCTCTGCAGAGACAAAGCCACACTTTGAGGACCCAGCCTCCAACCACCAAGGCCCAGAAGGTGGGGCCAGCCCTCTACCCCTTTCTTCCCATGTTTCCAGGATGATCCAGGAACCAGCTCTGCCCCCAGGATGGGAGATGAAATACACCAGCGAGGGCGTGCGATACTTTGTGGACCACAATACCCGCACCACCACCTTTAAGGATCCTCGCCCAGGGTTTGAGTCGGGGTAAGGACTTTGCAGGTAGCAGCAGTGTCCAGAAACAGAGCCCTGGGCTATCTTTGCTCTGGCTCCGGCTCCGGCTCCTCCGGGAGGCCCACTTTGGGTGTCCCCTGTGGTGCATTCTGTTGCCCTTACTGCCCTCTAGTGGCCAATGTTGATGTCCTGTTAAAGGGGATGGGAGGATAGCTTGAGCCTGGGAGTTGGGAGACCAGCCTGGACAACATTCCTGCCTTTACAAGAATAAAAAGGATTAACCAGGCTGAGCAAGATGGCCAGACCCCATCTCTACAAAAAAAAATTAAAAATTAGCTGGATATGGTGGTGCACGCCTGTAGTCCCAGATACCTGGGAGGCTGAGGCAGGAGGGTTTCCAGCTAAGGAATTTGAGGCGACAATGAGCTATGATGGTACCACTGCACTCCAGCTCAGGTGACAGAGTGAGACCCTATTTCTTTCTTTTTTTTTTTGAGACGGAGTTTTGCTCTTTTTACCCAGGCTGGAGTGCAATGGCGCGATCTCGGCTCACTGCAACCTCCACCTCCTGGGTTCAGGCAATTCTCCTGCCTCAGCCTCCCAAGTAGCTGGGATTACAGGCACACACCACCATGCCCAGCTAATTTTTTGTATCTTTAGTAGAGACAGGGTTTCACCATTTTGACCAGGATGGTGGTCTTGATCTCTTGACCTCGTGATCCACCTGCCTCGGCCTCCCAAAGTGCTGGGATTACGGGCTTGAGCCACTGCGCCCAGCCGACCCTATTTCTAAAAAATAATAAATTGGCTGGGCGCAATGGCTCACACCTGTAATCCCAACACTTTGGGAGTCCAAGGTAGGCAGATTACGAGGTCAAGAGATTGAGACAGTCTTGGCCAACATGGTGAAACTTGTCTCTACTAAAAATACACAAATTAGCTGTGTGTGCTGGCACATGCCTGCAGTCCCAGCTACACAGGAGGCTGAAGCAGGAGAATCGCTTGAACCTGGGAGGTGGAGGTTGCAGTGAGCCGAGATCGTGCCATTACAGTCCCTCCTGGCGACAGAGTGAGACTCGGTCTCCAAAAAAATTAAAAAATCATGATAAAATTAAAATTGGCTCAGTATGGGAGCACTCCTGTAGTCCTAGCTACTTGGAAGGCTGAGGCAGAGGATTGCTTAAGATCAGGAATTTGAGCCTGCAGTGAGCCGTGATCACACCGCTGCACTGCAGCCTGGGTGACCAAGTGAGACCCTGTCTCTAGAAAATAAATAAACAAACAAATAAGATGGGATGGGGAGGAAGGGACTATCCTGTTTATACAGAGTAACAACAGTGTTGTTTCTCTAAAAGCAAGAGGTCTGGCTTTATTTCTAGATATTCTTTTTTATTCTTTAAGGATCTTAATGACAGTCACTTCCTCACCTTACATTACTCATCTTTAAATTAACATAGCACCAGCTTTCCTTAGGGCTGACCAAGACAAGTTGTTCATTTTCTGAGAAATTGCATGAACCCCTGAACGCCTTTGCTCTTCCCAGGACGAAGCAAGGTTCCCCTGGTGCTTATGACCGAAGTTTTCGGTGGAAGTATCACCAGTTCCGTTTCCTCTGCCATGTGAGTTCTGGGACTGGGGCTCCTGTGGCAGTTGGGGTTATTGAGTTATTTCAGTCTGAGTTCCTGGCACAGCTGCAGGTATCGTAACGTTTGTGTCTTAGGTGGGGGTAAGACAGCTGTCTAACTCCAAATTGGCTGTCTCTGGGAAGCCAGTTTTCATTCCTAAGGGACACGCTCTCCCCTCCTGCTTCAGAAGGCTGGGGGATGCCTGTTCATACAGACAAGAGAACAGATATGATCACTTGAGGCTCCATTTGAAGTGATTTTCTTTTCTTTTCAGTCAAATGCCCTACCCAGCCATGTGAAGATCAGCGTTTCCAGGCAGACGCTTTTCGAGGATTCCTTCCAACAGGTTAGAGAATGATCATGGTGCCAACACCCTCAGGGGCAGGCCGGTGCCCTCCTCCCAGCACCCTGTCTCCTATTGCCTGGCCCATTAAACCCACACTGTAGACTTTCCAGGGCACGGGTCTTGATGACTGTGTCTGCTGGAGAGTAGGCTTTAGAGTTCCCTGTCCCTCCTGCCCCTGCCTGCCGTGGAAGGGAGAGTGGCAGGCCGGCCCCATGCTCTGTTTTCCCAGATCATGAACATGAAACCCTATGACCTGCGCCGCCGGCTCTACATCATCATGCGTGGGGAGGAGGGCCTGGACTATGGAGGCATCGCCAGGTGAGCTGGAGCGCCCCAGAAGGCTGCCCCATACCCCGTTTCCCTAGGCTACGGTGTTCATGGCTGGAAAGCTGCCTGCCTCATGCTGACATTCCCTCCCAAAGCTCTCCTGCGTCTTCAGGAGTGGGCACATTGTGGCACTCAAACTCCGTGAATCCATGTGGCCAGTCCCGATGGGCCTGGAGCAGGGGTCTGGGGTACCCTGCTGGACTGGGCGTTAAGCCTTTAGTTACTGGATCATGAGGAGACAGAGGACTCCTGGGAGGGGTGAGAGCTCAGTACAGTGGCCCTGTTATCTACCAGTGTGCCATGTTCCAGCAGCTTCTGGGCAGTGGCTGAATACCGGGGCCATGTGGTCATCCATTAGAGTTGACCTTGCTCCCCTCCTCTTGAGGCAGCCAGGGCAGGTGAAGTCAGGTGTCCCTGTGTCATGATCCACAGAGCCTTGAGCAGGGCTCTGCTGCATGGCATGTGCCTGGGGTCAGTAAAGAATGGCTTATGTCACCCTAAAAAGAGTCCACAGCAGCTGGGTGCAGTGGCTCACGCCTGTAGTCCCAGCACTTTGGGAGATCAAGGTGAGCGGATCACGAGGTCAGTAGTTTGAGACCAGCCTGGCCAACATGGTAAAACCCCATCTCTACTACAAATACAAAAATCAGCTGGGCATGGTGGCGGATGCCTGTAATCCCAGCTACTTGGAAGGCTGAGGCAGGAGAATCCCTTGAACCTGGGAGGTAGAGGTTGCAGTGAGCCAAGATGGCGCCATTGCACTCCAGCCTGGGCAACAGAGCGAGACTGCCCTGGGAAAAAAGAAAAAAAAAGAGACCAAAGCATTGTCTTGCCTTCACCCTGGTCCACCCACAAAAGTTAACAGCCTTCTGGGAAGTGCTGCCTTGGACAACAGGGCAGAAGGGCCCTGGCAGAGAGGGAGCGCCTTGGCCTGCAGTGACCTTTCCGCTTGTGACCTCTCCTTGTGTGGCCATGTCTTCTCGCTTGGTGTTGGGTTAACTTGCTCCTGGTCCTCTGCTCAGTGGTGGCGTTGCCTTCTGTGCTGGCCCCGTGGATGGATTGTTCCTTTTTTCCGTGGTGACCTCCTCTCCAGGCTCTGCTTGGTGGGCTTCTGGTGTGGCCGCGCCCTGTGTGTGTCTCTCTCTGTGTCCTGCCAGTGGTTTTACCCTATGGTAGGTTACGTCATGCTGTTCTACCACAGGGTAGAACCACGGACAGGATACCGGGACACCCTCTGCATCGAAGGACTCCTCGTCTGCCCAGCCACAAACAGCCCAGCCGCCGGGGACTGGCCCCCTTGGGACGTCCCCTGGCTGGTTTAGCTCAAGCCCAAAAGGACTCTGAATTCATGCTTGAGGCTCGAAACCAGGGACTGGGTGTTGGTTCAGATGAATGCGTGGAAGTGTGGGCACGGGTATGGTGTGGGGGGTCTGGAGGTGAAGGGAGGGCAAAGTGTAAGAGAAGTGAGATGCCTGTGGCATAGTTGGTGGGGGTGAGGTTTCTAATCGGAAGACAGTACGGATGACATTTTCATGGATCAGGATTGGGAATGTGGTGCTGTGTATTTATGTTATGTTGCCCGTCCAGGTAGAGTGGAAGCAGGGTCGTTGCTATTCAAACAGAACCTTTGCAGAAAGATCATTGTAATAAACATGCATCGTGTCCTTGTGCAGTACACAGCCTATGCAGCTGAGCATGGTGACCCAGGGTACAAGGACCCCCTTTAGCATTAGACGCTCTGGATGTTGTGATGTAAAGTCTAGGAACAGGAACACATCACTTGGGAGCCAACAGGCACACGTTTTCCTGAACCTCATCCTCAAATGCACTTGCCACCCCACCCTGGTTCACTCTAGGTCTCAGCCTGCCCTGTTCACTGATCAGCTTTTCATATAGGTTAGCCCGGGCACTTGTCACGGGACTGGACTCCTTGGAACACGTGTCCGCAGACTACCTGAGACACAATGGAGGAGAGTCACAGCTCCTGTGCAGATGTGCACTAAGGGACCCGTTATTCTTGTCTTTTCTTTCTCTTCCCTCACAGAGAGTGGTTTTTCCTCCTGTCTCACGAGGTGCTCAACCCTATGTATTGTTTATTTGAATACGCGGGGAAGAACAATTACTGCCTGCAGATCAACCCCGCCTCCTCCATCAACCCGGACCACCTCACCTACTTCCGCTTTATCGGCAGATTCATCGCCATGGTAAGGGGGCCACAGGGGAATCTCCTCTTCCTCTGAGACCTCCAGGAAGGGGCAGCATTGGAGGAGGCCCTGGGCCTGTTCACCAGGAGGCAACGTGGCATGAATAGCAGCCCCTGTGGACTGGTGTGCCCTCTCTGATCCCCACCCTTCACCCCCATAGAACTCGTAAAGTAAAAATGCAAAAAGCTCCAGGCGCCGTGGCACGTGCCTGCAGTCCCAGCTACTCGGGAGGCTGAGGTGGGAGGATCGCTTGAGCCCAGGATTCTGGGCTGTAGTGCCCTATGCTGATTGGGCGTCCACACTAAGTTCGGCATGAATATGATGACCTCCCGGGAGCGGGGGACCACCAGGTTGCCTGAGGAGGGGTGAACTGGCCCAGGTCAGAAATGGAGCAGGTCAAAACTCCCATGCTGATCAGTAGTGGGATCGTGCCTGTGAATAGCCACTGCACTCCAGCCTGGGCAACATAGCGAGACTCTGTCTTTTAAAAATAAAATGCAAAAAGCTAGCGAGAGCTCTGGAGAAACCAGAGCTTTCCTCAGTGGCTGCCATATAGGTAGTGAAGTTTCCATGTTGCTTTGTATAGGACTTGTCAAGAGGAAGCCAGGGTCTCGGGGCCACAGACTTTACTGAACATTAAATATGTGCTCTGTTGAGGGCCTTGGGATGACAGGGCTGAGTGAAACCGTAACTGCCCACCTGCTGCCTGTCTCTGGGAGGTGACACTGTCCCGGCATTTGGGAATGTCCCACTGAGACACTAAGCCTTCTGGAAGGACATTTGGAATCAATGCTAGCTTAGAACGAAACCCTGGCAGACCGGCTGGTGCAGGGTGTAGGGACATCTGTTGGAATGTGGGCCATTTCTGGGGAGGCGTCACAGCATCGCATCTGTGTTTAACTGGAAAGAGGGACATGGTGTGAATATGGAAAGGGAGGTTCTGCCACGTGCCCTCTGTTGAGGGTCTTGAGAGTGTGAGAACCTGGATTGAGAAGCGGGGCCCGTGGGAGCCACAGCTTGGGAGCTACATTCATAGCTTGAGATGTTTCAATTCTCACTTTCCTTCGCCTCTTCCCCTGCCTTCCTGAGTGTCCTGCCCTGCTTCCCTGTTATGAGGACCCAAGCTCCCCAGGAGTCTATGACTAAATATGGCCCTTCCCATCGCCTGGGAGTTCTTGGCCAAGGTGCTGGGCTGTGGAAGTGGGCACATTTTTCCCAGGTCTAGAGACCCGCCTGGCCCAGCAGCCAACAGGACAGACCGGTAAAACCCTAGACTATTACTCACCATTGGCCGCCAGCTCTCGCCGTCAGCGGTGTCTGCATTATTTTTGGCTGTCATTGCCACCCGCCCTGAGCACCAGTGAGTCAGGGCTGCTGCCACCTGGAGCTGTTTGGAGCAAGCCTTTTCTGTGAGCATGGGACAGATCTTTGCTAGCCCGGGGCCAGCTGGCCAGTGCATGGGGCAGATGCAGGCCTGGACATGGGTACCCACGCCGGCCAGCTCGGCCCAGTCCCTGAGCTCTGCAGGGCAGGCTGGGGGCCACCTGCAGGTACAAGTTAGGACAAAGGTGTCGTTTACTCCCCTGGCCCTCCTGCTGTGCCCCTGAGGCAGCCGCTGCTGCGATTCTGTCAGGGAAGGAAGGCAGGTGGCTGTGGTGGGGTTTGATATGGAGCATCTGAGAGCTGGTCTGGTGGTGCCCAGGGAAGCCAAAGCTCTGTGCTGTGCCTCTTCCTTCCCAGGCGCTGTACCACGGAAAGTTCATTGACACGGGCTTTACCCTCCCTTTCTACAAGCGGATGCTCAACAAGAGACCAACCCTGAAAGACCTGGAGTCCATCGACCCCGAGTTCTACAACTCCATTGTCTGGATCAAGTGAGCCCCCTGCCCCCACCACCCCCCACACCCCACTGCACTGATAGGAGGGATGTCTCTGGGCGGGGAGTAGGTGCTGATGGCCTGGATTTTGTCTGCCAGAGTGTCCCCTGAGCTCTCATGCAGCTTTTATAAGAGCTTGTGGAGAGAATTGCCTTCTGTGGACAGTTCTAGAATTCTCTCCTTGAGTCAGGGAGCTGTTGCTTGTCACTCTTCTGGATTCTAGGCCACCTGTGAGGCCTTGGTGTCCCACAGGCAACAAAGCAGGACCCAGGAAAGACCCCGCCACTATAGACATCTTCCCGCTTGGTCTCCTGTGCCCCCAGAGAGAACAACCTGGAAGAGTGTGGCCTGGAGCTGTACTTCATCCAGGACATGGAGATCCTGGGCAAGGTGACGACCCACGAGCTGAAGGAGGGCGGCGAGAGCATCCGGGTTACGGAGGAGAACAAGGAAGAGTACATCATGTGAGTCTCTGGTGCCGGGGGACTCTGCTCCAGGAGTCCCAGCAGGTGGCAGGAAACCTAGCGGGTTGCAGAGAAAGATGGGCCGCCACCTGTGGCCTATGGGTCACTGTGGATCCAGGACCCTGCCATTTGCATCTGCCTCAATGGTGGCTACTAGCAGCCAGTCACATGATGGCACGAGCTGGGGGAGCCAGAGCTGAGGTCCTTAGTTACTAGCTCCAAGCTACACTTTTTCGCCACGTGAAAGATTTCAAGCCTGCTGGGTAGAATTTCTTTGAAGTCACAACAAGCTGAACTGTCTGCATGTTTCTCCAGGCAGAAAGGATCTCCGTGGCTTGTGTGCCTAGACCCACTGTCTCCTGTGTCCCCGTTCTCCATGCCTGTTCCTCAGGTCTCTCGGTTTAGGCTTTTTATCTCCATGCTTCCATACGTCTGAGGTTCAGTCGGTGCTGGGGGCAGGAGCAGGAGGAGGTGGTGGTGAGGATGGTTTCAAAAACTCAGGTGTCTGCAGGTCACTGTGAGGTCCTCAGGGCCGCACTCTGGGGCCTCCAGCAGGCTCGGTCTGGGTGTGCGAAGTCAGTTTTGCTAATCCAGTGGTCCTGTGTAGGTCCAGGCCACGTGGCCTGTCTCAGGCTCCACTCATGGCTGGTCTTTGGTCTCAGGCTGCTGACCGACTGGCGTTTCACCCGAGGTGTGGAAGAGCAGACCAAAGCCTTCCTGGATGGCTTTAATGAGGTGGCCCCACTGGAGTGGCTGCGCTACTTTGATGAGAAAGAGCTGGAGGTAAGTGTCTGAGGTTGCTGGGACCCCGAGCCCCTGCTTCTGGGGCGATCCTGCTATGTGATACGCTCACTGTGTACCCACAGACACTCACCAATAAAACTCCCACTTCGACAGGGCAGATGGGTTTGATTTGGCATCTCAGTACCCATCCTTTTCTAGACACTTGTTTCAAGAAAGGAGAAACTTCTGGAGGCTGAGGCAGGAGAATCTCTTGAACCTGAGAGACGGAGGTTACAGTGAGCCGAGATCACACCACTGCACTCCAGCATGGTGACAGAGCGAGACTCTATCTCAAAAAGAAAAAAGAAAAAGGGACTTACATTACCCATATGATTAACGCTGACACCAAAAACAGCTAGTTGAAGACGTTTGGGGCAGTGTCAAATGCTGGCCAGTGGCCGATGAGTAGGGATGGACCACTAAGGATGCTGATTCCTCCTCTCCCCAGCTGATGCTGTGTGGCATGCAGGAGATAGACATGAGCGACTGGCAGAAGAACACCATCTACCGGCACTACACCAAGAACAGCAAGCAGATCCAGTGGTTCTGGCAGGTGGGTCTCGGGGCCCAGGTTTTGGCAGGGACATTTGGGCCATTGGCCAAAGGAAATGGGTCCTGAGGAAACCTCATGCGCAAGGACCTTCAGCTTTGACTCGGTCCTCACCTCCCATAACTTGCAAAGGGAGACGATACACCTGCTTTGGGATGAACGGGGGCAGTTCTAGTGGAGTGGTGGCCAGCACGTGTGACAGGATGTTGTCAGTGGTGGACCAGCGCGTGTGACAGGAGGTTGTCAGTGGTGGACCGGTGCATGTGACAGGAGGTTGTCAGCCTTGGACCAGCTGGTGTGCAGGGACAGACCTGCAGGCAGATGGCACCTGTCACTGGCTGAGAGGTCCCCTGCCAGCCAGATGGGACAGGAAGGCAGGGGTTTGGCTCCAGAAAACAGAAAGAGCTGTCATCCTACGTATAATTAATGTGTTGATTCCTTAGTGTGCATGGGTTTTGTTGTTGTTATGAAGTATAGCATATAAAAAACCATAACTATTACAGATATTCTTAGTATATGTCTGTATGCATATGTATATATACGAACTTTTTGTAGAGGTGGAATTTGTATAACATACAATTAACTATTACATTTTTTTTTTTCAATAGAGACAGGGTCTTGCTATGTTGCCCAGCCTGGTGCTGAACTCCTGGGCTCAAGCTGTCCTCCCATCAGCCTCCCAAAGTGCTGAGATTACAGGCGTGAGCCACTGTGCCCAACCCATTTAAGTTTTTAAAATACACAATTCATAATAAAGTAAATTTGGTACCAGGAAGGGGTACTGCTATACATATACCCAAAAATGTAGAAGTGACTTTGGAAAAAAAAAAAGATACACAATTCAGTGGCTTCCCACCCAGGCTGAGGTGGGCAGATCACTTGAGATCAGGAGTTTAAGACCAGCTTGGCCAACATAGTAAAACCTCCTTTCTACTAAAAGTACAAAAAAATTAGCTGGGCATGGTGGCAGGTACCCGTAATCCCAGCTCCTCAGTAGGCTGATGCATGAGAACCACTTAAATCTGGGAGGCGGAGGCTACAGTGAACTGAGATTGCGCCGCTGCACTCCAGCCTGTGCAACAGAGTAGTGGCTTCCAGTACATTCACAGTGTTGTGCAACTGTCACCACTGTCTAATTCCAGAACACTTAGTCTCCCCAGAAAGCAGCCTTCTACCCATTAAGCAGCCACTCCCATCTTGAGTCTATTCCTAAAAAGCAGAACTTGGGTGGGAAGAGAATATCCAACCGGAGGCGTCCCTGAGACCCAGGGATGTCCCATGGACGGTGGGAATCTTCTGCAAACACATCCTCTTAGCAAAAGCCCTTCCGGAGTTTCTCAGGTTGGAGGCTGTCACCCCCTGCCCAACCTTGCTTTGTGTTCTCAGCCCCAAAGAGGGGCCCCGCTGACCTGGAGAGCTCCTCATTAGGGTGAAGTGCTGGGCGCAGGGGCCGCCTGACTGTGCCTTGACTTGCGGAGTTGCAGGTGGTGAAGGAGATGGACAATGAGAAGAGGATTCGGCTGCTGCAGTTTGTTACTGGGACCTGCCGCCTGCCCGTTGGGGGATTTGCTGAACTCATCGGTACGTGTTCCCTTGCCCTCTGGTGCCCTGGCTGGCAGTGAGCACACCTCAGAGGGAGGAGAGACCTGGTGTCTTCCTGGTAGCAGGTTGGCGGGATGGGGAAGAGCTGTGGCCTCTGTGTCCTAGAGCCAAGCCTGTCTGTGGGTGGAGCTGGAGGGTCCCGCTTTGGGACGGGGCGTCTCTGTTGACATCCGATGTGTTCTGCCTTGGATCACAGGTAGCAATGGACCACAGAAGTTTTGCATTGACAAGGTTGGCAAGGAAACCTGGCTGCCCAGAAGCCACACCTGGTGAGCCTGCTGGTATTACTGGGAGATCAGAGAGCCTCAGACTTGATGAGCTCCTGGGGCAGCCCAGTGGGTGTAGTGTTTGCATGCCCCTGGGGTACTGGGTTGGAGAGATGGGACTGTGATGGGCATCTGATCTACCATGTTTTACATGTGCAACACTTCTGTTCCAGTAGTCCAGGAGCTTCTGGCCTCCCGGGGCTGACTGTCCCGCCTCCCTCCTCTCTTTAGCTTCAACCGTCTAGATCTCCCACCCTACAAGAGCTATGAACAGCTGAGAGAGAAGCTGCTGTATGCCATTGAGGAGACCGAGGGCTTTGGACAGGAGTGACCAAGGCTGCCCCTCCCACGTCCCCCAACGCACATGTAGTCCTGAGTCCTCCCTGCCTGAGAGGCCATTGGCCCCGCAGCCCTCGGGAGACCCCCGTGGATGTGGCCCTGTGTGGGACCACACTGTCATCTCGCCGCTGGCAGAAGAGCCTGATCCCAGGAGGCCCTTCAGTTCCCCCACCCGCGGAGGGCAGTCTGGAATAAAGCCCTCTAGTTGCCTTTGCCCCACCCTTGCAAAGTTCCAGAGGGCTGACCCTCTTTACAGAACACCCCCCTCTCCCCTGGGCCCCACCCTGGGTGTGTGTGAGTGTGGAAGGGAAGGTGTTGCATCCCCAGGGGCTGTGGCGGAGGCCTCATGGGCTAGTTTGGCGAGGAGACTGGCCATTGGGGGTGGCTGTTCTGGAATGAGAGAGCCAGGGGTCTTTGCCAGCAAAGGAGGTTCTGCTGTAATTGAGCCTCTGTGATGATGGAGATGAAGTAAGGGTCCGAGGGAGAGGATCCTGGGGCAAGGCTGTCTCCGCCTCCCTCCCTAGCAGGCGCCAGCCGTGGAGGCTGAGTTGTGGGACGCATGCCGGTCAGTTCATTCACTCTCAGCAAATGAAGGTTTGTCTAAACTTCCTGGGTATCCATGGGACAGAAACAGCAAACTCCCCCAGACTTTCTTTGTACATTTATAAACTTGAAGCATTTGCGTTGTAGGGTTGCTTTTTGTTTTGTTTTTTTTTTTTTTGCTGCTGTCACTTTCTGTCCAGGAGCTGGCACCCCAGGGGTCCAAGAGTTTCCCAAACAGCCACTCCTCTCAGGAACCCGCATGGCGGTTCCAGTGCAGCCTCACAGGGACCTCGCCCCTGAGACTGGCAGAGTGGAAGGGGTTGGGGTCCCAAGCGCCACTCCCAGCCTTGCCGCCTTTGATAGAGAAGAAATCCCTTTGCTAGATAGGGTCCCCTGGGCAGCCCCCACTGTTGGGACATGGGTCTGGCTGTGGAGCTCCCCTGCCAGCCCCTGGAGCTCCACGTGGGCTTGTTCATCCGCTGTTCAGAATGGAGGGCGGCCCAGCCAGCAGATCTGCATAGGTGCGAGGCTTTATCAGCACACAGGACATGAAAACCAGCAGAAAGGCCCTGAGCTGCTGCATAGCCCAATCTGATTTCTGTATTTCCCGCCAGCCTCCAACACGGGGACTCTGCCATGATTGGAATCTTCATAGGTCATATTGAAATCTTCAAGGTGACTGTGCCGCACCGGGATGCTGGGGCAGTCATCGTGGCAGACTCCCCAGCCCAGGCTCCCAGCATTCTAGGACTCCAGGCAGCCCCTTGGACTGGTCCTGGATGCCTTCCAAGCACAGTCTCATGTGCACAGATTCTTGGCCTTCCCCCAGCCTGGGAGGCACAGCCCACGTCTGCCTCTGTCTTGTGTGCTGATTTGAGTGGCTCAGCTTGCCGAGGTGCAGCTTCTTCTGTCCCTTTCAGTCATTTGCTGTACTTCCCTGTGGCACGTCACCATGGAGACCACCCCGTTGGGTGGGTCGGGGTGTAAGCTGCCAGGCGGTTTGGAAGCATCAGGCTCACGGGTGTTCATGTGTGTTCGTGCGTGTGCGTACGTACGTGTGTATAACTGAAGTGTCTGTACCGAATGCCCTTTGCTAGCGATGGGTTGGTCACCAGTTTGTTTTGTAAGCCTGCCCCCTGCCTCAATATTGCCAGTTTCTTGTGCAATAAACAATCAGCAGCTGTGGGTGGTGTTGGCGTGGATGTTTACAAACCCACTGTCCTCCAGTTGAGAGGCCTCTGGGCCCCACAGACCCTCCAGGCCTGGACAGAGGTGGAAATTCCCTGACCTCTCTGGTTTTGAGAAGCACCTGTGTCCTGACGGAGGCTTCCCCCCACCTCTGGGCTGGGAAGCTGAGTCCTGGCCCAGGGGTCACCGGCTTCAGCCCTTGGTCGGCCGCCTCACCGCACCCTTTCGGCACCCTCAGCCTCTCAGTGCCAGGCTTGGGTGTCTCCAGGCACTTGCCGTGGGGTGCAGAACGGGAATAGCTGCAGGGTGGGTGGGCTTCTGAAACTGACTTGCAGGGAGAGTGTTCTAGGCAGTCATTCGTCCAAGAAATACTCAGGTTTCACATGTCCCATGATGGTGGAGGGACTCTGTGACCTCAGGGTCACGTAAGGGCTTGATGCTACCTACTTCTTTTGTTTCTGACATGTCACCATGCTGATGGGTCTTGAGGCATTTGACACAGAAGTGACTTTGTTGTGGACCAAGCAAGGCCCCGACTGTGCCTCCGGTGCTCAGGGGAGCAGAGGTGTTCAGAGCGGCTCCCTCCTGGGTTGTCACTGCCTCCAGCTCCAAAACCTTATTTTCAGGCAAAAGGGCAACAACTGTACTTTGACAAAACTATTGGAAAAGGTCCAGATGGTTCATGATAAATTCAATAAGACATGCTCAAGTAGAAATCATTCCCCCAACCCTTGTCCCCAGAGGGACCTACAGTTCACAGTTGGCGATGGTCTTTCCAGACTCTTCTGTGTGCATGGGCAAATCATTTACACATACAACTTTTAAATACACCAAAAATGGAACATCGTACATGTTGCGCAACTCACTTTTCTCATTAAATGAGACGTTATTGGACCCCTTTCCATGTTCGTTGATGTAGATGCTGCTTAATTCTTTAGCCACGTGTTACTGCAGTTCTGTAATATGCTCATCTCCTTCCTAAAGGTGGTGGCAGTCTTGTCCCACAGTTTGCTGGTGGCTGTGGAGCTCTGGGAAATGCCCTTGGGCTGGCCTGTGTGCTGGTGCTGCTCTTCCACTAGAGGGTGCTCCTAGAAGTTGGATTGTTGATTATGCACCCTTATTTTTATTTAAAAATTTGGTAAAGGTTCAGTTGAAAGATGCAAAGGGGCAGCTGTGAAAGGCCTTCCTTACTCTTCTGTCCCTCAGCCACCCTGATCCCCTCCTGGAGGCAACCATTGCTGCTGGCTTATTTTGAATCTTTCCAGATATACTTCAAAAATCCCAACGGGGCCAGGTGTGGTGGCTCATGTCTGTAATCCCAGCACTTTGGGGATTTTTAGTAGAGATGAGTTTCGCCATGTTGGTCAGGCAATTCTTCTGCCTCAGCTTCCTGAGTAGCTGGGGCTACGGCGTGCGCCCCCAAACCCAGCTAACTTTTGTTTTTTTTTTTAGTAGAGACGGGGTTTCACCATATTGGCCAGGCTGGTCTGGAACTCCTGACCTCGTGATCCACCCAGCTTGGCCTCCCAAAGTGCTGGGATTACAGGTGTGCTCCACCGCACCCAGCCAGAACTTCCATAGTGTTTTCTACAGTAGCGGTACCATTTTACATTCCCACCAACGACACACAAGGGTCTCAATTTCTCCACATCCTCACCAACATTTGCTGTTTTCTTGTTGATATTTTTAATAGTACCCATCCCAGGGTGTGAGGTGATAGCTCATGGTGGTTTTGACTTGCATTTCAATAGTGACGTTGCGCATCTTTTCATGTGCTCATTGGCCAAACGTGTATCTTCTCTGGAGCATTGTCTATTCAAGTCCTTTGCGATCATGGTTTTCTTTTTGATGCCTGCTATCATTTTGGTCTCTTTAGTTGGACTCTGGTGCCATCTTTCTCAATATAGTTGATGGTCTACAGCAGGGGTCCCCAACCCCTGAGCCACAGAGCAGTGTGGGTCCTTGGCCTGTTAGGAACTGGGCTGCTAAGCAGAGGGTGAGCAGCAGTTGAGTGAAGGGCACTCCATCTGTGTTTACAGCACCTCCCATTGCTCACGTTACACCTGAACTCCACCTCGGGTCAGGTTAGCAGCCTGGTTAGATTCTTACAAGGGAGCACGAACTGTGAATCGTGCATGCATGGGATCTAGGTTGTGTGCTCCTTATAAGAATTTAATGCCTGCCAGGCATGGTGGCTCATGCCTGTAATCCCAACACTTTGGGAGGCCGAGGTGGGTGGATCACCTGAGGTTAGGAGTTTGAGACCAGCCTGGCCAACATGGTGAAACCCCATCTCTACTAAAAATACAAAAATTAGTCGGGCATGGTGATGGGTGCCTGTAATCCCAGCTGTTCAGGGGGCTGGGGCAGGAGAATCACTTGAATCCAGGAGGCAGAGTTACAGTGATTCAAGATCACACCACTGCACTGCAGCCTGGGCAACAAGAGTGAAACTCCATCTCAAAAAAAGAAAAAAAGGAATCTAATGCCTGATGATCTGAGGCGGAACAGTGGGATGGGGGCCAAAAAGGTTGGGGACCACTGGCCTACAAGATACTCCATTCCCAACTTGGGTTCTCTTGTCCCAGCATAGAATTAAGTACTTTGCTAGCAACGTTTGTTCTTTTGGTGTAAAAAAATTACTCAAAATCAAAACATAGAGTTCTGTCAAAATAGGACAGTGATTTCATGATTTGATCACGCCTCTGCTCCAAATAAAGAAACAAGCTACAAGAAGAGAATAAACAAAAGGACTGGTTCAAAAACACGGGCCAGAAACACATCAGAAGCGCAAAACGCAGGGCGAGAATGAAGCGGTGGGCCTGCTGCACGCGTGGCCTGGCAACAGGGCTGAGAGTGCAGCTGCCGTGGGCTGACGGGGTCTGAAGAAACTCCAGTGTAGACGGGAGGGTCCAGCTCACTGCTTCCCCCGCCCCACATTTCACGCAAACCAGCAAACAGAGACAGGCAAACTGCCACTGCTGTGCACCTGGGCTATGGCTTCGAGAATAAAAGACTAAGGAGGTAGAAACTCACCAAGCCAAACCCACTTCATGGGTTTTCAACTGGGTCTGGGTGATCTTGTTAGGTCACCCAGGCCAGGGTCCCAAACTGCCATTTGAGATCTAGATCAGACCCTAGAAGTGTGGCTGCCCAGACGGACAGGAGCAGGTAGCTGCAGGAGCGTTAGGCGGGAGAGGGCACAGGAGAGCCGGTGAAGGAGCAGCTCCTTAAGCAACATCTTTGGCTCCTCCTTTTTCAGTGAAAGACACCTTAGGGGTGGGTCTCTACCTGCTGGCCTTTGCTGTAAGGGGCTGGGGTGACAAGTGAGCCTTTTCACTGAGGCCCCAGATGTTACTGTTGGGGCTGTCTTCTACAGGGTGGCTGGTTTCTCTAGAGATGAGTCCTCCGGTCTCCCACGTAGGGAGGAGGTCATGGCTGAACCTGGCTATGCCTGCGTGTAGATTTCCTGCGCAGACAGCAGGAAGAAGTGAGCTCTCAGAGCCCAGCTCCCCGGCCTTAACTTTTCTCCTGCTTTCCTGCCCTGCTCCTTTTCCCAGCCTGCAGCTTTGACTCAGCTCCTGAGTCCTGGAGCTTGATGCCATCTCTGATCTCCTGCAGGTGGGAGTGGGCAGGTAGCCAGGCTGCATGGGGACTGGGGAGGACCTGGGTGTCCCACCCTTCTGTAGAGAAACTTGTAGCTACCCCAGTTTTCAGCTTTCTGCCTCACTCCTACTCCTTACTGCTTCCCCTAAATACCAAGTCTCCTGTGGGCTCTGCGGGGCTCTCTTAAGTTTGTTTGTTTGTTTGTTTTTTGCACTCTGTCATCTAGGCTGGAGTGCAGTGGCACAATCATGGCTTACTGAAGCCTTGACCTCCCAGGCTTAGTTAATCCTCCCATCTCAACCTCCCAAGTAGCTGGGACTACAGGTACATGCCACCATACTCACCTAATTTTTAAATTTTTGGTAGAGAGGGGTTTTTGCCATGTTGCCTTGGCTGGTCTCAAACTCCCGAGCTCAAGTGATCCTACTGAGTGGGTCTCCCAAAGTTCTGGCATTACAGGTGTGAGACACTACACCCTGCAATTTTTTTTTTTTTTTTTTTTTTTTTTTTTTTTTTTTTGAGACAAGATCTCTTCATTTGCCCAGGCTGTGCTGTGGTGACATCACAGCTCACGGTAGCCGTGACCTTCCAGATTCAAGTGACCTTCCTGCCTCAGCCTCCTGAGTACCTGGGACCACAGGCACACCCCACCATGCCTGGCTATGTTTTTGTAGAGACAGGGTCTCACTATGTTGCCTAGGCTGCTCTCAAACTCCTGGTCTCAAGTTATCCTCCTGCCTCAGCCTCCCAAAGTGCTGGGATTGCAGGCGTGAACCACCACACCTGGTCTCAGCTCATTTCTTGTCTGCTTCTCCTTCTGCAGTATCTGGGGTTAAAACTTCTTCTTGGCAATCACATATTCCTCCACCTGGTCGCCACCTTTTCAGACCTTGTGAAACTTCCCGTCCATCACTGAATCCTGTTCCTTCCCTTTTTGGATTAAGACGTGGATAAAGCTTTCTTTTCAGCTGGGCTGGGGAGGAAGAAGAGAGTTTCTGGTTTTGGTTTTTGTTTGTTTTCTGAGACAGTCTCACTCTGTCACCCAGGCTGGAGTGCAGTGACGCAATCTCAGCTCAGTGCAACCTCTACCTCCCGGGTTCAAGTGATCCTCCTGCCTCAGCCTCAAGTAGCTGGGGTTACAGGCATGCACCACCATGCCTGGCTAATTTTTTTGTATTTTTAGTAGAGATGGGGTTTCACCATGTTGGTCAGGCTGGTGTCAAACTCCTGACCTCAGGTGATCCACCCACCTAGGCCCCTCCAAAGTGCTGAGATTACAGGTGTGAGCCAACGCCTGTAATGGAGGTTTTTTTTTTAAAAAAAAACCTCCTGTTTGGAGGTTTTTTAAAAAATAATTTTGGGGCTCTGGTAAGAAATGGTTGATCTGTGCTCTGCTAACTTCCTCTCTTTGATAGACTTGCCTGGGGGCAGAAGAGAGACAACTCCCAGCTGGCAGCCTGTGCATAGAGGCCCTGAAGGGGCTTGACTGTTTTTATTTCACTGACTTTCAATGAACCTGCCTGCTGCTGCCTCTGCCTTTCTTAGGCCTGAGCCTTTCTGGGTTCTGCAGGGCTCACCAGACACCTCCTTGGCTAAGCTCCTTCTGCCTGAATTCTTGGCCAGGGCTCCCTCTGCCTGGCCACTCCTCCTTCCTGATACCTCTTAGAAATGTGTTGAACGCTCTGGTCCACCTCTCCCAGGCTGGAGTACGGTGGCAGGATCTCGGCTCACTGCAACCTCTGCCTCCTGGGTTCAAGCGATCCTCCTGCCTTAGCCTCATGAGTAGGAGGGACTATAGGCACATGCCACCATGCCTGGCTAATTTTTGTATTTTTAGTGGAGACAGGGTTTCACCACATTGGCCAGGCTGGTCTTGAACTCCTGATCTCAGGTGATCCACCTCCCTTGTGCTCCCAAAGTGCTGGGGTTACAGGTGTGAGCCACAGTGCCCGGCTCATTAGCCAAGATGAAGCCCATTCCACCCACTTCCCAATAGCACTGACTGGTTTCCTTACGCTGGGAGAGGGTAGAAGGTGAGGGGCATGGGGTAAGGGGTCGGTGGATGAAGCAAGGCGGGGAGAGGGAAGTAGGGGGGTGGGGTGGGATGGATTTGCTTTGCTTTCTTATCTCCTGGACAATGGTGACAATAGGTAGTCCTGTTTATAAACGAGAGTGGCCAGGGGTGGTGGCGTACACCTGTAATCTCAGCACTTTGGGAGGCCGAGGCAGGTGGATCACCTGAGGTCAGAAGTTCAGGACCAGCCTGGCCAACATAGTGAAACCCCCTGTCTACTAAAAATACAAAAATTAGCCAGGCATGGTGGTGGTCACCTGTAATCCCAGCTACTGGGAAGGCTGAGGCAGGAGAATTGCTTGAACAGGGAGGTGGAGGTTGCAGTGAGCTGAGATGGTGCCACTGCAGTCCAGTCTGGGAGGCAGAGTGAGACCCTGTCAAAAAAAAATGGTCGGGTGCAGTGTCTCACGCCTGTAAACTCAGCACTTTGGGAGGTCGAGACAGGTGGATCAGAAGGTCAGGAGTTTGAGACCAGCCTGGCCAACATGGTGAAAACCTGTCTCTACTAATAATACAAAAATTAGCTAGGAGTGGTGGCACATACCTCTGGTCCCAGCTACTCAGGAGGCTGAGGCAGGAAAATCACTTGAATCTGGGAGGTGGAGTTTGCCGTGAGCCGAGATTCCCCCCATTACAGTCCAGCCTGGGCAAGAGAGCAAGACTCTGTCTCAAAAAAAAACAAAAAACCAATAGGGTATTTTACTTCTGCAATTTCCACTAACAGTATCCTCATTCTAAGGCACCAAATGAAGGAGGAATTCTTGTTCCTATCTGTGTTAGTGTTACCAGGAAGGGGATCCTGATCCAGACTCCAAGAGAGGGTTCTTGGATCTCATGCAAGAAAGAATTCAGGGCGAGTCCACAGAGTAAAGTGAAAGCAAGTTTATGAGAGACGTAAAGAAAGAAAAGAATGGCTGTTCCATAGAGAGCAGCACTGAGCCTGGCTGCTGGGCTATTTTTAGGGTTATTTCTTGATTACATGCTAAATATGGGGTGGATTCCTCATGAGTTTTCCAGGAAAGGGGTGGGTATTTCCCTTCTTTTATATCGTGAAAAATAACTTCTGGGTGTTGTTATGGCATTTGTAAAGTGTCACATGCTGGTGGAAGTATCTTTTGGCATGCAAATATGTTACAATTAGAGTATAATGAGCAGCATGGAGGACCAGAGGTCATGTTGGTTGCCATCTTGGTTTTGGTGGGCTTTGCTGGCTTCTTTACCACAAAGTGTTTTTGTTTTTTTTTTTTAAGAGGCGGGGTCTCGCTATGTTGCCTAGGCTGGAGTGCAGTGGCTTTTCACAGGTGCGATCCCACTACTGATCAGCACGGCAGTTTTTGACCTGCTCCGTTTCCAATCTGGGCCGGTTCACCCCTCCTTAGGCAACCTGGTGGTCCCCCGCTCCCGGGAGGTCACTGTATTGATGCCAAACTTAGTGCAGATACCTGATCGGCATAGCGTACTACAGCCCAGAACTCCTGGGCTCAAGAGATCCTCCCACCTCAGCCTCTGGGTAGCTGGGACTACAGGCACGTGCCACCCCGCCCGGCCCACAAAGTATTTGATCAGCAGGGTCTTCATGACCTGTATTTTGTGATATTAGTCTTGCCAGCCTCCATCTTGTGACTGAGAATGCTGAACCTCCTAGGAATGCAGCTCGGCAGATCTCATCCTCATTTTATCTAGCCCCTTGTCAAGATAGAGTCATTCTGGCTCCTACGCCTCTGACAGTAGGTGGATTTTTTTTTTCTTTTTGAGACAGAGTTTTGCTCTTGTTGCCTAGGCTGAAGTGCAATGGTGTGATCTTGGCTCACTGCAGTCTCTGCCTCCTGGGTTCAAGTGGTTCTCCTGCCTCAGCCTCCCAAGTAGCTGGGATTACAAAAGATAACCATGGCCAGCTTATTTTTGTATTTTTAGTAAAGGCAGGGTTTTACCATGTTGTCCAGGCTGGTCTCGAACTCCTGACCTCTGGTGATCTACCTGCCTCGGCCTCCCAAAGTGCTGAGGTTACAGGCATGAGCCACAGTGTCTGACCTAGTAAGTGGACTTCTTAGGTGACCTCCAGTGCTCCCCACCTGGTGCTCCCACCTTGAGAGTGGGCTGCCCTAGTGACTTGCTTCTACCCAATGGAACATGGCCAAGGTGATGGGATGTCACTTCTGTGATTCAGTTGCAAAGAATCGGGACCTGTCTCACTGACTCTTCCCCTCGACTGCTGGCCTGTGTGCTCTGATGGAGCAAGCTGCTTGCTGTGTTAGACCCACGTGGCAGCTGGGCACAGTGGCTCATGCCTGTAATCCCAGCACTTTGGGAGGCCGAGGCAGGTAGATCACCAGAGGTCAGGAGTTCGAGACCAGCCTGGCCAACATGGTAAAACCCCTTCTGTATTAAAAATACAAAAAATTAGCTGGGTACAGTGGCGGGCACCTATAATCACAGCTACTCGGGAGGCTGAGGCAGGCGAATCACTTGAACCTGGGAGGTGGAGGTTGCAGTGAGCCAAGATCGCACTGCTGCACTCCAGCCTGGGCGACAGAGCGAGACTCCATCTCAAAAAAACAGAGCCATGTGGCAAGGGATTGAAGGCAACCCTATGTCAACAGCCAGCAAGGAATGCCCCAGGCCCACAGCCCACGAGGAACTGAATGCTGCCAACAGCCACATGAGCCTGGAGCCCAGATCCTTCCTTTGCTGAGCTGGCGGCGACCACAGCCCCGCGGACACCCCGACTGCAGCTGGTGAGCAACTTGGAGCAGAGACCCAGGTGAGCCGTGCCTGGGCTCCTGAGCCACAAAAACTGTGAGATAACAAATTCGTGTTGGAAGCAGCTAAATTGGATGATAATTTTCTAGATAGCCGTAGATAACCAGTACACCATCCTCCGTCAGATTAAATGTCCTTGGATTAGTGTCCCTTCCATTCCTGTTTCCTGAATGTGGCCATGATCTTTGATAAAGCGCCATGGCAGGGAGATTATCTGTAGATCAGTAAAATCATTCTAACCAGGAACACAGGCCGAAAGAGAGCAGGCTTGCCCTTCTTCCTCTTCTTTGGGTAAGAGAATACTGGGAAGTGGGAGTCATTTTAGTCCTTCTCCTGGAGCCCAGTTTCCAGCCTGACATCATTTGCCCAGCAGTGCCAGTGGTCCCAGGGCCCTCAGGTCTGGCCCAGCCTGTGACAGCGGCTCTCGGCCTTGAGATGTCATTAGTTCTTGTCTGGGCCTCCAGCCAAACATAGTTGGCAAGTCACATCCAGTCTCTCAAGGACAATTTTGGGGCCATTTCCTGTGAAATTATAGGGTGAGCAGCAGGGTAGATGGTGCTATGATAGCAGCAGATTAGCCTGAAGGGCAGCCTCTGCAGCTCCAGGACTCCCGCTGAGGCTGGCTTAGGGCACAGCTCTCGCTCCATGACGGCCTCCCCAAGAGCATCTGGGGCCTGGTGGTCTGTGGGTACAGAAAAGCATTGTGTCTTCTGGGAGGGTATCCACTTCACCCCTAAACCTTTGGATTTTATGTCATTTATTCATTCATTCATTCATTTTTGAGCCAGGGTCTTGTTCTGTTGCCCAGGCTGGAGTGCAGTGGTACAATCTAAGCTCAGTGCAGCCTCAAACTCCTGCCTTTGGGGGGATCTTTCTCAGGTGTGCCTGGGGCCATACCTCTCCTGTGCTTGAGCTTCTGGTGGCTCAAACTCCTCAAACTCTCCAAATCCTCCCACCTCAGCCTCCCGAGTAGCTGGGACTGTAGGCACATGCCACCATGCCTGGTGAAATTTGTCTTGTTTTTTATTTTTTAGATGGAGTTTTGCTCTCGGTGCCCAGGCTAGAGTACAATGGCATGATCTCGGCTCACCGCAACTTCCACCTCCTAGGTGCAAGCGATTCTTCTGCCTCAGTCTCCCAAGTAGCTGGGATTACGGGCATGCACCACCACACCTGGCTAATTTTGTATTTTCAGTAGAGATGGGGTTTCTCTGTGTTGGTCAGGCTGGTCTCAAACTCCCAACCTCAGGTGATCTTCCCACCTTGGCCTCACAAAGTGCTGGGATTACAGGTGTAAGCCGCTGTACCTGGCCTTGTCCTAATTTGTTTTGAGACAGGGTCTCACTCTGTCACCCAGGCTGGAGTGTACCCAGCTAATTTTAAAAAATTTGTTTTTATAGAGGTCAGGAGTTTGAGACCAGCCTGGCCAATATGGTGAAACCCCATCTCTACTAAAAATACAAAAATCAGCCGGGTGGAGCGATGGGCACCTGTAATTGCAGCTACTTGGGAGGCTGAGGTAGGAGAATCGCTTGAACCCTGAGTGAGAAAGGGGTGGCCTGTCCTAAGAGTGAGCTGAGGCTGGGGTAGCTGAGCAGGGGCAGCATAAGATGAGACTCGTAGGTTGGGACAGGTCCAGGTCATGCATGGGACCTGCCCCAGGAAGCCATGCACCCTGATGAAGAGCTTGGGTTTTCATTCTTAGAGCAATGGGTAGCCACCAGAGGCTCAGGCATACAAGAAGTGTGACCTGAGGTACACCTGAGGAAGATCACCCCAAAGGCAGCATGGAGCATGGGTCCACTGGAGCTGGAGGGACGCAGGGAGGGTGGTTAGGAGGCACTGTGGTCTTCCAAGAGAGGTGATGGCTTTGGGTTAGGTGTTGACTGTATATGGAATGGAAAATGAAAGACCTGTGCTGTCTTTGAGGTGCAGCTGACACGATTCTGCCAGTGGATTGGAAATGGTGTGTGAGAGAGAGGGCAAAGTCAAGGATGACGTCTGGATTTTTTGGCTTGAGAGACTGGGAAGAGGATGGTACTATTTACTCTGATGTAAAAGACAGGGGCTGGGGGCTGCAGGGGCCAGGGATGAATACTCTCTGCAGGAAAGGAAGTTGAATTCCATTTCTTACCACAAACAAGGTAAAAGTTTTATAAACCTCCAAGGGCAAAGAGAACATAAGAGGACTCAGTGGCAGAAGAGGATGGCCAACATAGTTTTACAAGGCAGACAGCAGGTGGAGGACTGTAACTGATCAAGCAGAGCACGAAGTTGCACTGCAGGGGAGGCTGATGAGAAATGAGTCACTTCGTCTAGTACAACCCTTCAGAGACTCAGGGTTTGGGGCAACAAGAAGGCAAGGGTGATAACAGGGCCTAAAATCAAGTGGAGTAGGATGGGCGTGGTAGCTCACACCAGTAACCCTAGCACTTTGGGAGTCCAAGGTAGACAGATCATGAGGTGAGGAGCTCGAGTCCAGCCTAGCCAACATGGTGAAACCCCATCTCTACTAAATAATGAGCTGGGCATGGTGGCATGTACCTGTAGTTCCATTTGCTTGGGAGACTGAGGTGGGAGGATCGCTTGACCCCAGGAGTTCAAGCTTCAGGGAGCTATGATCGTCCCACTGCACCCTCCAGCCTGGGTGACAGAGTTAGACCCTGTCTCTCAATAAATAAATAAAACAGAAACTTGAAGTGGAAGAAAATATCTAATGTAAAGGTGAAAACATAAAGCTAATGGATGTGTAAGTATGAGAGTAGATTTGGGACTTTGAGACAGGGAAGGACTTCTTAAATATGATTCACAAAGCACTAACCATCAGGGAGAATGGATAGATCTGTCTACAGCAAAATAAAGGGTTTCTGTTCCACAAAGCTCCCCACAGATAAAGTAACAGACAGATGGGACTGAATGAAGAGAGTTGCCACACAAAACCAAAACAGGAGTTGTTTCCTGAATATTCAAGGGACATCTGCAAATCAACAAGAAAAGGAAAAGAAACTCAATAGAAAAAAAGATGGGCAAAAGATAGAAGTAGTAATTTGCAGAAGGGAAAATAAACATGGCCGTGGTGAGAAAGCTATATCGAAATAACTTCGGAATACTATTGCACTCCTAAGAGCTATAACAATTGGGACATTGGATAATACGCAGAGTTAGGTTGGCAAGCATATTAGTAAGGACCATTAAAAATCATACTTTCAGAGGATATACTATGCGCAGGCTCTGCTCCAAGCCCCTTTTATGTAATATTTCATGTAAGTTTCTTGACAAATCTATGGAGCAGGTAGTTTGATTGTTCCTGTTTTGCAGATGAGAAAATGGAGATAGAGAGTTGTCTTTTTTTTTTGGTGGGGGACAGAGTCTTTCTGTCTCCCAGGCTGGAGTGCAGTGGCACGATCTCGGCTCACTGCAACCTCCGCCTCCCAGGTTCAAGAGATTCTCCTGTCTCAGCCTCTGGAGTAGCTGGGATTACAGGCATGCACCACCACGCCTGACTACGTTTTTGTATTTTTAGTAGAGATGGAGTTTCACCATGTTGGCCAGGGGGGTCTTGAACTCCTGACCTCAAGTGATCTGCCTGCCTCACCTCCCAAAGTGGTGGGATTACAGGCATGAGCCACTGTTCCTGGCCATGGAGCCTTAACAGCTGGTAGTTTATACATCTTGGATTCCAAGTCAAGCAGTCTGACCTGAGTCCATGCTTTAAGCTGCTAAAACATACTATTTCAGAAATGGTGACCCTCATGAACTTTGAGTAGGAGCATAAAGGACGGCGGCCACCCTAGCGTGCAATCCGGCTGTACTTAGAGATGTGAACTATGTGTATATTCTATGTTCCTGCAAACTCCTGGACATGGACTCCATAGAAACTCTTGCTCAGGTCCTTATGAGGACATGTGGTGGCTTTGTTTGGGGTGTCAGAGAGCTGGAAGTAACCCAGGTGTCCATCAGTAGGAGGCAGATAAATCAATCATGGCAGATAATTACAATGGATCCCCTCCTCAGTGGACTGGTAAGAGAAGTTACGTCGTGATGACACACAGCCCTGAAATCTCAATGGCTGAATGTAAGTTTTATTTCCAGCTTATTCAAGTTTTACTTCCACCTTATATCAAATCAAATGCAAGGCACGTGTTTTTCTAGGACATCTCTTCTCCATAAGGGGACTCAGCAGTCAGGCTGTACCCTGTGTGACTTGCCATCTCAACATGTCCCTCCTCAATCGTCCAGGCAGGGGATGAGAGACCCAGGAGGGGCTTTTCACTGTCTCAGTCTGCTTATGTTTTTCATTGTCTAGGCCTCATGTTGTGGCCTTCCCTGGAGCAAAAGGGGTGGGAAGTGTAGTCTGTCCTGGAAAGAGGAATGTGAAACAGGATTTGGGGACACATTGTATCATTGCTGCCACAAGCAGTTACAAGCTATGAACTGGATGACTCTATACACACAGCAATGGAGATAGATCTTTAAAACATAGCTTTGAGTTTGAAAAAAAGGTAGGAAAGAATGAGATGAAAGGGGAATTTATAGAAATTAAAACACATGCACATAGAACATTAAACTGCATGGGCCAGACGTGGTGGCTCACGTCTGTAATCTCAGGCTGAGGTGGGCAGATCACGAGGTCAGGAGTTGAGAACATTATGCTGCATGTTCTTTGTGGGTCCATCCATATCTAAGGACATTTATTAAACACACTGATGTGGCTATAGCTTATGTGTGTTGGGGGATGGCTGGTTAGAATGATAGAGGAAATCAGGTAAAAAAAAAATCAAAGGAAGCATTTGATGATGGTGATGATGATGATGGCAGTCATGAACTTAGTAGTAAGATTTTTGTCACTCTCTACATTTGAGGTTCTTCCTCCAGCCACGTAACTCTGGCATTGGAGTAAAGAGGAGGGTGAAGGAGAGAAAGAAGGCAGAAAGAGCCACTGGGCAACTGTAGCAATAGAACAGAAAAGAGAGATGAATAGGCAGGAACAGCAGGAAGGCAGAGGGGTGGGTGTCAGAGAGGGTCCACGTGGTAGGACACTGGACCAGGTGGCTGAATGCAGAGGCTGAGGCTGAGGCTGAGCAGAGTGGCCAGTATGGCTCCTGTGTTCTGGTGGCGGGTGGTGGCATGACAAGCCAGGATCTGAAAGAAAGAGGAGGAATGAGCATTGGAATCAGAGGCATCAGAAAATGATATGGGATTCTTTAAAATATAAGGTATAGGTTGAGTCAAATGAGGGTTTAGAGGAAACAGAGCCAAAGGGGCTCAGGAGGGTCCAAGAAGCAGGGAAGAGTACCATGATTAAAGCGTCAGAGATCGTCAGTGGGGTAAGGTGATATGGTTTGGCTGTGTCCTTACCCAAAGCTCATCTTGAATTGTAGCTCCCGCAGTTCCTCCATGTCATGGGAGGGATCCAGTGGGAGGCAAATGAATCATGGGGGTGGGTCTTCTGTCTGCTGTTCTCATGATAGTGAATAAGTCTCATGAGATCTGACGGTTTTATAAAGAAGAGTTCCCATGCACAGGTTCTCTCTTGTCTTCCACAACATAAGGTGTGCCTTCTGCCTTCTGCCTTGATTTTGAGGCCTCCCTAGGCATGTGGAACTGTGAGTCCATTAATCCTCTTTTTTTTTTTAATTACCCAGTCTTGCATATGTCTTTATCAGCAGTGTGAAAACAGACTAATACATAAGGGCTGAGAAGTGTCAATTGGATGGGCAAAGTAGAAGCCATTGGTGACTTCAGTGAGATCTACTTTAGTGGAATGGTGGAGGGCAAAACCCAGGTTGCAGATGATTAAAGAAATAACTGGAAAACAAAGAAGAGAAGGCAACAGGCATATATTAGCCATTTGTTGAAGGTTAACTGGGAAAAGAAGGGTGGAGAAAGGCTACAGCAGGAGCTGCAGAGTGCAGGTGTGTGTGTGTAATATGGGAGGGAGCTAAGTGTTTATATGCCGAGGGGTAAGAGGTGGGGATGGAGTCAGGAAGAGGGCTGGGTGCAGTGGCTCATGCCTGTAATCCTAGCACTTTGGGAGGCTGAGGTGGGTGGATCACTTGAGTTCAGGAGTTTGAGACTAGCCTGATCAATATGGTGAAACCCTGTCTCTACTAAAAATTCAACAATTAGCCAGGTGTGGTGCACCCATAGTTCCAGCTACTCAGGAGGCTGAGGTGGGAGAACTGCTTGAACCTAGGAGGCAGAGGTAGCAGTGAGCCAAGATTGCACTCCAGCCTAGGCAACAGACCGAGACAGAGACTCTGTCTCAGAAAAAAAAAAAAAAAAAAAAAAGGAAGGAAGCCAGAGAGTACCTGGGTTCAACTGAAGCGCCAGCCTGCTCCAGCCAGAGAAGGACAATTTGTGAGAACAGGGAAAGGGAACCCAGGCTGCTAGAACCTAATCCTCTTGAATTCATGGCTTTGTAGGTGTGAAAAAAAAAAAAAAAAAAAAAGGCCGGGCATGGTGGCTCACACGTGTAATCTCTGCATTTTGGGAGGCCAAAGCAGGAGGACTGCTTGAGCCTAGGAGTTTAAGACCAGCCTAGGCAACATAGGGAGACTCATCAATTTGAAAAGATTTTAAAACAGCACAAAAAACCACATCAGACCCCTGGACTGGTTAAAAAAATTGATAAGATTGTTCTACATCAAAATAAATGTCCTCTAACTTTCGTGTGGGCAGGAACCACATGGAGACCGTCTTAAAAACACAGATCCCCAGAGATTCTAATACAATAAGTCTAGGGTTGGGCCCAGAAACTTGAATTTTTATTATTTTTTTGAGACAGGGTCTCACTCTGTTGCCCAGGCTGGAGTCAGTGGCATGATATCAGCTCACTGCAATCTCCAACTCCCAGGTTCAGTAGATTCTCCTGGCCTCGGCATCCCGAGTAGCTGGGACTACAGGCTCGCGCCACCATGCCCAGCAAAATTTCGTATATTTTTGGTAGATACTGGCTTTCATTGTGTTGGCCAGGCTGGTTGCAAACTCCTGGCCTCAAGTGATCTGCCCGCCTCGGCCTCCCAAAGTGCTGGGATTATAGGCATGAGCCACTGCGCCCAGCCAGAAACCCTGAATTTGTAACAAGCATTATAGTGAATTTTGCTGTCATTGGTTCTGCACTTTGAATGGCCAGCTGAGGTCCTATTAAGTGCAAATGAATCAATCAACCAATGAGCACCACTTCCTTCTGGAAAAGTTTCAGGCATTTGACAAAGATCTGTCACCTACAACTATTTGCCACTGTGTGAGGAGGGCTACTTTTGATGAACCCAAGTCCAGAAACAGGTACAAAATGAAAATAACTGGAGATTAAATAACAGTCATGAAGGCAGTGGTCATTTAAATAGCACTGGAAAGGGTGGGGCCACTGGGGTCCTCACTGGCAGGCCTGGAGCCAGGTTGCACACATTTGCAAGAGCCAGTTGTTAAATTTTCAGAAATTTTTTGAGCTGGAGGCTAAACACAACCATTGACAAAAAAAATTGTATAAACTTACAATTAAATAGATTATATTAAGAAAAGATTTTTAAAACTCTCAACACATTGAATTGTAATTTTTTTTTTTTTTTTTGGATACAGAATCTCACTCTTGCCCAGGCTGCAGTGCAATGACACGATCTCGACTCACTGCAGCCTCTGCCTCCTGGGTTCAAGCAATTCTCCTGCCTTAGCTTCCTGAGGAGCTGGGATTACAGGTTGATGCCACCATGCCTAGCTAACTTTTGTATTTTTAGTAGAGATGAAGTTTCACCATGTAGGCCACTCTGGTCTCGAACTCCTGACCTCAGGTGATCTGCCTGCCTTAGTCTTCCAAAGTGTTGGGATTACAGGTGTGAGCCACCATGCCCAGCCCTAATTTCTTTACTACATTTGACTATCAGGTGTGCTCCTAAGGTAATTTTTGTCTATCTAATCTGTAAGGTGGAAGTACCATGTAGCACTGTGCTCCTACGCCTCCCTTCCCAACTCAGGCTGTTGGCTTGAAATCAGCCACTGTGGGAATATTTATACTGGGAAAATTGGCAAAGGCTTACAAATCAGTGCCCCTCATCCCCTTTTTTGAGAACTGATTGTTGTATGTTTACCAGCACACTTTTGACTGTGGCCCTTAATTAGGAGGCTGGATGTGGTGGTTTATGCCTGTAATCCCAGCACTTTGGGAGGCTGAGGCAGCAGGATTGCTGGAGCCCAACAGTTCAAGACTAGCCTGGGCAACATGGCAAGACTGTGTCTCTTAAAAAAGTTGAAAAATTAGCTGGGTGTGGTGGCTTATGCCTGCAGTTTCAGCTACTCAGGAAGCTGAGGCAGGAGGACTGCTTGAGCCCAGGAGACTGAGGCTGCAGTGAGCTGTGATCGCATCACTGCACTCCAGCGTGAGTGACAGAGTGAGACTCAGACTCAGGAAAAAAAAAATTAGATGAGTAATACTGGCAGTGAGGAAAATCGAAGCACGAACCATCTGCTTGTATATCCATTCCCCAGCGGCAGTGTGCAAGAGTACGGTAAGGGAGGAGGTGGAGGCTTGACCCAGTCTTTTTGCATCCATATGCTCTCCAAATTCCTTCAAAATTTTGCCTGGATGGCTTCAGCCAAAAGCAGAAATGGCAGGAAGTAACTGGGGGAGATTCCCAAATCTATGCCGAACTGGGAATCAGGCTTTTCTCTTGCTAGGAGATGAGATGAGTCAATGACTCCATCTAGTGTTGAAGGACAGATTGGCTCCGAAGAGCAAGGATTAGCAAAAGATTCCTCTTGATCTGGGCCCAAGATACGCGACTTCCAGTTTCTTCTTCCTTTCTTTTCGCATATTTTCTTTCCTCACTTTCATGTCCACACTGAGTAAATTCTTAACTACTTCCCCCTTGAAAACAGGCTTTACTTTTTTTTTTTTTTCCTGAGGCGTAGTCTTGCTCTGTCACCCAGGCTGGAGTGCAGTGGTGTGATCTTGGCTCACTGCAACCTCCACCTCCTGGGTTCAAGCGATTCTCCTGCTGCAGCCTCCTGAGTGGCTGGGATTACAAGTGTGCACCACCACACCAGGCTAATTTTTGTATTTTTAGTAGAGACGGGGTTTCACCATGTTAGCCAGGCTGGTCTCGAACTCCTGGCCTTGATCTGCCCATCTTAGCCTCCCAAAATGATGAGATTGCAGGCATGAACCACCACACCTGGCCAAAAAACAGGGTTTACTTTTTAAAAAAAGATCTCAATCTTGCATTGCTCCAAGGCAAAAATCGGTAATGTCAAGAGTTGAAGGGCATAGGAATGTGCCCAGGTACTTGTCTATATTATGTGTAATAATGTGCAATGCATTTGGTCAGGGAAGCTGTAAATATTTTCTCTTGTAGGCCATATAAATCAAATTTTCTCTGCCTTCCCACATGTCCTGAATCTACCCAATTTTCCCAGACAGGGCAGCTGAAAGTCGTTTGGTTAGCATGTTATAGTCTAATAAACAATCCTAACTCATTCTCAAGTTTTATTCTGCTTTATAGATATTTTGGTAGGAAAATCATAGAAGAAAAAGCCTTTTCATAACTTCCCAGTGAATGGAGATTTCATTCTTTTCTATAAGTTGAGGGCTATTTCCTGCTTTCTTTTCTATTTTTATTTTTTTGAGAAAACTATATAAATATATATATATATATATTTTTTTTTTGAGACGGAGTTTCGCTGTTGTTACCCAGACTGGAGCGCAATGGTGCGATCTCAGCTCACCGCAACCTCCGCCTTCTGGGTTCCAGCAATTCTCCTGCCTCCACCTCCCGAGTAGCTGGGACTACAGGTGCGCACCACCATGCCCAGCTAATTTTTGTATTTTTAGTAGAGACGGGGTTTCACTTTGTTGACCAGATGGTCTCGATCTCTTGACCTCGTGATCCACCCACCTCGGCCTTCCAAAGTGCTGGGATTATAGGCGTGAGCCACTGCACCCGGCCTTATTGAGATATTTTAAAGTCAAATATCTAATATAAGAAAGTTTGCATTGTTTCAGCTTGTCTTCATTTTAACCTGTGGTTGTCCTTCATTTGCCTCTGGCATTATTTTTTTCTGTTTTTTGAGATAGAGTCTCACTCTGTCACTCAGGCTGGCAGTGGCACCATCTCGGCTCACTGCAGTCTCTGCATCCCCGGTTCAAGCGATTCTCCTGCCTCAGCCTCCCGAGTAGCTAGGATTACAGGTGCCCACCAACACGCCCAGCTAATTTTTGTACTTTTAGTAGAGATGGGGTTTCACCATGTTGGCCAGGCTGGTCTCAAACTCCTGACCTCCAGTAATCTACCCACCTTGACCTCCCAGATTGCTGGGATTATAGATGTGCCCCACCGTGCCCTGCCCACTTCTGGCATGAAAATCCTCTAGTTTTGGTAGAATCTTCCCCTTGACATCAGGACTCTCTCCACATCTATCCCCCGTCTATAACCCACATTGTGTTTTCAAACAGAAAACCGTAATTCAGGAGTAAACACCATCCTCTGTAATGTGCCTCACAGGAGCAGCCTGAAATGTTTGTCATTCTGAAACTGGTGAGATGGAAGGGAAGCTGATGCTGCAGCTATGGAGATCCAGGCTCAGGATCACCCTTTTTCCAGAATACTTTCTTAGTGTTTTCAAAACCAGCAAAAGCTGTTTAGAAGTCTCATCTCCAGACTGCCAGACTATACACATGTAAGGCTTTATTTTAAGGGTGGGCCCTAGGTTTTGCATTCAAGTCAGCTGCTATTTGTATGAGCAAGGCTGCTCACAGTGCTGCTATCGGTAGACTACTGGGCTCCCCACTTCAACGTGATGGCAGTAATTTGGCCTTAGAAAATGTGCCTAAGTGACTCCACAGGCTACAGGCTATTTTCTTCATAAGTAGGAATGGAAGATTCCTGTTAGGAAGGTATAAGGCAGTTTTGTCTGTGTGTGGGCCGAACTATTAAAAACGAGAAGGCCTGGGGATTCCCATGTTCTTAGATGCTCAGTAAACATGTCAATTCATCATACTGTCCAACTTAAAAGCCTGTGGTATTGTGCTAGTTCACTGGACCCTGGGAGCCTTTTAAAGCCAAATGATCCTTTTTTTTTTTAAAGAGACAGGATTTTGCTCTGTTGCCTAGGCTGGAGTGCAGTGGCATGTGATCACAGCTCATTGCAGCCTTGATCTCTGGCTCCAGTGATCCTTCTACCTCAGCCTCATGAGTAGCTAGGACTAAGGCACAACCCACCACAACCAGGTAATTTTAAATTTTTTTGTAGAGATGGGTCTTACTATGTTATCCAGGTTTGTCTCTTACTCCTGGGCTCATGTGATCCTCCTGCCTCAGCCTCCCAGTGTTGGGATTACAGGCACGAGCGACTGTGTCCAACTCTGCATTATACTTTCAAAGGCCAACGTAAATTCCATGTGGTGTCAATTCAGGTGTGCACTTGCCCCTCAGACTTAAATACAGGGCCTGTTCCTTAGGATGACTCCACGTTCCCCCGCTCAAAGCTTCTGCACCATGGCACCTGTCTCTTCCCCCATGCCTGGGTCTTGCTTTTGCCCATTTCCTAGAGGATTTGTGGTCCAGGGTACCTGTCATATCAGTGTGTTCCAAACATGGCATCCAAATCTAAAAAGCTTCTTCAGTGCTCCCGTAGTTTGCAATACACCTCAAGTTTCTTTTATGCAATTAAATACAACCATCTGACTTTCGTCTTCTGAAACAGGAATGTCTGTTTTCACTTTGCCACGCCTTTTTATCTCAGAATCTTGATGAACTCTTAAATGACCCTTGACCATAAATACCTCTATTTATGCTAAATAAGAGCCATTTTACATTTTGCTACAGGTTAAGTGCGCCTATTCCAAAAATTTGAAATACTCCAAAATCTGAAAGTCTTTGAGCACTTAACATGGTGTTCAAAGGAAATGTTCATTGAAACAGTTCAGATTGGATATGCCCAGTTAAGTATAATGCAAATATAAAAAACAAAAATTTCCCAAATACTTTAACACTTCTGGTTCCAAGCATGTCAGATAAGGGATATTCAAGCTGTATCCATTCCCAAATTTCCACTAACTAGCTCTTTGGCAGGTCTGTGTAAAATCGATGCTTCTATTTTGGGAGGCTGAGGCAGGTGGATCACCTGAGGTTGGGAGTTCGAGACCAGCCTGGAGAAACCCCATCTCTACTAAAAGTCCAAAAATTAGCCGGGCGTGGTTCTGCATGACTGTAATCCCCAGCTACTTGGGAGGCTGAGGCAGAATCCCTTGAACCCGGGAGGCGGAGGTTGCGGTGAGCCGAGATTGTGCCACCATTGCACTCCAGCCTGGGCAACGAGCAAAACTCTTGTCTCAAGAAAAAACAAAACCTGATGGTTCTGATTACTTAAGGCATTATAAGGTTTAGAAGATGCAACTGAGTTTTTGCCCTATTTGATTGTATTCTGACATCTATCAACATAAATAATCCACGTAGTGCATTTGAGAGGTTCTACCTGTTGAAGACAGGAAATTTAGTATCTGTGACTACTATATGCCAAATGGTTTAAGGCCTTATTGAATTTGTTCCGCTAGGAGTCCTGTGCTCTTATCTTGGGGGAAACGTCATTCCTTTCTTAACATGCCCGCTGACCTGTGGTCTGAGGTACTTAAAACTGCTGCAGTGGCCAATGAAATGTGTCCCTTTTGAAACACTGTTCTGGGGACTTCAGAGACAACTGACTGCAACCTACCACCTCAAGAATGAGGAATCTGAGGCATGAATGAGAACCTGGGTCTTCTGGGCTCAGAGAACTTTTCTCATTACAGCAGACTGCCTGTTTCCATTTAGGGGAATGAGACGCTCTCTTTCATAAACAATACAAAGTCCAAGAGAACTCCTTAAGGCAGCTCCGGTTGAAGACTGTCTTGGCTGCTTCTGGAAACAATGGATCACTATTCCCAAAGTCAAAAATGACTAGAACACAGACTTAAAACTCAAGCCATTTAATTGTGTCTTTGAAGGTAAACAATATAAGGAGCTGAATCCCAACCCCTGGGATTCAGAGAATGCCAGAGCTATGGGTCCAAAATGGTGTAGTACTGTCAACAGAGTTCAGAAGGGCCAGCACTCCAGGTGTGACCAGGCAGAGAACATATGGAATTCATGCATTCAATAATTTTGTAAAATACCAGAAACAGACCCCAAGAGTCTTTCAAGATGGGGAAAATTCAACTCCTGGTTTTAGAGCTAAAACAATGAAGAGAACCAGAACGGGTTTGCTGACTTCTCTTCATGTTTCTCACACAATCTGAAGCCTGAGCTGACTATCATATCCCCAAGTCACCGAGCTGAAGCTGCAGTTCAGGTTTGAGATCAGTCTCCGTTCACTTCCACGGAGTGCCACAGCCAGTGACTGGAGGCAGAGAGCTCTTGTTGGGACAGCTTTCTAACAAGCAAGTCTTTTTAAAGTGAAAAAGAACCCTCCAGCGGCACACTGATTTAGTTGGTAAGATTTTAATTTACAAATTAAAAGTTATTTAATACATGTTTTACTTTTTCTCCTTTTTTTCCTCTTTCTTTCCGTCACTCTTTTCCTTATCTTTATCTTTCTCCTTGTCCTCTTTCCTATCCTTTTTGCTTTCTTCTTTCTCCTGCCCTTCTTTCTTCTCTGCATCCCGGTTGGCAATCTTGTTGTTGATGAGGTTGTGCAGGGCAACCACGGAACGGATCAGCGAGGCCAGATATACCACCACCATCTGGTCGTTGGTCTTCAGGTAAAAGGCTTTGACGAACTCCTGCAGGCTGACGTCTGGCAGCAGGTTGAAGACATCCTGCAGCTGGTAGATGATCTGGTGGTTGATGGGCAGCTTTCCTGTGGCTACTTTTTCCAGGTAGCTCCTGATATCCAGAAGCTTGGAGTTCAGTCCCTTCAAACCATGGACCTGGTTTGTGATCCGCTGGGACAGAGTGCCCACCGTTGTGTCTTTGATGTCTCTGTAATGACCCACAGTTAGAAAGGGCAGGAAAAAGCAGCAGGGTACCATGTTATTGCGCAAGTTCTCACATTCTAAGAAAATACCTAGCTTTGTTGGGTATGGCAAGTTTTTAAAAGAAGAATGTCACTTCTCCATTTGGTAAAGATTTATCAATTCCCTTACTGTCGTTATCATTTGGGGCACATATTTTGTCTTTCTCATCACAGGACATTTTTCAAAAAATAATTATAAGAGAGAGCAAAAATAAAACCATTTTCACTTAAGAAAAAAAAAAGATCGTTTTTAGGTCAACAGTTCAGATCTGCCAATAAGTCTGGCAGAAGCTCTTTAGCTCACCTTTCCTGTTCCTAAAAAGACGGTATTTTTTCTACCCGCATCTCCAGAATTATCGAGAAGATTATTATATGAGACAGTAATTTTTAGACCTGGAAGGAACCTCACTGATTGATTAAAACTATTACCTTTTTAAAATAAGGCTTACATAGATACATGATTTTAAAACAAAAGCTATCCCAAGAGGGAGATTCTCTCTAGAAAATGGGCTACATTTGTTGAGAAGAACCTCTAGTGGAGAGTGCAGGCCTGCATGTATTTCACAGCTCTGTTCCTGCCACAGTCAACATTACAGTTTCCAGGTAAGGTGTGCTCTCCAGTCATATATTGTAACTGAAGACATCTCACAGTTGATGATTTACACACAAGAAAACAAAGGCCTGGAAAGGGACTGTGATTTGCTCAGAATGGCAGAATTGTTAGTGGATGGCCAGGACCAGAACCCAGGTTTCCATACTCCCGACACAGACCTCTTCCTTACACCATGTGACCTCTCAGGCAGCGAATGATTTTGATGCTGTGCTAAGGTCTCACCGTAACAAGTGTTCAACTCCAACTTCCTCAGCTTCCTCTGCTCCAATTTCACTGGTCACGTGTTCAAACGTTTTTGAGGTTGGAGTTCCATCCTGGGGGAGGAAGCTTAACTCTAATTTTTTATTTTCCACAAACAAACTGACATGTGTTCCTTTTTGCACCCTGAGCCTTTTGCTTTAACTCTGCTCATTTAATGAGTGCATGACTGAGAATTTTCTATGGCAAGGGTGGGTATGGCTTGCTTCAAAAAGTTTAGCCTTCAAAGCTACCATCACTGTGGTGCTGTTCAGTGATGCAGTCTGCTGGGGGACTGCATGTTGACAAAAATCTGGATCCTCCCTCAAGCCCACACTTGGGATGAACACACAGGGAAGTCTCAGGTTGGTTCTTAAAAGTATACAGTTCTTGGCTGGGCGCAGTGGCTCACGCCTGTAATCCCAGCGCTCTGGGAGGCCGAGGCGGGTGGATCACCTGAGGTCAGGAGTTCGAGACCAGCCTGACCAATATGGTGAAACCCCGTCTCTACTAAAAATACAAAAATTAGCCAGGCATGTTGGTGGGTGCCTGTAATCCCAGCTACTTGGGAAGCTGAGACAGAATAATTGCCTGAACCCAGGAGGCAGAGGTTGCAGTGAGCCGAAATCGTTCCACTGCACTCCAGCCTGGGCGATAGAGCAAGACTCCATCTTAAAAAAAAAAAAAAAAAGGTGTATAGTTCTAGCTGGGTGCGGTGGCTCATGCCTGAACTAATCTCAGGACTCTGGTATGCCGAGAGTTCGAGACCAGCCTGGGCGACACGGTGAAACCCCATCTCTACTAAAAGTATAAAAACTAGCCAGGTGTGGTGGTGGGTGCCTATAATCCCAGCTACTCTGGAGGCTGAGGAATGAGAATCACTTGACCCTAGGAGGTAGAGGTTGCAGTGAGCTGAGATCATGCCACTGTACTCCAGCTTAAGCAACAAAGTGAGACTCTGTCTCCAAAAAAAAAAAAAAAAAAATCTATATAGTTCTTTTTAGAATGGACAATATAAGCAAGCTTATGCCAGAAAATATAACTTTTAGCCCTTTTATGTCTCTTGGATCAAGTGATTCCAGAGTGCCAAAAACAATGCAATCAGAATAGCTGGCCTTCTGGAGGTATGAATGAATCAGAGGATCCACTGGGGACGCAGTTCGTGGTAGTCACCAGTGACTTCCTGATGGGAGTCAGAAGATACTTTTCTCAGACCTTGTGCCAGAAGAGGCTGTATGTCTCCTGTAATAAGGCTGTGAATTGTTTGCAAGGCAGGACATAGTAGTAAGAGCACAGGCTGCCCAGCCAGGCTATCTGGGTTCAAAGTTTGGCTCCCCCATGTATGGAATAAGAAAGCTGTAAGACCTTGAGCGAGTCACTCAACTCACACAAAGTGCTGTAAAAGTTAGCTGCGATTATTTTACTTAAGATAATGTTAATCCTGCAAGGGGCATTCTCATCTTTGCTTTGGATGCCAGGATGGTTAGAACCTTTAACAGTCTTGTGGAATTTCTTGGTAACCTTTACAATAGGCATGAACTCCTCTTGAGTTTCATCTTGTAACATGATCCGTATGTCCCCTTTATCCTCTACTGAAAAAAATATCTGGCTTCGTTGGTTTGTGTATATGAGCAACCACAATTCCTTTTCTAAAGAGGCAGGAGAAAAAACTAAAACAACTGGGTCAAAACCAGGGATGAAAGCCCTATTGCAACTAGGCGCTACATTTGGATCTAAGCTCTCTGGTAGCCAGGTAAAGAGAAAAGCTCCAGGAAGACAGAACTTGATGCAAGGAACATTTGCAGAGAGCGATCCTAAAATACGCTTTTCCAAATCTTAAAACTGAAAGTAAGGAAAAATACTGCATATGAAATTCAAAAGCAGACTGTAATTTATCCCTTAAACGTTTCATTTGTAAAAGAGGAATTTGGATTTCTTTTTTGTTTTTTTTTTTGTGGGGACAGGGTCTCACTCTGTTGCACAGATTGGAATGCAGTGGCATGAGCATAGCTCACTGACCTTGAACTCCTGGGTGCCTGTCTCAGCCTCCTGAGTAGCTAGGAGTACAAGCATAGACCATCATGCCTGGCTAATGTTTTTATTTTTGTAAGGGTCTTGTGACATTGCCCAGGTTGGTCTTGAACCCCACACTCAAGCAATCCTCCCACCTTGGACTCTCAAAGCACTGGGTAAGCCACTGTGCTTGACTGGGAATTTAGATTTCTATGTTCCTCTCTGTTTCCAAAATATGGTGATTAAAAAATTCAAAGGGAAAAAACTTAACTACCTTCTTCTGTTATAGAGACAAAGGATTTGTTGACCTGAAAATGGGAAAAAAGCCATTCACCCAATAAGGAGCAAGTCTAACCTCCCAGGTTCCTAGAAAGATGACTTACATCATGGACTTCTTCCACTGAAATGTATGCTTCTGTGGGCAGCCCCAGGTCCTTCGGTTTCACGTCAATAATGACCAATACCTGGCAGAGAAACACATCTTAGCAAATCATCTCATGCCTAGCACAAAAGGGATAATTTCAGTCATTCTTCTCATGATTATCATGTATCTCATGATACAAGCTATTTCTTGTATTCAATTAGAAACGAATCAGGATTTTCAGTAAAAATGCATTTATAGCTCAAACGATCTCATCACTTTTCTGCTTTTTGATTCCCTTCACTAACAAGCTGAGGGGCAGTACAGTGCCTAGTACAAGGGCATTAGGGTCAATACAGGCAAAATGTCAATCCTGGTCCCACCACTCCCAGATCTTGCCAACCATGCTGAACCTCAGTTTTCTCATTTGCAAAGAGGATATACAGTTACTGAGAGGATTACATGAGATAACTCCTACACCTGGTACTTAGCAGGTGTAAACTGTTATTTATTCAATACATTAGGTTGTAGTATACTCCACGGAACACTACAAATTAACAGAAGTTTATGGAGAAAAAGCAGTAAGTAGGTTTGCTACTGCAGTTCTTCCCAGGATGCTCTTACTTGAGCTGGCTGGCAAAAACATCATTCAAGAATTTCAAAAAGAGCACTTACGGAATTAGGACAGTATCTTTTCATGAGTTCGTTGATGGCAATGTCATTCTTGTGTAGTTTCGGGCCTGTGTGGTACCAGCCAACTATTCTTTCTCTGGCTAGGAAGGAAAAAATTAGTGGGCTTTAACTATTTCATGAAGATTTATACAACTCCCTCAAAAAGGATGAGAACATCAATAGTTATGTCCTTTACCTCTTTGAAAATTCCAGTCATATTTACCCTGGTGGTACTAAAGCACTAATGGAAGACTGATTTTACTGGACGGTTCTTGACTTTTCTGCTGCAATGAGAGGGTTATTTCCCCTCTTACCCAAACCCGGGTGGTCTATTTGGCCTTAAATTGCTACTCCAGGTTTCCATTTATTCTACCTTATTCCTCTACTATCTCTAGTCTCACTTAAGTCTAGCTAAGTGAAAGGGCACTTGATGTTAAAGAAAGAGAAGAAAAGACCCCCATACACACAGATCAATTCTATGCTAGAACACCTTAGAACATCAAGACATACCATTGACTTTCTTAAACATTCCATACATGTTTTCCAAATAATCATGGTCTAAAAACCACACAGAATCGTCTTTGTCATCTTCATCAAAAGGAACTATAGAGGAAAAAAATGTTAGTTTAGGGTGCTAGATAGAAACCTAGAACACAGGGCACAAGTAAAGACCCCTAGGCCAGATCTCATTCACTTACATGTTTCACTTGCCCAACACAGTATTAAATTTTTTTTGAGCTGCCCTCAAAAACTGAGAGAATTCATATAAAAATCCAGACCCCCGGCTTCTCTTAAAAAACTGGAATAACAGTTGGGCATGGTGGCTCATGCCTGTAATCCCAACACTTTGGGAGGCCGAGTTGGGCAGATCGCAAGGTCAGAAGTTTGACACCAGCCTGGCCAATATGGTGAAATTCAATCTCTACTAAAAATACCAAAATTAGTCGGGTGTGGTGGCGAGTGCCTGTAATCCCAGCTACCTTGGGAGGCTGAGGCAGAACTGCTTGAACCCAGGAGGCGGAGGTTGCAGTGAGCCGAGATCACACCACTGCACTCCAGCCTGGGTGACAGAGTGAGACTCTATCTCAAAAAAACAAACAAACAAAAAACTGGAATACCTGGCAACTATCAGCTACAGCCAGGTAGGGGCCGCCCCCTTTATAAAAGACACATACTTTTCAGTTTTCTACAAGCCCAGTAAGTTCCTAAAAATTTCCATTTGACAAATGCCATTACTAGCTGGTCGTTTTAGACACTGGAGTTAGTGACCTCTAGTCCAAAGTCATCCAGCAAGTTCTTCTTTATTGTTGTTGCTTTAATCATAAAAGTAATACATGGATACATTCTTGTAAGGATTCACATAAAAGGGTAAAGTTCCCGATCCCTCCCCTTACTCCACCTATAAGAAGCATGGTTAAACAGTTCAGTGCAGGGGTTGACAAACTGTGCTAGCTGTCTGTTTTTATAGACGTTTGCTGGAATACTGCTACTCTCATTTGTTTACACGTTGTCTATAGCAGCTCTTGGCAGAGAGCAGCAGGTGCAGTGGAGACTACATGGCCTGAAATTTAAAATATTTACTGTTTGGCATAGGGTGCAGTCTTAAGGTTCTCTTTTCTATGCTTTGGCAATTCTGAGACAATCTCTGGGTTGTAGTCAAAAGTGGTAACAAAGGTTTATTTTTAAAAAATGTTAATTGACATTTTAATCATGCTCAGTGAAACACAAAATTTGGCTTTTACCTGCAAAACTGTTCGATACATCCAGTACTTTCTTTTGCCATGACCCCAAAAGCACACCAACAACCCGCTTCTGGTTTCCAACCTTGCCAATTCTGAAGGAGAAAACAGATGGTCAGAGTCAATAGGCTCACACAGGAACATGGACCCAACAACAAGATACTCAATGGGAAATATCAATGGCACAGATACAATTTAGTTTACCTGGGAACTCAATCTCCCTAAAGCAACGTAACCCAGTTAGGTTGATATTAACTATAAGGAATAATTCATAAAGTTGGTACTGACACACACTGGCAGTTTTTACTTAACACTGCTAAGTAATACATGCTTGGGAAAATTTCAAACTTCACAGAAATTTAAAATGAAGAAAATGAAAATGTTTTAGGTCCTAGGATCTATCTAAAAATGTTTGGTGTTTGAAAGCACATTTAAGCTACGCTACCACATTTAACTTTACTTTTTCTTTGCAGCTTTCCTTTCTCCTTTAAACTTTTCCCATCCTGTCTTTTTTGGAGTCAAGATGCTACAGCAGGCCAGGGGCAGTGGCTCAGGACTGTAATCCCAGCACCTTGGGAGGCTGAGGTGGGTGGATCACTTGAGCTCAGGAGTTTGAGATCAGCATGGGTAGCATGGGTAACACGGTGAAACTCCATCAACAAAAAATAGAAAACAGCTGGGCATAGTGGGGGTGTGCCTGTAGTTTCAGCTACTTGGGGTTGTGGGGCTGAGGTAGGGGGTTTTTCTGAGCCCAGAAGGTCAACTTTGAGGCTAGCTCCAGTGAGCACAGATCATGCTACTGCACTCCAGCCTTGGCAACAGAGGGAGAACCTGTCTCAAAATAAATGAATGAATAAATAAATAAATAAATAGAGGAGGGCTGAATGATAAAGATTTTACTTTAGAATTTTTATCTCCATTTCAAACCTCCTCATTTTCTCCTAAGGAGTTACAACTGCTTCACTTATACACTCTCATTTCATTCGTTTTCAAGAAGTATTCTTCAACCACTAGGAAACGTGACTCAGAAACACAACTCCATGCTAAGGAAAGACAAAAGCCACTGTTAACTATACTTTAACAGCCGCTAGTTTCACACTGGTTTAACTAATACTTTTCTTAATATATACTTGGCAAATCTATAAATGCTTCTTAGGTTTGGGGTTTGAATCAAACAAAGCTAATGATTCTGTATTTCTGGTGCCTCTAATTTTTTTGAGGGGGTGGGGAAATTGAGTTTCCAACTTCAAGGGAAACCTCCATACTCATGGGCTTTTGTTTTGGTCTACAAAAATCCATTTGTATTTTTAAAAACCCTATACTTGCTTGACAGAGAAGCTAGTGCTCTTCCTTTTTTTGAGACAGGGTCTCACTCTATTGCCCAGGCTGGAGTCCAGTGGCAGGCATGATTTTGGCTCACGGCAGCCTCTACTTCTCTGATTCAAGTGATCCTCCCACCTCAGCCTCCTGAGTAGCTGAGACTACGGGCACATACCAACACACCTGGCTAATTTTTGTATATATATATATTTTTTGGTAGAGAAGGGGTTTCACCATGTGGCCCAAGCTGGTCATGAACTCCTGAGCTCAAGCAGTCCACCCACCTCAGCCTTCAAAAGTGCTAGATTACAGGTATGTGCCACCAGGTCAGCCCGAAAGCTAGTGCTCTTAACCAGTGCTTGAATAGAACTGAAATGGTGCCTGTCCCTAGTATCCCCTGGGAGAAAAACAGTAATCACTCTACTGTAGAAAAGCCAACATATCCTAGGCTGAGGGTCCTTTTTTTGGCTCCCACTGAATTAGTTGCACAGAGCAAATTGCAGGAGAAAGGACACTTTGCAATAATGGCTTTATAGTAGATGCTCTGAATGGGTCTTTCCATTTGCCAGTTCAACTAACAATCTTGTAAAACTCAGGAACACGTGCAACAGGTCTAGCAGGATTAACAGCTCCAAAACAAGGAGTGGTGGATGTACACCCTCTACCAATGATGAGCTTAGAAGATGACCTTTGAGATGTTTCCTTACCTTTTTCATTAAGGTCCAAATCTCCAATTGGTCTCTCTCTTTTTTTTGGAGACAGGGTCTCACTCTCACCCAAGCTGGAGTGCAGTGGCACAATCTCGGCTCACGGCAGCTTTTCCAACTCCTGGGCTCAAGCGATCCTCCTGTCTCGGCCTCCCAAAGTGCTGGGATTACAGGCGTGAGCCACTATGCCCGGCCTCGTGTTTTAAATAAAAACGGAAATCTCATCTACATATACATATACATATATTTTTGAGATGGAGTCTAATCAGATTTCCATTTAGCAATGTTAATGGGTTAAAACCACAGCTGATCCAGGAAGCCCTTCCGGGTGCTGAGCATCATCCAGATTTAGGTAACAGGAATTCGGTCATACACAGGAGCCTGGGGGCGGGGGCAGGGCCATATGAGGCTAGCCCCCTCTCCGGCATCATCCAGACATCATTCATATTCTCGGTGAAATCAACTTGTTTAAACGAGGATAAACATAAATACGAGCCTGGGGCCTGATTCAGGGCTAAATGAAGCTAGTCAACTTGTTTAAACGAGGATAAACAAATACGAGCCTGGGGCGTGATTCAGGGCCAAATGAAGCCAGACCCCCTCCGCCCCACTCTGGCATCATCCAGACATCATTCATATTTTCGGTGAAATCAACTTGTTTAAACGAGGATAAACATATATACGAGCTTGGGGCGTGATTCAGGGCTAAATGAAGCCAGACCCCCTCCGCCCCACTCTGGCATCATCCAGACATCATTCATATTTTCGGTGAAATCAACTTGTTTAAACGAGGATAAACATATATACGAGCTTGGGGCGTGATTCAGGGCTAAATGAAGCTAGTCAACTTGTTTAAACGAGGATAAACATAAATACGAGCCTGGGGCGTGATTCAGGGCCAAATGAAGCTAGACCCCCTGCGCCTCACTCCGGCATCATCCACATTTCGGTGAAACCAATCGGTCAAACGAAGATAAACACGGATAGCCTGGGGGCGGGAGTCAGGGCTAAAGGAAGCTAGCGCCCTCCGCCCCACCTGGGCACCATCCAGGCATCATTTACTTTGCATCATTCACATTTCGGTGAAACCAACTCGGTCAAACGGAAATAAACACAGCTATGACCCTGGGGGGCGGGGGTCAGGGCCAAATAAAGCTAGCCCCCCTCCGCCCCACCCGGGCTTCATCCAGATTTCGGCAAAACGAACTTCCGTAAAACGAAGTGACAGACAGGAGCTTGGGGGCGGGGTCACGGCCAACTAAAGCTAGCCGCATCCCACGATCCCCGGCATCATCCAGATTTCGGTAAAACGAACTTCAGCAAAACGAAATCGGTAAACCGAACAGGAAGCTCAGGCCCAGAAGTAGCGGCAGCTGGGGCAGGCGCGGAAGGCTGGATGACTCCGGCATCCTGAGCCGAGGCTGGTCTGGGCTCGCGGACAAGTAAGGGCCACTAGCCACCCGTTCTGCGTCCCCGGGTCGCCCGCGGCCGCCGCGCCATCCCGAGTGCCGGTGACTCAGCAGCAGCTGTGCCGCTGGGCCCGCCAGGCCGCTCGCTCACCGGTTGAAATGATCCACCACACTAAGCAGCACCAGGGGGTGGACCACCACCTTCTGCACCGCCAGCTCCGGCATCGCGACACACGCCCGCCAGGCCTGGCTCCCTGTTACCGGCAAACACCTGCAGCGCTAGCGATTACCCGGCGCCTTCAGGCCCAGCTCCTCTTCTTCCGGTTCACCAGCCCCCCGCGCGGACTCCTTCTTCCGCTCCCAGAGTGCCTCGCGCGGCGCGCCCGGATCTTCGCCACAGCCGCCATTCCGGGGCGGGGACACGGCTAGAAAAAGGAGGGGGTCGCCCCTAGTCACTTGCCTAGCGTTTCTCTGGATTTAAAGGCCGAAAGGATGTTGGCGACTTGACCTCCTGGTATTGGCCTACACTGTCACGTGCTGAGGCTTTTCGCCTCAGATCCTTCTCAGCACCGCCCTAAAGTAAATAGTTAATTTACTTTTCCACCACCCAGAAGAAGTTCACTTTTGCTTTAAGTCGAAGTTCCCCGGGATTTCGTAGAGGAACTTTAAATCTCTAACATTAGAGCACGCTTTGAATGTAGTTTGGTAATTTATGTCATTCTCATTTTCATTGGGAAATTTCTCCTTTATCTTTACTGTGGACACTGCAATGAATGTGGTAACCTGCGGATTTCCACTTGTCTTCATATTTAATACTGTGTAACTAGGGCTAGAAGCACGCAATTGTGCCATTGCTTTTGAAATTAAAATTTACATAAGCGTTGAAGAAAAGATGGAGGGCAGTAAGGAAGTATGTTGTGATACCTAGGAAAGAGAAGAAGACTAAGGGCAACAAGGCAGACTTTTCATATATATAATACAAGGAGGCAAATTATATGAAAAGTCATTACAGGTTTATGTTGTCTCATTTTAAGTTGCTGTTTTTGTAAACGAAAACAATACGTCATCGACTTGAATTATTTACGTGTGTTTTCTTCTGTCTTTAAACAATTTTTGCTTTCCCTTTATCACCAGAGGATTTTCCCAGCATTTTGTCCTCTCGTCTTTTTAAGGTGGACTTCCTGATCTCCAAATGTCAAGGAACACACTTGGTCTCTCTTATATGTGGGTGGTGAAAAATATTACCAAAGATTAGACTGAAATTTGGCCACCAATGAGAGACTTTAATGCCTGGTAGTCAGGATTTTTAATGTGTCCACATGTGAATTTGTCTTCTGTCTGCAGCTTGGCTTTATTTTCAGATTTTCTGCTAGATCCACAAGGAAGTAAATGGCAGAATGTGCTTATTATTCATAATTAATTGAAGAGACTCTCAATGCTATCTTTAAGTTTTTTTTTTTTTTTGTACAGATGGTGTCTCACTATGTTGTCCAAGCTGGTCTCAAACTCCCAGCCTCAAGCAATCCTTCCTCCTCAGCCTCCCAAAGTGCTGGGATTACAGGCATGAGCTACCAGTGCTTGGCTACATATTCTTAATTAAAACTAGAAAGATATAAGGGTTAACGAGAAAGAAAACTTAAGAATTGTTGAATCCATTGAGTGCCCATTATATGCCAGCCCTGGTTCAGACACAAATATTTAATCCTTTTAATGAATGCTTCTCAAACTTTGCTATACTTAGAAATCACCTGGAGACCTTGTTAAAATACAGATTCTGATTCTGTAGGTCTGAGTTCGGATCTGAGATTCTGCCTTCTAACAAGCTTTCAGGTGAGGCCCATTCTGTGTTAACAAGGCTTGTGACAACCTTAGGAAGTAGGTATTTTCACATTTACAAATGAAATTTGTTGCTCAAATGTTGCTTTCGAGGTGGGCTTTTTCTGACACTTAGAAAAAATTTCATCTTTCTCCCCCTACCTGTGTTTCTGCTTTAGTTTTCTCTATAGTTTTTACCACTTGTGAATGGTTTGTAGAATTTACCTATTCTGTTCATTGGCTTTGTCTCTTATTAGAATGTAAGCTCTTTTTTAGTTGATAAGCCCTGTTTAGTTTACTTTTTTTTTTTTGATGGGAGAGAGTCTTCCTCTGTCACCTAGGCTGGAATGCAGTGGCACAGTCTTGGCTCACTCCAACCTCTGTCTCCCAGGTTCAAGTGATTCTCATGCCTCAGTCTCTCGAGTAGCTGGGAATGCACCACAGGACTTGGCAAATGTTTGTTTTTAGTAGAAATGGGGTTTCACCATGTTGGCCAGGCTGGTCTTGAATTCTTGACCTCAAAGCGATCTGCCCGCCTCAGTCTCCCAAAGTGCTGGGATTACAGGTATGAGCTACTGTAGCCAGCCTAGTTTACTTTTTAAAAAGTTTTTAAATTTTTTAATTTAGTCTTGCTCTGTCTCTCAGGCTGGAGTGCAGTGGCAGATCTTGGCTCACTACAACCTCTTCCTACTGGGTTCAAGCAATTCTTCTGCCTTAGGCTCCCAAGTAGCTGGGATTACAGGTGTGTGCCACTGTACCCAGCTTATTTTTGTATTTTTAGGAGAGATGGAGTTTCACCATGTTGGCCAGGCTGGTCTGGAACTCCCGACCTCATGATCTGCCCACCTCAGCCTCTCAAAGTGCTGGGATTACAGGTGTGAGCCACCACACCTGGCCCTAGTTTACTTTTATATTACCAGTGTCTTGAAAAGTGCCTGGACTATAGTAGGAGACACTCAGTAATTACTATATAAATGGATCATTAATTATGGTAGTGAAATGAAGATGACAACACGGCTCAGACAGTGGGAAGGATCTTTCCAAGATCACATTGCTTGTCAAGATCAAGCCAGGTTTCTTTATCCCCACTTCCTAATTGGGTAGTCTGCCTGCTTGCAGCAACTGAGGCAAAAGAATTTTGTTAATTTGGCTGGGCTTGGTGGCTCACACCTGTAATCCCAGCCCTTTGGGAGGCCGAGACAGGTGAGTCACGAGGTCATGAGATTGAGACCATCCTGGCCAACATGGTAAAACCCCGTCTGTACTAAAAAAATACAAAAATTGGCTGGGTGTGGTGTTGGTTACTTATAATCCCACCTACTCAGGAGGCTGAGGCAGGAGAATTGCTTGAACCTGGGTGGTGGAGATTGCACTCAGCCAAGATTGCACCACTGTACTCCAGCCTGGTGACAGAGCAAAACTCCATTAAAAAAAAAAAGGCATTAATTTTATAAAGATGCTTAATTTCAAACTTTAAAAAGTGATGTGTTTTATTTCACACTAAGTTTACTTTGCAGTTGTACAGACTAAGCAAGCTGTTTTGAAGCTTATTGGGTGTCTCAAAGCCTAACTCACTGAAGCAGTGTGACATTGACTATGAACTTAAAAAATTATTCAAGTTACACATGATCATTGTGGAAAAAATGAGATTATTCAGATAAATAAAAATGAATATAGAGCTGAGCATGGTGGCCTGTGCCTATAATCCCAGATACTCAGAGGCTGAGGTTGGAGGATTGCTGGAGCCCAGAAGTTCGTGACCTGCCTGAACAGTAGGACCTTCTCACAAATAAATAATTTATTGAAATAAATTACAATCACCTGAAATCTTATCCCATACAGAAAACTACTATTAACCCTGGCCCAAAGGGCTATATGTCTTAAGAGAATTCAGCATTAGCTTTCTACATTCTCTTTTTGCCCTCCAGTGCGACCTTCTCCCATCGCCATCCTCCACTCTGCAGCCAGATTTATTTATATTTATTTACTTATTTGTTTGTTTGTTTTTTTGAGACTGAGTTTCACTCTTGTTGCCCGGGCTGGAGTGCAGTGGTGCCATCTTGGCTTGCTGCAACCTCTACCTCCCAGGTTCAAGCAATTCTCCCACCTTAGCCTCCTGAGTTGCTGAGATTACAGCCACCTGCCTGGCTAATTTTTGTATTTTTAGTAGAGATGGCGTTTCATCATGTTGGCCAGGTGGTCTCAAACTCCTGACCTCAGGCGATCCACCCACCTCGGCCTCCCAAAGTGCTTAGATTACAGGTGTGAGGCACCACCCTGCCCTTATTTTAAAATTTTTAATTTATTATTTTTTTCAAGAGACAGGGTCTCTCTCTGTCACTGAGTTTGGAGTGCAATGGCACAATCATTAGCTCACTGAAGCCCTGAACTCCTGGGCTTAAACGATCCTCCTGCTTTAGCCTCCCAAAGTGTTAGGATTACAGGTATGAGGCACAGTGCCCAGCCCCAGACATATTTTTAAAACAACTTTCTTAATGGAAAACCCCTAGCCTGTGCAAGAGTAGGGGGAATAGTATAATAAAACCCACTGAGCTTAAAGTCTCCCTCACTTTTCCTGTCTGAATCCTAGTTCCTCTCCTTAAATGTAGTCACTGGTTACTAGTTTCTGGTGAATCTTTCAGAAAGTTGATTTAAGATGTATCTTTTGCCATCTATATGCATAGCTTTAAAAATATGCAAATGAATTTAACTCTACATAAAGTTCTAAAATTTGCTCTTTTGTGTTAATAATGTATGATTAACACACTTCCTTATAGCAAATTTAGGTTGCCATCATCATTAATAGCTGCACAGAATGGATTTGATCTCTTCACAATAGACCTTTTCATCTACTCAAGGGCCCAGCTACAACATTACTCTTCATTAGCCTCTATAGGCCTGGAAAGGGCAAAAACTGTACCAAAGATGTTTCTAGAATCTTTAATTCTTCCACTGAGATAGGACTCTTTTGCACTGTAAACTTTGGCAGTCTTCTATAACCAGTGTCTCTGATGTTTTTCTCAATATTCATTTAACAATATGTTGGGTACTAACTCTGTGCCACTGTTTTAAGTACTGTATAGGAATAAACAAAACAAAGCTCTTGCCCTCTTTGAACTTACCGTCTTGTTAGGGGAGATAGACTATAAGCAAATAATAAATATAAATCCCATGTAATATCCCATGTGGTGTCAGAAGGTGTGCTCAGCCTGTCGCACTTGCTTGCCACGATCAAATGTGGCAGGCCCCAATGAATCATGCATCTCGGTGTTCATGCCCTGGTGTTGTCTCTTCCAAAACTGACTATAAGCTTGGGGATGTGACTTGCTTTGCCACATGAGATATTAGCAAGTGTGATACAAACAGAGGCTTGAGGAACACTCTCATGTTGCAGCATGTTCTCTTGGAATGCCCACTCTTGGAACCCTGAGTCATAATAGAGAAATCTGGCTACTTTGCAGGAGAGGCCATATGGAATAGAGGAGAAATGCCTGGCTATTCCCCAGCTATTCCAGCCATTCCAGATGAGGTGCCAAGAAATGTGAGTGAAAAAACCATTGTGAATATTTCAGCCCTAGTAGATAGCATGTGGAGCAGAAGAATTGCCCAGCTGAACCCAGCCCAGGTTATAAAACTCTGCGAAATAATAAGTTATCACTCCTGTTTTAAGTCACTAAGTTTTGGGTGGTTTGTTCTGCAACAATAGATAACAGAAACACTAGGCAATTTGTGAATTCTTTGTGAACCTAAGGTTCTTGGTAAATACAGTATTTGCCAGTTAATGCTTGTTATGTTGGTGAGCTGAGCTAATCATGTTATGTTATGAGATGAGCTGCTCCCTAAGTGTTAGCTCTGTCACTTACTTTCTCAGTGTCATTTGCTGTTTTTACTTTTAATTGAGGGTTATTTAGGCCTGTCTTGGAATATCTCTCAGCTCAAGATAGAGTCTGAGTCTGAAGATGTTTCTAAAGCTAGGCAGCATTTTGGAAACTCATCCCAGCAGGACTGAGTTTGAGAGTGTGGAAAAACTGGAGTATGGTAAAGAAGAAATTCTTGATGCCTCTGAAACCCTTCCCTGTAAGCTTTCTCCCTTTCATCTCTTACTGTGAAGGTAATAGAGAAGAGCATGGGCTGTGAGTCAGATCTAGATTTGAATTTTGCTTTTCCTATTTTCTGGCTAGGATATTTTAAATGGGTCACTTAATCTCTCTAAGCCTCAATTTCCTCTTTGTAAAATAGGGATAGTAGTAGTGCCTGACTCAGGTGAGGGGAGCCAGGTATGGGAGATGACTGGGCTGTCCTAAGCAGAGATGTATTTAAGAGAGTAGTAAGAAATAAGTTTATCTTGGTTGGGTAGGACCAGGTTATAAAGGACACAGGATTTTTATTGTAAGTCAGAAAGTGATATGACATGATAGAAATGACATTTTTAGAAGGTTAATCTGATAGTAGTATGCAAAATAGATTCAAAGGAAGAGAGCTAGTGCTGGACATGGTGGTATGCACCTGTAGTCCCAGCTACTTGGGAGGTTGAGGTGGGAGAATCACTTGAGCCTGGGAGTTCAAGACTAGCCTGAGCAACGTAGCGAGACTCTGTCTCTAAAAAAAGAACAATTTTTTTTTTTCTTTTTAAATAACGAGAACTAGGGAAACCCTGTTAGGAGGAATTTTAAGTAATTCAGTATGAGGTGACAAATACCTGGAGTGGCAGAGGGAACAGAAAAAGAAACGGAGATGCATTTCAGAGAAAAATGGACAGAAAATTGGTGATTTCCTGTGAAAGATGAAGGAATGAATGAATAAAAAATTACTTCAAAGTTTCCTGGCTAAGTGGCATCACTTGAGGCCAAGGTGGGAGGATTGCTTAAGGCTGGGAGTTTGAGATGAGCCTGAACAACATATCAAGACCTTGTCTCTCTCAAAAAAAAAAAAAAAAAAAATTAACTGATCATGGTGGCATGCACCTGTAGTCCCAGCTCCTACTTGGGAGACTGAGGTGGGAGGATTGCTTGAGCCCAGGAGTATGAGGTTACATTGAGCTATGATTGTGCTGCTCCACTCCAGCCTGGGTGACAGAGTGAGACTCTCTTAAATAAATAAAAATGAAAAATTTTACTGGTTCATAATGTTTAAAAATTTTTGAAAATGTTAATATACTTACCAAAGAGAAAAGTATGTTTTCTCTTTCTGATTATAAGAGTAATGCACACTCATTGTTAGAACTTCAAGTAGTACAGAAATATTAAACCTATAAAGTAAAAATCTCCCAGAATCCCACCACCCAGATATAATCACCTGTGACAGTTCAGTGTGTGTTCTTCTAGATGAAATACTTGTTTGAAAGAACCTGATTTCAGAATGTAGTACCAGTTATTGTGCCTCTTTGTTTTAGGGTTACTTGATAATACTGCTCATTTTAAAATTTTAATTCCCCAATCTTATAACTAACTATAGGCATAATTAGTTATATATTTTGTGGTTGAGTCCCACAATTGCTCAGCTCTGCATCTTTGAAGAATGACTGGGAGACTTTGGCTCTGAGTCTTAGCCTTCTTCCAGTGTAATCAGGGAGCTGTTGATGTTCTTTCTGTGTCCTATCCCTTTCATTACATGTACTTTTTTTACTTTTGGCAACATTGCTTTTGGTTTTCTTCATCTCTTAAAATATTTTTGATTTGACTATCAGATGATTGCTCCTACATCCTAAGATAACAAAACTTTTAGGTGAAGAAGATTTAAGTCAGCTTTCATTGTGTGACATGTAAAGAAAGCATGCTTGCTAGTGTTTAGTGTCTGATTCAAAGCGGACATTGTTGTTTCCTCTCTTACATGATGCTCTTTAACGCAGGGTAGACATGTGTCTATTATGAAAAGAGCATGAAGGATTTTCCCTTGTAATTTGTAATTAAGGATTTAATGGTTATCAGATGATCAAAGATTGATTTTGATTTTTCTTATGTGTCAAATGAGGTTTAAGAATTGGAGTCCGAAGGAAACATCATTTTGACTAAAATACATGAAGAGTATAAAGAAGACCACTGGAAAATTGTAAAGAAAGCATTTTCCACATTGTCACCCCTCATTTCAAAATGGAACTGACCTAAAATTATTTCTGATATAATAGTCACTAATGGGGGCTGAATTTATTCAGAGGAATGGAGAAGGACAGTATAAGAAATCCATTTTCTTTTGTTCATTGAATTCTGTGCTGAACTCTGAGAGAATCTGATGAGAGTTTAAGGATAATACATTTTCTTCTCTTTGATCATTTTTATCTTTCAGTTTAGGGAGTTAGCCCCCACAGACTACAGCATCTTAAAAGAGTTTTTATTTTTGCTAAGTCCAGAACAAGGAATAACAGTCTTACAAGCATTTCAGCAATACCTTGAACTTTGCAGTCTTTATTTATCATCTTAAGATATTTTGAAGAAAAAAGAATACATAGCAGAGATACTACCTTTAGCCCAGGCTGTATGTGTTTTGGGTTCAGACATCCTTGGGAATGTCTGGCAAACTAAAGTAGGCCCACTAGAACTCTATTTGTATGAGTCACTGAGAGACGTGCAGTGGCAATCATCTTAGAGAAGAGTCAGATACACTGGTTTGGCCCAGAAACACACCCTCAGTTTTTGGAGAGAAAATAGTGATCCTTGGGATAGTATGAATCTGCCACTCAGAGTTGGCTCTCATTTCAGCCCCTTGTATCTGAGTCCAGAAAGCCATGCTGGGTAAACTTTATGAGAAAACTGAAAGAGCTGTTTTCTAAAAGCTCTTTGAGACATTTGGGCACAAGTAGTAGCACTGCTTATATTATTTCTCTAACAGATTATAATCTAAAACATGGAGAGTGGCTGGGTGTGGTGCCTCATGCCTGTAATCCCGGCACTCTGGGAGGCTGAGGTGGGTGGATCACCTGACATCAGGAATTTGAGACCAGCCTTGCCAACATGGTGAAACGTTGTCTCTACTAAAAATACAAAAAATTAGCTGGGCATAGTGGCACATGCCTCTAATCCCAGCTACTCAGAAGGCTGTGGCAGGAGAATTGCTTGAACCTTGGTAGGCAGAGGTTGCAGTGAGCTGAGATCATGCCACTCTGGCCTGGACCAGAACAAGACTGTACCAAAAAAAAAAAAAGATCAAACAAAAAAACCCAAAAAATATGGAGAGAAGCCTTCTTAACCACTTAACAATTTTGGTCCCTTGTGGCAGCAGTACTTCAGCATGATGGCAGCAGGTGACAAGTTCATAGAAGTTAGTGTTGTCTAGCAATATCAGAAGGCCTGGGGGATGTGGAGACATATGACAGATAGGGGCCAGAGCCCTATGACAGAGGGAAAAACTAAAACCAAGCATATCAGAGGATCACTGTCTGAACTTGTATGTCTGCATGTGCAACATCTCTGGAGTTTTAAAAGTATTTGGGATGGGAGAAACATGGCAAGGGCTGATGTAATTGCCTAATAGCTTCTTCTTGCCTTCTGCACAGATAAAGCCAAATCACTGAGATAGCAGTATTGCAGTAGAGAAAGAGTTTAATAATCATGGGGCCAGCCAAGTGGGAGGATGGGACAGTTATTACTAACATCAGCCAGCCTGAAAGCTCAGAGGATAGAGTTTTCTAAGGATAGTTTGTCAGGAGAGGGCTAGGGAATGGGGAATACTATGAGATACAATCATAGGAAGTTGAAACTGTCTTCTTACTATGAGTCTGTTCCTGGGTGGAGGTCATAGGATTGGTTGAATTAGTGCCTTGGTATGAGTCACAGGTCTATGTGGAATCAGTTGGTGGCCAGAATGCAAAAGTATAAAAAATGCGTTAAATACCAGTCTTAGGTTTTACAATTGTGATGTCATTTATAGGGACAATTAGGTAAGTTACAAATCTTGTAACCACCATAGGTAACTCCTGAGCAGTAAACTACAACTAGTTATTATGTTATCTAACTATGCATAGGTCTTAGTAGAATTCAGGACCTCCTCTAATTCTAATCTTGTGGCTTTTCATTAGTTTTACAAAGACAGTTTTGGTCCAGGAACAAAGAGGGGATTGTTTTGGGAAGGGGCTGTTATCATCCTTGCTTTAAATAGAATGGTATTAGGTATTCATCAAAGACTGCCTAGAAATGGCTCTCTGCTTGTTACAAATTAGATACACATCTCAGGACATCTGTTGGTCATTTAAAAATATCTAAGGTATTCCTTTGGATTTTTCTATCATCTCATAATAAAAGTAAGAAAATAAAAGATCCTAGTGCTTTATTAATCAAGGTCGACAACCTACAAGAAGACATCACAGAATAAGAGAGTAAGATTTTTATTAGTAATATATATGATGGCAAAAAGCATTTTAAAGATACATACATGTGTCTATGTGCATTGGATTGTGATTATGTTATAATTCACTTGTCTGTCATAATGAAAGCTATTGTATATGTAGAATGAAGGTAATCTTTGGAAAATTATTAATGTGCTTCCTGTCTTGTGCCTTTCCTATACAGAATATTTGCTCTAGTTTATTGGAGTCATCCATCTGTGGGTGGGATGTCTGTGAGTTAAGAAGTAAGCCAGAGAGAAAGAGAAAATATTTAGCTTCTGTTGTGCAAGATAGGATTATTGAAGTTAATAGCCCTGCAAGCCAGGGCATTGTCTTGAGAGGTAATTTTCTACATTTTTTTATTCTCCTTGTTTCAAACCTAGGTTGAAGGTCCCAGTTCATAGGATTCTCCTATAGTTTAAGTACTGCCCTGCTTACCACTAAGTCTTAGCTAGAGTCATGAAGAATGGCGATAGGATGTAAGGGAGGTAAAAGAAAACCCAACTCCCTGTCTTCCCAAGCAAGTGAATAAAGAAGAGCAAGGTGGTTAAATGTGAGTGTTTTAGTTCTTCCTTTGAGTGTTGTTTCAGAATAGGAGGTGTGTGGGGTGAATGAGGGTTCCAGAAGGCAGGGAAGAGTTCCTATCTCATGCTTTGTTTGGGACTGAGGATCTCAGATTGCCCTGTGTCTACCTGGGGCCAATTCCATTGCATGGATAGCCCAATGAAGGCCATGGGATGGGGGCTTTCAGGCACCCGCCACCGCATCTGGCTTTTTTTTTTTTGAGACGGAGTTTCGCTCTTGTTACCCAGGCTGGAGTGCAATGGTGCGATCTCGGCTCACCGCAACCTCCGCCTCCTGGGTTCAGGCAATTCTCCTGCCTTAGCCTCCTGAGTAGCTGGGATTACAGGCACACGTCACCATGCCCAGCTAATTTTTGTATTTTTAGTAGAGATGGGGTTTCACCATGTTGACCAGGATGGTCTCGATCTCTTGACCTTGTGATCCACCCCCCTCGGCCTCCCAGAGTGCTGGGATTACAGGTGTGAGCCACCGCACCTGGCCTTTTTTTTTTTTTAAGATGGAGTCTCGCTTTTTTGTCCAGGCTGAAGTACAGTGGCGTGATCTCAGCTCACTGCAACCTCAGCCTCCTGGGTTCGGGATTCTCCTGCCTCAGCCTCCCAAGTGACTGGGACTTCAGGCATGTGCCACCACACCCAGCTAATTTTTGCATTTTTAGTAGAAACAGGGTTTTCATCATGTTGGCCAGGTTGGTCTTGATCGCTTGACCTCATGATCTGCCTGCCTCTCAGCCTATAAAAGTGCTGGGTTTACAGGCGTGAGCCACCATGCGTAGCCCTAATTTTTGTATTTTTAGTAGAGATGGGGTTTTGCCATGTTGGCCAGTGTGGTTTTGAACTCCTGACCTTAAGTTACCCACCTGCCTTGGCCTCTCAAAATGCTGGGATTACAGGCATGAGCCATCATGTCTGGCTGAGATGGAAACTTTTCTGAAGAGATTGCTTGCTTTAAACCAATTTGGATATTTAATTTGATTTTGTTTTTGTAGCGGTGGGGATCTTGCTGTGTTGCCCAGTCTGGTCTCAAACTCCAGCCTCAAGCAGTCTTTCCCATTACATGTGAAAAAAATAACTTTTTAAAAATTAGGCAGAACTTCATAAGCCTCCACATGCTGATATTTGCATTCGAATGTCAGGTTAACTATGAGTTCAGTTTGTGTCCTATGTTGGTAGGTACTGCAATCCCAAACTCTGCACTTTTTTTTTTTTTTTTTTGAGATGGAGTCTTGCTCTGTCACCCAGGCTGGAGCGCACTGGCATGATCTTGGCTCCCTGTAATCTCCGCCTCCCAGGTTCAAGTGATTCTCCTGCCTCAGCCTCCCAAATAGATGGGATTACAAGTGCTCGGTACTAAGCCTGGCTAATTTTTGTATTTTTGATTTCACCATGTTGGCCAGGCTGGTCTTGAACTCCTGACCTCAGGTGATCCACCGTTCTTGGCCTCCCACAGTACTAAGATTACAGGCATGAGGCATTGTGCCTGGCCACTACACTTTCTTTCCTCACTCATAAATACATAAATACTGAATGCTGTATGTGGAAACTAACTGTAGTATACCTTGGGTCAGAGGAAGAGAACTCTAATTTCTCTTCTTTTTTTTTTTAGACACGGGCTTTGCTCAGTCACCTAGGCTGGAATGCAGTGACTCAATCTTGGCTTACTGCAACCTCTACCTCCTGATTTCAAGTGATTCTCCTGCCTTAGCTTCCTGAGTAGCTGGGATTACAGGTACCCGCCATCATGTCCAGCTAATTTTTGTATTTTTGCAGAGACAGGTTTTACCATGTTGGCCAGGCTGGTCTTGAACTCCTGACCTCAGGTGATCCTTCTGCCTTGGCCTCCCAAAGTGTTGGGATTACAGGCATGAGCCACCACACCTGGGAGAGAATGCTAATTTCTCTAGAAAACTTAGGCAAGTTTTCTTTTCAAAACACCCTGAGTTGCTAAGAATCTTTTGTGTGTTTTCTGTGGTTGTGCCCAATTTGTATGAAAATAGTCAGTTCATTATCTTTGTTGTTGTTGTTGTTTTGATACAGGGTCTTGCTGTTTCACCTGCACTGGCATGTAGTGGTGTGATCATAGTTCACCGCACTCTTAACCTCCTGGGCTCAAGCAATCCTCCCACCTTAGCCTTCTGAGTAGCCGAGATGACAGGCATGTGCCACCATGCCTGGCTAATTTTTTTATTTTTTATTTTTTTAGAGACAGAGTCTTGCTACGTTGCCCAAGCTGATCTTGAACTTCTGGGTTCAAGCGATCCTCCTACCTTGGCCTCTATTAAAATATCTTAAGCCTAAAACGCTTTCCTGAATTCCAATCTGGATAGGCTTCTGCCTACAGGATCTCCCCATCCAGATTTCTATGTCCCATAAGCACCTCAAGTTGACCAGTACAGAGTTGAACTTGCTATTTTCCCTTCCAGACTTGTTCCTTCTTCTGTATTCCTGAGCTTAGCAGACACCCCCACCATCGAAGGGACCTAGTCAGGCATGTGGATGTCATTCTAGAGATTCTCCTCCTTTTCCACAGAAATATAATTAGTCAGTGAGCATCTATTCCTGCAAATGGCTTAAGAGACTTGTCACTTTCTGGCCCCTGAGTGTTCTAGCTTTGTTACTTGCCACCTAAATGCCAGCCACAGGGACAATCCCCCTGCTGTGTTCACTTGCTCCTGCCCTGGTCCTTTTGCACATGTTTTCTCTCTGCCTGCAGTGTCCTTCCCTTGTTGTCTGCTTGAAGAACCCCTCACTCATCCTTTAGTCTCAGCTCAGGAGCCTTTGTGAAGACCTTGTCCCCGGGACAGTTAGACTGAAGCATTTTGCACATGGGTTCTTCTTGTACTTACAGTGCCATCTAGTCCCTGTTTGTTCTCAGGCTACCATGGTACAATGAGGGGCCCTGGAGGGTGGGGGTTTTATGCTACTCATTTTGTATCTCAAGGCAGGCCAGTGCTAGGCACCTAAGAGCTCTCAGTCATAAATGCTTGTTGAATGAATGAAACTCTCAAAGGCATGTTTTTAAAAACTTCTAATAATTTTATGATTATTATAATTTACTTTTGATTCTTTCCAGGAATGTAGGTAAGTGAACATTTGTATCACTAAGAGGTCTTGTGTACATGGTGCTGACCTTTCAGTTGGTTCTGAATGTTTTAAATGTTTTCTTACTTCTGAGCAAGCTCAATGACTACACACATGGCCCTCAATTTGTCTTCTTCAGTTTAACCTCCTTAAAGGTGGGGCTTGTTTTTTGCTACATATTGTATAGTGATACAGGAATCCTAATACGTGTAAGAAATGTAAAGTACCAGTTTGATGTAGTTTGGATATTTGTCCCCACCAAAATCTCATGTTGAACTGTGATACGGATGGCTCTGTGTCCCCGCCCAGTTCTCATGTCATATTGTAGTCCTCAGTGTTGGAAGTGAGGCCTTGTGGGAGGTGATTGGGTCATGGGGGCAGAATTCCCCCCAGTTGCTGTTCTCATGATGGAGTTCTCATGGGATCTGATTGTTTCGAAGTGTGTGGCACCTCCCTACCCTCTGTCTTCCTCTTGCTCCTGGTGACATGAGGTGCCAGCTCTCCCTTTGCTTTCCTCCATGATTGTAAGCTTCCTGAGACCTCCCAAGAAGTTGAGCAGATGCCACCATCATGCTTCCTGTATAGTCTGCAAAACCACTAGCCAATTAAACCTCTTTTCTTTATAAATGGGGGTGGAATCCTCATGGCTGGTGCAGTCTTTGTGATAGTGAGTTCTCATGAGATCTGGTCATATAAAAGTGTGTGGCACCTCCCTGGCCCCACTCTCGCTCTTGCTCTTGCTTTTACCTTATGAGTGCCTACTCCTGCTTTGGCTTCTGCTGTGAGTAAAAGCTTTCTGAGGCCTCCCTAGATCAGATGCTGGCACCATACCTTCTGTGCAGCCTGCAGAACTCTGAGCCAATTAAAACTCTTTTAATATAAATTACCCTCTCAGGTATTTCTTTATAGCAAGATAAGAATGGCCTAATGTAGAGTTTTTAAAAAGTACTCTGTGAATATTTAACTGTTAATATAATGTATTACTAGAGTAATGCGTCAGAAAAAAGCCTGGAAGGAATTACACCAAATTGTTAACAGTGGTTGTCTTTGAGTAGTGACAATGAGTAGAGTATATTTCATTTTTTGCTGTTCTGTGTTTTCCAGTTTTTACTGTAGTTTGTTATTACCAGTATTGGTTTTTAGTAGAAATCACTGAAGTTAGGTTATCCTATTAGCAGGGCAGTAGACCATTGTGCAGCTTCTACAAGCAGACTGAATTGTACATTTTAACATCCTTAGTTTCCTCATCTGTAAAAAGGGACAATAATACAAATGGTTAGTGTACTAATATACTTGTATTCTGGATCACTCTTGATTGCTAGTGGTGGAATCCTACTTTAACCAGCTGAAGCACAAAGGGAAATTTATTATCTCATATTACAGGCAATTTAAAGGGCCCTGATGGTCCAGGATTTCAAATGAAGTTTCTCTCTCCACCTTTCAGTACCCTTTGGTGGTTTGGCTCCATTTTCAGACCAATTTTCTGCTAGTGACTGGGAAACAGATGGCTAGACAGCCCCAGGTTTACATCTTTAAAGGAAACTATACCTTGAACTCTAAATCTTTATTTAAGAAACTTGATTGGCTTTGCAGGACCCTGGTTATCAACTTAAAAATCACAAGATCTATAAATTTGGAAAGGAGAACTTGATTTCTTATCAAGGGTTGCAACCTGCAGCTAGCTATCCTGCAGGCTGGGAAGCATAGCCTCTGGCAGAAACCAAAAGCAGATACTTTGAGGGAGGGAAGGGTGGAATGAATTTATGCCAAATGGGTTGACTAAATACATATATTCAACAGGTTTTAGGAGGAGCTATGAATATTCACACAGGGGAGGATGCATGCATGCATAGTAAGCAAACGTGCATTACATATGTCCCATGTACACTTTGGGTGGAGACTTAATATTTATTTCTTTTATGTTATGTTTTGAGATGGAGTCTGTGTTACTCAGGCTGGCCTCAAACCTCTGGGCTCAAGCACTCTTCCTGACTCAGCTTCCCAAAGTACTGCATTTATAGGTATGAGCCACTTTCCCCAACTAAGATTTAACATCTAAATGTATTAAAATTAGGCTCTATATGTCAAAAGGTGAAATGGGGGACCCAGAGCCATCCTGTGTCCTGCCAGAGACAGTCCATGGTTGGTGGCCTCTTATCAGGAAGGGGGATGCAGGTTAATTGTGTTGGAACTGCAAAAATGAGGGGAGTTCAGTGAAATCCATGGAGCAAGTTATTTGAAATTACTGGTTTCTGTTTAACCCTTAGGAAAGACCGTCTAATGGCAGTTAATGAGGTAGTCGGTCTAATGAGGGGTGTCTAAGCTCCTGTCCCATCATCAGTGGCTCAGTTTTTAAGGTTTCTCTCTGGGGTCCCCTTGGCTAAGAAGTGGTTCATTCAGTCAGTTCAGAGGCTTAGGATTTTATTTTTTTTTCCCAGTGGCCATCCCTGAACTAACCACTGTGCCTAGGAGAATGGAATTTTCTGTTTAGTTTGGGATCAACTTGGGAATGGGGAAACTGTCATGTATTAGCTCACCAGGATCACCTGAGATAGGGAAGGACAAAGGGGGTGCCGTCACCAAAAGGGGGAATGAGTGCTGGGCAGGCCAAACAAGTCTATCCTGTGATATGAAGAACTTAGCACAATTGCTGGAACATAGTAAGAACCTAACAGATGTTAGACATGGTTGTCATTAGAGTGTAGGATTATCATCATCATTATCTTTTATAATAGGTTATAAATATTATAATAGGTTATAATAGGACTTTTCAATGGGCATGGTGGCTCATGCCTGTAATCCTAGCACTTTGGGAGGCCGAGCTGGGAGAATCACTTGAGCACAGGAGTTCAAGACCAGCCTGGGAAATAGAGGAGGCTTCATCTCTATATTAAAAAAAATTATACTTTTATTTCCTGGTATTTAATTCAATTTAATTTTTTTTTAAGACTCTGTCTCACTCTTGTCTGCCAGGCTGGAGGGCAGTGGTGTGATCTTGGCTCACTGCAACCTCCACCTCCTGTGTTCAAGCGATTCGCTTGCCTCAGCCTCCTGGGTAGCTGGGTTTACAGGTGCCTGCCACCATGGCCAGTTAATTTTTGTATATATATATATTTATTGCATTTTAGGTTTTGGGGTACATGTGAAGAACATGCAAGATTGTTGCATAGGTACACACATGGCAGTGTGATTTGCTGCCTTCCTCACCTTCACCTATATCTGGCATTTCTCCCCATGCTATCTCTCCCCAACCCCAACTCCCCACCCCCTGCTGTCCCTCCCCTATTTCCCCCCAACAGACCCCAGTGTGTGATGCTCCCCTCCCTGTGTCCATGTGTTCTCATTGTTCAACACCCACCTATGAGGGAGAACATGCGGTATTTGATTTTCTGTTCTTGTGTCAGTTTGCTGAGAATGATGGTTTCCAGGTTCATCCATGTCCCTACACAGGACACTAACTGATCATTTTTTATGGCTGCATAATGTTCCATGGTGTATATGTGCCACATTTTCCCTGTCCAGTCTATCATCGATGGACATTTGGGTTGGTTCCAGGTCTTTGTTATTGTGAACAGTGCTGCAGTGAACATTCGTGTGCATGTGTCCTTATAGTAGAACAATTTATAATCCTTTGGATATATACCCAGTAATGGGATTGCTGGGTCAAATGGAATTTCTATTTCTAGATCCTTGAGGAATCGCCATACTGTCTACCACAATGGCTGAACTAATTTACACTCCCACCAACAGTGTAAAAGTGTTCCTGTTTCTCCACATCCTCTCCAGCATCTGTTGTCTCCAGATTTTTTAATGATCGCCATTCTAACTGGCGTGAGATGGTATCTCAATGTAGTTTTGATTTGCATTTCTCTAATGACCAGTGATGGTGAGTATTTTTTCATATGTTTGTTGGCCTCATGTATGTCTTCTCTTGTAAAGTGTCTATTCATATCCTTCACCCACTTTTGAATGGGCTTGTTTTTTTCTTGTAAATCTGTTTTAGTTCTTTGTAAATTCTGGATATCAGCCCTTTGTCAGATGGGTAGACTGCAAAAATTTTTTCCCATTCTGTTGGTTGCCAATTCACTCTAATGACTGTTTCTTTTGCTGTGCAGAAGCTGTGGAGTTTGATTAGGTGCCATTTGTCTATTTTGGCTTTTGTTGCCAATGCTTTTGGTGTTTTGGTCATGAAGTTCTTGCCTACACCTGTGTCCTGAATGGTTTTGCCTAGATTTTCTTTTAGGGTTTTTATGGTGTTAGGTCTTATGTTTAAGTCTTTAATCCAACCGGAGTTAATTTTAGTGTAAGGTGTCAGGAAGGGGTCCAGTTTCTGCTTTCTGCACATGGCTAGCCAGTTTTTCCAAACCATTTATTAAATAGGGAATCTTTCCCCATTGCTTGCTTTTGTCAGGTTTGTCAAAGATCAGATAGTTGTAGATGTGTGATGTTGCCTCCGAGGCCTCCCTTCTGTTTCATTGGCCTATATCTCTGTTTTGGTACCAGTACCATGCTGTTTTGATTACTTTACTGTAGCCTTGTAGTCTAGATTGAAGTCCGATAGTGTGATGCCTCCCACTTTGTTCCTTTTGCTTAGAATTGACTTGGCTATGCGGGCTCTCTTTTGGTTCCATATGAAGTTTAAGGTGTTTTTTTCCAGTTCTGTGAAGAAGGTCATTGGTAGTTTGATGGGGATAGCTTTGAATTTGTAAATTACTTTGGCCACTATGGTCATTTTCACGATATTGATTCTTTCTAACAATGAACATGTAATGTTTCTCCATCGGTTTGTGTCCTCTCTTATTTCATTGAGCAGTGTAGTTCTCCTTGAAGAGGTCCTTTACATTCCTTGTTAGTTGTATTCCTAGGTATTTTATTCTCT